>NC_045801.1:5968785-6593841 GCF_009873245.2 Balaenoptera musculus | reverse complement strand
GATCCAGATAATTAAGACTTCTCAAAGGGCGACAACAATTTGCAATGCAGTGTGGGCAGCCCACGCTGGTGGACATGAAAGCAAAAGCTGGTCCTGATGGTAGTCTGATCCTTGCTAATGGAGCCTTAGAAAAATCATTTTGTCCTCCTGGCCGATCTTCCCCAAGCTATCAAGTGACCGAGGGGAGTGATTTTCATTTACTGGAAAACGCCTGGGGCTGGCGCACAGCACTGGGGAGTGTGGTCTGTTTCTCAGATTCATCCCTCGGTCACTCACAGGGGTCAGGCTGTGGAACTCCCAGGGGGTCCGTTGTAAGAGGTCTTTCCGCTTCAAGTCCCTCTCTCCTCTAAGGCAGCCTTCTCTCTGTAACCAGCTTGATCTTCCCGGGGCCTTTATTCCTCTGCTTTCACACCTCCGTTGTGTTCAGAATGAACTGAAGTCCAGGCTCCCGTGGAGATTGGCCCCAGTTCTTTGCACCCGTGCATTCTACATCCACACCCCCTGCCCAGAACCATGTGGATGCAGTGAGTGTATATCCTTACACCTTGACTTTGGGCTTGCCTGTGTGAATTTCTTTAGCCAATGGGATGCTAGTGAATGCATCTCAGATGGAGGCTTGAAACGTGCTTGTGCGGTTGGACTTGCCTCTTGAGGTTGTGATCTGCGGAGAAGAGCATGCCCTGGGTGGCTGCAGGTCCGGGAGGAGGAGAGACATGTGGCGGAGCTGAGCACAGGGTACATTGGGTAAACAAACAGCACCGTAGGCCACGCTGCAGGACTGAGCAGTGTGAGAAGGTGACTGTTGCTGTAAGTCACAGAGTTTAGGGAGTGCTTGTTACACAGCACTGTTAGGGCAATAGCTGAGAGGTAATGACCCCATTGCATTATGGTTATTTATGAGTTTGCTTCCCTCCTAAGACAGATATTGAAGGCAAGGACCACACTCTTCCTCACCCCGAATACAGCCCAGGGTCTGCTATATAACGGAGATCAGAATTTGTTTGTAGAAGTGAAATAACCACATGAGAAGCAAACCAGGAAAGGAAAAATACCTTGGGGAGGGGTGCATTGTTTATACAACAGGTGTAACAATGACAACAGTATTTATTGAACACTAGCTGTGTGCCTCGTAGTGTTCTATTTTCTCATTTAACCATCATTACCCTTGTTTGCTTTTCAGGCGAGGAAGCTGAGGCTCGGTGAAGTTACGGGGTTTGCCTGTGGTGAGTGACCACTAAGGCGAAGGAAGGCCCGTGCCTTCCGGCTCCTAGCTGAGCATCCCTCCTTTCGTGTGTACAGTAAGGACTGGCCTGCCCCACCTGCTGGGACAGAATCTTCCCAGTAAATGCTGTAGCTCACCAACTAGAACAGGGTGGAACCAGGATTCGAGCTGGTTTCTTTGTTTTCAAAACCCTGCCGAGTTGGGGGTGGGCAAAAGCCTCCAGGCACAGAGTGAGGGGGAGAGGAGGTGTAGAGTGCAGTGGGCCCTGGGGCTGTGCTGGATGGAGCAGGGGACGTGGAGGGGGGCAGGGCGCTGACTGGGAGACGCTCCCTTGGGCCTGGGTTGGGGAGATCTTGGTGAGCAGCTGGGTTTTATTCTGTCTCCTCTTGGTAAAGTCTCTGCCCCTGAATGTGCAGGAGTTAAACACAACCCTCATTGTCAGCTTGCTGTTCTTTGGACCTGCTCTGTCCTGAGGGGCCTGGCTCCCAGGCTGACCTGACTTCCTGGTCTTTGATCACAGCCCCTGGAACCAGCTGAGATGCATCTTTGTTTATGAATCTGCCTCCCACAATCTGTCTGGTTCATCCGTGGGCGCCCAGAGCCCAGTGCACGCCCATCACAATAGCGGACAGTCACCGAGCAGGGTTATCTACCAGCACCCTCCCTGCCCCCCTGCTTAACTCACTTAAGCCTCAAGGAGCTATCAATCCCACTTTACAGAGAAGGAAACTGAGTCGTGGAGGTAACAGTCAAGGTCATGCACTTGGTAGGTGTTGGGGCCAGGATTTAGCCCCAGGCAGTGTGACCACAGGGCCCAAGCTCTTAACCGCCAAGCCATGTTTATCAGATGAATACAGGATCCCTCTCCCCTCTCCCCTCTCCTGTCCTGGCCTTCCCTTCCTCCTTCCCTCCCCTCCCTTCCCCTTGGGTACTCAGCTCCCTACAGGAGGCCTTTTTGTGAACCAGCAAAGGTGCCCTTCTGTTGGGCAAGTGCACCTCTTACCACATGGTGCATGGCTTGGGCAGTGGGGACTGGGGCCTGGGTTTCAGTTCTCTTCAAACTTTCCTTCAGGGCACAACACTGCCCCACCTCCCTCTGCTGTTATCGACTGCTGACCCTCTGGTTTGGTGTCTCATGCGTGGCTATCTTCCAACCTCCCCCCCAGATGGTTGTTGCTGACATCTGTTGTTGCCCCCATCCATGGTGGCGTGATGGGCAGGGAAGACCCACAACTTTCTCCCCAGTCCCAGAATCCAGGCTGCAGTACAAGGGTGGCCCTAGCTGGGGACAGCAGGGAATGGGGCAAGGAAGGCTTTATGTTGAGATTCTACACCATTTAGTTTGGAAAAAAGATCACACTTTCTTTTAAGTTTCAGATGTCATCTTGGAGTCAGACAATTAAACTGAACTCCTGACCAGCTCTTCTGCTAAACCTTTTTGAGAATTAACAAATGTTGCCTGTTGCTCAAGCCTTCTCACTGCCCTTTGCTGACAGTGTCCCAAACTGTGATAACAAAAACGGCATCCCTAGAGCCTAGAGCTGTGCAGTGCACAACCTGTGCAACTGTATATGGCAGCTCTGACCCTGACGAGTTGCAGTGTTTTTGAGCCTTGTTATCTTCACCCATAAAGTGTGGTTTTATAGTCCCGAGAGAAATTGGTTAAGTATTAACTGATATATTATTATTGCTGTTATGACTTCAATTCTGATAAAAATGATTAAGATGCTGATGAAGACACTGGTATTTATAGAGGATTTATGCTTTTCCAATGGGGTTCCTTCCAAATTTTCTAACTGCCTTGGTACAGTCACAAAGCAATCATTATCTGCATTTGACAGGTCAGAAAATCAACCCATGCATTATTTCATGACTTAGGATAAGGCCATCAGGAAAACCAAAAGTACCACATCAACCCCCAGAGTTCTCACTCAGCTTCTCATCATTCCACATCTGGCTTCCTGAAGCGATGGGGATGGTGGTGATGGGGACAGTGGTGGTAGTGATGTGTGTTCTTTTTCAAAATGTGCTTTTGTTGGAAAGCCTTATTAAATTGCCTTCTGTCATTGTTCCAGATTTATTGCTTTAATTTATTTTGGCTTTTTATACACAGGAGCTGCATTTTCCTTTGTTCTAACCTCAGTTTCAGCCTGCCTGTACGGTATAAAAATATTTATATTTTTATATTTCACCCTCTATAGTTTTCTTCTCTGGTGACAGATGTTAAGAAAATGATTTACTTTGGACTTGTGGGTCAGCAGAATGTGAAGCTATCTGTATCTGTAGTACTCACATGTTTACAGATAAAAAACATATGGACATGAGACTAGACTACTGAAGACCCCTGGAATCCTGACGGACGAGGCACGATTTTCAGGAGAATCTCTCTTCTTACCTAGACGACCGTCATCTCGTTCTAGATCACTCAGCATGACAGAATTCTCCCTCCACCCCCCGTGCGATGCCCACTCCCCAGGTGGGTCTCTGGGCCTCTGCAGAGCCCTCTGGTCACGGGGGGTCAGGTCTGGACTCTGCCCTTCCTCCCAGCTCCGCGGGGGCTGCCCATGAATTGACTACACCATCTCGGAAAGAGCGGATATGGTACTCAGCGCAACATGCCATTAGTAACTTTTATAAAACACACAAGTACTAATTTTATGTGGGGAAGCCACTGGGGGAAGGAGAAAGGTAAGAAAATAAGGTGGCAGGGAGGGAGGAAGACAGACCAGAGCCTGAGGATCTGAGCTTTGAGAGACAAAAATCACGAATTCCTGTTCTTCCCTTCCTTGTAATCTTCTCTGCAGGAATGTGCACCCGTGCCCCCCTCCCTCACCAGCCCATCTCCTGTCCCCTCCCCCAGCCATCCTTGCATTGCATCCTGTGATCTTCCTGGGCCGGTCCCGCTGGCCCCTTCCTCAGGCACGTCGTGTCTGCCTCCAGCTGGACGGGTCTCCCTGTCTCCTGCTTTTGCCTTTAGAGCACCTACAGCGACACGTCTGGGGCCCACGTCACATCCTCCTTGCCCTCCCCCACCTCCTTCCGCCAGCCTGGGCGTCAGTTCACAGAACTCAGGTGGGTCTCGGCGCACAGCGCTGAGTCCAGGGCTGGGGTCTCGGTCTCTCTCCTCCAGGGCTCCCCCGAGAGCAGCCACATTGGAGAAGTGGGATCGAGTTCATAGCAGGGGGCACCCTGGAGCCGTGGACGGTGCTCCGGTCTCCCTCCCACCACGTCTCTCCGGCTGACCTTCCAGGAGGGTTTCTGCCTACTTCTCAGGGGTCCCAGGAGCACTGGCCTGCTCGTCTGCACTGACCTTCCAGAGACATCCCTGTGTGTGTCCTCTCCTCCTTTCTTTCCCTTCCCACCCTCCCTCCTTCTGCTTCCTGGGATCACATTCCAAATAAAGTCTGTGCACCCAAGGCCTAGTCTCAGTTCTACTTCTGGGGACATCAAAAGACAACGCTATTCTCATGGTATGATTTTACATGTAGGGGCTGCCTTGTCAAAGGCATGTTTGTTTCATGAGTCCATGAGCTCCTCGGGGGCTCCATGGGTCTGCTTTGCCCATCACCATATCCTGAACATAGTCCTGACACATAGTAGGTGCTCAATAAATCCATAACATGAATGAATGATCTCGCTGTACTGTGAGGTCATGATGCCTCAAGGCGATGCCATTATCCCACTTCCTGAGAAAAGCAGTTGCAGATGGTGACAGCATCAGACGCCTGTTCTTTGCGTCAGTGTGACCTGGCTCTTCTGGATGGTATGGGTTGGATCTGACTCTAAAGGGAACTAGTGTCCTAGGAGGTGACCTGGCCTGAGAGCCCTGCACCCCATCCTGGACACAGGCCCACAGCCCTGGTCCCCCCACGCGTCCCCTATGCAGCCTCCTCTCCTACAGTTCCTGGTTGTTTCCAGACTCTCCACTCCGGCGATGAATTTCCTCGCAGTGGGCTGGGTTCTTTCTGCAGGAGGAAGCTTGGTCTAAGCTTTCTGGCTACTCCCTACCAGGGACTGGGCCACGAGCAGACCCACAGCTTGGAGCAAGGCAGTCTGTGTCTCACGGCCACCCCTGCGCCTCAGTGAGACAGGAGGGCTATGCTTGGACACAGGCAGCCCTCCCCGAGAGCATCCCACCGGCTTCACGTCTGGTATCTACCACCTTGGCCGAGTTCAGACTGAATCACCTCCAAGGAACAGCCTCCTTGACTCCAAGAGTTCGTGACGTGCCTAGGTGGTCCCAACTCCTGCCAATGCTCTGCCCCTTGGGCTCAGCCCTCGCACATCAGGGAGCCAGAAAGGAGGGCTGGAGTGGCGTGTTTTGTTGTCTTAATTTTTTTGGGGATGCATTGCATCTTCATTGCTGCACGCAGGCTTTCTCTAATTGTGGCGAGCAAGGGCTACTCTTCGTTGCAGTGCATGGACTTCTCATTGCAGTGGCTTCTCTTGTTGCAGAGCACGGGCTCTAGGCGTGCAAGCTTCAGTAGTTGTGGCTCACGGGCTCTAGAGCGCAGGCGCAGTAGTTGTGGCACACAGGCTTAGTTGCTTCGCGGCATATGGGATCTTCCCGGACCAGGGATCGAACCCATGTGCCCTGCATTGGCAGGCGGATTCTTAACCACTGCACCACCAAGGAAGTCTGGATCTGTTTCTTTTACTTTAACCCTTGCTTCCCGTTGCTTTTGTTCACTAAAAGGATACTGTGTATACATAATGGCCTGCCTCAGGGAACCCCGCCCCTCTGCCAGAATGTTAAACCAAAGTGCCTTTGTTCAGGGAAACATCCGGACCCTGTTCACCTGTGGATGGCTGCAGGAAAGAAGAAATTAACACATCCCCTCCCCGAGGCTGGCCATTCCAGGGGATATTATGGCCTTTTTACTTTACTTCCTCATCTCCTCCCCCTCTCTGTGCTATAAAAGAAACTGGCATCCAAACCCTGACACGGTGGTTATTTTGAGAGTTTAGTCTGCCGGCTTCTTCCCTGCCTCAACACCTCGACTCCGACTCATTGGCCTGTCCTGGGGCGAGCAGAGCGAGCTTGGACTCGGTAACACAAACAGGCGGAACAAACAACAAACCGAAATGCAGAGCAAAACCAACCACAGCCTCCACCTGCAGGCACTAGCACATTCTGCTTGATCCCGAAGAGAGCAAAACGCACACACCTGGGTGGCTCTCGTCCCCCTCCGGGGCTGGACTGCCCTACCTCGAGGAAGCTGAGTGCGTCCCCTCACCCGGGCTGTGTGAGCGGCGGGAGGCAGCCCAACCTGGACGGGGGCGTCTGCTCTTTAAAGCAGGGGTTGCAACTCCTTTTCTGTAAAGGGCCAGGTAGTAAGTGTTTCAAACTTTGTGAGCCGGGCCAGAAGATCTCCTCGTATCTACTCAGCTCAGCCACTGGAGCAAGAAAGCAATGACAAGCCATCAGTGAGTGCGTGTGCCTCTGTCCCAATCAAACTTCATTCGCAAGCAAGCAGACCGGGTCCACCGGCCTCACCCTGCCGCCCCCTGTTCTAGGCATCTCAGGGCTCCCACCCCGGCCCCTCTGATGGGTGGGCAGGTGTGACCTGCCGCCCCGGGATGCGCTCACGCACAGCTGGCGGGAGGGCTGGACTCTGAACTGAGCTGGGGCCGTGGCTGCCCGTCTGAAGGGTCGCCTGAACTCGTCTACACTCCTTTCCTTCGGCACCAGAGCACGAGCCCTGTGAGGGCAGGACCCTGTCCCACGGGCCGTGGATTCCCGTCCTGGCCCTCCACTCTCGACTGTGTGCCTTTAGCCAAGGGCCTCAGCCTCTCTGAGCTGGTCTCCTCTGCCAGCAGAAAGCACTGAGAAGAGGTGCCGAAACCAGCGCAGGGCACGGAGGGAGGGGAGGCAGTGGCTGAGCTAACGTCGAGGGGCTCATGTGAACACGGAGGGAGGAGGCTCCAGGCAGAGGGACCAGCGTGGGCACAGACTGGGTGGCATCAGCTTTGCTGGAGACTGTCTTTATGGAACGTTAAAAAAAAAAAGAAAAAATAAGAGAACCTCTTGCGTTGATACTGGCCCATCAGTGCCTGCCCACTTCAAGGGACTCGTGAGGCCCCTACAAGGTAAAGCATGTGCAGCTGGGACCCAGGGGAAGGTAAGCAGAAGCTGGGAGTCAGCATCTGGTTGTTGGCTGAGTCCACGAGCTCTTAGCCCTTCAGGTGTTTGACTTGCTGGAGCTAATTTGCCAGGGGAAGGGGGCGGGGATGGAGGTTTTTGCCCTGAGGCCTGGGCTCTCCTCGCAGCTGTGGACCAGGGCCGAGTCCTGCGGGGAGGGACGGCCCCGGAGACAGGATGGAAGGCCCGCAGCCTGCATGCAGGGGCAGGGGAGGCTGTGTAGCTGGGCTCTGCTCCTATAGCAGCAGGAGGGCCCGGCCTGGCCTTGCACGTCTTTGCTAGCGGAGAACATGACCCAGAGTGTTGGCTCCTGCAGCCCCATGTAACACGGAGACATGGGGCCAATGAGCCAGGGAAATTTACTGCTAAAGGATCCAACTGCCTCATCATCCCCCGACTGTGAGGCCCGCGGAAGCCAGTCAGAAACCAGCTACAAATCTAGGAGCTACGCGGCTCTGGCCCTTTGGTGGGTGTATTAGTTTCCTAGGGCAGATGTAACAAGTTACCACAAAGTTGGGCGTCTTAAAACAAGAGAAATTCATTCTCTGGCAGCTCTGGAGGCCAGCGGTCTGAGATCAAGGTGCCGAGAGGCTTGGCTCCTTCTGGATGCTCTGAGGCTCCTGCCAGGCCTCTCTCTGGCTTCCGGTTGCCACTGGCAAGCCTTGGTGTTCTTGGCTTGTAGATACATCACTCCAATCACTGCCACTAACTTCACGTGGATTCTCCCTGTGTCTCTCTCTGCCTCAAATCTCCCTGTGCTTTGTCTTATAAGGATCAGTCATTGGATTTCTGGCCCACCTTAAATCCAGGATGATCTCATCTCAAAAAAACTTCTGCAAAGACTCTATTTTCAAATAAGGTGAATGCACAGGTAGGGAGTTGGGACTTGGACCTATTTCTTTTGGGGACACAATTTATCCCGCTGCTGTGGGTGTGTGTCATCATGAAGACACCCTCCATCCCCCGTGTTTCCCTCCTCCCCTTGAACCCCTCCAGGTGTCCTCTGGCTGTCCCCCTCTCTCCAGCAACACCCCAGGCCTGACTCTAATTCTCCCTTCGGTACTTCTTTTGGGGTCTTCCTGCATGGGTCTCTGCGGGGAAAGACATCCCATTAGTCTGGTAGCCACAGCACAGTGTCCTGGGGCTGGGCTAGGCTTTTATTGAGGCTTAGGGGATGAGAGGCCATCTGTGAGGCCGGCTGATGAGCCTCTCGGGGAGGCTGATGAGATCAGAATCCGTTACCTCCCTTGTAATTTTCTTGTTCCGAGGAAAGACTTTTCTCTGGGAGTGAGTTTTCCCAGAAAAGATTTTTTTAAACAGCCTAAAAGCTCTTCTCAAAAACCACACCTAAAAACAGAAGGCTTCCCTCTAGCCATCTTGACTCCTGGCAAAGAAAAAAAACTAAAAAGGCAAAGGAAAGTAGCGTAAACCGAGAAGGAAACACTTGAGAGTGGATTCTAACTGCTGGATTCGAGGGGCCAGGGCTTGTCTGGTGGGGGGCATGCAGACTTCTCCCCCTTCTGTTTTTGTCTGGACTGGTTTTTCTCTATTTCTTTAAAGAGGGGGAGAGTATTATTAACCCTGTGCCACTGGCTTTGGGCAAGTTGCGGTATCACTCGGGCCCCAGTCTCCTCTTCCAGAAAATGGAAGTAATAACACTCGCTCTGCAGAATGTTCTAGAGAGTAAGATTGCAAGAGTGTCCAGCACAGTGCCTGGCACATAAGAAGTGCTCAGTTGTATTTATTGCAACCTTTTAACTTCATGAGCACTTGATGAAGTGGGTGTAATTCTCTTTTCTCCAGATTTGAACACGTCTCACAAATGTTACATCCCTGGTCCAAACTCGCCCAGCCGGGCGGGAGAGAGCCCAGTTCCTGATTGCCTCACCCCTGCCCTCTCCTCATCCCCTTCTTCCTCTACCCTCCTTTTCCTCAGCCCTTCCCTATCTCTGTAAAATCAGAGCTTATGCTCGGGATTGGAGCAGAGATGGACAGAAGTCACGTTGTGGAGAAAGCGCCGGATTTGCAGTCAGGAGCCTAGAGTCCAAGTCCAGACTCTGCGTGGAGTGAAACCTGGGCAGTGCCTCCCTGTCTGGCCCTCTTTTCCTCCCCTGTGACCAGCTGTGATAGGACCACCCGCCCTGGCCACCTCTTGGGCTGCAGTGAGATCATGCAGGGGGTTTATGCCCTGCTCTGTGCAGGCTGCTGTAGGTGAGGCACAGAGCCTTACACAGTCTGCCTGCCTCATTTCAAGCCCAGGTGTCGTCAACATACCTTGCCCATCACTAGGAGGCTGCAGATGGCCCCCACCTGCAGGCAGTTTTCCAAATCCTCATTCCTGACTCAGCACTCTGCTCTCTAGAAAGGAGCTATTGCCGATTTTTCTTGTCTGCTTCCTTTTCCCCCAACACCAGTTATCAATGATATCTTTAGTTTTTATCACTTAGTGTTCCTAAAGGGAGAGAGAACCTCCCCCAGAAAAGATGCAGTCCTTCATGCCGCTGGACCTTTGCACATGCTGTTCCCTCTGCCTGGAGCACCCTTCCCCCATACTTCACTTAGGTCCTACCCGCCCTCCAACCTGTAGCTCATGCGGCTTTCCTCTGCACCCCTGGGCTGGCTGTGGCCTCCCTGCTTCTTCCAAGCTCTGTGCTGGGGGCTTTCATTTCCTGCCCGCATCAGTCTCAACTCCACCCGTCTTTGTCCCTGCAGTGGACAAGCTCTATCAGAGGGACCCGCTTCTGTGTTCTCAGTCCCCACCGCCACGGGGCAGCGGAGTGAAGAAGGTGGCGTTGCCCACCTGCCTCTGTTCCAGGCAGCCCGGAGGACCAAGCCACGGGGGCTCAGAAATGCAAATCAAGTTACATCTGCTTCAAATTAAGCCCATATTCTGGTCTAGTGGGGACAGCTGCTTCTTAGCCAATAAGTATTAATAAGAAAAATAAACCAATCTTTTAGGCTTCTTCCCCTCAACTACCACCCCAGAATCATACATTATGTACTGCCCGAGACCGTTTTGACACCTGTGATAAAGTGGGCTTCAGATTCGGAGAGCATTTCTCCTGAAAGGCTGCAGCATTATGCGTTTCCCGTACAGTCACCCCCAACGTTTTCCTGTCTAGGAGGAAGAGTTGACTAGAGGTTTTCTACTCTAGGGCCTCTTGTCACTTTTTTTGCCAAAACACTGACTTAAAAAAGATTCGACCCTTACCACAAAAACCTAGAAAAATTCTATCCAGCAAGAAGGACACGCTCCCCGCAGGGGAGCTGTCGGGCTGTAATCGACCCCCTCCAGCGACCCTTGTGCGTGGTCTTCACCCTCCGGGGACCAGCCCCCTCGTCTGCCCACCGATTCCCGCCAACAAAACCCAGCCCCTCGCTGAGGGCCCAGGTCAGGCTCTAGCTTCTTCCATGCCTCTCCTGAGCGTTATTCCCTGTTCCCTCCCTTTGCTCCCGGAGACAGAGTCAGGACTAATGAGACGAATCGTTTCTCATCTTCCCTGCTTTCCACCCAGCTGGCTCCCGCTCTTGCTTCTCCCACTGTTACCCACCCAGGGTAGCTTTAACCCCGAGCGCAGCAAGCCAAAACAGAGCTTTTCCCAAGACAGACGGACAGAGAGACAAAAAAGACGGTAGGATAGATGTGAAACCCACGTCGCACAGGCCAGGGACTGAGGTATTTACGGGTTGAGGACAAACGCAGCAGGGAAGTTCCGGCGTGGGGGGCGTGGGGGGCGTGGGGGGCGTGAGGGGCGTGGAGAGCGTGAGGGGCGTGGGAAGCGTGGGGAGCGTAAGGGGCGTGGGGAGCGTGAGGAGCGTGGGGAGCGTGTGGGGCGTGGGGAGCGTGTGGGGCATGTGGGGCGTGGGGAGCGTGAGGGGCGTGGGGAGCGTGTGGGGCGTGGGGAGCGTGTGGGGCGTGGGGAGCGTGTGGGGCGTGGGGGGCGTGGGGAGCGTGAGGGGCGTGGGGGGCGTGGGGAGCGTGAGGGGCGTGGGGAGCGTGGGGAGCGTGTGGGGCGTGGGGAGCGTGGGGAGCGTGAGGGGCGTGGGGAACGTGAGGAGCGTGGGGGGCGTGGGGGGCGTGGGGAGCGTGTGGGGCGTGGGGAGCGTGAGGGGCGTGGGGGGCGTGGGGAGCGTGAGGGGCGTGGGGAGCGTGTGGGGCGTGGGGGGCGTGGGGAGCGTGAGGGGCGTGGGGAGCGTGTGGGGCGTGTGGGGCGTGGGGAGCGTGGGGGGAGGGGATTGCAAGAAGGTGAGGCAGTCGTTGTTCTGCGCAGGCGTAACTAAGCCACGGGCCTCTGCACGTTCAAAAATGGAGGTGCTTGGCACGAGTGGAGGGTGGAGTTTTCTGCCCTCTGACGTCAAAAGGTCACTCAGCAGGCACTCGCGCATGCCCAGTGGGAGGGTGCGTGGTCCCATGCAATCTTAACCAGCTCAGTTCCGGCAAGACGCAGCTGACTCCAAGTTCCCGCAAAACCACTCGGGTAAGCATCTTCTGGTTTACGCTACGTGCGGCCTGTAAGACGTGCAAGTCTTTTGCAGACGACTTTGATTAGAGAAGGCAGGGGAAATGGGTTTCATGTCCACACGTCACCACCGCCCCCAGTAGATGTCAGGTGCCTTTCCTCTCCATCCCCAGTGCTGCCCACCCGCCTCGCACTTCCATCCTGGCTCACCTGGGCTTGCTTTTTTCTTCACTCAGCTATTACCTGCATGAGCAAAGTGCACAAACCCCGGCTCTACCTCCAATGAATTTTTACATATGTCTACACCTGTGGAACCTCCAGCTCGAGATAGATTTCCAGCACCCCTGCAGCTCCCTTGGGCCCTCTTGTTGGTAACCAAAGGCTCAATTATCTTTATCACTTACATCAAGGTTACTTTCACCTGTTCTTGAACTTCTAAATAGAATCAGAATGCACTTTTTTGTGTCTAGCTTTTTTTTTTTTCTTCTCACCATTATGTCCATGAGATAAATCCAACTTATTGTATTTAGAAGTAGATTTTTTTTCGTCATGACGAAGGGTTCCACTGTCTTTGTTCTTTTGGGTTGCTTTAACAAAATACGGTAGACCCGGGGGGCTTGTAAACAAGAGAAATGTATTTCTCAACAGTTTTGGGGACTTGAAGTCTAAGATCAAGGTGCCAGCAGATTCAGTGTCTTGTGAAGGGAAGCTTCCTAGTTCATAGCCATGTTTTTGTCTTTTTGCTGTAACCTCACATGGTGGAGGGAGCAAGGGGTCTCTTTTATAAAGGGTACTAATACCATTCATGAGGACTTCACCCTCATTTCCTAATCACCCCTTCAAAGACCTCCACCTCCTGATACCATCACATTGGGGTTTAGATTTCAACATATGAATTTCAGAGCGACACAAACAGTCTGTAGCATCTGCTAAGGAAGAAAATCTGTCTATATCTCTATATCACAAATGATTTATCCCTTCTACTCTTAATGGGCATTTAGTAATTTCCATCTTTTTGTTATTATGAATAATGCTATGAACATTCTTGTGCCTGTCTTGGTGGAAAGAAGTTTTCATTTCTCTTAGGGACGAAGCCCGGAGTCAAGTTTCCAGGTCATAGAATGTCTATGTTTAGCTTTAGTTGATTTTGCCAAATAGTTGGCTAAAGTGGTTGAACCAGTTTACACTACCACCAGCAATGTAGGAGAGTAGAAATTATTCCATATCTTCTACACTTTGTTTTTGCCTTTAGACTCGTGTGTGTGTGTGTGTGTGTGTGCGCGCGCACACGCACATGCATGTGTATGTTTGGTCCGTTTAAAGAAATTGAGTTATAAGTCTCTGCATTGTAGGAATTATTTATATGTTCTGAATATGAGTCTTTTTTCATATATATGTGTGACAAGTATCTTTTTCCACTCCATGGCTTGTTTTATCACTCTCTTAACGGTGTCTTTTGATGAACAGAAGTTCTTCATTTTAATGAAGTCCAATTTGTCAACCTTTTTTTTTTAATGGCTAGTGCTTTTTTTGTGGCATGTTTAAGAAATCTTTGCCTACCCAAAGGTCTTGAAGATGTTCTCTTATGTTTTCTTCTAGAAGCTTCATTGCTTTACCTTTCATGTTTAGGTTTATGAACCATGTCAAATTAATTTTTATGTACAGTGTGAGGTTCACCTTGACTTTCGAAATAGCCTCTTGCTTGGTACCCACCCCAGCTTCCTATTATGAATTATTCTACTTTTTTTTTGAATGTTTTTAAATTTAATTTAATTTATTTATTTATTTTTGGCTGTGTTGGGTCTTCGTTTCTGTGCGAGGGCTTTCTCTAGTTGCGGCAAGCGGGGGCCACTCTTCATCGCGGTGCGCGGACCTCTCACTATCGCGGCCTCTCTTGTTGCGGAGCACAGGCTCCAGACGCGCAGGCTCAGTAGTTGTGGCTCACGGGCCCAGCTGCTCCGCGGCATGTGGGATCCTCCCAGACCAGGGCTCGAACCTGTGTCCCCTGCATTGGCAGGCAGATTCTCAACCATCTGAGCCACCAGGGAAGCCCCTGAATTATCCTACTTTTTGCTACAGTCACGGTTGTCTATTCCAAAGCCAGGTCTGATCACATGACTTTTCTGCTTAAAGCTGTTTTGTGTTTCTTTGTAAAGTCTAAAGTTCTTAGCATGGCATGCAGTGCCTTTCAGGATCAGATAGATACTTATCTTCCTAGCTTCATCGCCTGTTAAGTATAATTAATGGATATTATACTTCAGCCACAAAAAATCTAAATATCTGCTTTATGGGTTGAATTGTGTCCCTCCCACCCGAAAAAATTAAAAAAAGAAATATTGAAGTTCTGATCCTCAGTACCTCAGAATGTGACCTACTCCAGGGCAGAGGATAAGTAGTTTCCCACGGCAATCTTTCTCCTACCAGCCACGTCCAAGATGGCTCCTGGTTCGGATCTCTAACACTGGGTAACAAACTATCCCAAAAGTTAGTGACTTAAGATGATAATTTACTACAATCTCTCTAGGTTCTGTGGGTTCACAGGTCTTCACTGGGTGGTTCTTGCTTGGTCTTCCATATGGTTGAAGTCAGATGGCAGCTGTGGGTGGCGTCATTTGAAGACTCAGCTGGTCTAGACAACCAAGGCGATGTCTTCACCAGTGTCTGGTGCCTTGGTTGGATGTATAGAATTCCTGGGAGCTGGCTGGTCTCTCTCTTCATGTAGCTGCTCTTGGCTAGCTTGGGCTTTCTCACATCATGGCAGTATTAAGGTTATGATTACTGCTTACATGGAATCCAGTCTCCCTGAGAATGAATGTACCAAGAGATCAAGGAGGAAGTTGCAAGTTTTCTTCTGACCCAGCCTGAAAAGTCACTTCCTAAACATTCTATTTGTTAAAGCAAAAGGACCAGACTAGATTCAAGTGGCAAGCATTATGCAAGAGTGTCAACACTGGGAGACCTGGCTAACTAGGGCCTGTGGGGAGACTAGTTATGATAGCTCCTTTGTGTATCCTCCTTAGCTGTGGACAGAATATCTTTTGTCCCTGGAAGGCTCTAATATGAGTCAGGAAAGGGCATTTATTAGAGTAGTAATTTATTTTGCAGTCGATTTCCTATTACATAAAGCATGCCCAGCCCTGATATCTTATCTAGATTAAAAAAGGACATAAATGAGCCTAAAGGATGGCCTAAAACTCCTCCTTCAAATCATGTAACCTCAACAACATAGACGTGTCTCTCAAACTGCTATATAACACACTGCACTGCGTAACTAATGACCTGTGACGCTGTATCAAGAATGATATCCAGTGTACACTTTGAAATACAGAAAATAGAATAACTCCCAGATAGTACCTGCGAATTTCAGGTTAAGAAGCACCAGAATAGATTACCTCATTTTAATCTCGGATAACTAGCATTTTCATTATACCCAACGGAGCTCATCAAAACAACCATGTAACAGAACTAAGATATATTATACACATTTTATACAAGAATAGATGGAGTTTCAGAGAAGGAGATGGATCTCCCCAAGGAGTAGCTCTTCCATGGCTGAGCTGAGGTTCACATCCAGATAGTGTGATTCAAAATCCACTGTTCTTTTGACTATAGTAGGTTTGACTATAGTAGATTTCTTTTGACAGCAGGTTGGTGTCATACATAATATTGCTTCCCCTCCCATGTCTGCACAGACATCACTAATCAGTCATGGATGTCTATCCTGCTGAATTGAGACATTGGCTCATAATCCTTCTCAACCCAGCCCTCTACCAAACACTTGAGGCTCAAGATAACATTTTCTCGCCATCCTGGTACTCTGTGTGTTGTCTTTCTGGGGGCTGAGCAAGGCCCGGAAGGTATCTTGGGTTATATTTTGGTGGTCATTTCTACATTGGAAAGATTGTCTCTTCTTTGATTAGTTTATTTTTAAACATAAGAAATAGTCTCTGTTTACTCACTTCTAAGATGCACATCTCCCCCACCTCCCACTCATTTGAACATTTTTGACTTGTGGTGTATTTTACAGTCAGTGTGGTGCTGTTTCCTTTCCTCCTGAACCACGTCTGTTAAGCTGATAGTACATTGTTCAATCGGCAGCATCTTAGCGCTGAGGAATACGTATCCATACGCACTCGGTGCGAGGCTGGGTACTGGGCAGTTAGCCCCCGTCAGTGAGCATGGTCCAGACTCAGTGCTTGAGGACAGAGTTCCTCAACCTTGGTATGATTGACGTTTGAGGCTGGATAATTCTTTTTTTTTTTTTTTTCTTTTTTAGTGGGGGAATGTGAGAGGCTGTCCTGTGCATTGTAGGATGTTTAGCAGAATACCTGGTTCACACATATTAGCTGCCAGGAGCGTCCTCATCCCAGTTGTGACAACCAGAATGTCCCCAGACATAGCCAGATGTCCCCTGCTGTGGAAAAACACCCCTAGTTGAGAACCAGTGCTCTAGAAGGTAGCTCCCTGGGTCATCACAGTCTTTGGTCTTCTTTCTAATGTCACTCATCCATAAACTGGAGATTTACCCAAATTGAATCCAGGCAATTTTTTTTCTCCATGTGCCCTGGGAATTGAATAATGACCACTATTTTTAGGGCACTTACTATGTGCTAGACACATACTACGCTCTCTGCATACCCTTAGCTCTCTGAGTCCTGATACAGAAGGCTGGGGTGTATGAAGAGGGGTTAATAGTGTGGGCTCTGGCACCTTCTGTCTGGGGTTAACTCCTGGCTTGTCACTGCTGGCTGTGCATTCTCATGCATAGGGTCATGATCCTCTCTTCTGCCTTGCTTTCTCCATCCATAAAATGGGAGTGCTAATAGTTGATGTTATAAGAATTAAACAGTTAAAACATTAGAAATGTTTAGAACAATGCTGGGCCTATAAGAAGTACTCATAAAACTTGGTTTTAATTCTTAAACTCTGTGATGTAGGTGTTGCTGTCTCTATTTTTCAAACGAGGAAATTGAATCGGGGAGGTTAAGTGGTCCACGTTCACACAGCTAGGTGAGTGGCAGAGCTGAGATTCAGTCACTGTTAGACCTGCTTTCAGCGCTGATGGAAAAACTCAGGGAGCACACACGTGGCTGTCCTCGTGCGTGTCCGCTGTGCCACACTTGCTGGCCGCAGCATTTGCAGGCGGCTGGAGTCTGAGGCCCGCACGCGCTACCTTATCCAGTCGGGGTCACCGGGGGTCACGGGTTAGAACATTCGGGGCGGCCCTGCGAAGAAACAAGATAATGGGAAAACACCATGCACTGTGAACAGGGTAGATGAGAAGCACACAGGGAGACAGGTAAGAGATGAGAACCAATATAGGAGAAATACACTGGCACCCGGCTGGGGCTTAGCGGGCAACCAAGGTCAGTGTTCCTTATTCTCTGTGCGCTTTGAGTCTGCCCTGTTGAGCGTTGGGCCAGTTGTGGCCTGTCCACTGGCTGTGGCTGTGTCCCCTTCCTCAGCGTGTGCTGTGTGTGGCTCCCAGGGTCATCCGTCTCACCTCCACGAAGATGACCTGCCCTGGGCTTGGGGCCACTTACTGCTGTGGGCAGTGCCTTCCTGTCCCTGTGTCACCAGGGTGAGGGCCCTGTGGTGCTTGACTATGGCTTGTTTCGTAGAGGGAACAGTGATAGCGTCTGATTCTCGTGGGAATCCTCTGATTTAACGTCTCACCTCATAGTGAGGAAACTGAGGCAAATGAGAATAAGGTGCTTGAACCCCAGTGCATATGGTCAGTGAGGGGTGGGATTAGATCATGGCACAGACTCTGTCACTCTCCCCACCGCTGTTCATGCAGATGATAGATAATACATAACCATAATGCGTGACGTATTTATTCATTCATTCATTCATCTAATGAAGTTACGGGCCCTCAGTGTGTGCCAACCACCTGCTGAACTTCCTGACCCCATCTTACCTGAACCACTCACTCCGTTAGCACGTGAGCCTGTTGGGGATCCGTGGAGGAACTAGACCTGGTCCTGTCCTCACGGAGCTCTCAGTTTAGTGCTTGAGCCACACGGATAAGTAACCATTATTTCATCTGACAGTTGTTAAAACATACACAAGGCAGAGTGGGGGCAGTGGCTTGTCGATTGTTGTTAGATGTGCATCTTCTTTCTGCAAGTGGACGGTGAGTCCCTTGCAGGCTGGGAACACATCTCCTGCACTTTTCTGGTGCCCTCCTAGGGGCAGCTTAGGCTTAGAATATCATAACTTGGTCCGGTTCAGCTGGTGTCTATGCTAGGACCTCTTACTGAGCATCTGCTATGGGACAGACACTCTGCTAGATACTTCACATGAGGTATCTCACAAAATCCTCACAGCCACCTAGAAAGAGTCTTAGTCCCATTGTACATATGAGGAAATTTAGGCTCAAAATTTTTGAACTGATTGGTTTAAAATGTCACAGAGACTTCATGTTTCCTACTCAATATCCATTCTCCTTTCTTTAATGACAGAAGTCATATATATCTGTATATCTATATATATCTGAATGTGGCAATGTGTCGAATTATAAAAGTGTATTTTACATTCTCTCTTGCTGATGAGAATGGCCAATGAGATGTGGCAGGAAGTTGTTGCTTGAGGCTTTTGGGGGGAGCTCTTTAAAAGGAGATAATTTGGCTCAGAGCAGCATCCTTTTCCCTGTTCTTCCTCCTTGCTTGGGACAAGGATGTGATAGCTGGAGCACTTACAGACTTCTTGCACCATGAGGGGAACTTGAGAATGGAAATCACAAGTGAAGAGCGATGGGAAAAATGATAGAATAAGTCTGAGCCCTTGATTACTAAGGAGCCACCAGCCCAGTCTGGGATTGCCTACGCCAGGCTTATTTTAATGAGAGGAAAATAATTACTGTTTCATTTACTACATCATTTAGGTTTTCTGTTCTGCACAGCCAAGATGATTTCCTAAGGTCCCACCGCTAGTAAGTGGTAGAACTGGGATGTGAAGTGAGGTCTTTCTTAGGTGAAAACTCATTTTATTAATCACAATGCCGTTTGTTCCCTTGGAAAACATTACATGTCTGCCACTGTGCCAGCTACTAAAGACACCAAAATAAATAAGACCACATGATATTTGAATGATAACATATGCTAGAGGCACATGATAGAGAGGATGGCTAACTATCTGGGTCACAAAAGGAAATTGCAGACTGAGCAATATTGGCAAGGATTTTAAATGTTTGAGTTCATCAGCAAAGCGGAGTAAAACGGCATCTAAGACAGAGGGGATAGCACATTCAAAACAGCTAGGTGACTCGGGGTTATGTTCAGAGTGGAGAGAAGGCAGAACTTGATAAACATTATAGCTGGGTGTCTTTTAAATGGGCAGCTTTGTTAGCGTGTCAGCCTTTGCTGTGTAACAAACCACCCCATAATATAATGATTTCAGACTACACATATGTCATTTGCTTTTACTCCCATAGGTCAGCAGTTGTGGCTGGGCTCAGCTGGGTGGTTCTTCTGGTCTTGTCAGACTCTTCAGGGTCCTGAATGATGGGACAAAGATCTTGGCATTGCTCCAGGAATGCAGTGTTTTCTGGTGGTCCTTGTATTAGAAAGCATAGTTTATCATTGTGTTTTCTTGTTAACCAGCTCTGAGAAGTCAGTTTGTCTTTTTCTTGTTTTTCCATTGACCAACACCTAGCATCTGTCAGAACCTGTGTAGGTCAATGATTGCAAATTATTTGGAAAGGAGAGAGATTCTGAACAGTGGAGCAATGGGAGAGGCATTTTGTAAGGTATTAAAGTTTAATAATGGCTCAACATTTTTACCCCACATTTACATCTTCACTAATGCTCTCCTCAGGTCTTGTTTTTTTTTTTTTGGCTGCATTGGATCTTTGTTGCTGCATGCGGGTTTTCTCTAGTTGTGGCGAGCGGGGGCTACCCTTGGTTGCGGTGCACAGGCCTCTCATTGCGGTGGCTTCTCTTGTTGTGGAGCACGGGCTCTAGGTGCGCAGGCTTCAGTAGTTGTGGCATGTGGGCTCAGTAGTTGTGGCTCACGGGCTCTAGAGCGCAGGCTCAGTAGTTGTGGCGCATGAGCTTAGTTGCTCCGCGGCACGTGGGATCTTCCGGGACGAGGGCTCGAATCCGTGTCACCTGCATTGGCAGGCGGATTGTTAACCACTGTGCCACCGGGAAAGCCCTCAGGTCTTGTTTTTATATACAAGATATTATTACTACTGCTCTTAACATTTTGTGAGGCCTGCAGATTGCACAACTACAGGGGCTCTCTTTAAGAAAAATACCACAGGATTGTGAACAGAAAATTAGACATAAAATAAATATTTATTTAGAGCTGGAAAAGAAATAAGTTATACAGATTGAAAATCTATAAAATTCAATGTAATCTCACAAAATCTAACCTAAATTAAAAAAAAATATTAATAACTTCCAGGCACACATCTATAACAAGTTTTCCCTAAGATTTTGGGTGCATACTCTTTTATTGTCTCTTCACAGGATGGCAACTGCATAATAATTTTTAATGAGAGAATAGAAAGCTTATTCAGTCTTCTAGCATGGTAGACTAAAATAGTTTTTATTCATAATTTAGAAAATTTCTCTTCAGTATCCCAATCCACTGCTGGTCCTGTCATGTAAGTTTTTAGGATTGTTACCAACTTTAGGAAAAACTCTATTTAACTTCTTCCCTAGATGGTCTATAACATATAAGGGCATTTGAAGTTTTCTTGTGTAACAGCTAAATACTGAAACATCTTTGAATGACTGAGGTTCAGTGATTTCCTCTTGTAATGGTATATTTTGAGTTTTGTATGACCTTATTGATGTCAGCATTTTGTTTCAGATCAGCCAGGCATTTGAATATCTCCCCAGTATATTCAGATGATCCACTCCTTTAGGTTGATCAAAATATTAAACAATTTAAGAGCCTATGCATTATGTCTATGAGAGTCACTCTTCTAATGAATGACCACATTTAGTTTTTGTTATAATTCACTCCTAAATGTCAGATTGACTTCTATTGCTTTTCTTCCTTCATTTTTTCATTTTGTTTCCATTAATTTTTAATTGAATTTCCTCTCCTCTCCTTAACAAATAAAGATGATAAATTGGATGTTCATAAACATCCAATTCAGGAGCCTGTATTTCTTATTTGTTTTATTGAAACATTCCAGAATACCTTTTCAAATTGCAGTGGAAATGGTGTATTGAAGCCTTATCAACTTTTTGAATACATTCTTTTTTTTTTTTTTACATTTTCTTTGTGCTCAGATTTCTCTTCTGAGTCTTCAAAAGTGTATGTCAGAGTCCTTTTAATGTCTTTATGTCCATGTGCAAGACTTGAATAGCTTTATAATGGCCAGGCCATTTTATCACCCTTAAAATCTTTAAAGAAAAATCCAAGTTGGCATGTGTGGATAAAATAACACATCTACAATTCAAATCTGAAAAGAAAACATTTAGTGTAGCAGAATACCAAAGCCATCAACAACCTCAGCACCGGGGAGGCAGCTTTCTCTTCAGTAGGTTTAAGGCAATGACATGCTCACTGCACACATTGTGCCATTTTTAAATGTTTTAAAAGCGCATGTGGAGTCCTTTGTTCTCCATAGTAGCTGTGTTTTCATGCGACTGACCATGAATAGCATTCAAGGGCGGGCTACAGTAGTCCCAAACTTGTTTCCCTTGGTTGAATGAAGTCATCGATAGATAGTTGTCAGTTTGCAAAAAAGTTAAAATTTTCTCATAGGATTTTTGTTAAAAGACTAGGACACAGTACTAGCCACAGCTCAGTGTTGGTTACAGCCCAAGTAGGACCTACAATAATGGAGTAGTATAATATTTAGGGGGTGGTTTATTTAGTATAGCTCTCTTTTTCCCCTGCCTGGATGTTATTAATTAATTTTGATTGTCTCAATAGTTACATTGACTTATTACATTACATAAATTTCATGTGTACAGCATTATATTTCTACTCCTATAAACCCTAGAATGTGTTCACCACCAAAAATTTAGTTTCCATCTCTCACCATACAGTTGACCCCCCTACCCATATGGTCCTCCCCCAGCCCCTCCCCCTCTGGTAACCACTACTCTGTTCTCTGTATCTCTGTGTTTGTTTATGCTTGGTTTGGTTTGTTCACTTATTTTTTTCCCACTCAAATGTGGAGTATAAAAAATGAATAAACAAACAAAAAAGCAAAATGTTTAATACCCCTCTTAATGGAACGTGATTTATACCCAAAACAGCACCAAGCCATACAGGGCACACCTATAGGACATCCTGTAGGATAGCCGAGATCTTAGAAGTTTGGTCGTTAATTTTTTAAGTACTTGTTTCAGAAACTTTTTTTTTTTTTTAATTTATCCATTTTTGGCTGTGTTGGGTCTTCGTTTCTGTGCGAGGGCTTTCTCTAGTTGCGGCGAGCGGAGGCCACTCTTCATTGCGGTGCGCGGGCCTCTCACCATCGTGGCCTCTCCTGTTGTGGAGCACAGGCTCCAGACGCGCAGGCTCAGCAATTGTGGCTCACGGGCCCAGTCGCTCCGCGGCATGTGGGATCTTCCCAGACCGGGGCTCGAACCCGTGTCCCCTGCATTGGCAGGCGGACTCTCAACCACTGCGCCACCAGGGAAGCCCTCAGAAACATTTTTATGTCCATTTTTGTTCTGTTGGATTCTTTGTATTTCTTTGTAATATGATGCTTCATATTACTGTGATCATATGAGAAAAAAGTTATTTTTAGTTAAACCTATGTGAATAAAAATACCGCTCACTGTAACAGTCTGTCATGAAATATCACAGAAGTTACTGAAGTTGATGAATTCAGCAAAGGGGAGCTACTGTTGACCTTCACGCCAGTTTTGTCACTTGTACAACTTGTGTCTTACTTTGCTTTTATTTTCATCTCCCTCCTGACTTTGTTTTCTCTTTGGGAGTGTCCTGATTTTCCAGTTTTTGTTATCTTTTCAATTGTCATTTTAATTTTATCCTTTTGGTTACCAGGATTCTTTTCTGCATCTTTCCCATTTTGTCCATCAGAATTTTAATTCCTGTTGTAATATAACAATAGAGTTTTTGACATAAAGATTCTTCCAGTCTTGGCTTGTTTAATTTTTTTTTTTTTACTTCTACTAAGGTATTTCCCATCAAATTTTCATTTTGCTTTGATCAGTGCTTCTTAAAATGTATACAATTATTCTGAAATTAAAGCATACACAAGAGCAATTCAAATGCTTTTAAAAACTGCCTTTTAACTTTGTATTGAGCTACTTAATAGTGTAATCCAATTTTTCTTCCTCCTCATCCGTTGACGTACTGATGAATGTGTAGGAGATTGTCACTTGTTTCTTCAGGCTGTTTTTCTGCGTCGCTGACAACGTTGCGTTCTCTTTAATCTGGAGCCAGCAGACTTCCTCAGGACAAGATGCGTTGGCTGTGCTAGAAGCAATCCAACGTGTTAGGATACATGAAACACAGAGCTTCTCACACAGACACACTTGCTGTGATTGTTCTTCTGTTTATTGTTCTGATACTGGTTTCCACTCTACAAACACAGGGATTCTGATAAATTCTATTTTGTTTCAAAGAAAAACGCATACGGTACATTCATAATCGTAACTTCTGAGATTTTGAGCATATTTGAGCATATTGCTGACAGGAGAGGACCTCTGTTTCGATGAGACAAGGAGAAGCAAACTTATAATTGTTCACAGTTGATGACTGGAGATATTTTCAGCCCTTGGAAAATTCTGGCTTCTGGCTGTGTACATTTCAAACCTTGTTTCTCTCCCACTAGCTACACAGACCCAGTGCCAGGGAATAGAGCACAGATTCCTGTCAGGGTCAAACCCTGAATCTTCAAGTCACTGTGCAGGGTAATTTGGCACAGAGGGAGGTGGAGACTTCTAGAAGTTCTTCCTCTACCAGGATGGCTAGCAATAACTCAACTATAAATGGCAGTGACAGCAAATCACATAAATAATATCAACAAGTCCCCACTAAATATATCCCCAACTCAACCTCCCTTTAGCCGGACCTCCAAAGCACTCGGGGTAATTTATCACAGCAAAATGATATAAGGCCCAATCAGTCAAAGAAAAGAGTACACGGAGAAAATTCAGAGGAAACCAGGAACAAGCTTCTTAGTATCCTTTCCTAATGGAGTCACACGGGATGTGCTTAAATCCTTCAGCAATGAATTGTGACATACATGATAATAGAAAATCCTAAATAAAATTTTAACAAACAATTCAGCAGCACATTAAAAAAAGAAGCACAGCATGACAATATGGCATTTATTCTAGTAACCAAGTGTGGTGTGTTATAAGGCAATACGTTTAATTCATCATATTGGTATATGTAAGGAAAACAACTTATGATAATCTTCATAGTTGCTGAGTAGGCATTAGGTAACACTGAAAATCCATTTTTATCTTTAAAAAACTTAATAAAAGAGGAATTCATGATATTTTCCTAACTTGGTAAATGGTATTTCTTTTGTCCCAAAGGCATTTTCAGGATGAATGTGAAACATTCCCACTAAATTCAGGAAAAAGACAAGGATGCCATCACGCCCATAATTTCTCATCGTACCAGACGTGTTAGTAAGATAAAGAAATTATATGTACAAACTTGGAAGGAGGAGGTGAAACAGTCAATAGTTAAATATGTGATTATATACCTGAAAAATTCAAGGCAATTAACAAAAATGAATAAAAATAGTAAAAGTAATTTAATAAAATAGCGTGATTCAAAATTAATATCTAGAAATCAATAATTGCATATATACACACACATACATGCGCTGCTGTGTATCATAAGCTATTTATTACACTGTGAGACATGAAGGAAGAAGATTATCAGTGGACGATGAATTGCCTCGTTTAGTCCATTCCACGTTTCCAAGCGCATCCCTTCTGCCGCTTTCTCAGAAACCATGTCAGCAGGGAACCAAAGGTTCTGTATCTGCAGGAGGCCAGATTCCCCTCAGATGAAACTCCACGCCTGCATCCTTCCAGGCTGCAGGTCTGTGCCCGCGCAGCAGTAGAAATTCTGGAGCCGAGAAGAAAGCTTCCCACTTGGAAGTGGAGACATAGAGGAAAGGGCTGCAAAAGGCCAGCTCGAGGAGGGTTTTGAACGTCGTGGTGAAGACCCTGGGCTGAAGGCAATAAAGCCATCGAGTGAGCTGGGGGCAAATGTGGAGGCAGAGAGACCAGTACAGGGGCTCCTGTAGAAACGGTCCAGCTGAGAGCTGATGAGGGGCTCATCTCTTGTAGCCATGATAGAGATAGAGAACAGATGGATAAAAAATATTTAAGAAGTGAAGTTGGCCAGGTTTGGATAGTTGGTTTGGCCCGTGTTGGAGGGCAGAATCTAATTGGTGCTATGTCTTTAGAATTCATCCTTCTAATATGGTTTTTAGAATTTTAGTTATTATTATTATTTTAGTAAATTGACAGAAATCAGAAGCCAGTGTTTGTATCTTGATAATTATAAAAATGCTTCACAGATCCCCTCTCTGTAACTGTGCCCCCTGTTTCTGTAGCTTTTACTATTACTTATAATTCACAAGAAATGTCAGGTACCATCCTAATTCTTCTTCCCGGGGGTGTTTGAAGTTTCAAGTCATTGATGGAATAGAAAACTGGGAGACAAAAATAGAGAGTGAATTCCTAGGTAAAAATTGAAGTGACAAGTGTGGGATGAAATGTTTAGAATTGGAGTAATTGCCACAAAGAGCCCTGGAGTTTGTTCAGCTCAGTTTTATTAGTTTTTTCTTGCATGATCTGTTGGGGTGCTTTAAAGATATTGTGTGTTTCTTCGTGAGCATGGGGCTACATGTTATTTTGAGAAATGAGAAAAAGAAAAAGAAATGGTAGGTGCATCCTCATGCTTTTTTGCACAGAAACATAAGAATGCACTTTTCATTTTTCAATGATATTCTATGAGCAATTGCCTACCCATTGACTTGTGAACTTATTTTTGCCCAATGAGCCATTCAAGATGGGCACTGCAATTTAGAAGAACATAGACTGAAGTTATCCTTTAAAAGGTCTTGCTACACTGGAACATTAAAAAATATATATTCATTTGGGAAGCAGACTTTCACAAAATTAGAAAATCATAACTTTTCAAAGTCCTTAATACCCCAATCCTCAACTTTTTTCGACCTGAGTTTCACAGACAATCAACCAGGCTGGCAGTGCAGTTTATCACCACTGAACTTTGCCACCTGGCTTAATTTCCCTTTCAGCTTGACTTGGTAATAATATCCGCCTAATGGAATCCCATCTCCAAAATTTCCAGTCATCCCTGCGTTGCACAACGGATGAAGCTAATCATGTTTTAAAGAGACTGAATATTACAGTGACATAAAAAGGTCCATTATGTCTTGGTTAGGAATATTAAACATCTGTGCCCTGGGGGAGGAGAAAGGCAGAGATTAAGTTTGATGTTTGAGTGAAAACTAGGTGATAAAAACAATTAGGGCATTAATGGAGGAAGATTCTGGGCATTTTAGTACCACTGACCTTTCCAAGCCCACTGCTTTTCTTTGCCTCGTCTCTTCAATTGCTATGTCTCCTGAGAGGGGAAAAGGCTAATTTAGTGGATTGGATGGAAATTCACTCAGTTTCTTCAGTGCAGGAGGGCTGCCGCTGCATCCCATTACCCAGGGGTTTGTGTCTCTGCAGGCTCGTTTCCTGATCACCGAGCCTCTGACCCATCAGGACCCACACCTGTACTGCTTGATACCGTGAAGACAGTAGCGTCTGGATGACCAGTCTGATTTTTAACCCCCACTAGTGCATGCGTTTGCAGACCAAGCTTGGGGGGTGGAGGAAAGAATAGATGTTGAAAGTCAGACGGAGCTTCTGGCAGTCCTCCACCACCACTGGCTGTCTGTATGAACTTCTGCAAGAGGCTTAACCTCTTTGAGCCCCATTTCCTCATCTCTAAGAGGGAGGTGATGACATCAAGGTCTGTGAGATCAAACGAGACACATAAACAAAGCACCGGGAGTAGTACTCGGGACAGTCTCTATCTCTCTCCCCCTCGCTTTCTAGATTCCTGTGAAGACCTCTTTCTCTATGAGGATATTCATTCACTTATTCATTTTCCCCACTGTGTTTACATAGTACTGACTATGGGCCAGGTACTGGGCTACATGAGATTCAAAGATCATTAAAATGCATATTTTCTTCAGTAGGTTCTAGTTAAGTTGATCAGAGAATGGAGGGAATAGGATCAAGTTCATACATTTGAGCTGAAGATGAATCACTTAATTTTGTTTTGTGTTCTTGCTTCAAATGTCTGTTAAGAGTAACAGCCATTTAATGAGCACCCGTTACAGCCTAAACACTGTACTAAGCGTTTTAAATGTAATGCTTGTTTTCATTTTTAAAATATTATTTTTGATTATATAACAAGATTCATCATGATTATAGAAGGATAAAAGTGAAATTTGGGATATATTTGAAGACAAAAGGCTTAAAATTTTTCTTGCAAGAACCACTGCCAAAACATATCCATTGTTAACATTTGGGTGTGTAACTTTCCAGAACTTTCTGAGACTTTATCTCTCTAATATACATAACTTTGTATTAATTTTTGTATGTGTATATATGTTAGAAAATGCAAAATTTTGAAAACAAAAATGGAATCACATATCACGAATTTACAGCATGCTTTTTCTGTCAGTAGTATATTATGAATCTCCTTTTGTGTTCTATAATTCTTAACTGGTTATATGTTTGTTTCCAATTTTTATACCACAAGCAATTCAGAAACAGATGGTTTTGCACATACATCCTTTTGTGCCGAGCCAATGATTCCCTTATGATCCATTCCTAGAACTAGAATTCCTGGGCTAACTTTTTTTTTTTTTTTTTTTTTTTTTTTTCACACACATACACACTGTATTTTATTTTTACAAGACATAAATAGACTGACACCAAGCATTGTACATGGATGACCACAACAAAAGCAACAATGATTGCAATTACCAAACATGAAACACACTCATACTATGTCATAATATTGACATTCAGTCCAGTAATCCTCCACTGTAACAGCTCCTTTACTTTGCAGTGAAAATTGATTTGTAAATTCTTTGCCTCTGAGTCCTTGTGGGATTTTTTTTTTTTTTTAAATTCAGACAGAAAGTCACAAAAATTATACTCATCCTCATCAGTTCACTCAGTCCCATGTAATTAATTTTTTTTTTTCATCTTGATCTTTTGTTAGCACTTTTATGAGTTCATCAGTTTTTCATTAGAGTTCTGAAAATGCTTATTCATTCAGTTCAGCAGTACAGTCAGTTACCAGAAACCTGTACTTGTCAGAGTCTTTTCCATGAATTTCTTGAAGATGAAACCCTTTTATAGGAACATATTTGCAAATCATCAGAGTACACCCAGAACTGTCTGTAAATGACAAAAGACTTAAAAATGACCACGGTTAAAGATTTGATGAAAGTTCATAATAATGCAGTTGACAAGAAAATTAGTTATTTCTGAGATATACATTTTAAAGTAATAACTAGGATTATTACTTATAACATTATACCAGAACATATAAGATTTTTAGAAATTTCATGTAATGTCTGAAACATTTATATTAACATATTTCCATACATATTTCCATACAAATACAAATATAAGATTTTTAGAAATTTCATGTAATGTCTGAAACATTTATATTAACATATTTCCATACATATTTCCATACAAATACAAATATAAGATTTTTAGAAATTTCATGTAATGTCTGAAACATTTATATTAACATATTTCCATACAAATAACCCAATGAAAGTTTAGTATTAGTTGTTTTGTTTGTTTTTTTATACTGCAGGTTCTTATTAGGCATCAGTTTTATACACATCAGTGTATACATGTCAATCCCTGGGCTAACTTTTAAATTTATTTATTTATTTATATTTATTTTTGGCTGTGTTGGGTCTTCGTTTCTGTGCGAGGGCTTTCTCCAGTTGCGGCGAGCGGGGTCACTCTTCATCGCGGTGCGCGGGCCTCTCACTGTCGCGGCCTCTCTTGTTGCGGAGCACAGGCTCCAGACGCGCAGGCTCAGTAGCTTTGGCTCACGGGCCCAGCCGCTCCGCGGCACGTGGGATCTTCCCAGACCAGGGCTGGAACCCGTGTCCCCTGCATTGGCAGGTAGACTCTTAACCACTGCGCCACCAGGGAAGCCCCCTGGGCTAACTTTTAAAGTAAAGTGTTTTTATGGCTGTAGCCAAATTTGTCTCCAGAAATGTTGTGCTTTTTACACACCCACCAACAATCCATAAGAGTGCTGATTTCTTTTCAGTTTCACCCTCATTTTTATCGTTCTTTTCCATTCCTTCAGATGTAATAGCTGAAGGTATTTTCTTATTTTAGTTTTTATCTCTTCACTTACTGGCTAGGTTGATCATTTATTGGCCATTTATGTTAACCTTGCCAATTCTTTTTTTAAACCATTAAAAAAAAATTGAAGTAGAGTTAATTTACAATGTGTTAGTTTCAGGTGTACAGCAAAGTGATTCAGTTATATATACATTCTTTTTCAGATTCTTTTCCATTTTAGGTTATTACAAGATATTGAATATAGTTCCCTGTGCTATACAGTAGGTCCTTGTTGCTTATCTATTTTATATGTAGTAGTGTGTATATGTTAATCCCAGACTCCTAATTTATCTCTCCCCCTCCCACTGCTATCACCTTTGGTAACCATAAGTTTGTTTTCTGTGTCTGTGAGTCTGTTTCTGTTTTGTAAGTAAGTTCATTTGTATCATTGTTTTAGATTCCACGTATGAGTGATATCATATATTTGTCTTTCTCTGTCTGACTTACTTCACTCAGCAGGACAATCTCTAGGTCCATCCCTGTTGCTGCAAGTGGCATTATTTCATTCTTTTTTATGGCTGATTAATATTCCATTGTATATATACACCACATCTTCTTTATCCGTTGATGTACATCTGCTGATGTACATTTAGGTTGTACGTGTCTTGGCTATTGTAAATAGTACTGCTGTGAACATCGGGGTGCATGTATCTTTTCGAATTAGAGTCTTCTCTGGATATATGCCCAGGAGTGGGATATATGCTGGATCATGTGGCAGAAATCTGAAGTCGGCAGTTGTTGCCAGGTCAGTGTCTCTGCAATCCTTTCGATCTTACCCTCAGGGCTGTAAAATAGCTGTTGCAACTCTAGTCATCACAGCCGCATTCCAGGCAGAAAGAAGGGGAGAGATGTGTACATCTTTTTTTATTAAGAAAGCCAAACAATTCTCAGGACCAGCCCAAGAAGACGTCTGCTTCAGCCTCAGAGACCAGAACATGGCCATACTTCTCTAGGAGAGAGGCTGGGAAACGAGAGACCACGGATATCCTGATGGCTGGGGTCAGTCACGATCTATTCCTTAGGTTAGGTGTTTTGCTGCTCCAAGCCAAACTGTCTTCTCTATCAAGCAAGGAGGGGGCTAGAATTTGGATGACCAACTAGCACAGCTTGTTTCCTGCTGGCGCCCCTCTGGGCAGCTTTAGGGTTAAGATGCTTGCTTTCCATTGTCTAAAATTTCGTTGGCCCCTCTCATTGGCTGTCCTCTCTTCTCTCACCTCTCTTGTCTTTATAGGTTTTGATTTACTGAATTCCCTTACTGTCACTCTTCAGGGTTTCGGGAAGTGGCTGCTTTTAACTGCAAAGCCAGAACGCATTCTACTCCTGATCTGGGCCATCAAAGCACTACTTTTGCCCTCCATTTTCAACAACATATTTTTTCAGAGACGACTTTACACATTCCCCGGAGGCAGGAAGACTCCCTGCTCCCCCTTCCTTCCCTTCCAGAGCCTGACCGAGGGCCTGGCTCACCGCAGGTGCAGAGAACATCGTTGCTGACCGGAGCCACTCTCGGGAAAGGAAACCTTCCTTACATCTTATTCAGATCCTCCAGGTGACAGCTTTGCCAGTGTCTTCTCATTGCCGGCCTCTACAGAACTGTAAAATGGCAAATCCTGTCTTTTCAAGAGGAAGCAAGGAAAGTAATAGAAGCTGCTGGGGGCAGAGTTTCAGAGTCCAGAGCCAGGCCGAGGTATATTTTTAGTTCCAGGCTTCTGAGGCGGCAGATTGGAGTTGCGGCTGCAGGGAAGGAGGGGGCGGGGTGCGGCCCCTGCCTGCGGGGAGCTCCGCGGAGCTGAAAAGCCCTCAAAGCACCTGGCTCTCCGCGCGGCGGGGAGGGAGCCGAGCATCAGAACCTCAGACTCACCTGCTCGGGGCTGAGGGGTCCAGAGTGGGCGTGGCTCCCTGCGCAGTTCCGCCATGGACTGTGTTCGGGGCAGCAAAGGGAGAGGGAGCGCGGATGGTCGTTCAGGGCTGCGAAGGGGACTGCCTCACCTGGGTTCATCCGTTTGGGGCCTCGGAATCTTGACTTAAAACTCAGTAGCATCCACCCAACCCAGCCCCGGGTAGGAGTAAGTAAGAGTGACATTTAATAAGCCGTACACATGAACAGTTTGTAAGCTCTCTGTTACACGTACACACCCATGAAACCATCACCACGATTGGCATAGTGAATGCACCCATCACCTCCAGAGGGTCTTCCTGTTCCCTTGTAATCCTTCCTCGCCACCCCGCCATCCACCAGCAGCCACAGGTCTGCTTTACATCGCTGCACACGGAACATAGTCTGATAACTGGTCTACAGAGCTGATGGAAAGACCCAGCAAGCGTGTCCATGCTTCCTCATGGACAGTTCCTCTTGACTCTTTTCTTTCCTGGGTATATGGGACATTTTTGTTTGCAGGTGAAATCACTTTTGTTGAAAGCTGTACGTTTTCAACAATATAATGTGGCTACTCTGGAAATGTGACTCCCCTCTTGCTAGGGTTGATTGTTGTTACTCTTTGTTGCTGTTATTGATGCTACTTGTTTATTTCGTGACTTTTCTGGACTAATCCTCTAACACCTGTGTTTCCTGTCCTGTGCCGCCACTGAGGTCTGTGCCCACTTAGCTGCATGGTCAGTTGAAGATTGGACAGAGATTTCCTCAAATCCTTGAACCAGTAAGTCTCTCCTGCTTTGCCAAGGAGCTGTGTTTGTGTGAGTGTGTTGGCACACCTTTTCACTCCTCTAGCAGTTTGTAACTCTGCCTCAATCATTACTTCCTGTTTGCACAGAGTCTCAAGGGGAGCCAGAAGTGGTCCTTCCTGGGAACGTGCACACCTGTGCACGTGTGTGTGGCCCGTGAGATCCCAGGGATGCGTTGCCGCTTTTCAGAGTCCCCTGTGAACATCACATTCCTCAGATCTTTCACAGGTTTTGGCTCGCCTCTTTTTTGCCCCAAATAGTATCACCACCTCAAGCTGTTGCATCACAGTATGAAACAATTGCCACTCATTTTTTAAGTGTACTTTTTTTCAGAGCAGTGTGAGGTGCACACAGTAAAATTGAGCAAAAAGCATCGAGAGTCCCTGCATATCCCCAGTCCCCAGGAACACACAGCCTTCCTCATCATCAGCACCCCACCCGAGTGGTACGCTGTCCCAATCCACAAGTCTACACCGGTGCAACATAATCACCTGAGGTCCGTAGTTTACATTGGGGCTCACTCTGGGTGGTGGACATTCTGTGGAGTTTCACGAATATGTAACGACATGCATCTACTACTGTAGTTGCATACAGAATAGTTTCAGTGCCCTAAAAATCCTCAGGGCTCTGTCTATTCCTCCTTCCCTCCTCCCTGACCCCTGGCAACCATCGATCTTTTTTATTGTTTCTATATTTTGCCGATTCCAGAATGTCATGTAGTTGGAATCATAACAGTCCGTAGCCTTTTCAGATTGGTTTCTTTCACTTAGTAATTGCATTTAAGGTTCCTCCATGTTTTTCCATGGCTTGATAGCTCATTTCTTTTTAGCGCTGAATGGTATTCCATTGTCTGGATGGACCACAATTTATGTATCTGTTGACCTGCTGAAGGACATCTTAGTTGCTTCTAGGTTTTGGCAGTTATGAATTAAGCTGCTGTAAATGTATGTGTGCAGGTTTTTGTGTGACGATAAGTTTTCAACTCCTTTCAACATCCCTTCCTTCCCAGCTCCATAGGGACCTTGAAAACCGGCTGCCTTGCAATCTTGATTGCTGGGCAAACAAGCAGCCTCGCAGACACTGAAGGGTCTGGGGCTCTTCAGAAGTCCCATCCCCATCACACTGCACTATTTCTCTTGTCTGGCAACTCCCTGGAAAAGCCCCATTATTTGACCTGATTCAGAGCTCACACAATGAGAAAAGTTCTATCCCCAGGGTGTTTGTCAAAAACAATCAGTGGTCAAGAGGATGAGAAAACAAGCCACAGACTAGGGGAAAATATTTGTCAAAGACATATCTGATAAAGGACTGTTATCCAAAATATACAAAGAATACTTAAAACTCAACAGTAAAAAAAAAATGAATAACCCGATTAAAAAATGGGCAAAAGATTTGAGCAGACACCTCATCAAAGAAGATATACAGATGGAAAATAAGCATATGAAAAGATGCTCAACATCGTATGTCATTAGGGAACTGCAAATTAAAGCAACAGTGAGATGCCATTGCACACCCATTAGAATGGGCAAAATCCAGAGCACTGACAACATCAAATGCAGTTGAGGATGTAGAGCAACAGGAACCCTAGGAAGGAGGAGCACAATTGCTGGATGATATGGTAAGAGTAGGTTTAGTTTTGTAAGAAACTGCTAAACTGTCTTCCAAGGTGGCACTAGCATTGTGCTTTCCTAGCAGCAGTGAATGAGAGTTCCTGTTGCTCTACATCCTCACCAGCATTTGATGTTGTCAGTGCTCTGGATTTTGCCCATTCTAATGGGTGTGCAATGGCATCTCACTGTTGCTTTAATTTGCAGTTCCCTAATGACATACGATGTTGAGCATCTTTTCATATGCTTATTTTCCATCTGTATATCTTCTTTGATGAGGTGTCTGCTCAAATCTTTTGCCCATTTTTTAATCGGGTTATTCATTTTTTTTTTACTGTTGAGTTTTAAGTATTCTTTGTATATTTTGGATAACAGTCCTTTATCAGATATGTCTTTGACAAATATTTTCCCCTAGTCTGTGGCTTGTTTTCTCATCCTCTTGACCACTGATTGTTTTTGACAAACACCCTGGGGATAGAACTTTTCTCATTGTGTGAACTCTGAATCAGGTCAAATAATGGGGCTTTTCCAGGGAGTTGCCAGACAAGAGAAATAGTGCAGTGTGATGGGGATGGGACTTCTGAAGAGCCCCAGACCCTTCAGTGTCTGCGAGGCTGCTTGTTTGCCCAGCAATCAAGATTGCAAGGCAGCCGGTTTTCAAGGTCCCTATGGAGCTGGGAAGGAAGGGATGGAAATAGGGCAAGTTAAAACATCACAACACTCCGGATTCTTACCAAGATTCAGCTATTTCTTCTTGAATAAATGCTCCTTGGATTATTGCAAGGTATTTGTTAATTTCCAGAATTTTGAAAAATGTGATTAGACCTTTCTTTTTTTTTTTTTTCCTTTTGCCAGTGCTCTTGTTGTCTTTGTGGAGGAGTAGATCTTCAGAGGTTCTTTCTCTGCTCTTCTGGAAGTCTGTCCTCATTGGTTCTTTTCTGCATAACGGACTGAGTATTTTCCAAATCGTGTGTGATGTTAAAAGTTGTTTCATACAGCAAGGATTCTATGCTCAAAAAAAATTGAGAAATAATACATAAGCAGATTAAAAAACATCTCCTGTGTTATGTGCTCTTCTCCACCTTTGATTCCAACACGGCCTTGGTACCCAGTTCCATACCCGCTGGGATCCTACCTTCTGCCCCTGCAGTAGCATCTCATGCTACTCCTCTGTGGTTTTGTCTCATGGTTTCCCCTAAGCTGCAGCAGATTTCTTGGCCTGTGTGAAGGTGTCCAGGGGTGTAAGAGAGTTAATGCTTTGGGGGTCAGCCCTCAACCAGTAGAGGATCAGAAGTGGTGGTTAAATGCAAGCTTCCTGAAGTTGGAGAGAAAACTCTGAGGGCATTTCCCTCTATTCCATGTAGGGACCCTCCAGAGACCAACCCCCAGGTAACCATAGTGGTGACCACCTCCATAATGTAGCATTTATTCCCTTTTCCTCCTTCCCCGTCTCGCTGTTCCTTCTATCCTGATTCCTGTGATCACCTTTCTAACTCTTTGTGCAACTCTATGTCTCAGACTTTGCCTGTAGGGAAATCTAAATGAAGAGATATGGTTTCAGGAAAAGCTAAATAGTTAGTTCCTCTTTATTACAGTTCTCAGAGAGTTCTATCTACTATTTCAGATTATCATTATCTAAGAGAAGGTTATGGTATGCTTTTAGCCATTGAACCTTTTAAAATTTATCAGCTGAGGGCATGTGCCCCACGGAATATGAACATGCTTTCAGAAGTGTTGGTTTAATGTATACCAATACCTACCCGAGCTTAGGATATCCTTTTAGGTGCCAGTTAACGTGAGGTAAGAATCCTCCAGCATTAAAGGCATATAGTCTTCCCAGGATAGGAGCAAAGTCCTCTGGGGGTTGGGCAAAAATATCATCACATCAAGATGCCTCAATATTTCATACGCTTTATAATATCCAAGCTCATGCAACAAGCCAAGGCATCGCGATTCGCGAGGCTCAATCTGATGTAGAGATGATAGATCTCTCCATGAGATAGAGTTACTACTTTATATTTTATTTGATTTCTCATTTTATTTGATTTCTCATTTGATGAAAAATTTATGATGTCTATTCTACAACAAAACAATGTGATTGTGATTTAGCTGATTTTATCTGTTGTGCTATATTAAAATGTGCCATGTTTTCTCACTTAGAATATTCAATTTTGGGGATATTAGAATTATGTCGTAATGCTGGCTTGTATGCATGTGTGTATTAGGGAGGTGGTGACAACTTCTTGTCAACATCTCATGGTTTGGGGTACCCCTCCCCCCTCCAAGTGACTTTGGGGATACCTCCCACTTCCAAGTTATTAGAAGAGTCTAGTGATTTTCAGCCAGTTGGAGACCTTCCTGGAATTTTCCATTACTGGCAGTAGATGAGAAGTTGTCTCTTTCTTTTGAATCAAGGGTGGTAAACACGTAGGCGTGGGGCTGGTGATGGCTGTTTCGACTGCTATGTGGAGGAAGCTTGACTACAGGAAGAAAATTCAGTTAACAAAGGGAACCAGAGATGGACGTGAGTGGACAGAAAGATGGAGAGCTACTGTCATTGCTGAGCCCTTATCCAGAGCTGTGCCTGAAGGCAGCTTTGCTGCCTTCAGGACTTGCCAGTTGCATGAGTCTATAAATTCTCTTTATTGCAACTTGCTGAACTAGTTGGCATTAGAATTCTGTCACTCGTTACCAAAATTCTTGACTTGGTGCATGGTAAATATCTGTGCTTGGTTCTGACTTCCTGCCCACCCCGCTCTCCTATCCCCTTGCCCTTTCCTAGTGGAGAATGTGTTTGCTATGGACTCAGGCAGACCTGGGTTTATAATCTGGTTTTATCAAATGTTATTGTCACTGATAGTTTCTGAGAGAAGTATGACAATGTCAGAGCAAAAGGTATGTTTTGGGCCAATCACATCTAGGGTTAAAATCCTGGATACGTCACTTTTAATCTTTGTGCTACTGGGCAAATTTCATAAATTCTTTGAACTCTGTTTTTGCAATGTAATGTGTAAATTAATACCTCTTAACTTTTGTAGTTACTTTGATGATCAAAGATGATTTGCTTTGCAAGCTTGATAAATAATTGTTACATATTTTGAATACCTCATTAGTTTTTCTTATTCCATAAAAGCAGTTCTCTAATAAAAACAAACAAAGAAACAAATGAAACAAAAACAGAAACAGTCAACCTCAGAATCTTCTTTCCCAGGTATGAATGGAGGTCTAGTAAACTAAGGTTCCAGGACAAACCTGGATACATGCCTCTGATACGTGATACTGTTTCTATTTTTGCTCTCCCAACAAAAGGACTAAATAGGGAATGTTTGTTCATTGACCTGTAAATTTATGATCTTAACAAATAAATATTTGCTTTGTGGGACAGTGGTATTTTTCCTCCTAAAATAACAGAAGGGAGAGAAAAAAATTTCTGTGCCCCTTTCATCCCCACATTCTGTTGCTAATCCTCCACAGTATTGAAATCAGATATAATTACTCATTAAGAAAGGGACACGAGATTACTTATACATGAACTGTGTGCCAGGTAGTTTATATTCCTTTTTTTCTTTTAACTCATCTCTGAACAACCCTGCGATGCCAGAAGCCACCTTGCTGCAGGAGCCCGCTGAGGAATTACTAGGTCTCTGCTAGGTCTCTTCAGCGCCCTCTGTTGGCAAAGTTCACAATGGAAAAAAATGTTTAAAGGGCCCAGCTCCATTTTTTTGCAGAACTGACATTGAAGGATTAACTTTCAGTCGAGAGGCAATAAATTGATAATGGACACACTTATAAACCATCACAGGAGGCACTCAGTAAGGGAGAATAATTAATACCAAGAAAAAGACACCCTAGGAGACTTTCCTTTTAAAAGAAGAAAATGTCGTAGTAAATGGTGATATTTTAATTTAGAAACATAAAATTCAAAATTTTGAAAGTGAGTGCATTTTACTTATAATGAATCATAGTTAGGTTATAATTAAAACTATGATAACCGTCCTGTGCCTTAGTTCTCACATCTGGGGAAAAAAAAAGTTTGCAATAATGGAACTTATTAGGGTCGTTGTGAGAAACTTAATGGCATATTACACATAATGGATTTAGAATAGTGCATGGCATATATTAAACAATCAGTAAACATTAGCTACTATTTTTAATTTTTAGAATGCACAGAATGGTTAAATATTTATTTTGCTTTTCAAAATTGTATTATAATAAATGCATTCAATAATTTCACTTAATAGATACTTGTCAATCACCTACAAATGTGTATTTAGATCAGTGGTGAAAACGGGAAAAATCTCTAGTAGAGCTAATATTCTAGCATGGACTGTATAAGCACTAATAACCTCATGAGGTGTGTCTTGTCCTTCTTCTCTCTTTCCTTTCTACCTTTTGAATAAAGAGAAGGATGAAGGTCTAGAACAGAATTCGGCAAACCACAGCCAGTAGGCCATAACTGGCTCACCGCTTATTTTTGTAAATGTCCTTTTGTTGGAGTACAGCCAAACCCATTCATTTATGCATTGTCTGTGGCTATTTTTGTGCTACAATGGCAGAGTTAAGTAGTTGTGACAGAGACCAGGTGACCTGCAAGCTGAAAAGATTTATTGTCTAGTTTTTACAGGAAAAGATTTCCAGTCTCTGGTCAAGAAGATGGCAGATCTACATGGATGGAAGGAGTCTGATTGGAGGAGAACTTCCCTCCCATTCCATCCCATCCCACCCCACCCCACCCCACCCCACCCCAATCCACCCACATCAGACCACATCTTGAGTGAGAAACATACTTGCATTCATGTTAACCCTCTGAGAATTTTGAGGTTGTTTGTTACAATAGTTAGCTTACCTTTATGAATTTAAAGTGTCCAATTTTCTAAGGGATTCACCAGTTTTACCAACGGCTACTTTTAGTCCTACAATACTCATATAAATCTCTTGTGAACTGCCTGTTCAGGTTGCATATTTTATCTTTTTTTTTTTTTAATTGAAGTAGAGTTGATTTACAGTATTGTGTTAGTTTGGGGTATACAGCAAAGTGATTCAGTTATACATATATATATTCTTTTTCAGATTCTTTCCCATTATAGGTTATTACAAGATATTGACTATAGTTCCCTGTGCTATACAGTAAATCCTTGTTGCTTATCTACAGATTTTATCTTTTTACTTGACAACTGTCTCTCAGATTGTCACTTGTCAATGGGTATCCTATGCTTTGAGTAGTTCTCCAGTATCACTTTTCTTAAGTTCATGGAATTCTATATCTTTGTAAGAATTACAATTTAATTTTGCAGACCGTTTCCACAGTGTTTGTACAACATCTGAAACGTTTGCCAGGCATGACATAATCAACAAGAACACAGAGCTGATGGTAGGAGTAGACTCGAGTGTTGTAACAAGAACTGCTTTCTTTTCAACAGTTGATCATGATTATTTTTGTGTTAAGATTGTTGTGCTTCTCTATTCAACCGTGGAGAGTAGCTATCAGTACTCAGAGGAGGCTCTTTATTGTATGAGTATAAAGGTCACCAGGAGGGTCGAGAGGAGGGAGCATCTGATCTCTGCTGGGAGAGCTAAGGAACGATGAACAGAGGACGAGGCATTTGAGTTGGGTGTTAAAGGGTGAATGTGAGTGTCCCGGGGAGGATGGGGTTAGGGTGCAGGGTGGATGTATGTTACCAGATGTTACCAACATGCGTCTGGGCGAGTGCATTTAAGATACAGAGTTGTTTGTGGAAGCGTTAAGTGCATACATAGGGCATGGCCACAGGTCGGGTCAGTGAGGAAAGAGCAGCGAGGTTGGGAAGGTCTTGAGTGATCTTCAGTGAGTTTTGTTGACTTTTTTTTTTTTTATTAACTGTAGGCTACTGGTTTTAAACTGCAAACCTGCCATTTTCAGAGTCCATATCTCTGCTGTACCCTCTGTTTTACTCCCTCAAAAAAGTCATTCATAGGCTGACTGAGGAATTTCTAAGACTTGGTGGAGCCCATTTTGAAAACCATTGCAGCAGAGGACAGGATGCCATTGAGGGCTTTGGAACAGAGGAGTGACCTGAGGAGGTCTGTGTGTCAGCAGGACCACATGGGTGTCACGTGAGGCTGGAATGCAGGAAGGAGCCGGGAAGCATTTAGGGGAATTGTGTACATGTTACTGCAACTGCATTCAGAACCGAGAACAGTACGGGTCCCTTGTAAATACATGGAAATATACGTGGGTTGAAAAAAATCTATAACCATTTTAGCAGTAGGTGGAACCCCTGTTATGTATCTCATTTGAAGAGCAAGAGCCCTCCATCACTGTTTGTTGATTATCAGGGTCATCAAGATGAAAGCTCAAGGTGAGTCTTGGTGTCCTCCTTTAGGGGCGAGAGCATTTTGTTGAAAGGAGTGATGCCTGCCCCCACTTGGGGCCGTCTAGGTGGGAGAACAAAACTCTGAGCTGACTCTTGACTATAAAGAGTAGACTGTGAGCACAAGCAGTGGCCTTGCCAGTTCAGCCAAATTCTAGGAGCTAACGCTGAGCTCAAGGCTGAACGAACCAGGCGATATCCTCCGTGACTGCGCACAAGCCGTTAACATGATGACTTCCTCATAGGTAAGACATACCAATTGCAAACTCGTACATCCTGAGACTCCAGTCAGGATAAAGTATAAAAGAAATAAAATGGAAACACTAACAACTGACATACCCATTTGAGACTAGCTAGAGTATCATCATTATTATTATTACTAGCTGCCATTTATTTAGCTCTCACTGTGGACCTGGTGTTTTGCTTATGCTGCCTGTAATTCTTACAAGTGCCCTGCTTGGCTTAATTGGTTCAGTCTCCAGACATCCTCCAAGTTTTGGTTCACATGCCACTTCCTCCATGAAGCCTACCCTGACCACACCTCCCCTCTTCCCCAGCAGTAGCTACTCTCTAGTTCCTGCTTCTAAAGGCTTTCTTGAGCATCTCTCATCATGTTTTTCACTTTGCTTAAGATTTCTGTTAATAGTATTCTGCTACTACTTCCCCTTCTAGACTCTTCGTTGATGGCAGAATCTGCGTTTAACTCCTCCTTTCTTCATTTGCCCCTGTGTTCTTTAAGAAGCACCTATTATCCATCTACTTTTTCAAGGAAATTGATAGGTACAGGAAGTACAAAGTCAATAAGGCCTGATGTCTTTATGGCGTTAGTTCCCATTATTATGGAAGAAGCAGACTTTTAAACATAATTTCAGTGTGCGCAGACTGATCTCAGATGTTTAGGCTGGGCGTCAAAGGACGAGATGGTAAAATATAGGCAAAGGTTTGGAGATGTTATGGTCAATGCCATGTTTGCATTTGGACTGCAAATTGCACTTTGGATGGTCAGAGTAGAGGGCAGATGTGGGGAGTGATGGGCCATGAGCCTAGAAAGGTAGTTTGAAAGTCATATTTTGTGACTCTGCTGGTGCAGCACAATATAGGTCCTCAAATGTCTGCTGACTATCTCGCTTTCACCGACAACATGGCACCTCATATAAAGCCCTTTGATACCTCCTGTGTGATATTTCAACTCAAAACTTTGTGGAGTGTGGGGAGAGAATAAGAAAATAAGGTTTTGAAGACCTGGGTTTGGGATTTGATTTCCTAGCCCTCTTTTGGCCTCTGCTGCTTTCATTCCAACCCAGAAACCCTCCTTGAAGTCAGCAGAAAGTTTGGGATCTTGGCACGATGTAAGTTCAGGCCCTTAGACGTTCTATTTTTAATAGACAGGCATGGTTGAGTTTTTGTAAATGAAAAAAAAATCAATAAGGCTTTGATATGAAGACTTTGCTTTGCTTTTTTTTTTTTTTTTGGTCAGGAGTGAAAAAGTCACTCTGTACCAAAGAAAAATGATGGCCATAGATGAAATATGTTTTCCCTGATGGTTTTTGATCAACTCAATGCATACCAAGTGCTTTCAAGGACTCAGGATCCCGCTGGAGCCGGGGCAGGCCTGTGGAAACTGAATTTGTGCATCTCTTGGCATTTTTGTGGACTCTGGTTATTTTAACGTGTCTGTTGGAAGTCAGAGTTTTCACAGTTTATTAAATTTAGAAATAGAGCTCACCAGATAAATGGAGACTCTCATCTGGAGGGCAGGAACTCTCTTCCCAGTTCTGGTCCTTGCCAATTATTACACACTTTTGGTGTCCAGCCCTGATGGGTGATTCATCATGTCACTTCTTGATAATCTTTGATAAGTCTCCATTGTTCATAGGACAAGACTTAGATGCCTTCATGGTACGATACAATTTGGCAGCAACAGAATCTCTGGGCTAGAAATGGGAAGATCCAGGATCAAGGTGCATTGAGGCTTCTGACTGGTCATGCTGCTCTGGAAGGATCTCCGTGCCTCCCTGGGGTTCAGAACCTCCATAAAGCAGTTTTGTTGGGGAAAGTAATCTCTAAATTCTACTTTAATTCTTTTTGTTTGAACATTCTGTATCTCTGTCTGAAATTTTCAAACTTATCTCCTACCAATACGTGCTGGAGGTCTACTATATGCCAGAAAATGACAAGACATTATTCTTTTGGCTCTTCATGTAATTACAACAAATATTTATATGTCAGAGGAAAGGAAGCAGAGATCCAAGGTCACACAACTGGGACAGGGCAGAACTGTGATGGAGTAAGGGTTCTGGTGATCTTGGTGCCCTCTTTCGCTCTGCCCAATGGCCAATATTATGAGTCTTACTAAGCTGAGACCATTTAAGCAAAAGGGGGCCAGAAGACCTCAATGCCATCAAGAGGTGAGAATTGACTCTAGTCTTTATTAAAGAAGTCCAGGAAATGTGTTGTTTTATTTTTCCTAGAGACGTAAATATAAACCTGTAAGGATGGTTTGGTTTAGTGGAAATCGTCTTGTATTGTATTGGCCACAGGACAGGGATTCTGTCTGAGTTGCGTGTGGTCAGTACATGTTGAACTGTACTGACTGTACTGAGTGAATGGCCTATTTTTATTTTTATTTATTTATTTATTTATTTATTTACTGGCCGTGCCGTGCGGTTCATGGGATCTCAGTTCCCTGACCAAGGATTGAATCTGGGCCATGGCAGTGAAAGCCCGGAATCCTAACCACTAGGGCCACCAGCGAACTCCCTGAATGGACTACTTTTAAACTAGAGTTCAGGAGCCTGGGGATAATTTTTATTTCCATCACTAATTTATTATAGTATTTATTATCACCTTGGTTAAGTGGAATAAAGTTCTCAGATGGCAGTTTTCTCTTTAGTAAAATGAGATGGTTGGACACCAGATGATTCTAATTCTCAGGTTCTATGAAATAATGGGGAATACTGTGTTAGTAAAACTTATAAATATTGGATCTGAAAGACTCAGAAATCATACCTGATTATTTAGAATAACTCCTTTGAATAGGCTGGGGGCCAAAGGAAACTACCAATTAACTCCAAAGCAAAGATTACCCAACTTCCAGCTATAAGGGAGGAGGGCTTAAATTCTCCCCATTCAGAAGGTTTTTGTTGCATCAGTTAAGGGCTGGTCTTATGTTTTCTTTTCTAGTTTTTTCTAATTTTTATTGGAGTGTAGTTGCTTTGCAATGTTGCGTTAGTTTCTTGCTGTGCAGCAAGGTGAGGGCTGCTCTTAGGTTTTCAGACTTTCTTTCCATTGGCTTCTTCCCCTCACCATCTTAATATGTTAAGTCTCTGCATCTTTAAAGTAGATTATTTATCTGTGCCCATGCTTCCTCTGGTTATCTCTCTTCCCCTCATCTGTCTCTAGCAGCCATTCTTTTCTCTCCCTCACCTATCACTCACTATACAACCTGGGATGTGCAGACTCTGGCCCTCACCGCCCCACTGACATTGCATTTCCCAAGGTCTCCAATATTGTCTTTCTTGGTAATTCCAACGGACCCTTTCTGGACTTCCTCCTGGCAATCGGCAGTGTTATGATGAAAATTTTTGTAACGCAGTAGTTTGAAAGACACAAAATTTAAGGTCATTTTTATCTCTGGACTTGGGTGGGTGGTGAAGGCAAGGGACTGGGATGAGAAGAGCCTTAGATTAAGGCTTAGATACTAATGTTCTTATTCATGGTTAGGCGATGGATATATAGATGCTCTTTACCTAACAGGTATGATTTTATCAAAACCCTAAGAAATAATAGAAGGCATGGACCATTGGTGATAGTGTTTCTTGAGCCAAGAATTACAACTTTTGTGCGCTTTAGGTTCATAAAGTAAACAACACAAATATAAAATTTTGATTTACATTTTCCTGTAAGCTACATGACAGTGTGTTTTATTTCTCTCTGATTCACATCAGGATAGTGCTAGGATTTAGAAGGGGATGTAAGGAATCAAAATGATATGTAGGATATTTCAGAAGGAAAACACATTTTCCCCTCCCTCCCTGCCTCCCTTTCTCTCTCTCTCTTCTATCTGTCCACGCATCCATCAAGCCAACAAGTGCCATTCTGCCTTTTACTCTAAGGTAACTGATAGATTTAAAAGTTGTTTGTAAACTGCCTGAGGGCAGGGGCCACACCTGTATCTTTGCACTCTCCAAAGTCTTGCCTTTGTTGTAGCTACAAAAGTGTTTGTTATACACCAAGTATGGAACTTTAACCATTTTCTCTCTAAACAGGATATTAGGGATATCATTCACCCCACATATTTCACAGATGAGAAAACTGAGGTCTAGAAAATGTAATGAATTTACCCATGCTCACGTAAGGAATTAAGGGCAGCTTTTGGAAGCAGCATTCATTTCGGTAGCCCGGAAGTTTTCCAACGTGGCTGCACTTCATACTCACATAAGGAGCTTTTAAAACATATTTATGCCCGGGCCTTGCTGCCAGGTAGTATGATTTAATTGGTCTGGACTGGGATTTGGGGATGTGTCTTTAATGAGCTTCCCAGGTGACCCAACTGTGTGCAACTAGTGACTCTCGAGCCCATGTTTTCCCTGTTAGGCCTCCTATGGGTTGGATTATCCACAGATGGAACTAACATTCAAGGTAGGGTTGTTTCAGGCTCCGATGTGAGTCCCCAGTGTAGAGTCTCCCCAGCTTTCCATGACAGGGCAGAAACCAGAAGAAGTTAAGAGTTCCTGAAGGTGCAGGGGGAAGAGAGTGGATTTGACGCATCGAAGAAGAGAAGCTGGACTCTCTCTTGTACATCATGGCGTTTTGAAGAGTGTAACTTACTCCTGACCTTTATGCTGTGCTCTGGTTAATTTAAAAAGAAATTCTTCATCAATCTTCTATGCTTAAGTGAACTTGCTGTGATGAGAAACTCTAAAGATTCTGGTGCTTAGAGAATAAACCAAGTCAGGTTTCTCCCTCCCTTCCCTCCGTCCTTCCAGTTTGTCATCAATCAGCCACTAATTGGGTGCCTACTGTATGTTAGGATGTTGCTCAAATAAAAAAGTGGTTAATGAAGAGAGCAGTGGATACAGAGAGCTGGAAAAAAAAGCATAGTTCTTACCTCCAGAAGCTGTTCAACTTGAGTAAATTGGGAATACTTAGGAGGGCATGTCTTGCCAGAGAGCACAGAGGTGGTCAAGCAGCTTGGGTATGATTTCAAAGCAGATCTCTATTTATGTATTCACATAATCATACATTTTTGTAAAATGCACACAATTAAAATTTTTCTGTATTTTTCTTAAAGCAGTTTCCCAAATCGTGTAAGCTTTTGGTTTGGCAAAGCATCAACTGTGCCCGTTCCCAGGCTCCCTGTTCCCACCATTCTTTTCCTTTATCACTTCCATATTTCCTGCCCACACTCTGCTAGAGGTGCTTTGACACAGGTGATACAAATGCCTGGGCCAGCACACGGGGCAGGTGGAACTAGAGAAGACAGGCTGGGACGTGTCCCTTCGTGTGTTCCCATCTTGGTGGTCGCCACACACCTTGCTGTTTTAAGTGCTCTGAGAACTAAAGACACCTGGACAGTTTCGTTAAAGCCTGAGTTCCTGAACTTATTTCATCCACATTGAAAAAAACAGTTTTTTTCCTTTTGGCATAAAACCTGGAGCTAATGTTTTGTTTTGTTTCAAGACTTTTTTTGATGTGGACCATTTTTAAAATCTTTATTGAATTTGTTACAATATTGCTTCTTTTTTTTTTTTTTTTTAATGTTCTGGTTTTTTGGCCGAGAGGCATGTAGGATCTTAGCTCCCTGACCAGGGATCGAACCCACACCCCCTGCATTGAAGGGCGAAGTCCCAACCACTGGACCGCCAGGGAAGTCCCCTGGAGCTAGTGTTTTGTAGACAGCGGTCCCCAGCCTTTTTTTGGCACCAGGGACTGGTTTCGTGGAAGACAGTTTTTCCACGGACAGGGCAGGGGTGGGGCGGTGATGGTTCAGGCGGTGATGCGAGTGATGGGCAGCGATGGGGGGCGGCAGATGAAGCTTTGCTCACTGGCCCGCCACTCACCTCCTGCTGTGCGGCCCGGTTCCCAGCAGGCCGCGGACCTGGGGGCTGGAGACCCCTGTTGCAGAGTACACTCCGAGGAACCCTGGGCTAGGAATGCATCTCGTCTGGCTCGGCGGCCCACCCTGGTGTTGGGGAAAACAGCAGCGTTTTCACTCTACTCATTATGCAGTGACTGTCGTGGAGCCCCGTTATGGGTCGAACCCTAAACTAGATGCTGAGGATTCACCGGCGAGCAGAAGCAGCCCTGGTTCCTGCTTTCCAGGAGCTCACAGAAAAGGTAGACGTGTCACGTAGATGCATGGTTATCAACTACGATAGACGGCATAACGTAAAAGCTTAGAGCACCAGGGAGACCCTCCTAAAGAGGGGGTAGGATTTGCTCTTGAAAGTCTAGGAAAACATCCTTGAAAGAGTGACAAAATAGTTGAGATCTGGAGAGTAAATAGGAGATGAGTAGATTAGACTGGGGAGCAGCAAGAGTGGGAGTGGCGTACACAGCATCCCCGTGGTGGAGAAAGCGCGCCATAGCTGAGGAAATAATGAAGGAGGTGAGAGCCATTCTCATTCCACCCTTTGCTTAGTTCTAGAGTCTTCTGGATATTTTCTTTTTCCAGCACCATAAGGATTATATGTTGACTCTGAGTCACCTCTATGGACTGCTGGATTATATCCTCGTGTTAATGACCTGAAGGCATTTCAGAACTTTAGAGAGATGTTGTTTCCATGCCAACGGCATTGGATTCCCAAGGCAGGTACCATAGGCTCCTTTGAAAGGCCTAGGTGCCTGTTCTGTTCCTTATACCTTATCCAAGGGAGAGCCTTCTCTTAGCTTATCACCTACATTTCACTGGAAGAGTATAAAATGTTGCTTTTCTTATTTTCATTTTTTAAAATATGAGATCACATTTTAAAAAGAAGATGGTAGTGAGAACTCTCATATAGGAGGAGTCTCGTATAGGACAGAATGTAGCTGGCACCACTCTTGGCCCGTAGAAGATACTCGTTAAATATCTGTGGAATGAGATGCCCATAGGGCATTTGAGTTTGAGGTGTCAGTGACCGATTCTGTTTTCACCCCCAGTGGATGCGGATGCTTTGGTTACTATGTGTGCCTCAAGTTGATTTGACATTTTCCTACGTCATTCTTTTACAAATTGTCCCCTTTCTCAGCTCCTAACTCTGCACCTGAAGGCAAGAGAAACTGTCCCATGCCCGGATTAACTGTGCAGGTTAATGGTACTGACCAGGACCTCAGATCACCAAGACCTTGCCCATCGGGAAGGGAGATCTCTGGAGAGAAGCTCTGAAGCAAGACTCTTGTCCAGATCAGGGCAGGGGCCTGCCGTCGTTGGGCTCCCCCAGAAGCTGATCCTGAGATCAGAATTTTAGTGCTGGTGACTTACTTAAAAGATGATTCCCAGAAACACTAACAAAAGAGGGGCGAAGTAATGTAGGGAAAGAAGGAAGCCAGCAAAGTGTATGTTGCCATGAAAATTACCGCTGTGGCTGCAGGAACTCAGTCCTTTTGAAGAGCTCCGGGAGCTAGGGTGGAATACACACTTCTGAGTTATCCACCTGGGCTGTGAGGGACTGGGGTTTTAGCCACCCTCTCTGCTTCTGTCTTTGCTGAGAGCCACTTTCAGGGTTGTCCAGCTTGCCTGTGTGCAGGCAGAGTCATGGGTGTCCAGCAAGAGTCCTCCCTGTGTAGCGGTGCATAGCGGGGTCCCCAAATAGTATCTGCCTCAGAGCTGCTTCCACACAAGCCTGGACTTGCCAGTGGTCCCAGGGAAACATAAGGGCATCCTTAGAAGGGGCAGATGTGAGTGGCCAACTGACTGCATGTTGGGCAGAAGTCTGATTTGGGAAGAGGGAGGCACTTCCCCTAACGAGGCCATGACCTTCGAATACAAGACACATCTCCACATTTAATACACACGGTGCCAGGTTCAATGGCAGGGTGTCAGTTCTTTCTTATTTTCCCGGGTGATGCTACCTCATTGTTGTTTTCGTGCTAATAACTATCAAGAAGCTATCAGAATTCTTCTTGTTCTATTGTTGCAATCATGGCAATGTTCTTTGTCTTACTTTTGCCACCCAACAAGACCTCTGTGGACCAGAGATGGGAAAACTGGTGAAGAAGGGCATACAGGGACAAGAGAGGCATTTTACAGTTTAATCAGGGAGGAGAATGCACATTTCTTTCCCCCAGATGGAAAGCATTTAAATAAACTGGACGTAACACAGCCATGATTGCTAGAGATAGAGAATTAGGTCTTGCATATGCTGCTTTTTAGGAACAGAATTGATTTGTTCTCTTGGGGCTTGCTACAAATAGAATTGGGAAACTCTGGCTATTATCATACTGACCTTACTCTGAACAGGTACACTGGGGTTTTCTTTTTTTTTTTTTTAATTAATTAATTTTATTTATTTATTTTTGGCTGTGTTGGGTCTTCATTGCTGCGTGCGGGCTTTTCTCTACTTGCAGTGAGCGGGGGCTACTCTTCATTTTGGTGCGCAGGCTTCTTATTGCGGTGGCTTCTCTTGTTGCAGAGCACGGGCTCTAGGCATACGGGCTTCAGTAGTTGTGGCTCGCGGGCTCTAGAGCGCAGGTTCAGTGGTTGTGGCACATGGGCTTAGTTGCTCCGAGGCATGTGGGATCTTCCTGGACCAGGGCTCGAACCCGTGTCCCCTGCATTGGCGGGCGGATTCTTAACCCCTGCGCCACCAGGTAAGTCCCATACACTGGGGTTTTCGTCTAAGACACTTGCCGGCTGGTTGCTTGAGATCACTTAGAACACTGGATTAGAAAAAGGAGAAGCAGGGTAGAACTGTGAGCAAGTCAACATTATTTTTCATTTTTTCTCATTAATCCTGTCTAATGTGACTTTTCTGCCAACTTTTCACGGCCACCACTAAAATAAGGTTATTTCTGGACCTGAGAAAACAGGGAGCAGAGGTCAGATCAATCCATTTTCAGTGTACCTAACGCTGTTAAGGTGCTTCTCTACACCAAGGTCTGGGTAGGAAGCTGGTACAGAGGAGTAGACATCACCGATTCTGCCTCTGGAAATTTACAGCCCAGTGGGGAAGATGATAAGTGATGGGAAACACTTACCAGAAAGCTGGTAGCGATTGTAGGAGAGCTTTCCACAGTGTGTGACGGACAGTGGGAGGAGTAGGAGGCCTTGAATGAGTCTGGGTGGGAATTGCGGAAGCTGTGACCCAGGGCGAGGGTGGTAAGAAGGGACAATCCGGAGCTTCAGCAGGATTGGCTCATGGTTGCGTGGCCTGGATGACCATGATTTCTGCACGAGTTGGGGGCTTGGTTGGCCGGAAATGATGAGTTCTGTTACATGTTATGTTTGGAGTGCTCCTGGGACGTCCTTGCCGAGAGACAAGTTGAGAGCTTGGAGGACAGATCTGGGCTGGAGACATGGATTTAAGTGTCGGCACCATAGGTTTCCATCTGTGGCAGCTGGGTGGAAAGCGATTCTTTTAATTAAAATAGGTCTCTGTTTCCCTGTCTGTAAAATGCGAATGACACTGCCTGCCATCAGAGTGTTGTGGGAAGTAAACGAAACAGCCTATGAAAACCGTGGCACCAAAGAGAATGTTAGTACCTTCCCCACCTTCACCTTAGAAAAAAAATATTCGTAATCAGATCCTTTGATGTTCTTGCTCTGCTCTTCTCCGTCTTACCCTGGGTCCCAACTTAACCGACTCAACTGACACCATGAAGAGACGAGACCCTACGTAAGTCACAGGAGAGAAGCCCAGGGTCCTTCTACTCTGCCATCTTGCGCCACACACCTGTCGCTTAGCTTTCTCCACTGCTGCGTTTGCCCTTTCAAATCCCTCTCCTAAGGAGTGGTTTCTGGAGAGCAAGGCACTTCTCGGCACAGGTCTTTGGTCTGTCGAGCCTCCAACTGATGTCACTTTTAGGGTGCTTTGCAAGCATAATGGTGCCCGAGCCAGGGTGGTGCCAAAATGTGTGCACGCGTGCGTGCATGAGTCTTCCGAGAACTACATTAATCAATTCTAATCAGTCAAACACTTACTGAGCACCTACTGTGTGCTAGGTATGTACAATATTGGAATAGATGCAGGATATTAAGGAGGTACTGAGGGAGTACCTTTGACCCAAACTGGGGAGGTTTCTTAGAGGAATTGATACTTGAGTTTTGTTTTAAAGGGTGGTTCATAGTTACCTAGGCAAAGAGGGAACAGAAAGACATTCTGGACAGAAGGAAGGACACAGACCAAGTCTCAGAGGTGATACAAAGTGTAGGGCGTTCTAGAAATTCCAAGAAGTTCAATGTGACTGGAATGCAGGGGGCAGGAGCCATGGGGCTGGTGTGGAGGGGACGAGGCAGGGACCTTGGGAAGGTGGGTCATGCTCGTGTCACAAACAGCTCTCTGTGCCGTGCTCAGGAGCTGAGCTTCTGAAACGGATTCCTTGCCTTATGCTCACAAATGGCACCCCCGGTGACACACTAAACCTTTGATGAAACCTTACGGTCCCTGTCTGTACTATACTTTGGGCGGATGTTCCAGCCCTCACTTGCAGTCTGCCTCCTCTGCGCCCCTCCCTCCCCCATCTTTTGGTAGCTGCTGCTTTTATTTATTTATTTATTTAGGCTGCTCCGGGTCTTAGTTACGGCATGCGGGGTATTCGTCGCAGCATGTGGGATCTTCAGTTGCGGCGTGCGTGCGGGATCTAGTTCCCTGACCAGGGATCGAACCCAGGCCCCCTGCGTTGGGAGCGTGTTGTCTTATCCACCGTGCCGCCAGGGAAGTCCCTTTTGGTAGCTTCTTAATTCCCATCTTTCTAGATTGAGTGCTGCTTTCCAGATTTCCAAACAGATGACATAACCTAACCCTTTTCCAGAGGCAAAGAGCCATTCTGGATCACTGATATTTTGTGTTGCTGGTTAGAGCACGTTTTAGAGCACCTTTTCATCTCCTTATGTATCCATGATATTCCAAATAAATATTTATATTTTAACAAAACCAGAACTTCCCCCCCACCCATTTTTGATGGACTCAACCATTCTAATGTAAAGAAGAAATCTGACAGGGACCTACCACTTGAAATAAAGAAACGCAGTACAAAACAACACAGACGCAAGTACTTAGTGTTGAATTTGAAATCACGCAGGGCCCCTTCCCCCCAGTTTCCAGAGACGTTAAAACCATTTGTGGAAAGGGGCAGAGCCAGGACCGGAAAGCATGTCTCCTGTTGCCTGGATGTGGACTCCTTCCGCCGCCCTACGAGCTGGGGCTATTGAATCTGCGGGAAAAGAATCCCCAGCTGCTATTAGGAGCGTCCTTGCACACTTAAATGCACGGTCCCACGGAGACTTCCTGCACCCTGGGTCATTCTACCCTGAATAATGTCTAATTATATATTTCCATGGTTACTTTCAGAGATAATAATGAAACCCGCAGCCCCCTAAAACATCACAAGGACTTTAGGAAGCGTGTCGGAGAGAGAACAAAACAAAACCACACAATTACCATATGCAAGTAAATAATCAGAGGCGAAATTGGCTACGGAGGCATATTATCTCTCACTAATTATCATTTTAAGTGATGAGAAACTCAAAATGGGTGGCCCTTTCCCCACCCCTGGGCTGCACAGAGCGCTTCGCTTCCCAGCTCCAGGAACCAAGGGCCTAATTATTTGCACTTAATAATTCAGCCCCGTCCATTCGTTGCTGTCAGTGGGGGCCGCGCTCCTCACAAAAAGTGCATCGTTAAAAATAAAACCCTTGCTTTCCCTCCCTCCCCTTCCCGCTCCCTAGCATGAAGAATGACTGTGATTAAGACCAGCCCAGTGAACAACCAGAGCTCCGAGTCTGTCCATCCCCAAGCTTGGCAAGAGTACCCACTCTTTGCCTTGAGATCTGGAGTGGATATCCCTCCCGAGGAGCCAGATCAGACGTGCGCTGCAAATCGCTGCAGGCTCGGTGGAACTTAGTAAAGTGCCGCAAGCCCTGTCATGTATTTGCAAAGGGGGTTCATCAAGTACTGGAGCCCCAGGTACTAAGTGCTTATTCAAGTATGAGGTAGCGTTCTCACAAGATTCTGAGTTGCTGTTATTTACATGGAAATGAGAAATGGTCTGTTTCATTGGTCGCTGATTCCGGGTCTCGCTTATAAATGGAGCACAGCGTTAGCCCCTGTCGTGGGGTTAGCGTCCGGCAAGGCGGTGGCTTCACAGAGATGCATCCAAAATAAAGTCTCCGTTCAAGGAGCTCACGTTCAGTCAGAGGGAGATGGATTCAAAAGCGATCAGGGTGCAGTGAGATCACTGCCTTGAGAACTAGGGAGCTTCTGCCGTGGGCCTGATAAGGGTAACATTCGTGAACACGGCAGAATAAGTACGCTTTCCTAGGTCCGCCTCTGCAAATGAGGTCTGGTTTTAATAGGGAAAAGACGGAATTGTTATCATTGAATACGTACGGGGCGATGAGACCATGAGGCAGCATGCAAAGGATTCTCGGGGCATTTCACGTTCTGTCCCAAATCTCAGCCACGTTTTCCGTGTCCGTCTGTGGTCCCACCTCTGCTTTGGCTGTCCCAAGCATTCCGCGTTTTCCTAACTCAATGCACCTTCGTGCCTCTGTCCTTGTTTCTTCCGCTGACATCCCCCGCTTCCTAGTCTGTGTCTGTGGAATTCTCAACCACCTTGCGAGGCCTGTGTGAAGCAGCATGCTGTCATGGAAGAAACAGAGACTTTCGAGAGAAACCCTGTCTTCAGCATCGGCTCCACCAGTGACCAGCCGTGGCCACGCTGTTTATTGCCCCCGAGTTCAGCTTTCTCACAGACGAAGACAGGAGTTATGACCCCTGGTTCAAAGAGCTGTTGCAAGGATTAAATGTAGGGGACTCACAAGACGAGACACATGGTGGGTACTCCATAGTTGCTACTTCCCCCGCTGCCTTTGTGGAATCAAATTGCATGAATGAGATTAAGGAAACATACCAGGAACTCCATTTCTACCAACAAGAAGATATAAACCATTTCCTATGTCCTAAGCCCCAAGCCAGCAGCTGAGGGAAGGCAGGATGTGAGACCTGGGAATCCATTAAGGTGCTGACTGTCCAAGTATGGAGATAAGACCCATCACACACATGAAACACACCAGCCCAGAATTGTGTTACAGTGTTCACCTGAGCAGCTTGGAGGCAGCGGTATTCACCTTTGAATGTCCAGGGACTAGCATGGTGCCTTTTGCCGAATGAAAGCGTGAATGACTGAATTGAATGAGTAAATGAATACACAATATTGTGGCAGCCTCCATAGCACCTAGTCCAAGATATGTGCTTAATAAGTGATTACATATTTGAATTAGTGAAGGAATGGTTCACATTACATGTAATAGGCACTTTATGATTTAAAGAGGTATGCAGGACATTTGGGACCAGATAGAATTGGGTTTTGTTTTTTTTTAATTTTAATTTAATTAATTAATTAATTAATTAATTTTTGGCTGTGTTGGGTCTTTGTTTCTGTGCAAGGGCTTTCTCTAGTTGCGGCAAGTGGGGACCACTCTTCATCGCGGTGCGCGGGCCTCTCACTATCGCGGCCTCTCTTGTTGTGGAGCACAGGCTCCAGACGCGCAGGCTCAGTAATTGTGGCTCATGGGCCCAGTTGCTCCGCGGCATGTGGGATCTTCCCAGACCAGGTCTCGAACCCGTGTCCCCTGCATTGGCAGGCAGATTCTCAACCACTGCGCCACCAGGGAAGCCCTAGAATTGGGTTTTGTCTTAGATGTGACTACCCCTTAACTATCTGTGTGACCTTCAGCAAGTCAAATATTGATAACAACCCCAAGACTTGGAATATCAGAGATCACAAAATGGACAGCTCTCTCTCTCTATAGCTATATAGGTATAGATCTATAGGTCTATCTCTCTCTCTCTCTCTCTCTCTCTCTCGCTCTCTCTCTCTCTCTGAATGGGTTTTTGATGTGCCACAGTCTACTCTACTCCCTATTGTCATGCTCTCCACCTGCAGCTTAGATGCTTAAGTAAATTCACACATGGCCTTCATGGAGGAGGCCATGTGTGAGCTGGGTTTCAGAGGATGAGTAGGAGTTGACCAGAAGGTAATGGGAGAGAGGGAACCATGGTTCAGAGATCAAGATTCACTCAGGAAATAGGGAGATGTGTGATGATAAAATGAAGAAGGTCAAGCTGGGGTTGGGAGGGTGGGTTGAAGATTCAAGGACAGTCTGTGATGCGGGCAGAGATTTAAGTGAAGCTGGAGCATGAACGGTCTCACAAGACGCTCTAGGAGGCCTTGATTCAGATCAGAGAAAATAAAATTATTTAATGATGCCCTGTTGTATTCCAGGCAATGTCCTTGTCACCAGACAATGATGGATGAGGAAGAGGCGGTCCCCACAGTCCCACTGGGAACAGGCAGACGGGGACAGAAGATTTCAGTGTAACGCAGTGGATGCTGCCAGGCAGGTAAGTACGGGGGCCTGGAAAGTACAGGAAAATTCTCACCACCGTACTGTGATGTAGCTACCGTTAAAATCACCACCGTACTGTGATGTAGCTACCGTTACAATCACCACCGTACCGTGATGTAGCTACCGTTACAATCACCACCGTACCGTGATGTAGCTACCGTTACAATCACCACCGTACTGTGATGTAGCTACCGTTACAATCACCACTTTACAGATGGAGAAACCAGGCTTTGCTGGACTCCCAAGCTTGTTCCATTGCACAAAAGATGGCCAGTGACAGTGGCTGTGTTCCAAGCTGGGCTTTAAGTGTGGAATCTAGCTTATTGGCTTCAAGGCCACAGAGCTGCAAACTCACCCCTCCAGTCGCCCTAGCCATCAGTGGAGGGGGCAGAGAGTTGTCCCAAGCTGGTCTCTGCATGTCCTGTAGTACCCAGGCCTTGGTGCCTTTTTACCTTCCATCTTCCTTTGCCCCCCTGACATACCGCCAGGCAGTTGCCTAGCAACCTCTCCAGCCAGACGGAGCATCCTGGCATAAATTGCTGTTCTGCACCGGGAGAGATTTCTCCCTCTTCTCTCTCCTGCGTTTTAAGCAAAGAGACATCCTAAAATAGGGCATTTTTTTCTATTCCTTTTTTTTTTTTTTTTGACAGACAACTTCTGTGTAAATGTTGAAATCTGTGTTGTCTGTCAGGAGCAGTCAATCTGAAAACTTTGCTGAAGAGAATGTATATTTAGTAACGGGTGACAAAGAGAGGAAGACATTGAGATGTCAGTTATTCTGGCGAGTTAATGCAAAAGCTGGGTATTTAAATCAAGTGATTTAGGGAAATGAAAAGGACAAAGAGAGATGGGCCCAGTGCCGATCCCTGCATTTTAAACAACGCCGGATCTGTTTTGTTGAACCCCCCTCTGTTGCCAGGGATGTCTTCGGTGTCAGTCTACCCCTGTGCGTGACTCCAGACCATTTGCTCTTTCTCTGGTGTCTTTAAAATGTGGCAAAACAGACCTATGAGAGTCAGCATTTCCACACTTCCTGTGTAGTGAGTTGAGCAGTGGCTCCCACCCCGCCAAAAGATCCGTCCAAGTCCTCACCTCCCAGTAACTGTGACCATGATCTTATTTGAAAAAAGGGTCTTTGCAGATGTATCAATAATTAAGGCAGGAATCTCGAGATAAGATCTTCCTGGATTTAGGGTAGCCCCTAAGTCCAATGACATGAGGCCTAATAAGAGAAAGGTAGAGGGAGATTCGGGACACAGAGACAGCAGAGAGAAGACAGGAGGAGAGTAGAGGCAGAGATTGGAGAGATGTGTCCACAGGGCATGAAATGCCAAAGATTTCCAGGAGCCGCTGGAAACTAGGAGAACGGTATGGCACAGATTCTCCCTATGATGGTTGATTTTATGTGTCATGTCGACTAGGCTATGGGGTTCCCAGATATCTGGTTAAACATTATTTCTGGGTGTGTCTGTGAGAGTGTTTCTGGAAGAGTTGACTCAGTAAAGCAGACGGCCCTCCCCAGTGTGGGTGGGCACCAGCCAATCCACGGAGGGTCTGAATAGAACAAAAAGCAGAGGAAAGGAAGATTTACCCCTTCTGCCTGACTGTACGAGCCAGGACAGTGGTTTTCTCCTGCCCTTGGACTGAGACTTATCTCCGCTGGTTCTCAGGCCTTTGGGCTAAGGTTGACCTACACTACTGGCTTTCTTGGGTCTTCAGCTTGCAGATGGGAGACTGTGGAACTTCTCAGCCTCCGTAATCATGTGAGCCAATTCTTCATAATAAATCTATTTATATTGTACTTATACAAATATTATAGTTGACCCTTGAATGACATAGAGGTTAAGGGTGTCAACCCCTGTGCCGCAGAGAAATCTGTGTATCACTTTACAATTGCATCGGTACCCGAGGTTCTGCATCAGGGAATTCAACCAACCATGGATAGAGTACCGTAGGACATATTTATAGGGAAAAAAATCTGCGTATAAGTGGACCCGTGCTGTTCAAATTCCTGTTGATCAATGGTCAGCTATATAGAGAGACATATCCTCCACAGATATATCATGTATCATTTTATATGTATATTTGAATCTTCTTTTTCTACTATTCTATCCTATTCTATTCTATTCTATTCTATTCTATTCTATTCTATTCTATTCTATTCTATTCTATTCTATTCTATTCATCCAGTCGGTTCTGTTTCTCTGGAGAACCCTAATACACCCCCTCAGAGCCTTCAGAAAGAACCAACCCTGATGACAACTTGATTTCACACTTCTGACCTCCAGAATTGTGCAAGAATAAGTCTCTGTTGTTGTAAGTCAGCTAGTGTGTGGTAACTTGTTACAGCAGCCGTAGGAAGCTAATACAAGCACATCCCCCCTCATGCTCCTGGGTCCCGTCTCCTCGGACGGCATCATCGGCCGGCCAGTTGTTCAAGCCCGAGCCGTGTCCTGACTCCTTCACTCCCATTGGACCCGAGGTACCCAGCCAGCTACGCGTTCTCCCAAATCCACCCCCTCGTAGCTCTTCACTCTTTCCCCTCCACCTACTGCACGTTGCCTCTGTCCAGTTTGAGGTCTCAGTAGTGACCACCTGGTTCACTGCAGCAGCTTGACCACACCCCACCTGCTCTCTCCATGCCCGGCCAGCCTCCCCCAGTCCTTCTGCCCCGAGAGGCAAAGCTGAGCAGATCTCCTTAAAACTCTGCATCACTTCCTCGTCACAGTTGTGAACCGTTTGAACGCTTTAGCATACCTGTCTTTCTTCATCATCCTTTTCTTAATTTTATTTTTCTACTCATTTTTAAGGTTAATAAAGAACATTTAATTAAACTACTACAATGCACCGGTCCTTGTGCTTAGCCCTGGGCATAGACGAGTGAACAAAACCGAGCGCGTGCCTGAGTTGGGGCAAAAGACGCAGAGAGTGATTTCATTCCAATAGAGAGAAGTGAAAGATGAGAGGTGATCCGTGTTACGAGAGTGACCGATGCGGGTGGGATTACTCGATTGCTAACCTAGTTTAGGGACAGAAAAAGCTTCCCCTGAGGAAGCTGGGGGAAGAGCTATCAGAGGCGGGGGGTGGGGGGGCGGGGGGGGGGAAGGGATGGACCAGGCACCATGTGACCTGGGATGGGATGCAGTGTGATGTGCGGGGAGCCTGGGGGGAGGTGAGTGAGCGGTGGGGACAGAGACCTCGCGAGGCAGGCGGGAGGGGCAGGAAGGGGTTGGCCACGCAGACTCCTGGGGGTCGCGATAAGGGACCTGGATTTTATTCTAAATGAAAAGAGAAGCTATTGAAGGGTTTTATGTGGGGAGTGAACTGGTCAGATGTGTCTTTAAAGTAGCACGTAGGCTGCTCTGTGGAAGCGGACGAGCGTTGGCCTGGGGACAGCCAGTTAGGAGGCCCCTGAAGTCGTGGGAGGTGATGGCAGCTCCACCCAGGGTGGGACCAGACGTGGAACTGACCGGACCTGGACGGGTGGTGCAGGGAGAGGCTACGGGAAGGGAGGTGTCAGGGGACCTCCCCGGCTTCTGACTGAGAAACAGGGAGGTTGGCCCCATTCACTGAGACGGAGGAGACGGGAGACGGGGGGCGGCGGGGGAGAGGAATCCGCCGCGTTCAGTGTGAGCTCCCTCGTCTCCCAGGCCCCTCCTCCGGCTTTTTCTCCTTTTCTCCAGCTCTTGCTCCAGAAGCCCCCAGGCTCACCTGTCTGTAGGCCTCCCCCCTGCTGCCCCTTTGGTGCAGAATCCTTGGTGCGTTCTTCCTTCCCTAACGGGGCCTCAGAGAAGCCTTGCCTGACTGCCCCGCTCCTCTGCCTAGGACAGCAGGAGTGCCCCCTGCGCCCGCCGGCATCCTCTCCCTCCCGGACCCCTCCCTCCATTCCTCAGGCAGGTGCTGTGTTCTCACTGTAAAGGCGCTTCTCCAGGGTGCGTGCACCCCATGCACCAGCGCGGGGAGCTAGGCAGGAGAAGAGAGGCCCACCTCCTCACAGTGGCACATCAGTGCCCAGCTCATGGCCAGCCTGGACCCCAGGTGCACGCTTCTGAGCAGGAATGACACCGTTCTACCTAGCGACACGCAGCTGCTGAGCGCGCCCAGTGAAATAACGGACGTGCAGATGTTTTATAAACTCAAGGCACTAATGATTTGTGAGGTGTCGCATGAAACAACGTAGAATCCTAGCAGTCTTGACTCTATTATTGCTGGAATGTTGAATTCAGTTATGGAAGTTTGAAAGAGACCTTTTATTATCTAAATGCGTTACTTAAGTATATCCTCTAAATCATGAAAACTGGAAACAGCGATATGATGAGACTCTAGCAGACATATATTTTCAGGGCAAAGGTTCCCAAATACTGGTCTGTGGAACAAGACTAGTATGTAATGAAGTTTTCACCTGTTCACAGTGTATCTGCTAGTGTAATATTGCCAACTTACCTATTTTGGGAAAAACAATCCTTTTTTAAAATTGATTTTAGGTTTTGTTTTTAATGATCTGTACTGCAAAATCAGTTAAGTTGCCTTACCTTGATCACTCAGTTATTATTATTTTTTAGAAATCTGAAATATACAATAGTTGTATCCATTGTTTTAGGGTACTCTTCATTTTGGAGTTTTTTTTTTTTTTACCTGTTGAATTTTTGGTAAGTGCCGAAGAAACCCTGAGGGAATAAATGGAGCTGGAAGCATTGGTCTATTTGCTCAGGCTCTTTGCGGGACTGGGAGTAGAGAAAGAAACTATGATTTTTTGGGGTCTGGCTGGAACGGACCTTATAAGTTATCTAATTCCATATCCTCTCTAAGAGATGCTTTCATGTGCTCAATTATGTCCCTAAAAAGTGTGGTCCGCTTCCAGTGGCCAAATACTCATTAACTCCTGGGAGGACCGTGCCACCTTTGAACCGTTATGGCTCTTAGAATAGTCTTCCTTAAACTGAGCCCAAATCCATCTCTACCTTATTCCACATATGGATCCAAATTACCCCTGTGGAATCCCAGAGAACATTTCATATTTCTTCTTCATGGGTGTTATTCAAGTATCAGAAGTTGGTTATCCTGCTTCTTTTCTAAGGTAATCAGCTTGGATTCCCAGGAAACACATTTGAATGAGTCAAGTTGATTACCTTCTCCACTTTGGTGGTTCTTTCTGTCATTGCCTGTTTCCTACCACAGGGTCCTGGTGGCCCTTCGATGTACCGATTCCCTGTGATGATGGTGCGTTAGCTCCTTGGGCCACAAATCCTTGGTGACGCACCCATTTGGACTGTCACCTGTCTGCTCTTCCTGCCTGGCATATCTTCCCTGATTTCTGCCTTTGTGTCTGCCCACAGCTACCTGCAGCCTCTGATGCATTATCTCTTTACCTGGTTGAGGCATGGCCCTTGGATGCTGACTTAGTTCAGGTACCCCAGGCTCTCTGAGGTGAAGATTTGTGAAGGAAGTGCTTTGGGGAGGACCTGCATAAAAGCAGGGTAACAGGATAGGAGAGGGAAGAAGCCAAACAACAGTACAGCTTCCGTGCGTCCCTGACCAGGGCTGGATCCCGAGGGGAGCTCTGGAGTGTAAACTACACTGCACAGAGTGTGTCTGTCCTTGAGGCAGGGGATCCTCCACACTCCCGTACCAGTCAGTCATTGGACGGCTCCAGGGTCGTAAGCTTTGGCTCAGAGTTTGCCCAAAGGAAGTAGCTCCAGGACCACAAAGATAGTCTTTTCAATAAGGTTTCGGGGTGAGTCGTTTGGAAAGAAGCCCATAGAAGCTGGGGGCTGGGGCAGGAGGGGCTGGGCAGAGTACTGCCAGCCTCGGCTACAGCTCCTCCGTGGGATGTACCTCAGTTTCCTAATCTGCAGTCTTGCCTCATCCTGCCTGCCTCACTGCTGAGCAAAGGAGTCCAGTCTGAGTCTGGCCCCTGGTCCCCTCTCATCCAGCTGATCAGGGTGCTCTGAGCATGCGCCAGTTTGCTGACGGCTTTCCCTAAACACATGCTTCCTAGGGCTGAAGAGGGCTCGGGATGCCCTTTGATCAGGTTGAGTGCAGGGCAGAATAATCCCACTTCCTCTCCATCCGTTAATGCAACTAAAATGGAATTGTGGGTTGTTGTTTTTTTTTTTTAATTTGGGAAAAGATGTTTTGATTGTCTCCTATTCACACCACTGGGGAGGGATGGATTTCCTGCCCTAAATAGTACATGATGGTCAAACACAGGACAGCGGATGGATGAGATTGACAGCCATTTATGAGTCGTGTACTCAGAGGCCAGCGGAGGAGCATACCGCGAGCCACGCAGGGCCACCAGAGGTTGTCCTTGGGGACGAGGTGAACTCGCAGGGGCAGTGGGAGGCAGGCTTCGTAGTGACAGGAGGGTGGGGCGGCCCCTGGCTCCCGAGGGAGGATGTGGCCGGCTTGTTGGAATGATTCCGTGGGCCGGCAGGGGGGAAAGCCGCTGTGTTGGGGACTGCGTGGGGCGCAGCTGGTCCGGCTGGTAAGGGGAGCTCGCTGGGTAGGAGCCTTCCTGCCGGTGGGAGCCTGTCTGGGGAGAGCAGGGGCGCTCGTGGTTAGGTCTCTGGGGCTCCGTGGGGCTCAAAGATGTCAAGGCAGCTGCACATGGAATTGTAGACTTTTCCAATTTTGAGCTTCCCGTTGACCGAAACATCGGAATATTTGACCACATACGCTGTGGCTACACCGTATCCCCATCCAGCCCCCGTGGCTGGCCACGTGCCCAGGGGCCCATCTTTGCACTTGCTCAGCCATTGCAGGCCTCTGGGAAGCATGGATAAATCCATGTCTTGAGGCATGTGGACTCCAAGGAAAGGGACAGGCAGAGAGGATAGAGAAGAAGGACACGGCTGGAGCCAGATGACTTTCTCGCTGGAACGGACAGCATCACCCGCCGCCTCTGTCCTCTCATGCTGTCACGGTCTCTCACGGCTGGCCTCTTCCAGGGATCCAGGAAGAGAACAAGAGATCCCATACACACCAAGGCACAGGAGCTAGCTGCTCAGTCATTTGGGTACAGAAATCCATTTATATCAATAAAACAGTCCTGTAAGCACAATGCAAATTTCATTATTGGTACACCGAGCTGGCGGCAACGCTTGGGTGAATCCTTAAGGAGAACACTATTATTATGCCTGATTTGTGATTTCACAGCCGTGGAGGAGAGGGGCAGGGAGTCAGATTGGTTTTCTCAACATTAGCCTGATGAAAAAAAAAAAAAGTCTCACAAAAGCCATCATCATCTTGTGTATTTTTTTAACTGCAAAATATAATATGTAAAGAAAGCCTCAGTCTGCAGGAGACAAGAAACCGAAGTGAAATAAATTATGTTCCGTGCCAGGAGCACTCATCTCCAGGCATGGTTAATGAGCTCGCCCTGCAGATGTGTTAGGGATGCCGAGTTGCTGACACAGAGGGAAGATGTGGATTCCCGGTGGTTGACTTCATGTTTTTCCCTTGCTACCATTCTCCAAGTTTTGCTTGGTTCTTTTTTTTTTTTTTTCTTTAATTTTACTGAGGTATATATTAGAAGATATTTGAAGTGTACGTCATGATGATTTGATATCTTCTTACATTGTGAAAGGATTCCCTCCATCTAGTTAATTTTCACATCCATCACCTCACATACTGATTTACTTAAATTTTTTTTTTTTTTTTTTTTTTTAATGAGAACATTGAAGTTCTCCTTTCCTAGCGAATCTCAGTTACACGATACAGTGTTACCAACCCTGGTCCCCATGTTCTATGTTAGATCCTCAGATCTTATTCATCTTAGAGCTGAAAGATGTACCCTTTTACCAACCTCTCCCTATTTCCCCCACTCCTCAGTTTCTGGCAACCAGCCACTTTTCTACTCTCTGTTTCTGTGAGTTTGATTTTTTAAAAATTGTTTCTGTTTGTTTTTGTTTGTTTTTTGCTGTGCTGCAAGGTATGTGGGATCTTAGTTCCCCCGCCAGGATTGAACCTGTGCCCCCTGCAGTGGAAGCGCAGAGCTTGTTTTTAATTTGAAGCATTCCCTTGAAATCTCTTTAGGACAATGTTGTGTGATGAGAGATTAACCGGATTTGTAGAAACCAAAGAAGCTGGTTTGTCTTGTTAAGAGAAGTGATCTGGCCTAAGGGTGAGAAACAATCTAACCTTGAGGATGATGAGCTTTACTTTGGGGTCCAGTCAAAGCACAGGGAGTCTTGTGCAGTGGAGAGAGTAGCATTTTTGTTAGACTGTCTGGATTGGATTCTGGCTCCCTTTCTTCTAAGCTGTTAGACAAGTTGATTAACTTCTTTGATCCTCAGTTTTCCTTGTTTACACAACTCGGATAATGAGAGGAGCTCTGTAGCCCTGGGGGTGAGCTTGGGGATGAACAATCAATCAGAAAAATGTGTGTGAACATGCAAATGGCAAAGCCCTATATAAAGTGAGCTTATTATCAACATCCCTGGGCCTCAGTTTCCTCATTTGTCAAATGAGATAGTGGACCAGTTTCTGAGCTTGCTTTCAGTTCTGAGATTGCCAGCCTAATGAGGGGACAAGGCGGCCTGCTTATTTTATAGTGTGTGTGCAATGGCCCCTACAACTTGCAATGCATTAAATTGAGAAGAGTAAAGAACCAAGATGAAGAAGGTAGTGTCTGCCCTCAGAGTGATTCACAACATGCAGAGGACAATGGGCGTATAAATAAATTCACCCCAGTGGGACGTGGAGGCCGTGGGCGGGAGGTGGGGAGCCACGTGTGTAGATGCAGAGACAAGACTGGACCACCTCGTCTCCAGGTTCCGTATTGAAATCAGTCCTAAAGCTTTTGACCTCATCTCCGATTGGCATATGAGGGGTTTGGTCCAGTTTTTTTTTTTTTTTTTTTTTTTGAAATTCACGTTCTTTTATTTATTTATTTATGACTGTGTTAAGTCTTCGTTTCTGTGCGAGGGCTTTCTCTAGTTGCGGCAAGTGGGGACCACTCTTCATCACGGTGCGCGGGCCTCTCACCATCGCGGCCTCTCTTGTTGCGGAGCACAGGCTCCAGACGCGCAGGCTCAGTAGTTGTGGCTCACGGGCCCAGCTGCTCCGCGGCATGTGGGATCTTCCCAGACCAGGGCTCGAACCCGTGTCCCCTGCATTGGCAGGCAGATTCTCAACCACTGCGCCACCAGGGAAGCCCTGGTCCAGTTTTTAAATTCCCTCTGGGCGGCATTGTGAGATATCGGAGTTACACAGCAGGAGAGAAAGATGTGGACTTTTAGATCCCCGTCCTAGCAGTGGCCTCCTAGGGGCCATGCTTGCTCAGCCTCCCAGCTGTGAGGGCAGGTTAAATGTCTTATTCTGAGTCAAAGAATCAGGAAGTATTTTAGAGTTGGGCAGATGGATTCTTAGGAAACGTCTAGTCCACAGAGGGAAGTAGAAGCCCTGGGGAAGGGAGCTCTGTAATTATTATGAATCTGTCTTCTGCAAACCTTTCCTTCCTCTGTGTTGTCTAATGCAGGTTCCTAATCTTGACTGTGCCCTAGAATCACGGGGAGAATTTAAAAATCTCCAGGCTGTGCCCTTGACCAATTGAGTCAGAATCTTTGGGGGTGGGACCAGAGTATCAGTATTTTTAAAACTCCCAGGTGATTCCAACACGCAGCCAGGGTTCAGAACCCCTAGCCTAAGTCTTCCCATCAGCTCCAGCTTTGCCCCATGTTGCTTCAGTCCATCCTGAAGACTCCACCCTTCCAATTCCTGAGCCAGTGTGACTAAGGCAGGCTCACCCCAGGGTGTGGCGTCCAGATTGGGTATCATGGCCCTAGTCCAGTACCTGGGGCCATCTGAGCCCACCTCTTTGACTTCACCTCCCATGACTGTCTCCCTACTCGCTCTGCTTCAGTCCAGCTGGTCTTCCTTCGGTTCATCCAACACACCAAACCCATTTCCACCTCAGGACCCCAGCAGCTTCTCTCCCCTTTGTATGGAAGTTTCTTGCCTTTGACAGTTGTATGGAGGGTCCTTTCCACGATTCAGATCACCTTCCTGACCCTTTCTCCACTAGCCCCTCGGCCCATGTACCCTCAGTGAGTCACCTGATTTATTTTTCCCATAGCACTGATTATTCACTGAAATTATTTGCTTACTTGGTGATGGTCCATCTCATTCCACAAGGACGTGCTCCGTGAGAGCAAGGGCTTGTTCTTTGGGTCACGCATGAGCTCTCGGATGAGGTCATTGCCTCTCATGGGTCTTCATAAATATTTACGATTGGTTGATTTCTTCTGTCAGATACCCAGGCTGTCCACCTGGCAGTATCACTGACCTCCCTCCCTCTCTATCCATTCCTGTGTTTCCCATTGTCCTTTTCCCCCCATAGTGTTATGCACACAGTAGGTGGACATTTGCTGGCTTGGGGGGAATCTACAGAATTTTCAGGCACCAGTGATGACGCCTGAAAGTGTTAAGTATATAGAATCTTCCACTCACAGAAGCGACATAAACTTTAAAAACATTGTCTTTTCCTCCTGCTGCATTATCACCAAGTTTGGGGGAAAAAAATATTCTGGAACAAAATGTTTCTGTTGTGAGCTGTTTGTATGCTTTGCTACATTTCCTTCCTTGAGGGGATTTATTAACTTAAAATGGAAACCCTCCCCCTGTGAGAAGTATTTAATCATGTTTTCAAAACATGTGGACTGCAGCGTGTAGGTCAGTCATCACCAGGCCTCATCCCTTGTCTCCATTTCGTTGGCCCTGGGGCCTTTCCCGCAGGCAGGTGGAGGAGGTGCTCTCCAGAGCGCTCGGCCTGAGTTTAAAGCTTGAGTCATCTTGTCACAAAATAGAAGGGATTTTAAGTAAAAGGAACTGGAAAGAAACTTTCAAGCCCTAACCCTGAACACGGCCACAGGGAACAAAGGCTTGGTCCGCTTCAGCCCTGGTCCAGAGCACAGATGATATAACTGTATGCAGAATCAATGCCAGCCCCTTCCTTGGACACGCTCCACTCTGCAGGAGCAGTCCCAACTTTAAAATTTTACTTTCCATCTTTTAGTTACCTGTATAACACCCTCTCATGGCTGTTCACTCACAAGGGAATTCGTGAGCAGGTGGACCTGATATTAGGATGGTTTCTTGCTTTGGTATAAGAAACGAGGCTCAAAGGGTTTAGGTGATCTGCCTGAAGTCACGTGGTGACGGGCCCGTAAGCTGTGGCTCAGACCACATCCTTGTGCGTTTGAGTGCATACTGGGTCCGCGGGTGCCTGTGTGCTGGCAGGGGAAGCCAGCAAGGAATAAAGACTGGGATTCACAGCTCCCAGCTCTGAGACTCACCAGCTGGATGGCCCTGAGCCGGTCTCGTCCCCTTTCTCAGCAGCAGGTCTTTGGTCTGTAAAGTGATGGGGTCTGAACTGTGGGCATCCGAGATTCTTTCCTCTCCTCTCCTCTCGTGTCTCTCTGACACTTTTGTGTACCATTCCCCATAAAACCATGGCGGGGTCTCATGGTTAGGGTGGCTTCTAGGGGTGAAGAGAAATTTAATATCATTATGGATGCCTACGTTCTGACCAGTTATTGGTAAGATTTTCCCGGAGTAAAGGACTGCTCTTTGCTGGGACTTATGCATTAAAAAAAATACAAATCACAGAGCAAGTGGGATCCCAAGCCTTTGGTACAGCTCCCGGCCTGTCTCCACTGGCTGATACCCTCTCAGAGCTCCAGTCTCCTCGTCTGGGAGCTCTGTGTGGTGTTGATACCTTCCTCCCAGGGTTGCCAAAAGACTAAATGCAATCAGGAACGTGAAGGTCTTGGACAGCACTTGGACATCATGAGGTGGAGAGAGGCAGGGAGTGACCAGTACCAGGAACGGGTATCCCTGTTCCCCTAGGGACCCCCTTCCTTGGTGGGGAGCTCACTGGACGTGATCCCTTTGCTTCTTTCCTTCCTCCGTCCCAGGCACAGGAGTGGCCTCTCTGGCTGGAGGACGGACCAGGTCACACTGGGCATGCTCAGCTCAGCTTGGACCTTACTTCCCTTTAGAGGGCGGTGTGCACGCAGAGACACAAGGCTGAGGGCCCGTCCAGGGCTCTGTTCCGGTGCGCGGCACGAGGGCTGCCTGGGCCTCCACTGGCTGGTCACCTCCTGCAGGTCATCGCACAGGCCCCTTAGGCGCGTACTCGCAGGTGATATGCTGACCTCCATCTGCCTTGCTATTCATCCGATTTCTCCGTTTGTTGAGAACCTGGGTAGGAAGGAGGAGCGCGATTTAGTATCACATGCCCCCCTCCCAACCACCATGCGCCCTACCCCCGTCAGAGACCTCCAACCCCGATTCCCACTAGACTGGGCCTGGGCTTGTTCGTCAACATCTGACTTTGAGGAGAGCCTTCCATCTCCTTCCCAGGCATCTTCAAGGAGAGCAGATGACACGACCTCATCCGTCACTCCTTCTGGTGTTTCATAACCCTCGCCGACATGCTCTCCTTCTCGGGTTAACCTACATTCCACCCACTGCCATTTATTAAGCCCACTCCCTCCAGGCTCACGGCACCAGCCTTATTCGAGGAAAGATGAATAACTCGCTCACAGTCACCCTGTCCTTTGTTAAAAAGTCACCTTTCTGCCTGGTGTTGTTTGTTATTTAGAGAGATGTCCAGACATGCGGCTTTTGTTGCATTGTCTTTTCCAAGCACAACTGAATCTCAGATTCATAGGCTGCCAGAATTAGAAAAGTGTACCAGGACCCCAATCCAGATGGTCTTGGCCTCCCTCTAACGAACCAAGATGCCACCGGTCAGCTTCATCTGTTCCTTTGCGTGGTGTAGCCAGGAACACATACAGCTGCCCCATATACTAGAGACACGCGTGATTTAGATACTCCACAGCCCCTGTCCTTGGTAATTCCCAACTCTTCCCAGATCCCACCCAAACACCAACCACATCACCGAATATTCCAGGTCTGGAAGTTCCTGGGGAATGAGGGTCTTCGTGTATGTTCTAGAGATATTCCACAGCCCCTTGGTAATTCTCTGGTGACCTGCTCTGAAAGCTGGCCCTGCATGCAATTCAAGGACAGTTTCAGCTCTTGATTTTGTTGGTTCCTCCTCTGACCAGAATCCTTTGCTTTGGAATTGGATTATCCTTCCCTCCCTCATTAGAGTTCCTTCTATCGGTCAGGATAGGCTGGGTCGTGCTGCAGTAACAACAGCTCCACGGTCTCATTGGTCAGCAGGGAGGGTTCTGCTCGCTGTGGGCATTCAGGGGCCAGGCTGATGGAACAGCCACCATCTCAAATATTGCCAGTTGCTGTCAGAGGGAAAAAGAGACTGGGGTGAATTGTGTGAGTCATTGGACCTTATGACTAGTGGTGACACATGTCACTTCTGCTCACTTCTCATGGGCCAAAGCAAGTCACACGGGTGTATCTAACTTCATCAGGGGTGGGAATAGCAATCCCACTACAGGTCCGCAAGCAAAGAGCCGGGAATACTTGGTAGACAAACTAGCGATTTTTACCACACCAGCTTTCTCTTTCCAGAGGGGGAAGAATTCTATAAACCATCTGTTAAAGAAAAGAAGCTATCTAATCCTGTCTTCCAATTTACTTAATTTAAAAGGAGCAAAAAAAATAAAAAAATAAAAGGAGCATACTTTGACCTAAATTGGGAAAGTGATTTTCTCAAGATCATACACTGAGCCAATGGCACATTATTATTACCAGAAACCAGGTCTGCTGATGTGATTTTGGTTTTTCCTTTTTGGACCATAACATCATGTAGACATGTTAATTTTGTTGATTTATCCATATACCCGTTTAGGTTTCTGAATCAGTAAGGTTGTTACTAATTTTAGCTTGACTGGCTGGTGGGTAGTGATACTATGGTTGACTATCAGCAAGGGAACTATTTAATTTAATAACTCCCCCAGGCTTGTAAAATAAAAAAATATGATGGTTTTCTTCATGGGAACATGCATCTGTGTTTAAATAGCAGTGCTGCCTGCATCCTCTGTCAAAAAGCCCAGCCTCAGAGCTCAGCCCATGTAAACTGAGCACCCACTAATAGTCCAGCGTAATGGTAGGACTTAAATTGGAAATGCAGGTGGACAATTAAATTGGATAGTAATAGCAGTGGCATTAAAGGTCTTCTCAATGCCATGTGCTGTGCTGTTTATATTTTCATTAACTGACTTAATCCCGGTGCTTATTTGGCAGGTAGGGATTGGTAGCCACAACTTACAGATGAAAACATTGATGGTCACGAAGATTAAATAGCTAGTTGAGGTAGTAAAACTCATGATTACAGAGAATAACCTTTATCATTCTCACCATACCCATTCATTGGGTAGAAAATCCCAGGTTGAAATTGTTGTGAGCATTTACTCATTTGTTATCTCTGACCAGGCTTCCCCAGTGGGGGCATGTCCACCCTAGGAGTGCAGGGACCGGGTATGTCTCGATACCACTGTATCCATAGCCCCTAGCGCTGAGCCTGCCCTGTTACCGGTATTCTGTAAACAAGAAGTTTTAATGACCATAGGTCTGGACACCCTGGATCCCAGGCAGAGATGTGAGTTTAAGCTTCTCCCTGGTTTAGTCACTTTGTTTTACAGGGTTTGACCCTCCCCCATCTTCTTATCTCCATAAGCCCCATCCATTTCTTTGGAGTATCTTGGGCTTCTGCACACTAAATATCTTAATTTGAATATTTTTATATCTCTCTCCCTTGTTCTTGCCCTTATGCCCTCTCTTGTTCTCTCTCCCTTTCCATCCCCTCTTTCTCCTTGTGTTTGCTCTTTCTCTGTTTTAATGATCGTGATAAAGAAGTACCGACTCCAGAACTCTCATCTGAGGAGTGACTTGTTGCTGGGTCATTTAATTCTGCAATGAGAATGCTCACCTCAGGTGCATCCGGAACCAGTCTTCGATGTGGCATCATGCAATCTCATTTAGTGTCTCTGCTCGTTAGTGTACTGAAATTTCCTTTAATTATTTCATTCATCCAATTTTAATTTTGTAATTTAACTGTGGAATATAATAATTGGGTTTAGCATATCCAGGCTTGACTGAAAATGGATACAGCCTAGAGTATACTTTTGGTCTGGGTTGTCCAGCGACTCGTCAATTTAGCATCAGTGCCATCAATTCGTGAGTTTGTCACGTGTGTACTGAGTATCTGCTGTGTGCCAGGCGTTGCGCTGCTTGCAGTGATGTAATAAGCAGGACACAAGGCCGTCCAGCAAAAAGCTCACAAGTTATCGGGGGCGGGGGAGGCACATGAACGGAAAATCATTGTGTTCATGTAGCAAAGCTAAAGGTCTAGACATGCCTGAGGCAATGGGTGCTCAGAGGAGGATCCATAGTTAAGTCTTACTGGCTGTAGTAGATAAACTCTGAGATGGCCCCCCTTATCCCCACCTTCTGGGGCTTATGTCCTTATGGAATTACCTTCCCCCAAAGGACCTGTGATTTCCTTCTATCTGGTAGAAAACAGCAAAGGTGACTGATGGCACTTGATTAGGTTAAACAAGAGCATAACGCCCGTCTTGCTACCTTCCTGGCCTTTGCTGGCTTTGATGAAGGAAGTGGCCATGTGAACTGCCCTAGGGATAGACCTACACAGTCAGGAATTTCTGCCAGCAGCCACATGAACGGCTGCGGTGAGAACTCAGCCCCGACAGATGCTTCAACTGCAGCCTCGTAGGACACAGCTAAGCTGTGGCTGGGCTCCTGACCCTCAGGAGCTGTAAGGCAATACAGTGTGTACTGGTTTAACCCCCTGAGTTTGTGGTAACACCATTATGTAGCAATAGATAACTGACACAGTGTTTGAGGAGAACTTCCCGCAGGAAGTGACGCCTGAACTGTCCCTTGAAGGGTGAGTAGGAGTCAGCCAGGTGCCTCAGCTCTTCCCTGACTGACGATGGGGTCAGGTCCTCATCAGTCACGAATGCCTAGCTCTCCACCTTCAACAGCTTCCTTAGCCATCCGCAGGCCCGTCACACGGGCAAGATGACATGTGAAGAGTCAGCCGGTCTGCATGCAGTGGATGGTGATGCAGAATCCAGCCTCCTGCCTTGATGGTTCACCGAGATTCTTTCCCCTGTTCCCTTTAAAAATCGTCACGGCTGCGCAGAATCTTCCGCGTTGGTCTCAGGGCGTAAGTGCTCCTTCTCCCCAGATTGCCGGCTTTTCTGATTAAAGCAACTTTCCTCTCTTAAAAAAAAAAAAAAAAAGTAAAAATGCATCTACTACCCCTGACCCACGCAACATCACAGCTTAGCCCAGCCCACCTTAAACGTGCTCGGAACACATACGTTAGCCTACAGTAGGGCATAATCATCTGACACAAAGTCTATTTTATAATATAATGTTGACTACTGCATGCAGTTGAACACTGTACTGAAAGTGAAAAACAGGACGGCTGTCTGGGTACAGAATGGTTGCCAGTGTGCTGGTTTTTTACCCGTGCGATCGCAGGGCAGCCTGGGAGCTGTGGCTCACTGCCACCGCTCAGCACCACGAGAGAGGATCTTACTGCATAATTAGCCTGCGAAAAGCTCAAAATGCAAAATCTGAAGTCTGATTTCTACTGAATGCGAATTATTGTCACACCACTGTAAAGTCGAAAGACCCTCCGTCGAACCGTCGAATGTTGGGGACCATCCGCATAGGGAGGAGTGAGTGGGGGCGCCCTGGGGAGAAGGACATTGAAAAGAGCGGCGACACAGCACGGATGAAGGTTTGGGGCAAGAAAAAACCAGGGTGGTAAGGGGGCCCGTTAGGTAGAACGATCAAAAATTGCTGCTAGTTGACGCATTTCGATTTGCAAAAATGCCACTTTCATTAGGACTGACCTATTATAAGCAGCTCACTGCTGCCAGAGCTTAAACTTTGAAGGAGTTCCTGTTAACACTCACTTGACTCACGTAATGTGGTGTTTTTTTGACTTAAAAAATATTAAGATGGTCTGTCTTCATGGAGTCTCTCCATTTCCTCGAATTAATGTGAAACATCGGAATTTCTCTAGGCGTGTTCGAGCTTCACAGACTAGCATCTCACATCCTCACAGCAAAGGAAAGCCTCAAGGACCCCAGGGTGCTCTTCCGTCCCGGACCCACTGCAAGCTGGGAACACATCCTCTGCACTTGGCAAAGGAGAAAATAAATCAGAGCCAAGGGAGGTTCGTAGCCAGGGCTTGAGGTGGGAATGAACGACCTCAGTTCCTTCCTGGAAGCTTACCTCTGTCTACCCCTGCACGCTTTCTCTTTTCGAGCCTGAGTCACTTTTCCTCCTGTACAAGGCCAGCCACTCACCAGTGGGCTTGACCCCAGCCCGTTCTGCCTGTTCTCAGCATCATTCATCCATCACTTCCTCCCCTTGTCCTTGACCTTTTGCTTCCTCCTGACCTTTTTCTTTTTAGATGGCAAAGATGGCTAAGCATTTCCAATTCTAAAAACATGTTCTCTCTTGCCCCTGCGTTTTCCAGGCTTTGCTTTGAGTTTCTCTCTCCCTCTTGACCTTCTCAATGGTGGTTCTCGAATGAGTGGTGAATTTTCTCTGCTTCTGTGTCCTCATCTCCCATCTCTTCTTTGGTGCATTGAGGTCTGATCGGCTGACTTCCGATCCCGCTTACCTCTGCACTTCGCTGACGCCCAGGGCAAACCTTCTGTGCTGCAAGTGACCCGGTTAACCATGCCCACCTCTTCCTGCAACTTCTTTTGCTCTTGGCTTCCACGTCAGCACCCTCGCCCTTGTTCTCCCCCTTTCCTCTGATTGACTCTTCTCTCTCTCCCTCTCCCCTGTCTGTCCTCCTTTCCCCATCCTGCCTCTTAATTAAGTGTCGATGTCCCTCTGAGTCTGTCCTTCCTGCCGTACGTCCTGGCTGAGCACTCTCTTCTTCTCTCCTGGGTTGAGCCTTCGTCATGAGCACGTGGCCATCAGAGCTGTGTTTCTTGCCCTGATCTCTGTGCGCCAGCCACGCCAGCCTCATCACCTCCCCACGTACGCGAAGCTCTGCTTGTACAGAACTGGCTTCCCACAAACGCCAGGGTGCTGGGGTTCCCTCTGCCTTCGACTCATGCCAAGGCCTAGGCTGTCTCCCCACACTTGCTCATCTCTACTCATCCTTCAAGGCTCAGGTCAGGCGTCGGCTCCTCCTGGAAGCCTCCTGAGCCTCTGGCAGGGACCAGATAACGTCCCTCCTCCCCACCCATATTCCCACTCTGGTGGCATTGCTTCCTTGTGGTTGCCTCTTGCTGCTTCCCATTTGTCTGTAGGCTTCCGGAAGGCGCCAGCTTTCTTGTCTTTAACCTTGTACACTCAGAGTCTATCACTGTGCCATTCATTCAACAAGTAACGGTATGCACCTGCCTTCGCTGGGTACCCTCCTGGGCCCCGGGGGTCCGTGGTGAGCAGTGGGGTGGGGACACACGCGAAGGTCACAGCATCCTGGGACTCGTGTCTGGTAAAGTGTAGCTGGGACTTTGGTTCTAATGCAGACAGCGTGGTCGGGGAAGGTTTCCCGAAGCTGAGACCTGATGAGGGATCGGGGTTAGCTCATCGGTGCCCTTAGGGTAGGGGGCTGAGGAGGAGGGATGTTGCAGGTAGAAGGAACACCTGTGCAAAGGTGCAGAGGTGAAAGCGAGTATGACTTGCTGGAAGAAGAGAAAGCGGCCCCGAGGCTTGACCTGATGTTTGAGGTGGGGTCTGCAGAGAAAGGAGGCAGGAGAGGACCACGGCCAGAGGGCAGCACGGGGAGTGGATGGAGGGGCCGGGGACACCCAGGGAGCCCGTGGGGAGGCTCTGCGGCAGCTCGGGTGAGAGGTGATGGCGCAGAGTGCTTCCCAACTCAGACTGTGTTGATACGCGTTTGTCAAAGGTGTTAGCAGGTGCCAAGTGTCAAAGACAAGGTCAGGATATAGGACAAGCCGGTGCTTCTCCTGGCAGACTGGTGTGACTAAGACACATAGGCGTCGGATTCTTTTTTTTTGTTTGTTTTTAATTTATTTATTTTTATTGATTTATTTTTGACTGTCTTGGGTCGTCGTTGCTGTGCACGGGCTTTCTCTGGTTGCGGCAAGCGGGGGCTACTCTTCGTTGCAGTGCGTGGGCTTCTCATTGTGGTGGCTTCTCTTGTTGTGGAGCACGGGCTCTAGGTGCACGGACTTCAGGAGTTGTGGCACGTGGGCTCAGTAGTTGTGGCTCGCGGGCTTAGTTGCTCTGCAGCATGTGGGATCTTCCCGGACCAGGGCTCGAACCCATGTCCCCTGCATTGGCAGGCAGGTTCTCAACCACTGCGCCACCAGGGAAGTCCTAGGCATTGGATTCTGACTAAAAGCAGCCTGTGGTTTTCCTTCTGAATAGAGGATGGAGCGAAGTTTTAATTCCTAATGCTGCGATCAGGGCTTCTTGTATTGGGAATTCACTTTTGCGTTGGTTTGAGTGGCCGCTTTGACTGCAGGTTTTTGCCGGCTTCAAGTGACAGAAAGAGAACAGATGTCCCTGTTTCGTTTTTCTCAGTTTGCCTTGATCAGAAGCAATCAAGGCGACGGGGCCGCTGCTGGGATCTGTGGGGAAATCAAGCTTCTGCTGGCCTTGGCGCCATCTAAGCTGAGAGGCGCGAGCTTTACTGAAGGCAGCCCACATCCCAGCTGGCCCAGATGCAGCCTTCCTAAGGCGGATAATAAAGGCAGACTCAGCAGGACAACTTAGAAGTAAATTTGTCTGTTTCTGGAAGCACGGGAAAGAGCCATGAGAAATGATATTTATGTTAGATGTTACCTTTCCCTGGGTTTTCTTTCAAAAGTCCTGATGATTTCTTTTCGTGTGGTTGCCTGGGGATATTGTTTCCAGCCCATCTCCCACAGCAGAACGAGACTTTGTGGCTTGGTTGCCTGGGGCAGTGGAGTATGGAGGAGGGGCCATGAGTGGATAATGGCTTTTCTCCTCTAAAAAGAATGTCCTTCCCTTTGCATCTGCCCTGCTCACCTCTTGACGTCACTTCTCCGATCCCCCTCAAGCCTCAGCTAATTTGTACGCTTTGCCTCCCCGAGGCACTTGCTGTTCCTCTTCTTGGCATGCTTTTCCCCTAGGTTTTTGCACCGATGACACCTGCTCATTCTCACATCACAGCCGGAATTGACTGTGGACACCTTTCTTGATTATGACAGTTAATTTCCTGGGTCAACTTGGTGGGGCCATGGTGCCCAGATGATGTGGTAAACATTATCCTGGATGTTTCTGTGATGGCGTTTCTGTGGATGAGAGTAACATGTAAATGGGTGAACTTTGAGTAAAGCAGATTGCCTTCCATAATGTGGGTGGGCCTCATCTAATTAGTCGAAGGTCTTGCTGGAACAAAGACTGGCCTCCCAAAACAAGGGGGTGTTTTGCCAGCGGATAACCTTCAGACCTGAACTGCAACCTGGGCTCTTCCCTGGGCCTTCAGCCTGCTGGCCCTCCCTGAAGATTTTGGACTTGCCAAACATGACAATGGCATGAACCAATTTCTTAAGATAAATCTCTCTCTCTCTATTCACATCCTCCTGGTCTTCTTTCTCTGGAGAACCCTGACTGATACACTGATCATCTTGCCTAAGGTCTCACTTCTCCTTCTTCGACCAGTTGCTCTGCTTTATCATTGCCCTGTTTCCATTCAGAAGACTTGTCACCACCTGCAATTATCTTGTTTATTTGTTTGCCTCCTCATTTACTGCTTCTCTCCCCCAAGAAAATGTACATACCCCAAGGTCAGGCACCTTACCTGTCCTGTGCATGGTTCTAAACCCCAGAACCTAGCACACCCTCTGGCACATGAACGGTGCTGAGTGAATAATTAAGTGAAATGAATGTAGTCTTTTAGCTTAAAAAGAAGCATTGGAACAAAAACTTGTACACAAATGTTCATAGCAGCATTATTCCTAATAGCCCCAAAGTGGAAACAACCCAAAATATCCATCAACTGATGAATGGATAAACAGCATGTAGAATATGCACACAATGGAATGTTATTAAGATATAAAAAGGAGTGAAGTCTTGATACATGCTACAATGTGGATGAACCTTGAAAACATCATGCTAAGTGAAAGAAGTCAGACATAAAAGGCCACATATTGGATGATTACATTCAAATGAAATATCCAGAATAGGCAAATCCATAGAGACAGAAAGTGGATTAGTGGTTGCCAGGGGCTGGGGATGGAGGGGGATAAAGGAATGGGCAGTGATGGTTATGGGTACAAAGTTTCAGTTCAGGGTAATGAGAATGTTCTGGAATTAGATAGTGCCAATGCTTGCACAACATTATGAATATACTAAAAGACACTGAATTGTATACTTTGGCATGGTGAATTTTATGTTAGGTGAATTTTACCGCAATTAAAATAAAGCAGGTAGGTATCCACTCTCTCATTTAATCCTGACCTCACCTTGGGAGTGGATCCAACAGTTAATACTGAGCAGAGAGTTGAAATGATGATTATCCTAGAATCCCACAGCTGGCAAGTGGCAGAATCACAAATGCCATCCAAGGATCCTTGGCCGCTATGGTTTTCGAATCCATCTGTGTTTGTCCACTTCCTCTGCCGTGCCTTTGATTTAATTCACTCTTGCTTGTCTTTGGACTCTGCTGATAGGCTCCTGCTTGGTGGTCTCCTGGCTTATAGTCAATCAGCCTGCGTCCCATTTTCCACCCTCCACCACAGTGATCTTTATTGAGAAAGCATGTACCGTACCATGTTACTTTCATCCGAAAACTCCCTATTGGATCCCCAGTGCATCCATAACAGTGAATGCCTTTCTCCTTCTATCAGTAGTGGCCCCTTAGGTTTAAAATTGCATCACTCACTCCCATGTTCGTGGTGGCATCACTCACAAGCCAGAAGATGGAAACAACCTAAAAGTCTGTCAATGGATGAATGGACCAATGGATAAATAAGATGTAGGACACACACACACACACACATGCACACACACTGGACTATTATTCAGCCATGAGAAAGAAGGAAATCCTGCCGCATGTGACAGTGTGCCTGGAACTTGAGGACATGATGCTAAGTAAGATAAGTCAGACAGAGATAGACAAATACTGTATGATATCACTTATATGTGGAATCTAACAAAGACAATCTCAGAGAAACAGAGACTAGAATGGTGGTTACCGGGGGTCTGGAGGGGACCTGGGGAGGTGTCGGTCGCAGGGTACAAACTTGTAGTTAGAAGAAAAATAGGTTCTGGAGATCAAGTACACAGAATAGTGATTATAATCAACAGTTCTGTATTTTATACTTCAGAGTTGCTCGGAGACTAGACCTTAAATTTTCTTACCACAAAAAAGAAATTATAGTTATGTGACACGATAGGGGTGTTAGGGAATGCTACAGCGGTGATTGTATTGAAATATGTAAGTGTATCAAATCAACACATAGAAATGTATCTTTTCTTTTTTTAAAAAATTTATTTATTTACTTTTGGCTGTGTTGGGTCTTCGTTGCTGTGTGCGGGCTTTCTCTAGTTGTGGTGAGCGGGAGCTACTCTTCATTGCGGTGTGCGGGCTTCTCATTGTGGTGGCTTCTCTTGTTGTGGAGCACGGGCTCTAGGTGCGCAGGCTCAGTAGTTGTGGCACGTAGGCTCAGTAGTTGTGGCTCGCAGGCTCTAGAGTGCAGGCTCAGTAGCTGTGGCACACGGGCTTAGTTGCTCCACGGCGTGTGGGATCTTCCCGGACCAGGGGTTGAACCCGTGTCCCCTGCATTGGCAGGGGGATTCTTAACCACTGCGCCACCAGGGAAGTCCCACGTGTATCTTTTCAAATTAGTGTTTTGATTTTTTTGGATTTGTACCTAGGAGTGGAATTGCTGGGTCATATGGTAGTTGAGTTAATTTTCTGTATATGGTGTGAGGTAAGAGTCCATCTTCATTTTTTGCATGTCAGTATCCAGCTGTCTCAACATCATTTGTTGAAAAGTCTGTTTTTTCTCTATTGAATAATCTTGGCACTCTTTAACTGGGTTAAGTACTAAAAAATTGACTAAGCTATCTTTATTCTAGTTCTTACCAAAAGCATCCCAGCCATTACCATGATCTCTATTTTACAGTTGAAGAAAATGCAGATAGGAGAGGTTAAGAAACTCGCCCTAAAGTTATATGGCTGGTTAGGGACAGAATTGGGTTGAAAATCCAGTTCTCCTGATTCCTACTTTGTTATTCTGTTATATGAGTTACATCCATCCAGCTGAATGACTATTTTATTATAAACCATCCTGCATTATTTAAAATGTAGAGAAATTATTTTAAATGGATGGAGAAAACTCTATCAAATTTTCTACAGCCCTTGAGAGTTGAGACTACACTTTCAATTTCAAAATAATAATAAAGCTAGACATATTTCTAAGACTGCTTCATATATTAACTCATCTCACCCTTGCAGCAACCCTAATGAGGGCAGTACTTTTACTGCCCCTGTTCCGTGCATCAGGAAAGGGGACTTGTTGAGGTTAGATGCCCTGCGTCAGATCAGACAGCTGGTGAGCGTGGCCAAGCCTCCTGAAAGCAGGCAGTCTGGCTTCTGAGTCTGGGTCCCACGCCACGGTGCAGCCTGCGCTGTAGGGGTCCCCTTGGTTGATGAACCTCGCTTTCTCTCTTAAAGCCCAAAGCCCCATACAGGGCTCAGCAGCGGCTCCTCTGTTTCCTTTGCTCTGGGTCACTCCTCAACTAACTTCCCTGCTCCCTCTGCCAAAGAAAAAGCACCCACAACTAAAACCAGAAAGGAAAAAGAGAGAAAGAAATGAATTCCCCCAAACCCACCAGCCCAGAGGGCATCCCGGCTCATGTATGCCTTCATCAAATATGAATTAATTTGGTCCCTGGGCCCTGGCTGGCATTGGATGAGGCACATGGGAGCAGGGTGGTCCCTGAGGAGCTCGGAGACTAGTGGGGAGTAGCTCCAGGAAGAGCTGTGCACAGAATTAAGTTCCATGGCGTATTCGGTTCCCTCATGGACACTGTGATGGAGCACAGGACCATCGTGGAGAAGGTGCGTGTCCCCTTGGGCTCAGAGGATCCTCCTAAACAGAGGCAGTATTGAAGCTGAGGCTGAAGGATGAGGCGGGCTTGGCTCAGAAAGTACGGGGTGGGTGTGTCGCTGTGTTAGGAACGCGGCTCTGCAGGCAGACCATCTGGGGTCAGACCCATCGTCACCTCTCACAGCTCTGTGGACTTAACGTTATTTGACTTCTCGGAGCCTCTCGTTTTTGACTGTAGAATAGGTCTCAAAGCATAATGCACCTTGTCGGGTGGCGGTGAGGATTAAACAAGGCAATTCCTTTGCAGCATGCAGTGCAGAGTCAGTAGCTGCTCTCTGCGGCTACTGATATTACCTGTATCGGTGTTATTTCAGGAAGACGGCGCTGTCTGTGGACAGCCTGGGGTGGTCGGAGGCAGACACCTGGAGGGAGTCTGGAGAGGTAAGGAGGGGTCTCACGTCTGCCATCGTCGTGGACCCCCTGTGGTAGGCGATGGAGAGCCAGCCAAGGGCTTTACAGAGGGCGATGCCGGGGTCCTGGCTGTAGGAGGGAAGCTGGGTCAGAGCGGAGGAAAGCTCATTGGTGCAGGGGGACAGTGAGGAGGGCCCGCCTCTGTGCGTGGCCAGGTCACCCTGCAGAGATGGGGAAGCTCGGGAAACAGCAGCCCTGGTGGCACCTGGGAGAGGAGGGTCCGGGGAGAGGTGAGTGGCTGTTAGCTTTCTGGCTTTTTGGTCTCAGTGTTTCGTTGTGGTTTATTGGAAATATGGAATCCAGGGGAGGGGATGACAGTAAGCTGAGACATGCCTCGTCAGGGGGTCGGTGGGACGCCGAGGTGGACTTGGCCAGCACGCGTTGCTCTGAGCTGCCCTTGTCCACGTCTGCGTTGTGGTCCCACTGGCGCGATTTCCTTGAGGTGGGAACCGGGCCTCTCACTTGTCTCTTTCCAAGCCCGGGCGTGTGCTCCACCGTGGATCCACGGGTGCCGAACACGCAGATGGGTCACCTCTGCACGAGGCTCAGAGTCACAGAGCAGGACAGTAGTGAAGCTTCTCAGATTCTGGACCCAAGCCTTGCTGGGGGAGGCTGGGGGGTGGTGGGGAGGAGCAGGGCTCTGGGGCCGACCTGACACCACCTCTGTGAGCGTGTGCCCTGGCACTGGTTCCCGAACCATCCTATGCCTTGGCTTCCTCGTCTGTGAAATGGGCACACTCATCGCACCCATGTCAGAAGATGGAGAAAAGATAATGTATATGAGACCCTTCGAGAGGTGCCTGGCACACAGTACCCGCTCAGCAAGTGCCCCTTTTCACTCCCTGTTCTCCATCCTCAGAACTTGGTCTGGCCAGCACAGACATTTTGTACAGCCTTCTTTGAAAGAAAGGGATTTAGTTCGTTTCTACCCCTGTGAAGGCCAGGAAGCAAAGGCTTAACACAGTTAAGAAACTGATGTACTGTCTGTCCTGCAGAACAACAGAATAGCGTGCTGCCCCTAGACTGACAGCTCAGACTGCTGTGGGGCCCCTACTGCCTTTCCATGAGATTTTTTTCATCTTCCTGCCGTTTCTCCCTTCGCTCCCAGACCATGGCTTGCATGGTTTTCTACCGGCCTAGGAGTTTCCAGCTGGGGATTACAGTGGAGAGAAAGGTGCGTGGTGTAGTCATGCAGGGGTCAAAAGGTGGCGGCCCCCAGCCCAGAGCCGAGCATCACTGCCGACTCGCCTGCCCAGGCATGGGGCCAGGTCTGTAGTGAGCACCGTCCTTGTGTCTTGGAGGAGGTCAGAGCTACCAGTCTCAAGTCAGTGTCCCTGATGGCTTTGAAGGACAGGGCAGATGGGAAGTTCAGAGATGGGTCTGGAGCCAGGATGGCCCCCAGCCGCCGTGAGATTAGTGCAACCATGGGACCATCGGCTTCGCCTGCCGGCAGAGCATAGGCAGTCAGCACATGGACTGGGGAGCCAGAATGCTGGGGTTTGAATCCAGCACTACCTCTTACTAACTGTGCGGCTTTGACTGAGTTATTTAACCTTTCTGTGCCTCCAGAGTCTCCTCTGTGAAATGAGGGTTAATGATAACATCTATTTCACAGGATTGTTGCAAGAAATAAAAACATGTAAGGTGCTTAGAATAGCACTTGGCATACAGTGAATACCCAGTAAACATTAACTGTTGTTGTTCTTTTTAAATTTTTATTTTATATTGGAGTATAACTGATTTACAGTGTGTGTTAGTTTCAGGTGTACAGCAAAGCGATTCAGTTATACATATACATGTACCTATTCTTTTTCAAATGCTTTTCCCATTTAGGTTATTACAGAATATTTAATTGTTGCTGTTCCTATCATTACTGTTGGTGTTATTTGCCAGGATGGAAAGAAGTGGTCGGGGAAGTCGTCGTGCGCTGTGCCGGAAGCTCTGGATGGGGAGCTGGGCCACCTGGGTTTCAGTCCCAGCTCTGCCATCCCGGGTGGTGTGACCCTGGGCCCTCTGTACGTACAGGGACTGAGTTCTTTTAGGACACGAGCTTGACCTCTAGGCCCGCTGTGCTCTGGCGCAGCCACGTCCCCCATGTTTTCTCCTCTTGCCGGCAGTGCTCCAGGAGTGACTGGTGCTCCCCGCACCTGCACTCTTCCAGTTGCTGTAGGCTCACGTGTTCAACTCTTCTTGAGAACCTAGGGCTTGGCACGTAGTAGGTGCTCAATAAATATCTCCTGATTCACTGCTACCTAGGGCTTGGCACGTAGTAGATGCTCAATAAATATGTCCTGATTCACTGCTGCTGCTCACTAACAAGCATGGACACCTCTTCTAGGAAGCCTGCCATGAACACGACAGGCTGGCGAGTGCCCCCTTGCATCACTGCCTTTGACCCGGTTAATGTTTAGTCCTGTGCCAGCCGTCCACTCAGGCACCACCTGCCCCCAAGAAAGTCCCTGCCCTCCGGGGCCCCCCGACACAGTGGTCCTGGCTGAGCTGGGAAGCTACACCTCTGTAGGAAGTACAGAGGCTTCTCAGGAAGCCAGCGGCTGCTCCAGTGAGGGCACTTCTTGGGGGAAGTGGTGATGAAAACGGATCTTGAGGGAGAGAGATTTAGGATGTGGGAGGCATGGAACAAAGACCCAGGCATGAAAAAAAGAAATGAGAAGAAAGATTCTGTTTGGTTGATTTTTTTTTCTTAAAGGTAAAAAGCAAAGCGACAGCGGGGATTTGAGCCGCTGAAGCGAATATGTCTTCTTGCTTGGCTGGCTTTTATTCTGCATCCAGGGATGCAATGGTGTCTTAAAAGTTTTTTGATTTCTGTTACGAGTCCATGAGCCACTTCAAAAAGCCCTAGCCTGTCTGCCTGGGCACACCCTCTCCTCCCATCTTCAGAAAGAGTGGGTACAAACCTCGTGCAACAAGAACTCACATTTAAAGCCCCTGCTGCATACCAGCGCCTGTTTTAATGGTTTTGTCTGAATTAAACTCAAGACCATTGTTCCTGCTTTGCAAACTGAGGCTTAGAAAATTTAGTGACTTGTTCTAAGTTACCAGCTAGTAAGTGGGAAATTCGAGCCTCCATCAGGTTAGGGTGGCTCAGGGCTCCCTTTCACTGTGTTCCCCTTTCCTTTCTTGCCTCTTTCTTGCTCAGTAAAGGAAAGAGCTGTTCCAGGCTCCTGCCCCCATATGAAAGGTGGAAAGGATGGGGAGATTTGAGAGCTCAGAGGGGTCCCTGCAGAGACAGGCCTTGGCCTGGGCTTTGTTGATAACATGACAAAAGGCCTTTCCAGGTCCTGGTGGTTTCACTTTCCAAGTCTTAGGTGGGGGCACTTTCCTTACCTTTTGTTCAGCAAACAAACAAACATTAAGTTTGGGGTTTTTTTTTTAAACTTTAGCTTCTGCCTCACATGTCCCTTAAACACAAACAATAGAGAGGGTGCTGCCTGGAGGAGGATGTGCGATCTTAGGTAAAAGGGAGAGGAGAGATGGATGCAAAGAACAGGACAGACCGGGGAAGGGGCCTCAGCGGCACTGAACGTGCAGACTCTGATCAAAGTGGACAAAGGCCTTTCGGGGCCTAGGCTGACACACTGTGGCGTCAAGGGGGCGTGTATACGCCACTGCCATAGCCCCGAGCACATCCCTCCATGAACTCCTTCCTCCTCTGAACCCTCCCAGACTCTGACAGCTCCAAGGCAGGGCCTGGGTCCTGGATCTTTCTTGGTCCCTATTGTATTTCTAAGGCTTACAGCACGTGCACGACGCACATATGTTACTGAGAGCTGGCCTGCACCAAGTGCAAATAGTGGCCAAGGACAGGACGGGGCAGGTGGGTCATGCCTGTGTGCTACGGTGGGATGTGAATTGCAGAGAGGGGTGGAAGGGTGGTGTTTATCAAGGGCTTTTTCTGTTGCAACCAAAGAAGCCCAACCAAAGTGGCAAAGCAGGAACTTTCTAAGCCCTGACTTTTGTATTAGTCCACTTGCTCACAGATAACAAGCCTCCTTGTCTCTTGAGAGCTTTTATTTATACAAAATGTGGGTGACATTGCACTCTCTATCCATTTTATTGCTTCTTTTTTAAAATTTGTATTGGAATTTAGTTGATTTACAATGTTGTGTTAGTTTCAGGTGTACAACAAAGTGAATCTGTTACACATATACATATATCCACTCTTTTTTCTCACTTCTTTTCCTGTATAGGCCATTACAGAGCATTGAGTAGAGTTCCATGTGCTATACAGTAGGTCCTTATTAGTCAGGACATGGAAGCAACCCAAATGTCCATCAGCAGAGGAATGGATAAAGAAGATGTGGTACATTATATGTGATGGAATATTACTCAGCCATAAAAAAGCATGAAATCATGCCATTTGCGGCAACATGGATAGACCTAGAGATTGTCATCCTGAGTGAACTGAGTCAGACAAATACTCATATGATATCACTTACATGGGGAATTTATTGCTTCTTTATCTCTTAATTTGGCCTTAAATTGGGTGGAGAGTTGAAGAGCTATTGATTAGCTCTTTAAATTTTGACATTAACTTGCTTTATAATAATAATAGTAAATATTTTTATTGTTACTGTTATTATTATTTCACATCTCAGTGTTTCTCAAAGGCCGATACCTCTGAACACCTGCACTAGCATCACGTACAGATGCTTACAGATTCCTGAGCATTTTTCTAGCCCTAGTGAGAATTTCTGGGGGGAAAAGGAGAGTGGCCTAGGATTTTTCATTTTTAACAACCACTCTGATAATTCTTAGGCCAAGCAGAGTTTGAAAGCTGCTGCCTTTTAAAAAAAAAAAATTAATTAATTTATTAATTTATTTATTTTTGGCCGCGTTGGGTCTTCGTTGCTGCGTACGGGCTTTCTCTAGTTGTGGTGAGCGGGGGCTACTCTTTGTTGTGGTGCACGGGCTTCTCATTGCGGTGGCTTCTCTTGTTGCAGAGCACGGGCTCTAGGCACGTGGGCTCAGTAGTTGTGGCCGTGGGCTCTAGAGTGCAGGCTCAGTAGTTGTGGCACACGGGCTTAGTTGCTCCGCAGCATGTGGGATCTTCCTGGACCAGGGATCGAACCCGTGTCCCCTGCATTGGCAGGCACATTCTTAACCACTGCGCCACCAGTGAAGTCCCGAGAGCCACTGCCTTTTCTTATTTAACTCCTATTTGAGTCGCACTCGGGAGATTTATGTATATTTTACAGGTGAGGGACCTCAGACTGGGAGAAGAAAGTAATTAACTGCCCAAGGCCACACAGACACAAAGTGGCAAGATTGTGACATCTGCGTGTCCTCCTAAAGCAGTTGCCCTGCTCTTCCCAAATTTGAGCTGATCTGTGTCCTTAGGACCGGGTAAAGCTCTGAGGCTTGGAAGAAGTAGAATAATGGATTCTGAACTCACATTGGTTATAATTTAATTGGGGACATTAGAGGCACATGGATGAAAGAGGACCAAACAGTTTGAGGTGTGGGTGCAAATTCAAAGATAAGGGGCAAATACCAGGAGTTACAGGAGTTGGGAAGAAGGACAGCTGATCTCAGCTACACTGGAGAGAATTCTAGATGGAGAAAATTCCAAGGAAAAAAGCCAGGTTTCAGATGGAGTCTCTAGAATGAATCAGACTGGCAGAGGTAAGGGGGAATGGAGAAGGATGTCCGCGTGGAAGGAATGGCCTGGACAAAGGCAAGGAGGGAGGAAGTTAAAGCACGTTTGAGAGTCCTTCCAGCCAGAGCACATCAGTCACCCAGCTGGCAGGCTGTAATGACTTGGGCCTGGCTTATTAAGCACATTTGGAAATTGGGTGAATTGCTTGATTTGGTAAAAAATTACATGGTACATTTAATCAGGCCTCCTTTAAGGAACAAATGTCATTAAACACCACTTAATTAGCTGCCCCTGCAGCCTGACTGGGTGAAAATTATATCCTTGACAAACTACAAAACATTTTTAAGGTCAAATATGGAGAACAAAAATACCACTGGAAGCCCTCGGGTAATAGGCCCATAAAATCTTACCTCATTTTCATTCACTGAAAAGATTCATTCTGGATTGCAGCTAATCAGAACTTGATGGGCTTTCTTTGGAGCAGAATCTTAAGACCCAGGGTGTGTTGGTTTTTATGTTAAAAGAGTGAAAAATAAAAGAGCCAGAAAAACAGACACACACACATTCGATAATACACTTGTTTATCAGCCTGCTGATTTGTCATGGGAATAAAAATGTCTACTTGCTCTGTTAACCCAGGATACTGTATATTATAGCAATCCGAGCTCTGGCTGTGCCCAGGACAAAGAAAGCAAATCAGAGAATTACTAAAGAGATGAAGTGGATGGGGCCATCGTTTACTGCATTTCTAAAAAATACTTCCAAGTAATTTACAATACGCTCACAGAAAAGCACACATATCATAAGGGCCTGGCTTAATAAATTTCCATAAACTACAATCACCCTTGTCACCAGCACCATCAGATCAAGAAAACAAGCATTACCACCTGTCCAGGATCCTAATGCTTTCTTTCCATCCTTCCCTCTTCTCGCCACCCCAGGGGTAATTGCGGTCCTGGCTTCTCCCAGCAGAGGCTGATGTCCCCTGCTTCCTCTGAATGGCATCGTGCAGCCTGCACACTTTTGTGCCTGGCTTCCTTCACTCAGCGTGCTTTGAGAGGTTCTACCATGTTGCTGCGTGTGCTGTAATTTGTCCACTCTTACTGCTGTGCTGTGTTCCGTTGGGTGAAGATGCTATAATTTATGTACATATCTTTTGGCTCACAGGTATTTGGACAGTTTTATATTTGGAGCTGCTATGAATTATGCTGCTATGAGCATGCCTTTTGTTGAGTCTATCCTGGTGTATGTGGGTCTATGTAGGCAAGAGATTCCTGTGGTTTAGCATATGCACCTGTGTAGCCAGAGTGTCTATGACTTCACAGCCTTGTGATATTTATATTAGTGGAAAGAACATTTATATATTACATATAATATATTAACATATTATATATAATATTGTGTGTGTGTGTGTGTGTGTGTGTTTTTTGACCATCTATTTTTTTGATGGTCTGTTTCTTTGAACCGTGAACTTCTTGAGTGCAGAGACTTCTGGCTTATTTCTCTCTGTCCTAGAGACAAGTGAACTGCTTGGCACAGATAAATTCCAATGAGTAATTGTTCAACAAAGAAATGAGCATCGAGCTCAAGTGACCTGAATTCTAGTTATTTAGCCTCTCTGGGTCTCCTGTTTCTTCATCTGTCTAGTGGGGAAGATTTGTTAATTGAAGTCTGCTGACTGAGAGGGTTTAGCTTTTGTCTCAAGGAAATTATATAGCACTGCTCCCCCTCCGGCCTCTTCTCCTTATAATGTAAGGGTGGTCCATTCTTATCTTTCATCAGACTTCTTATTAAAGACAGTGTCTACTTAACCTAGATTGGGATTCTGACGTGCTATTCCCCAAACAGAGAAAGTGTTTTAATTGCTGTCATCAAAATCAAGCCATAATTAAATGCTCTCAAATTGTTATGTTAGTGGAAAAAGCATTTTCCCTTCCTTCTTGTCAACGCCTTCCCCAGCCTGGCTCCCGCCACAGAAGTCCCTGTTGGTCATTCTCCCACGTTTCACTTCATTTTTAAGTGTTAATTAAATATATTATTCTATGCATTTAAGATAAACCTGTAATCCAAATGCTGCAAACTAGCAAATACAATTTGAACACAGTTTCTCTTTAAAAAAAAAACGAGTGGCTTTCAAATACTTTTTTCATGTAATTTGATTCCCCTGCCTTGTTTGTAAAGTGGAGAAAAGAAGACTTACAAGGCAGAGTTGTTCTGTCAGATCACAATACATCTGACACAGATGGTCTCAGAGACTTCGTGGAATGATTTCAACCATCTTATCTCTTCTAGGGCCCTTTCACAATCAAGAGCTGGCATTTTCGACCAGACACTGGATTGAGTGGGCCAATGCCTTCTCTGGGCCTTTAATTACTTATCTATAAAATGGAGTTTTTAGGTAAAATTATTTCCAGCTTTTACATTGTTTCCCAAATTTGGGAATGATCTTCAGGAGGAATTTGGGGTGAAATAGATGATAATATGTGGTAGATTGTGCTATTATTTCTGATTTTTCTTCCTGTGCCTTTGCCTTACGACCCTGCACTTCCATCCCCCCACCCCATCGGTGCTGGGCATGGCCCTGCCGTTTGCCTTGGCATCCGAGATGTGGGTGGATGGACAGAGGGCCGGTTCCAAGCCTAGACCATAAGCAGCACGGTCTAGTGCTTCCGGCCTCCGCCCTGGAGAGAACATGCTCTCGGATAGAACTACCACCCCTTCAGTCGAGACCCCAGAGTGAACACATTTATAGTAGAGCATTTCCAACCGTTCTGCTGACCTGGGCCTGAGAATGAAAGCTCACTGCTGCCCTGCTGATGGATACATACGATGAAAGTGTATCATTCTGTCAACAAAGGGGGCAATGGCAAAATCTCTCTTTGCTTTGGGCGTTCACTCTTGGTGTGTGAAGACAATGAGGACGAGATCCATGTAGAAGAGGAGAAACCTGTCACAGGTAACAGTAAACATCATTAGCAATCTGGGTAAAACTCCTCAAGGAGCCATTTACTTGTATTGTCTCACTTATCCTTAGTAACGCCTTCGAAGGAGGCATGATCATTGCTATTTTGTAGAGGACAAAAATCATGCTCAAAGAAGTCGAGAGGCTTGCTCAAGGGTATGTCATGGACAGGTGGGGGAGATCGGCGGTGGTCCCAGGCCAGCACTTAACCACTTTGTGCTGCCCCTTTTCAAAGATGCGACGTGAAGTGTGAGAGGTCGGGTGTGCTCCAGCGCCTTCTCACGGAAGCCTTCTGGGCAAGTGTAGTTCACACAGAGGGTGCCAAGGGTGGGGCTACTGTTATAAAAGTCAGAGGATGAGGGAAAGGTTTGGGTCAGACTCCTGGACCATGGTTGTGGCAAGACTCGACATTCGCTGAATACCCATGAGCATCTCTCTATCTCCCCGCCACGCTTACGGTTGTACTGGGGCAATATGTCTAGGTTCTCGCTGGTTAGATGTAGGCAGATACAGTATAAGCAAGGTCTGAGGTTGGCCCTTAAACTCATTCTGCAGATCCTTCAGCCCTCACTTTCCTGTCTACAGTCTCCTTGGAAGACGTGTGTCTTGGAGGTTATAGGTAAAGGACGGAAGCAGCCTGTGCCCCAGTCACCACTGAGAAGAATGTCACCAAGAGCTGCATGACCCTCATAGGACTTGGACAGGAGTGAGAAAACTTTTATTGTGTCAACACAATGAGATTTAGGAGTGTATTTGTTGCTTCAGTATAACCTGTCCTATCCTAACTGAAAAATGTGACTTGCCTTTCCAGTGGGGTGAGGAAATCTCTTGGTTCTTCCATCTAGGGTGGGCACTCAAGATTTTCTGGTGTCTTTTCGCAACAAGTTAAGATGAGTGAGAACAGACATTTCTAGTATTATATGATCTCTCTGAACATCACTGCAGAGGAATATCTGTACCTTCTTAACATTTTCTAAATCTTTCAGATCATTGTAAATGTATATCAAATAAATGAAATAATAAGGTAGATGGATAAATGAAATAAAGGAAGAAGAATGATGAAATTGTATCTGAGAAAATAATTGGAGGGTATAATGGGAGATGGAAGGGCGACCAGGATGAATGAAGAGCATGCCACCATAGGTCTTGTACCTTCTCTCTGATTTTAACGTCAGTTGCACTGAGGCAGGAGTTGTTTCAGTGGATGATGGTGATGGCGGCAAAGCCCCGCCGTGTTTGATGGTCAACCACTGCCTCTGAATAAACCGCTTATCAGCTTGAGGAACTCGCAGCTACCCCCGAATCCAGTGGGAGCTCCCTCTAGACGATGCCGTTCTTCATGGCTTTAATCTGATGCCTGTATCTCCTTCTGGGGACTGTGTCAAAAGAGCTTTTCATGAAAAAAGTTCCATTTGAAATAAAGTTCCATTTGTTTTTTCTAAAATTTATTTTAAAAATCCGTGTTTTTTCCTTTTTCATTCTGGAAAGGCAAGCTGCAGAGTGTTTATAATTAATTCCTCACACCTCTTGACCTCTTGTTCACTGAACATTTATTGAGGAAACTTTGAGGAGAGCTTTTTTTTTTTTAACTGTCCATGGGGAAGAGTAATAGGATTTGAAATTTATGCAGACTTGGCCGTGGGAAGAGTAGGCAGTGACCCGAGCTGTGTGATCTGAAGATGTTCTGAACAGGGCCCTGGGCCAAAAATACCTCCTTTGGAAAAACCAAGTGTCAGAGAACCTGTTCTCAGAAAGTTCTGCGTTGAAGAGTTATAACTCTAGAGGCTACCTGTTTCTAGGCAAATATGAGTGAGATAAACAAGCAGAGATTCTCTGTGATTTTGGCACATAGATTTATAATGATAAAATGTATATATGTAGTCTTTTATTTCTTCAAGCTCTACAGTAGACGTGAGCTCACATCTTGTGCAAAACAAGCCTATGAGTTAGGGTTCATTATGCCCATTTTATGGATGCGACTGAGCTGTGACTTGTGATATTCTGGCCGAATGGGGATCTTAACGCTGGTTCTCGTCAGGGCTGTGCAAGGATGGTTCAGAGGCTTTCCCTTTCCAACCATGACCGTAAATAAATAACCATCAATACCACCACCACAACCCTTACCGTCCCCGTCCCTATCCCTACCGCTACCACCATTATGACCACTGCCACTCTGGGCATTAATGTCACCATCACCACCACCCCCCACATCACCATCATCTCCACCACCGCCAGTGCCATCATTACGGCTAACCATCACCACAATAAATACCACCATCATCCCCACTACCAGTAGCTCCTTGTGCAATGATGCATACTCACCTAAGGGGAGTCTGAATGCCCATGCAGCTCCCGGGTGCTGGCATAGAGGTGCCCTTAGGAGGGGAGGCTGAGCTGTCTGCATACTCAGACTCAGCCCCTTTCCCCATCTGCCTCTTCCTGGATTCCATTTTCCACCAACTTAATGGTTGTGGTTGCTTGTCAATTGTCTATTTTTTTTCCTAACCCCTCTGGGGGAGATCATCTTCTCAGCTAGGGCGGAGGGTGAGAAAACTTGATCTTCAGGAGTTTAAAACCAACAGGAAGAGGTTTTTTTTTTTTCCTTTACCCTTTTGCTCTCTGTCCATCATCCCTTCCTGGAAGCGATACACGTGAAGAGTGGTCTGACTCTTTGTTATTCAAGGTTTGGTCTTTGGAATAGTAGATTACCATCATCGAAAGGCATATTAGAAACAGAGTCTCAGACCCTCTCCCAGACCTACTGAAGCAGAATCTGCATTTTGACAAGATTCCTTGGAGAATCTTAAACACAGAATTTGAGAAGCACTTCTCTGGCTGTCTGGTTGGGGGCTGATAAATGGTGAGAATACAGCTAAAAATCGATAAATAAAACTGGGGTTTCAAAAATATTTGCCTCATGGACAAGAGAGTTGAGGCATAATAGCAGGGCAATTATGTGCTTCATTTCCTACTGTTTTGGGAGATGATGGGGTAAAATGAGACCCTGAACTTCTCCCCCCAGACTCTGAGCTCTTTCCATTACAGCTTGCTGCCCCTCACTATCCAGGTCAGAAAACTGTTCTGTGCCCAGAACCCAGGGCGTGTATAGGCAGTGGGTTAGAGCGGAGAACACCCACACGGCATCAGGAGCCTGGAGTCTAAGTTCTAGTGGAAGGTACAGTGCCAGGATATCAGAATCAGAAGGATCCTCAAAGCAACGTTACTCTCCATATGGTGCCTCTCTTTCACATCATCCTGGCTATTTTATTCCCAGCTTGAATCACTGTCTCACATTATGTTGACTATTTACTTATTTCTTGTGGCTTCTCCCTCGAGAATGTGGTTTCATGAGACCATGAACCTCATCCACCTGTTTGTGGTTGTATCGCCAGCATTGTCACATAGAAGGTGCTTCATGATAATTCGTAGAATAAATAAATGTAAGAAAATTGAGGTCCTAAAAATGAACATAATTTATTAACATCATTTGTTCAAGTCAAAAAGATAGAAAATTGCCTGCCAGGCACTGCCCTGGGCACTCTATATGTACAATCCTTTATGATAGGAATTATCATTCCTATTTTTTTTTTTTTCGTGAGGATGGATGTCCCAAATGACAGCGATCGTTAAGAACCAAGATCTTTCCACAATAACATGTTTCCTTCCCTTTTAGACTGAATAATTGAACCTGGGTCTATTGACACGTACGATTTTTTAGATGCAGGGAAATAAAAGGAAGGAGGGAAGGAATAATTGGTATCTATGCTAAGCATAAACTCTATGCCAGCTAGAGAGGGAAAGTTTCCCTGTGTGTTATCTCTTTTAATGTACCTAACAGCATCACACAGAATAGGTATTATCAACTCAAAGTTTCACTGAGAAGTTATTGAGACAGAGAGCTCTTGTCTCGAATGTAATCGATACATACTGTGGAATCAAAATTGTTTTATTCCAAAGTCTATGTTCTTTATCATATATGATTTTGTCTCCTCATTCCTTATTTAAAGGACTAGGTCCTTATATAGAATACTCAGGGAAGTCTCCATTCATTTCGGCTGAAGTTTTACCACAAGGAAAAAAAGTTAAAACATAGGAAGCTGATTTCAGGAATTTATTTTAAAGCAATCATCTCCATGTATTTTTCTTGGATCCAGCCTGCATCTGCCCAATCTCCTGTACCTCCTCCTTCTACTGACTCTGGTCATGCATCCTTCGCACTCATTGGCTCCTCAGCCTGTGAAGGGGGCCACCTTTGTTCTCCGTTCTTCCTCGGCAGGGCGTTGTTTGATGTCCTGCAGAAAGATTTCCAATGAGGATTGAAATTAAATTGGGTTTCTGAGGGACACCCGGCGAGTTAAATCCCTCTCTCCTCATGGCGTTTAGATTCAAATGGACTTGGGTCTGAATCTCAACTCAGTCAGGTGTTAACTGTGACATCTTGAGAAATTGGGTCGTTACTGCAATTCTCAATTATTCATCTGCCAAGTGGTGGAAATACCTGGTTCAGAAGGTTGTTGGGAGGTGCACGTGTTCTGATGCACTGGTTGCCTCCTCTGTGCCCGTGCTCCAGGCTGGTTCATTGAGATTTGCCTGATTGTTTGAGGGCTGCCCAGTCTTGACGAAGGGGACCAGGTGGCCTCCCGACACTCTTGTTGTGGTTTAAATAGAGATGCTGCCACCCATGTTGCAAAAGTAGAGGGTAACTGGGAGATCTGGAGAGTGATCTCTGTGCTGCCTTGTAACATGTGATATGTTCGGATGACAAATGTTGAAAGAAAAGGCAGCAGGCAGTTGACGCTGTAGTCACTTAGAAGGAGTCAGCTGCATATGCAGCACAAGTAGGTGAGAAGAAGGGGATCTTTTTGGATGGACAGACGATGAATATGTTTTAACAAATCCTTAGAGGAAGCAACCATGGCAGAACCTGCGGGACTTCATCAAATGAGTCAGTGCAGACCAGGGCAAAGAAAGGCAGATAGGAGAGAGATGTGTTGTGTGACCACATTAATTTTAGTGTACTTATAAGAGCTCATTCGGAAAAATACTAGCCTAAAGGTTACCCAAGACACAGAAGATTGTTAACCAGATTATATAACGTTGAAAGACTTTAGAAGTGAAAGAGAAGGGAAGCATTTAAAGAGTTTTTAAAAACATTTCCCGATTATCTGTAGTGCCATTTGTAAATAATCGCTCTGCTAATTATGAACAAAAATCTTATCTTTTTATTAAAACGGATCTAAGAATCTCTATGGAAAAATAATTTTTGGGTAAAAATCAGTATTTTTTTCCTTTTGCTTTCAAATATACACAGTGACGCAAATAAAACTTGCTAATCTACTTCCTATTACCCTGTGTTCTCAGAAGCACAGGCACATTCCCTTGATTATAAATGTGAAATTTGCACTTTTCGCGAACGCACACTGTGGTCCCCGGGCAGTCTCAGTTAATGAAGTTTTACTCAACTTGTCGCCTGGTAGCAAATTTATCCACTGGAAAATTAACAGAAAGACAACCTGGGGGCTTTTAGGAGTAATTAATGTGTTTGGAATTGCTGTGGTAGGTACTCTAATTGCTGGTTATAAAAATCTGCAGTCTTGTTACTTTTGTTGCTGGGCTGATGCGGTTTTGGCCTGGGTGCCAGGGGAAGGGCAGGGTGGCGGGTTACCACTTATTAATAATTCTGTTTCCCACTTATTAATAATTCTGTTTCACAAACAGACTCTTTCATGCCAGGCCCCGTTGATTTATCTTCCCGATGCCATGTTGAAGTCAGCGGCGGATTTACGGCTGATTTATTTTGGCTGAGTTAATATGAACAACGTCACTGGGCCTAGTGATTAAGTATTCATGGTTGGCTATAAATTACTCTCTTTCTTTCCTCTCGATAATAACTGATTATTTTTCACCACTTGTGAGTGTGAATTATGAAGGACAGTTACTCTTTAATCTCCAGCACGTCTAGCCATGAACAGGTTTGCGTGTCCACTTCTCCTGTTTCAGAAGAAGGCAAGCTGCTGCTGCTACTTAAAAAAAAACAAACAAAACCACCCCCAGCAAAAACCATGAATGAATGAATGAATTGCTCCTCCTGAAAATTTGTCTAGGCACTGTTGTCTGCTGGGAAGAAAAAAACTGGGTTGTGTGACAGTAAATTGGGAAGTTTGCCAGAGTCCTGCTGCCACCAGCTGTGGAAATAGCTAGAAATTCAATTTTGTCAGGCCTCAGTTTCCTAATCTGTCAGTCAAGAAGGGCAGTATATTTGCCTCTATCGTAAAGTTGTGAGGATCAAAGAGGACAGTAGTAACACCTCATACCAGAAAAATTGGTGGATCATTATATATACATGTGAATGTGTGTGTATTTTTATATATGTAATGTATATGTATGCATGTATATAAGTGTATATATAGAGTATATATGTATATGACATATAGTGTATATGTATGTATGTGTATATATATATAGATTTGCTCTGAAGTATTATTCAGAGCTAGGATTTTTGCTGGAATCTCTACTTTAGGAAAGCATGAAATAATTTTAGAATTCATCATTTATTGAGAATAGCTACTGTTAATTAGCACTAACTATATTCCGAGCAGTGCATTAAGTGCTTTTCAAAGACTAGCTGACTTCGTCCTTAGAATGCCTGTGTAAGTTACTATTTTTTATTATTCCCATTTTACACAGGAGGGAAATGATGCTCAGATACACTAGGAACTCGTTTCAGGTCACATGGCTAGATTGTGACACGGTGGGTTGAGACCCCGGGTGTGGGGCTGCCATCTGAGCCCTCACTCCACGTGTTAGAGGTCACCTCTCAATGTGGGTGGTAACAGCACCCAGAACTGCCTCCAAATCCCCTATACCTGGGTTTCTAATGACCATCACATTTTTGTACAGATGAGGAAATGGGTCTTGAGAGAAATGGACATAAACCGCTTAAGCAAATTAGTGCAGAATTAGGATATTTGAGATCTCGGTGGAACAGAGCATCACACGTGTAAGGGTGCAAGGAGACGTTCTTGATACACTGGTCTCGGGGGGAAAGCGTGCAATGACTGATGTAATTGGAAGGTTCAGGCCTGTATCTTCATCAGGCAGGGCTGGATCTGGGGAACCAGTGGCATCCCCGGGACACTTCCTCATTCCTCTCTGGGCTCCGCCTTCTCGTGCATTTAGAGCATGAGAAATTCTGGTCCCAGACACAGGATTAAAATGCTGTCTCCTCCAACCCTGTGTTGTCCCTCCCTGAAGACCTTGGCCCATCTTGCTTTGGCCACCCTCTCATCTCTTAAACTATTCAAATGATGGCCTCTTCGGTAGAGGGGAGCTGGTCTGTGGACTCCCGGTTTGAAGGCATTAAGATCCAGGTGAAATAACAATAGGAGAAAATGCTTTTCTAACAAGTAAAGAAAGCAAGTGTTGTAGAAGAAGGTTGAGAATAAAAAGAGAAGACTGGGGGCAAGAAAAAGATAATTCTGAGGGATCTCTAGGGTCTAATGTCATGTGTCAATGAGATATTTCTGCAAGTGAGTTTTTTTGCTTGTTTGTTTCTTGTTAATATCTGTGTTAGCAATGTCCACTCATCTGATGGGTGGGGCACACCTGAAGGTATCAGCTCAAAGAACTTTGATCTAAACTAGAATATATTTTTTTTCCTGGTGCAAAGGAAGTGAAATGTTAAGTGGATGTGACTCCGTTACTCATGTCTGATGACTAGAAGATTCATGCCACCAAAGGATATCATTGATGGGCCCAAGGCAGATTCGGGGCTTAAGACAAAGGTGTAAACAAAAGACAGATCTGAAAGTGGTTTTTTAAAATGTTAAAGCACTTTGCAAATATGAGAGATTTTGTTGGCTGAGGTCAGTGGCTGGGGTCACTTCCAGTTGGGGAGAGTCAGCCTCCAAAGGTGATGGGACATAACCAGGGAGCCCTCCCAGCTGGGGAATCCAGTGACTTGCATGCCCTCCAGGAGCTGGGACTGACCTCGAGCAGATAGCCCATCCCCCTTATTACGAGTGCAGCCTGCTTGACACTTGGGATTCTCAGGCTAATTTTGTATGTGGAAAGTTTGCATATCATACCGTTCCTTCCACTTTTACAGCCATTACCTTATATGCAGGTATATAAGGTAATATAGATTTTATATATATCTATATATATATATATTGTATAATATGTACAAGGCTTCCTGCCTTGTCTTATTCCAGGACTGAAAGTCAAGGGTATCTCAAAAAGGGATGCTTTCAGATGGGAGGACAACAGAGGGAAGACAGGCCAGGTGGATGTCTTTCTCGTAAGTGGATTTAAGGCAGGTTAAAGTTAGATTTGCATGTAGGACATATAGACAGAGGCTTCCAGCAGCCACGATAAGCCATTATAGCTAGAAGTTTGCAGCTTAGAGGAGAGGTGGAGACTGAAGGGGGCCATTTAAGAGATGATGGGTATTTAGACGGCACTGAAGTGAACCGCATTTGTGGAATGGTTAGGAAGTCCAAATAAAGTGTAAAAGAAGGCCCAGAATGGACTCTGGCCAAATACCCAATATTGAGGCAGATGGGGCAAGGGCCAAAAGGGAGTAGTTGGGGACCGGCAGGAGAGCTGCAGGAGAGAGAGCCTTCCCAGAACCCAAGAGGGAAATGATTTCTGGAAGGAGGATGTAGCTAACAGTTTCCAGTGCTCCAGAGGTTCGGGCTGGGTCTTAGCAAGTAGGAACATCGACTGTCCACAGCCTCAGTGAAAGCACTTCCCCACAGCGGGTGAGGGAAAGAGCTACATCTCCCTGACCAGACTGAGACTTAGTGAAATCCCTACTCTGCCGTGGTGTCGGGGGACAGGCAGAGAGAGAAACACAGGTGCAGGGCCTGGGGTCCCCCATCCTTTCTAAAGGCACAGCCTCACTGGGGCGTGTGGCACATCCTCTCCAGGACTGTCTGTGCCCAGAAACTCATCTCTCGGCCACACCTGGCTGCAGGTGAAGTCGGACTTATTTTCTGTGGGTGGTTATGGGCCCAGCTAAAGTCAGGGATTCTTTTTTATTTATTTATTTATTTTATTTATTTATTTTTGGCTTTGTTGGGTCTTCGTTGCTGTGCGCGGGCTTTCTCTAGTTGCGGCGAGTGGGGGCTACTGTTTGTTGCGGTGAGCAGGCTTCTCATTGTGGTGGCTTCTCTTGTTGCAGAGCACGGGCTCTAGGCACGCGGGCTTCAGTAGTTGTGGCACACGGGCTTCGTTGCTCCGCGGTATGTGGGATCTCCCCGGACCAGGGCTCGAACCCGTGTCCCCTGCATTGGCAGGCAGATTCTTAACCACCGCGCCACCAGGGAAGGCCAGGGATTCTTATACAAAGGGAAGAATGGGAGGATGCAAATTGAGGTGCAACCAGCAGTTCAGCTGCAGGCAACATCCCACAATCACACTCACCAAAAAACCTTCAGACTAATCTTGTCAACAGGCTGTCAGCGTGCGTAGGTCTAAATACCTGCTCCATCATTTACGAGCTGGGAGAGCTCATGTAAATTACCTAATCATTCTTTGTGCCATTATTTTTATTTGTAGAATATAGATGATAATTCTTTTTTACTTAACCTCATTTGGATTTGTTCACAAGGTTCAAAGGGCAAAAAAATCCCGTAGCCCAAGGCCTAGCATAGAGTTGTTTATTATTAATATTACTTTTTTGTCAATAAATACTATCATAATGAAACATTTACCTTATACATTTTATGAATACTTTAACTTATTATTATTAAGGCTCTGCTTGCTCCCTGTTAGAGTTTGATTTAGCCACTGAAGATATAGTTTTGCCTTTGCTGAATTCTCCAATTTTTAACACGATACAGTATGCTGGTGGAGGAGAAATATAACCTACTAAACACAATGACCTGTTCTAGATACTCTGCCCAGAATGAACAGTTTTTCTTCATTGATTTTCTTTAAACAAAAAATAGGGTTCTTTTCCCTTTTTACATAGTCATAATGATTATGCTTAATCTCCTTAGCCAAGGTTGTATCTATCACTATTATAATTATTGTTTGTTCATGCTATTATGGGGTGGGGAGAGAGAGAGAGGAAGAGAAACCAGTGCATTAACATGACATTGAGAAGAAAGTTACTTATTACTGGAGAAAGTTACTTCTCTGGTTACCAATAACCAGAAATAATTTTTTCCTTCAACACTGGAACAGTCATTTCCATTTTAATTAGAGGAAGAAATTTTAAAATTATGGTCCATTAGAATTTCAACTAACATCAGCTGGAAGTTCTTGTTTCTCTTTAAATCCACTCAAGTAATGGAAGAAGATTTAAGTGCCATAAACTTAAATCTTTTTTTTTTTTTACTTTTCATTTTCATGTTTTAAAAATAGTTGGACACTGTGAATTGAAACCAGCATGAGCAGAAAACAATTTTTATTATTAACCAATAATTATTAGTTTGGTTGCTCCTCTGTTATGATGTGCAACTCACAAGGTTTATAAATCGTGGTTTAGAATCTTTTGTCAGTTTCTCTCTAGGCAAATATTAAGTGTCAGCTACAGCAAAAGGCTTAGCACACACACACAGAAAAGGTTTTACAGGAAGTAAAGCTGTTTCAAGCTCAGAGCCTTCCTGCCTCTGGATTCTGGATTTTGTATGCTCCGCTGTGCTGCCTGCAGCTTTCTTGACTTCCTGGCTGCATTCCTTCCCTACGGATAGCGTGACCCCTGTTGCATATTTGAGCTGAGCCTGGCTTCTTGAGCGCACAGCAACATCTTTGCACTTGTACTTATCTCCTGGCCATGTGGCACAATTAAGTTGATGCGTCCGTTTGAAGTTTGCAACCAGCATCAGTCCCAAGGATTTCCTGCAAAAGGGTAAATGCAGCCCTCACTGAAACAACTCCCAGGTCTTTGGGTAGTGAGGGAACCAAGTTTGGAAGCACAGTCTTGGAACTTTAAAAATAAATTCTTGTCTGCCAACTAGCAACAGCCTCCTAATGTGCCACATCCCACATGCATTTGGATTTAATATGTTTGCTTTTCCTCAGCGATTGCTCTTTAATTATTGCAATGTTGAAACAACTTGCTCGGTCTCTAAAAATAATCTCCAGGAGGTGGGGGAAAGATGAGGAGGTAAAAAACAGGAGGCCTGGAAGGCTTGGTACAGCTGACTGAGGAGGAGTGTTCCAGTGCTGGAGGGGTGGTGGGGAAGGCATTTGTCCTGGGCCTTTTATTCTCATGGCTTCACCTTCCAAAGGATGGGATGACAGTCCAAAAGGGACTTCCTTGCAGTCAATTTACAGTCTTTTGAAAAATCCCATGATTGTTTTTATAAAGATGTGATGGATTAATTTGAGATCCGTTATGCTGGTTAGAATATGTCAGCAGCAGCAGTAGGAAGATACAAATTCCACTTCATCAAAAATCCAAACAACGAAGCTCAACACATGACATCTCCCACTCCTGCCTTTACTCTCTCTGTGTCTACTCTCTTGAGATGAAATGGTGAAAGCTTGAGCTCCTTGAGGTTCTTTGTTAATGCTCTGAGATGAAAGAGACAGTAACGACAAGTGGCAAGAATAATAGCTGACGATATGATCACACATTCATTTGAATGACTTGTTCCCCCCCCCGCCCGTTTTTGCTGAGGGTCTGGAGGCTCAGACAAGTTCAGTCGTGTCCCCAAAGTTATAAAACTTGGAGTTAGTTTGAATCTAGACCTGTTTCCAAAGCCTGACTTGTTTCCATTGAAACATACAACATGATAGGTTGGGTTTCGGGCACTGTGAGGTTTGTGTGCGGGAAGTTTGTTGGGAAATGCTCTTGAGAACCCCTTCTCTGAGGGGGTGAGGGGAGCAGGACTGAGCAGAGGACGGGTTGCACTGTGACGCAGCTGCAGCACCAGTCCTACAGGGCGTTCCGGAGGCGGGATGACCCTTAGACCTGCCCAGAATTGAGGCAGAAGGATTGAAGTTTTGACCAGTGTTTTGGTGGCAGGCTACCCTTGGGGAAGATGAGGCAGTTTCCTCGGCCAAGGGCAATTCATTCTTAGAGAGGTACTCAGCTGTGAGAGCTCAGCAGCCAGTACTTCCTGCAGCCGGAAGAGTGAGTATTTTGGTGCTGAGGGGGTGGGGGTAGGATTTATGCCACACCAGCCACTATAGCCCATCTTTTGCAGCACTTGGGTCCATTTGCTTTGTACAATAGTTGATCCCATCTGGGAGCAGCTCGTCCAAGATCCCTGTTGGTCTCTCTGCCTCGGGAAAGTTACAGTAGGAATGTTAATAGTACGAACTATTCTGCCCTAAGATCTGCTCCATCAGGTCTTGAGAATACAACTGATACCATTGTCTCCTTTCTCCACTGCTGACCCTAGGTTCCTTCACTCTTAGCACATCTGCGGGTCTAAGGGACTTCCCTGGTGGTGTGTCCCAGTCTCTCATCCCTGATGTCCTTGTTTACCAACCTTTTTGGGGGATGTGAATGCTGTGCTTGTCCATTTACTGTCACCATTTGGCATGGGAGTTCCAAGAGGCACCCTAGTAGATCACTTAGGTGCCAGACCTTTGTTCCCCCTCCTCCCATGTGTTGGACAAGCCTGCCGTCTTCTGGACGATCAGGGTCAGTGGCCCCTGTCAGGATGGTGACTCATTTCCTTGCCTGCTGGACTCTTGGCACAGGGAACCTGCAGTGATTGTAGCCTTGGCTGAAGGTCGAATGGGAATCTCATTGTATTCCTGATGCAAGCATTTCTCCTGTGTGAACTAGACCCTCTAGACTACAGAGCCTTATGTTCTGGGGACAGGAAACAGTGCATCACTGAGCGTTATGGTTAAGAAGCACTGTCCTATTCCTACCCTTTGGCTCCTAGACCCTGTATTCTACAATTGGGGACATTATAGTATATACAGTGGTCGCATTAGTTTTCTTTTGCTGCATACCAAATTGTCACATATCTGGTGGCATAAAACAACACCCATCTATTATCTCACAGTGCTGTGGTTCATAAGTCTGGGTGGATTCAGCTGGGTTCTGCTTAGGGTCTCACAAGGCTGGAATCCAGGTGTTCGCAGGCTGGGCTCTTACCTGAAAGTTCTAGGGAGGAATCTGCTTCCAAGTTTATTTGATTGTTGACAGAATTCAGTTCCTTATACTTGTGGGACTGTCTTGTCCTGTAACCATCATCACCATAACTCTGCGGGTGGGGCCACCCTGGCTGCTATTCTGACATCCCCTCTCCTTACAGTAATCGTGCCCATCTCGTTTCAAAGGGTCACGTGTCTCCATTTGGCACCTGTTGTATCAGGACCCTGATGTACCCATTGCCATCGTTTGTAGTGGCACGTCCTACTGTCGGGCCTGGGGTACAGAGGCTGGCCACCGCTGAGCAGCCCAGTGATGCCTCTCTCGTCAGTGCATTCATTATCACTCCGGTAAGGGGGTCTCTCCACTGGAACATAGAACAGACACAGAACTAGCCAGTGGGCTTCGTATTCTTATGTGGTATATTAACTCTGGAAGCCTCACTCCACTGAGTCTTTTTTTTTTTTTTTTTAATTTAATTTATTTATTTGGCTGCGTTGGGTCTTCGTTGCTGCACGCGGGCTTTCTGTAGTTGCGGTGAGCAGGGGCTACTCTTCGTTGCGGTGCGCAGACTCTAGGCACACGGGCTTCAGTAATTGTGGCTCGCGGGCTCTAGAGCGCAGGCTCAGTAGTTGTGGTGCACGGGCTTCTCATTGTGGTGGCTTCTCTTGTTGCGGAGCACAGACTCTAGGCGCACGGGCTTCAGTAGTTGTGGCTCACAGGCTCTAGAGCGCAGGCTCAGTAGTTGTGGTGCACGGGCTTAGTTGCTCCGCGGCATGTGGGATCCTCCCGGACCAGGGCTTGAACCCGTGTGCCCTGCATTGGCAGGCGGATTCTTAACCACTCCACCACCAGGAAAGCCCTCCACTGAGTCTTTTGATCCTTCTCTTCACCATCGGCCACAGCACTTCTGGCATTCCTACTTCATGTAGTATTAACCATTTATTTCCACATTTCTAGAAGCCATTTTATCAGTGTATGGGTGTTATTTCCTTGCCAGTTTATTGGCATATTGTATCACAATATTTAACATACGTTTGGACCTTATCCAACTTTATGGTCTGCCCCCTCCCACCTTGATCCGGCACCTTCAGGATCCGGTCTCTGGATATGTATGTATTCTCCCGAATGTTGGCTAGTCTTGCTTCTCCTTAAACATGCAGTGCCTTTGCTCTCTCAGCACCCCTACGCTTCCCCGGCCACATTGTATTATTACTTGACTTGTTACTGATCTGTTGACCAAGAGAAGAGATGGGGGCAGATCCTGAGCGGGCTCATATTTTTTGCAAATCAAAGGCCTCTCCATCTTGCTCAAGAAAGAGGGAGGTGCCAGCTGTAGAATTCAACAGAATCTAGGAATTCAAGACTTTCATGATCATTGACTGAGATTCCAATCCCAAATCTCAAAATCCCTTAACTTCCCAGTTAGGGACCTGACCTAGGCACAGTAGCCTCTCTGGGCTGAGGAATTCAGCCTTCTCTGGAGCTCCTGAACCCTCCTAATTAAGTCCTCCATCTGGAGGAGGTGGACGTCCCCAGATACGCTGCCAAGATGATGCTCTGACTTCCACAGTTCAAAAAACTGGTGATCAGTCATCCTCAGCCTCTCGCTGTCTTGTTTCAAGGCATCAGTAAATATCCCTCGGCAACAGCCATCACCTGCCGTACTCCTTACAATGACCGCTTTCTCTGGAAACTCTCAAACACCTGAGCAAGTGTACCAGCCAGCACACCCCCTTCCACAGTTACCCCACCCCAGTTCCACTGGAGAAGTTTGAACAGTTACACTGTTAACGGAATGCAAACAGTAATGGGTACTTCACCAGCCACCAGCAGTGGGCCCCTCATTAACAGTGAATATGCTCCCAAGGCCATTTTAGCATTGGTTTCCTAGCACCACTTCTGGCATCAGCTGTCTTAGATCAAATTCACTGGAAACAGCGTCTGAGACAGTGATCTGTGTGCCGTAAGTTCACTGAGAAGCGCTCTGCTCTCAGGAATAAAGCCTGGAAGGGAGTGGGAATTAGAGGGAGGAAGAGGTCGGACTGTGGTGCCATGGCTCCCATGGTTCAGCAGATCCTGCAGGGGAGGGGGTTCTGGAGCTGGGATCTGAGGCAAGGGGGCCAGGACTTTGTGGCCACTCGTCCAACAGTCACTGGATGCAGGTCACTCCCAAGGAGGGCACTTGGCCTTGGCCAGGAGGCTCCTCTCAGTCATCAGCCATTAGAGGTTAGCATTCTGCGCTCCCAAGGCAGGACCCAGGGGCCTCGGTCCTGGAAGTGGGGTCTGGGAAGCACATCGCAATAACTGTCGCATGCCGCGAATCCTGTTCCAGATCTGCCATGGACTTTGCCTCTCTGCATCTCAGTTTCTTCAGCCATAGAGGGGAAGCCGTATGTTTGTGGAAGTGGACTAGATACTATCTGAGGAACTCCCTTCCTCTCAAAATATGACTATTTTCTTTTAATTTTAATGAATGAGCTTCTTTGGATGAAATACGATGGAGTGGAAGACAATTGACAAGTGCCCGTTAAGCCTGTTTCGTGACCCTTTTCTGTCACTTAAAACCATTGGGACTTTGACCAAGTCTCACAAGCTTCTGTGTCTCAGTGTTTCCAGCAGTAGAATGGAGATATTGATATTGAGTTCAGGGGGTTACTATGAGGCTTAAATGAGATTAATTTCTCTTACTGTTTCATCTAAACTAATCCTAAGTGAAGACTTTGGTTTGAAAGACTCGGCTTTATTTTGATATAGAAGTTTATTTGTACCATATTCATCAGACTACGTAGCCAACACATGGAGTAAATATCTAGCCGTTTTCCTGCACGTGATTAGCTGTGTCTGAAAAAGTCCACCTGATTATAGAGGGGAGGCTTTATCAGTGGGTATCAGGACTGCTTCAGGAGATTGCAGTGCAGGTAACATGTATGAGGTAGGTTGTCTTGCCGTTGTTCCTCCCTCTTGGTGATGGACTGCCCTCACACCATCTGCGTGGGAACATTCCCCTGAGAGCACATCACTCCTTTATTCTGCTTGGATGACTTTGTTTGATGAAACACAGTCCGGGGGCGTTGTCTTCAGAGAGAAGCACTCAGGTGGGACCAGGACTTGCCTTCCACAGAAGGGGAGGGCAGAAAATCAAGGTGAGAGGTGAGATGGGCTGAAGGACAAGGTTATGCGCTTTGCAGGGATAAGGAAAGCACATTTGCACCTTTGCACAATTAATTTTGTCCAAGGGAAGAAGACTGTGCAGAGCCAGAATGGAAGGAAAGAAGGAAGGGAGGGAGGGAGGGAAGGAAGGAAGGACCTCAAAAGGGAATTCCAGACCCAGAAAAGCTCTTGACTTAAGCTCTTCCCCATGGCTGTGACCATTAGACGTCCGCCGCATGTGAGGTCACAGATCTGCCCCCAGAACTCTCTAAGAAATGAGGCTCTGAATACCTTGAATATAATTTATAACATCAGTGATAAAGTGGAAAGAGCACTTATTTTGGCACTGAATAGAACGGACTGAATTTCTAGCTCTTATTTACTTGCTGACAAGTAAGTTTTATAAAATTTAGGAGAAATTGTTTGCCTTCTCTGAACCTCGTTATTCTTTGCCTGTTAGAGAGAATCATACCTACTGTAAAGAGATGATGTCAGAAATAAATCACAATGTAAGACACTTGGAAAATGACAGATGGTCAGTAAAATATATCTTTCATTATTTAAGTCACTTCAGTCCCTTCCTCCCAATCCTCATTCTTGGAGAGCCTTTGTCTTTATAACAGGGCTGTAGCCTTGGTCTCCAAGTCATTGGCTATGATTCCTGTCAATGTAGTCCCGCCTGGCTTTAGCCTCTCCTGTGTTACAGAGCTGTGTCTCTGAACATTCAAGCCTGGATATCTCTCCTGGACATTGCCTGCCTACCTGGACTTGATTATAACCCAATACAGATGCTCCCTACAAATTGGAAACCTTGCTTAATTTGGCTCCCTGTGCTCCATTGCCCACTTTTATTATAAATATATCTGTGGTGGTTGTGCTGTGCCTTTCCTGTGGCACTGGGCTGCATTTTACATGATTGGGTTGGTTCCTCCCAGCTCCTTTGCTATCTGTCTCAGTGGGCAAATGCAATTCCAGGCACCTCTCTGTTTTCTCTTCCAGCTTGGGAAGATGGATCACCATGGGCTGTAGGATCAGAAGACCTCTGTATCCAGATCTAGATTTTTCTAATTGGCCCTGGTGAGTCACTTTTCACTTGCTAAGGTTCTTGGAAGGGCTAAATGTGATAGAAATAATGACAGATCACTTCTTGAGCTCTTACTTACTATGTGCCGTGATACTTACTATGTGTGTTACAATAAGCTCATCACACAAATTATTTAATTTAATCCTCAAAGAATCCTAGTATCCTCAGTAGGCAAAATCTCAATTATTCCCATTTTATAGATGAGAAAGAGAGTCAAAATGAGGACAGGGAGAAGGTACGGCAGATGTGAGAGAAGGAAGATGTGACGAAGGGGAAAGGAGAAAAGAAAAAAGTAGGAAGTCTCAAGAAGAGGAGACCCAGTGGTACACTGAAGCAAGTAGAACTTTTTATTTAAGCTCTCTGTGCCCTCTGCTTTGTAAGCGACAGTCCTTTCTAAACTCTGAAAGTCAAAAGACAAATGAAATAGAGTCAGAACAGGATGAAGGATTTCTGTGTGTTTTGTCTGAATCCCCAGATGCCAACACTTTGCAGCACCCTTAGCCAAGGCAGTGAGTATTTTGCCTGTTTCTCCTAGTGTCTGGTCCAAGATCTCAGAATTGATACCTGATAGACTGGTGGCCAGAGCCTGCCTATTGGTAGAATTATTTCACTGTTCAGCCAATGCCTCATTCATTCAGCCAATATTGACTGAATGTCTTGTACGGACCAGCTGTGGACCAGGCACTGGGGATAAAACTGAGAGTTAAACAATCACAGGGACCTTTTAAAATGGCCAGCCCCTTCCCCAGGTGACAGATTAGGAAACTGAGATTCAGAGAGAGAAGCAATCGGAGCGAGCTGACAGTTTACTAGATTCAGGAGGTAGGACTCAAATGTAAGTCTTGGAGATTCTTGATAATTGGTAGGATTTTTATGAAAATATTATGGACCATGCTGAAAAAAAAAAACTTGCTATTTTTCTTTAAACTTTAAAACAAAGAAAATTATTTATTATTTTGGCTGCGCCGGGTCTTAGCTGCGGCTTGCGGACTCTTAGTTGCGGCATGCATGCAGGATCTAGTTCCCTGACCAGGGATCGAACCCAGGCCCCCTCTGCATTGGGGGCACAGAGTCTTACCCACTGGACCACCAGGGATGTCCCTAAAACTTGCTGTTTTTTTAAAATGCTATCAGAAGAAAGGGTGAAAGAAGCTAGCATAATTTGGGCACCTGTCATGAGCCAGGCATCACGTGATTTAACCCGTCATCTCTGTGAAACAGAGGTTATAGTCTCTGTATTACAGATGATAAAGAGAGACTCGTGTATTTGTTTCTAGTCCCAGGTCACTTAGGTGGTACATCAGGGAGTGTGACTGGGGCCCCCTTGCACGTTTAGCAGGGTGGCTCCCTCCTCTGCAGCCGCCGATCGGTTTTCAGTGAAACACAGTTTTCATCTCTGAGCTCTTTTCACGATGCTCTGCATTTTCTGATCAAAAGTGCCCAGTGGGAATAGACACCGGGAGGCAATTTAGCCAAAATCCTTTTTAGCAAAATGATGTATTTACTGCTGCTAGGACAGCGTTTTCTCCTGTTCTTTCTCGGGCCCTCTTTGTTGCTTCCAGTCATCTTTGTCTATTTCTCGCCAAGAAGCCTCTTATCTTTGCTGATTCGGGGCCAGTACATCTGCTCCCCGCAGTAAATCTGAGGCTAATGGGCACCCAGAAGAAAAGCAAAGCTTAGGGCCACTCAGAACACAACTGTCTTCTCTTGGAACAAACAAGTTATTTTTTCCTTAAATGCCTAAGCGGGATGCCTAATGACCTCTCTTCCCCTCACACGACCCACTTTTTCTCATACATCCATTTTTCTCCAACCACGGATAACTGAATAAACTTGGATTATTTGGGGAATAGGAAGTAGTTTTGATAAAAATTAGTGTGCCCTTGGTCTTTGCATAATTTTTAGTATGTGAGAAGATGCATTTGAGGGAAAGAAGGCTATATTAGAGGCTCATGTAAAAGGGAAGAAGATAGTAAAAGACTGGATGATTCCTCTCTACGATCAGGATAAAGACAACAAGCATGTCTGCTTTCACCACTTCTATTCAACGTCTGCTGGAGGTTCTAGCCAGGGAGATTAGGCAAGAAAAGGAAATAAAAGGCATCCAGATTGGAAAGGAAGAAGTAAATCTCTATTCACAGCTGACAGGAGCTTGCATATAGAAAATCCTAAATAATCAACTAAAAGCTATTAGAATTAATGAGCTCAGTAAGGTTGTGGGATGCAAAATCAACATACAAAAATCAGTTGTATTTTTATACACTCACAATGAACAATACAAAAACAAAACTAAGAAAACAATTTCATTCATAATAGCAAATAACAAAAACAAAAGTGAAAAACCTACACTGTGAAAACTATTAAAAAATTGCTGAAAGTAATTACAGAAGCTCTAAATAAATGGAAAAACATCCCACATTCATGGTTTGAAAGACTTAACAATTGGCAATTTTAATAGCAATTTTCCCCAAACTAAACTGCAGATTCAGTGTAATCCCTATCAGAATCCCAGATGCCTTCTTTGTAGAAATCAACAAGCTGATTAACAAATTCATATGGAATTGCAAAGGACTCAGAATAATCAAAACAATCCTGAAAAAGAATAAACTAGGAAGACCCACACATTCTGATTTCAAAACTTGCTACAAAGCAATGGTAATCAAGACAGCATGGTACTGACACAAGGCTAGATGTATAGATCAATGGAGATAGAATAGAGAGTTCAGAAGTAAACCTGTATATCTTTGGTCAACTAATTTTCAGCAAGAGTGCCAAACCATTCAATGAAGAAAAAATAGACTTCAACAAATAGTTCACAACATATATAAAAATTAAGTCAAAGTGGATAAAAGACCTAAACATAAGAGCTAAAACAATAAAACTATAAAAGAAAAAAAAATGTTTGTATTTACTTACATATATACATATTTCAGGTGTTTTTTTTCTGTGTGAGAGATCTCAGTTTGTAACTGGTATCATTTCTCTTTTAGCCTAAATAACTTCTTGTAACATTTCTTTCAGTGTAGGTCAGTTGTCCACAGTTTTTTTCAGATTTTGTTTCTCTGTAAAGGTCTTACTTTTGTCCTTATTTTTGAAAGATACTTTAAATGTGTATACAATTTTGGGTTGACTTTTGTTTTATTCAGCATTTTAAAGATGTCATTCTGCTGTCAACTGACTTCTGTTGCTTCCATTAAGCAATCTTCCTGACTTCATTGTTCCTCTCAATGTATAGATTTTGTTTGTGTTTTTTCTGTTTTTTTTTTAAAGATTTTCTCTTCATCTTAGGTTTTCAGACATTTGATTATGATATGTCTATGTTTGTGTTTCATTTTACTCAGCAAATTTACCAAGTAAGTTCCTGGATCTTTAAGTTAAAGTCATTATTATTATCATTATTAACTGAATTTGGGGATATTTTGGCCATGATTTAATTTCCATGTATGTTTTTATGCCTCATTCATTCTCTTCTATTTTCTAAGGAGTGTGACTTCACATATGGTAGACTATTTGAAATTATCTTAAATCTCATCAGGGCCCTGATCATTGAAAAATATTTTCCACTTTGTTCATCAGATTCAACATTGTACTGGTTTGTCTTCAAGTTCACTGATTCTTCTGTTCTCTCCAATCTGCTATTAAGCCCATCCAGTGAAATTTCTATTTCTAAAATATTTTACTTTTTTATTCATAGACTTTCCATTGTTTTGGTAGTTTCCATTTCATTGTTGAAATCTCTCATCTATTCACTCATTTTACCCATATTTTCTTTTAAATCCTTACACATATTTTATAGTTCTTCTCTGCTGTTTTCTCCTTCTGTGTTTTTTCACGGTTGTTACTGTTAACTTCTTTTTCTTAAATGATTTGCTGCATTTTCCTGCTTCCTCACATGTCTAAAAGTTTTTGTTACATGGTGGCTCTTGTGGGTGATAGGTTGTAGAAATTATAGATCATGTGGTCTTCCTTTAGAGGGAAGACAGTTAAATTATTGGTTGTATCCTCTCTATCCTGTTATATCGGTTTTTACACCTTTTATGATAGAAGTGCCTGTTATTTTCCCCTTATTAATAAAAAATTGTTCTCACTAAAGAAGACCTTACTCTTAAAGTGAGGTCTTTCTGGGGTCTCAGCTGCATGCAGGAATGCTCAGTGAAGTCTCTCCATTCTGCTGACTTGGAACGGCAGTGTCTCCCAGCACTGGGTAATCTCTAGATTGCCTTTCAGCCTTCAGCCCTGCAGCAGCCGCTCTTTACTAAGCATGCTGAGTTTCTTCCTGTAAATGTCCATCCTGACTTTCTGCTAAGAGCTGCAATGACTCTCACGCAAACTTCTGAGGCCACCTCTGTGCACAATTTCCTCCTCTCTGGTTGCCTTCCCCACAAATTCCAGCAACTGCAGACACCGTTATATACCCACCTCAGTTCAGCCGAACTCAGGCATCCTGCTTGGGTGCAGCTCCGTGGTTAGGAACATGCACTCAGGAGGTGGCTCAGGAGGTGGGGGGCTGTCATAGTCTCACATCAGATGTTTCTCTTCTTATTAAGACCACAGTCTTCCTCTGGCTCTTCTCCAGTTCCTAAAAACATGCCTCGGACTTCCCTAGTGGCGCAGTGGTTAAGAATCCGCCTGCCAGTGCAGGGGACATGGGTCGAGCCCTGGTCCGGGAAGATCCCACATGCCACGGAGCAGCTAAGCCCGTGAGCCACAACTACTGAGCCTGCGCTCTAGAGCCTGCGAGCCACAACTACTGAGCCCACGTGCCACAACTACTGAAGCCCATGCGCCTAGAGCCTGTGCTCTGCAACAAGAGAAGCCACCGCCATGAGAAGGCTGCTCACTGCAAGGAAGAGTAGCCCCTGCTCGCCGCAACTAGAGAAAGCCTGGATGCAGCAATGAAGACCCAATGCAGCCAAAAATAAATTAATTAATTAATTAAAAAAAATAAAAACATTCCTCGTTGTTGACGATGATGATGATACATTTTACTGTTGCTTAGGGTAGTAAGATAAGTCTGGTAATAATATCTCTCACATGGCCATGATGAAGTCACTACCCATTGAATTTTTATTTTCTATAAATATATTGCTTTCTTTTTTCTTTTTTTTAAAGAACTTTTTTTTTCTTTTTAAAAAATTTTTATTTTATATTGGACTATAGTTGATTTACAGTGCTGTGTTAGTTTTAGGTGTACAGCAAAGTGATTCAGTTATACATATATCTATTCTTTTTCAGATTCTTTTCCCATTTAGGTTATTACAGAATACTATAAATATATTTCATTTCTATAATTTGGAGTGTATTTCATATCTGCCCCTTAATTCCTGATAATGTCCTGTTTTGCTCATCTTTGTGGTGATGTCTTTATTTCTTTAAACATTTTATACATGGTGATTTAATATTCTGTATCTCCCAATTCCAATAACTGCAATCCATAGAGATGTAAATGTGTTCTTTCTACTTTCTGCTGACTCTCATCCACGGTGGTTTGGTATCCAGGGTACTTTCTGATCTTTGATTTTGAGATCATTCCTTGATCTTAATTTATCAGAATCGGTGAGAACATCATTGGGGAAACTTTCCTCTGAAGCGCAGATGTTTCTTCTGGCTTTCAGGGGTTTCTTACCAGCCAGAGACCACTTTAATGCTCCTCAGAAGTCTTGGCTCAGTGCTGGAGCCCATGGCTTTCATCTCCCATCTCAACTTTGTCCCACAGCTCCCAGTTATCGGCATCAGGCTTTAGGGAACCCCCCAGTTTCCTGCCGAAATACTGACTTCATGTGCACCATTCTTTAGCTCTGATTCTTTCTTCCCCTTTGCTACTTGGGATGGGAAAATAATTGAAAATGTCCATTACCTTTTGTAAGAAGGATAATGCTTTAAGAGGTACGTCCTCTTCAGAATGGTTTATGTTAGGGCAGAGGTTGAGGGTCTGTTAAAGCACTTAGCCTATGAAAGTGACAAAAAATGGACATTGATTTATTTCCTACAATCATCTGCTTTTTGGTAAGATGAAGATTCACATGTTATAGTGTTCCGATTTGTATCAGATTTTGCAATTATATGAAGAGTGGCATCCAGGATTCTATTTTTTGGTATTTAACCACATTGGAAATTCATATAACAAGAGAGAGAAAAAGGAATGCATTTTGCTGAATCTTAGAAGGAATGAGAGCTACCGCTAGAAGAATGAGGCTGGAAGAAGCACATATTAGTCTGTCTTACTGAGAGCAAGAAAGATACCTGGAGACTGAACTACTGCTTCACCAATTTGGACTCCACATTTAGTGCATCAATAAATGTCCTGTGTAAAGTGCATACAGTAGTAAGTCTGCATGTACTAAATGTACCTCTAGAGGTCCAGTTGAGAGAGATTAATCTAGTTAAATGAGACTGGGTCTTGAGAAAATAAAAACATTGACAGACAAGTGCCTGCTTAAGAAAAGGCATGCAGTAAATAAATGCATTTTTTGAATGAACAACTGAATGGCTACAGCCAGATTCTGGTAATTACCAAAACTAAGCCTCTAGAGTTTAAATGCCTCACAGGTCACCTGAAGTTCCAAGTGATTTTGTCACAAACAGTTGATTCCCTTTGTCATGCAGAGTGAAGGAGCAGGTGAGTCTGACTTGGTACACCTGACACGCCTCCGAGTACCTATCTCCACATTGTTCTGACACCCTAGGAAGGCTGTGACTACCAAGAGGAGATGGGGTTTCCAGTGTTCAAACTGTAGAGGAAGTCTTCACGAGGAAGCAGAAAGAGCGCAGGACTTGGGATCAGACACCTGAGTGGTCTCCGGGAACTTAGAAAGTTTCCTCAGTCACACAGAACTTCAGTTTCCTTACCTGTAGGATGTGACTAGAAACAGCTCCTTGACAACAGAATGGTGGTGACAAATGACAAAATACGCATGACGGTGCTATGGAACCATTTTCAAACTATACAAAGAATAGAAGAGGCTGCTCAGTATGTTCTGAGCACAGATAAGCCAGCATTAAGACATACCGGGTCAGTTGTCTTGGGATTCCTAGTCATCAGGAAAATAGGGGAGAACAATTTTGAGTTTAACTTCCAAAGTAACTTAGCAGTGAGTCTAAACCAGAAAAATCTTTCAAATGGTTAAGGGAATTCATTCTCTATAAATTAGGTTAAACACTCAAAGAAAAAAAAGTAATTTTCCATTCTGCTACTTTCTGGAGGATATTTAACTACTGGGAGTTACGATCCGAGAACCCTCAGGCTCATGAAAAATGTGGCCATTTGCATATTGGACCTCAGAGACTTCTCTCTCCGTAGCTGCTGCTTTGCTCATACCCTCAGGGTTGGAAAAGCTGAGTTGTTCTCAGCCAAGAGAGTTGTGTTTGGTAAAAACAAGAAAAATAAATAAAAATAAGACAAAGCAAGAAAGTAACATTGGGTTGAAAGTCAGGTGTTGTAGATTCTTGACTTAGCTCTGCCTGCCAAAGCAGTGTGGCCTTGTGCCTGGGCTGGGGGGCAGCCGTCCGGGCTGGTGGACCCTTTTGTGGCTTCCTCTCCTCTCACGCCAGGGCCTGCAAAGCCTGACAAAAAAGGGTTGGGCTGCTTCCTGCCGACCAAGCAGTTTTTCCAAGCATCATCTTCCGCCTTCCACTTTGCATGTTCCCTTTTCCCTGTGGCCCATGTTCTATCCCACCGACCCGCAAAACGGCTCCTCTGTCTGGACCACAGCTTAGCTAGACGATCTGCCTCATTTTGGGGTCCTTTTCTCCCCAAATGCTGTCCCCTGATTGCCCTTCCTCGCTTTATACCCTGCAGCCTCCCAGCTCCTATTCTGTCCTGATGCCCACACTGAACTCTTGGTGGTGGCTCCCAGTTCCATGCCGCCCAGGCCCAACATCGATCAGGGAGCTGGACGGGCATCTTTATGTCCAAATTCTACGGCGCTTCGGGGAACTTTCCCAGTAGCCTACAGCTGTTAACTGTCTCGCTGTTCCCTGAAATCTAATCAGAATTTCTCACTGATGTAGTGTGTGGGACTTAACACTCTATCAGGCATGTCTTACATCCCTACTAGATTAGGAGCAAGGTAAGATGCGTATCCATGGGTGATTCATTTTTATTATTATTATTATTCTTTTAACTTTTAATTTTATATTGAAGTCTAGTTGATTAACAATGTGCTAGTTTCAGGTGTACAGCAAAGCGATTCAGTTATACATACACATGTACCTATTCTTTTTCAAATTCTTTTCCCATTTAGATCATTACATAATTTTGAGCAGAGTTCCCTGTGCTCTGCAGGAGGTCCTGGTTGGTTATCCGTTTTAAATATAGCAGTGTGCGCATGTCTCTTCACTGCCAGTTTGAAGATGGCAGCCCTCATCAGATGCCTTTGCTAGCACAGCCTCCTCTGATGAATCAGGACTAGGACCTCATCTCATTTTCGTACACTGGGCTCTTGCGCATCATGCTGTTTTGTCTCTCTGGAATGTTCTTCTCTTCCTGTGTTTGGTCAACTTCCACTCATCCTTCAGATTCTAGACCCATCATCACTTTTACTCAAAGACGTCATCTCCAACACCTGCAGATTCGGCCCCCATCGCTCTCATGGGTCTGACTCTCTTTGCACTTGTCTTTGCAGGGTTTTACACATTACTGCATGGCGCTTAGCTCCAGATGGCGGGAAGAGTAATTGACTTTGCTCACCATATTATCTCCAGCATTTACGACAGAGCTTGGCCCACACTTTACTTTAAAAAGAATAAAATAAATGGTCCACAAGTGAACGGCAAACTTTTATTCGATAAATGAATGAATAAATAGTCACGTGGGTTCGATGTTGTCATCAGTGACTGTGGCAGTCTTTCCATCTTGGTCATCCAAAGAGCTTTGGTTCATGTTGGAAAATACAACTAAGGCTCACAGTTTCCGGCTCCCACAAGCCTCCTGATATCAGGAAATTGCCCTCCCTGAAGTGAAAACAGCAGGCATCAAGTCCACAACACTGTACATAAAAAGATCCATTATGCTGGGAGCCAAATGTCACTGATGGAATGACTCCCAAAAGCTGCTAAAAAGAACAATATTAATAACAGTAATGATAATAATAGTGATCATAAAAACACATATTAAACTTTAATTTATACGGCACCCAAGCTCCACAGCTCTGGGAGGGAATCACTCTCACAGCAGAGGGGATGGAATAAAGCAAAACTCCAACTGAAAGGAAATATAATACAGTTTGGGCCCAGAGCCAGGCTTTAAGCTTCTGTGTGGACATAGAAAAAGAAAAAAACCTCACCAGGCTTCAGACTAAGTCAGATGATGTGAGAGTTGTGAATTTCAGGGATACAACAGGGAGAGGTGAAAACATATGTTTTAATCTCATTTCAGGATAAGTACCCTTCATCATTTCAACTCAAAGCACAGAACGTATTACCCAGAGATACCCTAAAGGATGCAGGAAGGAAAACAGTCCAGAAGTTGTCTGAGTCTGTGTCTACACTGGGTGCTCACTGCAACACGATTGGATGGGTTGACAGATCAGCGGGCCATGCACTATTTACAGGTAATGGTCAAACATTTAAGGAGTAAAAAAAATAAAGTAGTTGTTTCAGTGGTTGTTAGGACACTTAAAACATTTTTCACAGGTATGAAGAGAATTCAGTGACTCTAAAAATGGAGTCAAGAGCTAAAAATGGAGGTAAGAGCTAAAAACAGGAATAACTTTTATTTATTGGGACAGCATTGTGTAATGTTGAGCTGTGGGCCTTGGAGATCAGTCAGATTGGGTTTGGGTCTTTCCTCCTCTGCTCACTGTGTGATCTTGAATGTGTCACCCTAAACTTCCATTTCAGATTACCACATTGAGAGCAATAATGGTATTTAAACTCACAGGTTAGAAAATACACAGTAAGTGTCAATATCCCTTATTCAATAGAAGTTTATTGATAAACCAACATCTTCCAGAATTGCCTGGTGTCCTTTATTTGTGTGTGGTAATAATACTTAATGTGATATATACCTTCTTAATAAACTCTGAAGTACAAAGCACCATATTTTAAACTATAGGTACTATGTCTATTACCTTGATGGTGGTGATGGTATCATGGGTATTTGCCTATGTCCAAACTCATCAAATGTACACTTTTATTTATTTATTTATTTTTGTAACATCTTTATTGGAGTATAATTGCTTTACAATGGTGTGTTAGTTTCTGCTTTATAACAAAGTGAATCAGCTATACATATATATATATCCCCATATCTCCTCCCTCTTGCGTCTCCCTCCCACCCTTCCTATCCCACCCCTCTAGGTGGTCACAAAGCACCGAGCTGATCTCCCTGTGCTATGCGGCTGCTTCCCACTAGCTATCTGTTTTACCTTTGGTAGTATATATAAGTCCATGCCACTCTCTCACTTCGTCCCAGTTTACCCTTCCCCCTCCCCATGTCCCCAAGTCCATTCTTTACGTCTGCGTCTTTATTCCTGTCCTGCCCCTAGGTTCTTCAGAACTTTTTTTTTTTAGGGATTCCATATATATGTGTTAGCATATGGTATTTGTTTTTCTCTTTCTGACTTACTTCACTCTGCATGACAGACTCTAGGTCCATCCACCTCACTACAGATAACTCAATTTCCTTTCTTTTTATGGCCGAGTAATATTCCATTGTATATATGTGCCACATCTTCTTTATCCATTCCTCTGTCGATGGACACTTAGGTTGCTTCCGTGTCCTGGCTATTGTAAATAAGGCTGCAATGAACATTGTGGTACATGACTCTTTTTGAATTATGGTTTTCTCAGGGTATATGCCCAGTAGTGGAATTGCTGGGTGGTATGATAGTTCTATTTTTAGTTTTTTGTTTTTTGTTTTTTTTGAACATCTTTATTGGAGTATAATTGCTTTACAATGGTGTGTTAGTTTCTGCTTTATAACAAAGTGAATCAGTTATACATATACATATGTTCCCATATCTCTTCCCTCTTGCATCTCCCTCCCTCCCACCCTCCCTATCCCACCCCTCTAGGTGGTCACAAAGCACCGAGCTGATCTCCCTGTGCTATGCGGCTGCTTCCCACTAGCTATCTATTTTACATTTGGTAGTGTATATATGTCCATGCCACTCTCTCACTTCGTCCCAGCTTACCCTTCCCCCTCCCCGAACCTTTTTTTTTTTTTAGGGATTCCATATATATGTGTTAGCATATGGTATTTGTTTTTCTCTTTCTTTTTTTTTTTTTTTTTTTTACTTTTTTTGGGGGTTTATTTTATTTATTTATTTATTTATGGCTGTGTTGTGTCTTCGTTTCTGTGCGAGGGCTTCCTCTAGTTGTGGCAAGCGGGGGGGCCACTCTTCATCGCGGTGCGCGGGCCTCTCACTATCGTGGCCTCTCTTGTTGCGGAGCGCAGGCTCCAGACGCGCAGGCTCAGTAGTTGTGGCTCACGGGCCCAGTTGCTCCGCGGCATGTGGGATCTTCCCAGACCAGGGCTCGAACCCGTGTCCCCTGCATTGGCAGGCAGATTCTCAACCACTGCGCCACCAGGGAAGCCCTGTTTTTCTCTTTCTGACTTACTTCACTCTGTATGACAGACTCTAGGTCCATCCACCTCACTACAAATAACTCAATTTCCTTTCTTTTTATGGCTGAGTAATATTCCATTGTATATATGTACCACATCTTCTTTATACATTCATCTGTCGATGGACACTTAGGTTGCTTCCATGTCCTGGCTATTGTAAATAGAGCTGCAATGAACATTGTGGTACATGACTCATTTTGAATTATGGTTTTCTCAGGGTATATGCCCAGTAGTGGGATTGCTGGGTGGTATGGTGGTTCTATTTTTAGTTTTTTAAGGACCCTCCATACTGTTCTCCATAGTGGCTGTATCAATTTACATTCCCACCAACAGTGCAAGAGGGTTCCCTTTTCTCCACACCCTCTCCAGCATTTATTGTTTCTAGATTTTTTGATGATGGCCATGCTGACTGGTGTGAGGTGATACCTCATTGTAGTTTTGATTTGCATTTCTCTAATGATTAGTGATGCTGAGCATTCTTTCATGTGTTTGTTGGCAATCTGTATGTCTTCTTTGGAGAAATGTCTATTTAGGTCTTCTACCCATTTTTGGATTGGGTTGTTTGTTTTTTGATATTGAGCTGCATGAGCTGCTTGTAAATTTTGGAGATTAATCGTTTGTCAGTTGCTTCATTTGCAAATATTTTCTCCCATTCTGAGGGTTGTCTTTTCGTCTTGTTTATGGTTTCCTTTGCTGTGCAAAAGCTTTTAAGTTTCATTAGGTCCCAAATGTACACTTTTAATATGTGCAATTCACTGTATATCAATTAAGCCTCCATAAAGCTTTAAAAATTTGCAACATAAAGCATAGATAAAAGTTTATTGAGTATGATGAAGCAGTTCATATTTGAAGCAAAATAAGGGAATAATTCAACAAAACTTCCTGTGTACACAGGACTAAGATTTAATGAATACTTGCAAAGCAGAAGTTCAGTGTAACCATTTTTAACTTGAGTGGATCTGTGGGCAAATTTATTTTGAGACTGAGAACTTGGAAGACAGGATTCCTGCCTGCCTGATATCGGGATATAGTGTGGGATTTGAGGACAGAGATGGGAACAGATGATGAATTACTTTAAGAGTAATCATTGTGTGACCTTTTTCCCCCAGACCACAGCCTCCCCCCAACCTAAATTGTAATTCATCGCGTCATCCTTTTCTACTGAGACCATTCTAGCTAAAACTGGAATCTATATTCTGATCTTAATCTATAGCAGATAAGGAACATTATAGTTTCTTAAATAAAAGCATATGTGCATATGCTAAAAAATTCAAACTATCAGGATGTATGATTAAGTCTGCCTTCCTCACCAAACCTCTAATATCCTTTCTCACTAGCAGGTTCTTGCTTATCTTTCCATAATTTTTCTTCTTTGTTGTTATTTTGAAACTTGATTTAATGGACATGACTACATATAGCTTGCAAACTGTCAAGTTTTGCCCATTATGTTATATATATTAATATTGACTATTATTGAATGCATGCTATGTGCTAGTCATTTTTCTAAACACCTTATATGCATTAGCACATATAATTTTAACAGCAACACCTGGTTTACACGCTGTGTGGCTTCAGTCAGGTTTCCTAACTTCTCTGAAGACCAGTATCCTTCTTGGTGATATGGGCATAGCACGGCCATCCTAGCAGGGTTGGTCCATGTACAATGTATTGAGTGGTGTCTGGTACCGAGGACTGACTGGGCCTTAGTGACTACAGCCTCTTACACATATCTTTTTCTCTGCCCTGATAATACGTAAGACAAGGCGTGATTCTGGTTCACTTAGATTGTGCTGTATGGAAAGGAAGATCTATGCTGTTTGAATCTTTTGGATAGGTTTACTCTAGATAAACAAGACTGGTATGTATTAGACAAGTATAATTATTTTGTGTTTCCTGAACACACAGGGGATTCATTATTATCCCAAGCACTAGGTATAAGAGCTTACTTTTTTACTTTTATTCTTTTACTCTCTCTTTTATAAAATCACTTTAGTGTTTTCAGACACTACTAGGGAAAGGTAATCCCGGTTTTTGATTTGTTCATTGACTCACCAACTTTAGTTTGAGAAAAAGCTGGTTGGATAATCAATCCTTTCATCCAGGCTAGTACATTAAATTATGTGGTCATAGACAAAATTCAGATAGCAAAATCAGAGTCCTTGAGGTTTGGATTTGAAAAAAACAATCCAGAACTCCCTGCCTGTTCCTCTAGAGCTTAAATAATTGCCCTGTGCCTCCCAGAAAGATCTCAAACTCACCATTCACCAGGTTGTGCAAACCCCACGTTGAGACATGAGATTTGCCAACTAATTATTTTATGATTTGTGGATCTTTTTATAATAAAAGTCACAAAAATATAAACTTATGAGACATTTAATTATACTTTTTAAAAACCACGTTGATTGAATATTTTGCAAGAAGAAAGACACAAGTCAGTAGAAAAGATACACTAAGAAGTACAGTATTTGTATTGTCATTTTTGTCCTTTTATCTGTAGATAGGTGATCTTCAGATAAGAGAGGGAGAAGCCTTTTAGGTAGAGTGAGAACTGTCTACAAAGGCATGGAAACATGAAGCAGCAAACTCTCTTTAAAAAGCTCAGAGTAATTCTCTTTGGCTCCTGTGATCCTGTTGGGGGACCACGTGCATCATTCCAAGGGGCTTGGGTTCATTTGGTCGCAATGGGGAATGGCTGATATATTTGAAATAAGTGAAGTGATGTGATTAAATTTACATTCCACTAAGGGAAGTCTTTCTAGACCTATTGAATAGGTAAACTAGAGAAATATTATTGAATTAAATTATGAAAAATATTAAATGAACTAATATTATTATGGAAACTTGATAATTATTTGGAAAAGTCAATTCTATTTGTGGGAGAATGGGGGGGCACTGGCTGAAGGTACAAGGGATTTTCTGAAAGGATATTGAAAGAGTTGGTATGAAGACTACTGAGTGATCGAAGAGGCCAGTAACAGTGAGGGCGATGTAGAAGGGCATGGATCAGTAAATATCTTTGATGTGAGGCCCTTGACCTCCAATAATTAAAATGATCTTGAACGAAGAGATAGTTTAAAGAAATGGAATGGTCAGAACTGAGAGGTCAATCAGAAGTCAATGGTGAGGTCATGGCAAAACGTTACGGTCCCTAGTGTGGTGATCCGGGGGGAAGATGAACATCATCAGTATATAGAGAGTAGCAGAAATGAGTAGGAACTAGCACAACATTGTTAAATCAACTATACTTCAATAAAAAAAATTTTTTTGAAAATTGCCCAAGGTAGCGTGTAATGAAAATAAAGAGGAACATGGTACCCTGGGAGCATGGGCATTTATCATAATAAAGGGTAACACCTAATAGGTAATTATCATGAGTCCCAGTGTGGTGTAAATGTATTACATGTATTAATTCATTTAACTCTCACAACAAACTTTTGAAGAGGATACTATTATTTTTTTTATTGAAGTATTTACAGTGTTGTGTTAATTTCTGCTGTACAGCAAAATGATTCAGTTATACATATATACACTTTCTTTTTTATATTCTTTTCCACTATGGTTTATCTCAGGCTATTGAATATAGTTCCCTGTGCTATACAGTCGGACTTTGTTGTTTATCCATTCTATATGTAATAGTTTATATCTACTAACCCCCAACTCCCAGTCCATCCCTCCCTGAAACTGATACTATTATTAAACCCATTTTACAGGTGAGGAAACTAAGTCAGAGGAAATTAATTACTCATTTGTGTCTGTGAGAAAATAGAAAATATATATTTTAGTCTTTGTGCCCAGTGCCTGACACGGGGCTCCTAAAACCCTTGCAAATTCCCGAGATAAGAGCAGTAGGACCATCTTTTGTTCTAATGAGGTGACTCTGGGTGGGTTCCTGGATGGCTTCTGGATGGGGCTGCTGGTCACCAGAAAGACCAAGCCATGATGAGAAGGTTGGAATTTTCAGCTCTAGCTTCCCTCCCCCGCATCCTCCAGGGAGGGGGAAAGGCTAGAAATGGTGTTAATAATTGATCATACCTACATGAGGAAGCTTTCATAATATTTGATCCCAAGGGTTGCTGTAACAAAGTACCACAACTGGGTGGCTTAAAACAACAGAAAATGTATTCTCTCACAGCTCTGGAGGCTGGAAATCTGAAATGGAGCTGTCAGCAGGACCATGCTCCCTCTGAAGGCTCTAAGGAAGAATCCTTCCTTGTCCCTTCCCACATCTCGTGGTTGCTGGCAATCCTTAGGGTTCCTTGGCTTGTTGACACATCCTTCCAGTTTCCACCTGCATCTTCACACACCTTCTCCCTGTGTGTGTCCCTGGAGATGCTCTTCTCTTCTTATAAGGATACCAGTCATTAGATTTAGGCCTCGTTCTAATTCAATATGATTCATGTTACCTTACTTCATTATATGTGCAGAAACCCTATTTCCAAATAAGATCACATTCTGAGGTTCTGAGTAGACATGAATTTTGGGATACACTGTTCAACCCACTACAGACTTATTTATATTTGATACTAAGTATTTGTCTGTTTTGTTTGTTTGTTTGCTATGACCTCATCCTTCTAAAATATTAATTCCGTAAAGATAAAGCGTTATCTGTTCTGTTCATTGGTATATCCACAGTGCCTTGTAGATGGATCATCAATATCTGTTGAAACTAGAATTTCTGTTTAGTTGTGAATAAGTGTCAACAACATATTTTTAAAGTAAAATCTGAGAATCTAATATTTATTGTGATTAGACAGATACTTGGACTTATTTCTACATCTTATTTTGCATTTTATATTTAACTTTTTCTAGTTTTGTTTCCCTCTCTTTTCCACTTTCTGCTAAAAGATTGAGTTTTATCTAAATCTATTTCACATTTCTTGTTTGGATGTTAAACATAATTACTGCAATTATTTCATGGCTCTCTGCAGTTGTATTAGGCATTCTTACAAAGTCTAAAGTTAATCAGCACTTAATACAGCCAACTACATAAGTTCCACCTTGTTTTTAAATCAATCCAAATTATCATCCTCATAGTTTTTATTCTTACAATTAATTCTTATTTAAATTTACTTTAGAAGGTGTCGCTCTAGGACCTGGCTTCAAATGTAAGTGCTTCATCTTCAAGAAGATCCATAGGAAGAACCTTTTGACAATAACTCGTCCCTGATAAATGTCAGATTATACTGCTGAACAGGATAGAGGCAAACCCTTCACCTCAAGTTGGTTATGATTTATAGCAATTTGGTAAATTACTCCTGTCGGTAGAATTGAAACATATTTCTTTTCTCTTTGCCTGGTCCCACCAGAAATTGGCAACTCCAGTTCTGAGCAGCCTAATCAGGTGAATGGGAAGGACTGGCATGTCTTTCTGGCATGTGCAAGAATCTCAATATTCTGGGGACTGAGAAATCCACTGAGGCAGAGCCTGATGTCAGGCCTTGGGCTTGACTTCCCTGGCCTTGAGAAGCCTGTTGGGAATTCAGTCTGAGAACTCCTTCTGGGGAGTTCTACCTCAGCCAGTTTGGAGGAGCCTATATGATGAACTGACCAGACTTGTTTTGCAAACATATTAGTTTTCATTTGGCTGTATTTGGTGGAGATGAGGGTAATTTTAGAGAGAACAATATTATGTTTCAGTGGATGTTAAATTCTAGTTCTGTTCATTGAGGTCTGTATTTATGAAAGTTATTATGTTATCCATACTTTTGCCCTGATGTTCTGGATGGAAAGAAAATTAGTGAAATTATCACAGAGTATAACTACTCATGAACTGTGACACTGCTTGCTTTAAGTCTGCAGCTAAAAGCACATGTACAGTGCTTGTGTCACAATGAGGTATAAGTGATAAAATGTATAGCCCATAAAGTGTTTCCCCATTAACATACCCCTGAGCCTGTTCGTGAGATCTGGTTGGTTTTCCCCCAAAGTGAATGACTAGGTGAATATAAAGGAGGCCTAGCATGGAGGGACATGATCTGAACCGAGGGTAGGAGTCAGCGCCCCAGCACCGAGGGATGGATATTTTGATCATCAATGCTTTCTGTTGAAAGATTTGCAGTCAAAAGGGGAAATGATGGAAAAATCTGCACATATTGAGGTCTGAGGAAGTCAGAAGGTTTATACATGGTTTAACTTAAATTTTACTGATCAGAGCAGCCTGTCTTGTGGCCTTTCAGGCAGGCATTGTACATCTGCTTTGGCCATTGAGGAAGGGGATGGATTTGAAAGTCAAAATGGTTCAGACATCCAAGGTAAAAAACTAGGTGGCCATTGTATACATGATTTTGGGCACATTCCTGTATTACTGAAAACTTGAGTTTTCTGAACTGCATTGCAGACGAGGACAAAAAAACCATAGGTGGGTGTGGTATTATCTCAGAATGTGGTTACTGCTTGTATTGTGCTTAATTGTCATGATCTCCCCTGTGTCAGACGAGGACAAAAAAACCATAGGTGGGTGTGGTATTATCTCAGAATGTGGTTACTGCTTGTATTGTGCTTAATTGTCATGATCTCCCCTGTGTCGTGCCTGTTAGATGTCTTACATTCCCTCCCTGGCCTGAGGGAGGAAAGCTGTTCAAGGACTGAGCAGCACCCTGGCCTCCCTGTGGAATGACTCTAACTCTGGTTCTACAGCGAGATGCCGTTGTCATCCTTCCCCTGGACTTCCACGAAAAATTGACCCGGCTACTGTGACTGTGGGGACTACTGACCATGGGGGAGAAAGACTCTCACCATGTTCCTGTCCCACAAGCCAGTACATCAGAAGGACCCCCACTGGTAAACGTTACTGTACACCTGACAGCCCTTGAGTCCCCCCAGACTATGCTGTGTGGAGTGGAATAGGCTGGCTTCTGGACACACAAGTCCAGCTAGTGGGATTAACTGGGTTTTGTTTGGAAAGACCTAGTGGGTCCACCCCTAATGGCACTCGACATTACATGGGGTGACAGATCTGTACTGTGACCAACACAGTCTGTCTGGTGGCTAGGCCACCAGAATATTTCTTTGAAAGCCAGGCCTTCCCCTCCTCATGGGGGTGGCTCTGGGTTTGTGAAAAACAGAGGTGGCCCTACCTTCCTTATAACTGGACAGGGCACTGCTGCTGTTGACTCCCTTTCCATTGACTCAGTAAGCTCCACAATTTGCCCATATCCGGGCAAATGACTGTTCTGAACATACTAGGCGTCTTGTTCTTGATACTCTGGCTGCTGCTGTCTGTATTGAATTTGTGGCCTCTGGTTGCAGTGCCCCCTACATGCCTGACCCTTGCAGTCCTCCTTGGGGAGGACCAAGACGTAAGGGTTGTGCAGGGTATGTGGGGGGGGAGAGTGTGGTCAGGATGGCCGCTCTCTTGCTCCCTGTACATCGCCTGCCTGACCAGTGCCCGCTTCACCCACACCTGCTCACATGACTGCCCTTACTTGTCCCTGGCCCCGGCTGGTGATAGCTTATCAGAGGGGCGGTGAGGGGCGTGCCCCTCGACTGGTTTCCCTGGTAGCTAATGAGCCCACCTAACGTCAGTTCCCCTGTAACTGGTAACCTCCCCTTCCCCCCAGGACCAAGGCTACCAACACGTCCTGCCTGCCCAACGCCTCCCACAGTGGGGTGTCGCTCCAGGACCTTGTTTCAGACGTGTAAGCTCCCTCATCCATTAAACCACTGATGTCTCTGTAAAAAAAATAAGTAAATAAATAAATTTACTTTATCTGAAATGGGACACTGGGGTTTTAAAAGATTATAACTGCATGGAAAACAAAACATTGCTAGGCCAACAAATTCAAACCAAGCCTCAAATACTTTCATAAAATTAATAATAAATTTGGAGTACATCCCATTAACAGGAGGAAATATGTGTGGTAGCCTAGTCCAAAGCAATTCTTTTAAGCCCACAAACTTACATATTTAATTTGTTCACCTGTACTTATTGAACTTCATGCTTTTGTTCCTGCCCTCAAATTCCTTTATTTTGCAATGCATGTCTTTATTTAAAGCTTTCTTAGTTGTTGTTTTGTTTTGTTTTGTTTTGTTTGGCTACATTGGGTCTTCCTTGCTGTGCGCGGGCTTTCTCTAGTTGCGGCAAGTGGGGGCTACTCTTCGTTGCAGTGCGCCGGGCTTCTCATTGCAGTGGCTTCTCTTGTTGCAGAGCACGGGCTCTAGGCACGCAGACTTCAGTAGTTGTGGACTGTGGGCTCAGTAGTTGTGGCTCGCAGGCTCTAGAGCGCAGGCTCAGTAGTAGTGGCGCATGGGCTTAGTTGCTCCACGGCATGTGGGATCCTCCCAGACCAGGGATCGAACCCATGTCCGCTTCATTGGCAGGCGTATTCTTAACCACTGCGCCATCAGGGAAGTCCCTGCAATGCATTTTTAATGCAGCATTTTTCAGTAAGAGCCTCTGAGAATTGATCTAAAAATGTCTTTATGTTGTCCTCACTTTTGAAGGGTAATTTATCTGGCTCTAGAATTATGAGTTGATAGCTATTTTCCTCAGTCCTTTGAAGATGTTATCTCACAGTTTTCGGGCATCTGTTGTTGCTGATGAAAAGTCTGCTGACAGTCTATTTGTTTTCCCTTTCCAGTATTTTTTCCAGTTGTTTTCCTTTGATGTTCTATTTTGTTTTTCGTAGTAAACCTAGAATTTCTTTGTGTTTATCGTGCTGAGAACATATTTATAGAGCTGGAGACTCATCTTTCTTCAATGTTGAGAAACTTCTCATTATGTTTTCTCAAATATGAGCCCCTCTCATTCTCTCTATACTTTTAGCTCCTCTTAGATGTATACTGGACTTTCTCAGTCTCCACCTCTATCTCTCTTTGCTACTGATTTTCCTTCTCTCTCTTACATTCATGATGCTTCCATCAGATCTGTCAGTTTACTAAATGTTATTTCAATCATATCTAATTTCAGTTAACGTTATTCTACTTAAACAGATCTTTATTAGTAAAAGTCTTATTTTGGACATTTTCAAATTTGCTTGCTTTTTTCACACTGTATTTCTATTTAATTTATTTTTTACATTTATGCTTTAATCTCCTTTGTGTCTTTAATATAGTTAATTAATACTCTTTTTTTCATTTTGTTGCTATTATAGCCAGTACTTTTTTTTACATTTTTATTTTTATTTATTTTTCTAAATTTTTATTTTGTATTGGAGTATAGTTGATTTACAATACTGTGTTAGTTTCAGGTGTATAGCAAAGTGATTGAGTTATACGTATATCTATTCTTTTTCAGACTCTTTTCCCATATAGGTTATTACAGAGTACTGAGTAGAGTTTCCTGGGCTATCCAGTAGGTCCTTGTTGATTATTCTATATATAGTAATGTGTATATGTTAATCCCAACTTCCTAATTTATCCCCCCCCCACCTTTCCCCTTAAATTTGTTTTCTAAGAATAGCCAGTTATTGAGACATTAATTCTTAAATTCATTACACCTGATAATCTTTATGGGGCTGTTAATTTTTTGAGTTTTTTTCACTGGAGTACTGTGGAGTTTCCTAATTGATTCTGGAGGGGCCTGGGGTTTTTAATGGGCCAGATTAGGTTTTCATTTGTTTGTTTTGTTTTGGAACAGTTTTAGGTTTCCCAGCAAAATGGAGAGGAAGACACCGAGATTTCCCATACAGCCCGGTCCTGACACATGCACCGCCTCCCCATTACCAACATCGCCACCAGAGGGGTGCATTTGTTACAGTTGATGAGCCTACATTGACACATTGTAATCACTTAAATACCGCAGTTTACAATAGAGGTCACTCTTGGTGTTGTACATTCTATGAGTTTGGACAACTGTGTGAAGACAGGTATCCATCATTATCAGACTAGTTTTTTTTTTTTTTTTTTTTTTTTTGGCTGCATTGGGCCTTCAGTTGCTGCATGCAGGCTTTCTCTAGTTGCAGTGAACGGGGGCTACTCTTTGTGCAGTGTGCAGGTTTCTCATCCTGGCAGCTTCTCTTGTTGCAGAGCACGGGCTCTAGGCATATGGGCTTCAGGAGTTGTGGTACGCAGGCTCAGTAGTTGTGGCTCATAGGCTCTAGAGCACAGGCTCAGTAGTTGCGGTGCACGGACTTAGTTGCTCCGCAGCATGTGAGATCTTCCCGGACCAGGGCTTGAACCCGTGTCCCCTGCATTGGCAGGCAGATTCTTAACCACTGCACCACCAGGGAAGCCCCCAGACTAGTTTTTAATGTTAATTTATGATCTTATGACACAGGCCTGGGTTTTGTTTTCTCATTGGTGTTTTTAAACCACATCTGATTCCCTTGACAGAGTTATTTCCCAGAGCAATCAGCAGAGTTTTCATGGAAGGAAAAACTCTTTAGGAATCTGGAATTTATGCAAGGAGTTAGTTCCAGTTCATAGTTTTCATGGACTTAAAGCCACATCTTTTCTGTCTTCCTGGATAGCAGAACATTAGTTCTCATCATCTGTGACACAGATCTTGGTCCAAAACCCTGAGGGCCCTCCCAGCATCAGTCCAGGCTTATCGTGCTGGTTTTATTTCTCTTTTATTACTAAAACCCTGTAATTCCCTTTCCTTCTTTTGAGTTCATTTCTGAGTCAGTTTGTTATAATTTTTCAGCATATATATGATTTTGTAACAGGATTGGGCTTATCTCTATCACCTTAGACTGCCCAGGTTGCTAGAAGTATCCTTTATATTTAGTATAGTTCCAGGGATTACACACCGTACTCATGTAGACCTTGGAATATTTTGCTTAAGAACAGTAGGAAATGATTCCAGTCTGCAAATCTCACCTGAAAAGTAATGGAAAATATTACTTGGTGGTCAGATAGGCCCCGTAGAGGGTAGTTTAATGAGAACCTTCCATAACAATAGGGAATTTTAACTTCTTCATTTATATTTTTCTACTGCTATATTTTCCATATCATCTGAAATGAACAAGGATTGTTTTTGAAATGATAAAAGCTGATTTAGCGAAATAAACACAAACACAGGGCAAAGAGTGATACCCATGTGATTGGGAGATGCAGTGTTTCCACCCTTGATTTCTCATTCTAACACCACCCCTTAATAGCACTTGGGTTTGTATTTTTAAACAGAGCCACACTTGACTGTGATTTTCCCCCTTATTTCCACCCCGTGAATCTGAGATGAGATTTGACATTGCATTGTTGCTTTTTTCCTTCTCTCAAGAATATGTATTTGAAGAATTTATAGGAACAAAGGATAGAACTTCTGTAAAAAGAGGGGCGGTTTCCTCTGAACAGCAGGGATGAACGGGCACTGGATCTTTGGGTGGTTTCCCAGATGCTGGATTTCTGGCATGCCTGGATTTCCTCTCCTGGCAAATGCCTGGCATCTCACCACCGACAGTAACTTCTTTTTTTCTCGCCTGCCCACAGCCTGCCAATGTCATTTGAAGGAACGTGAAAAACTGTACCAGGCATGTCTCTTCATCAGATCAAAGTGAATATATGTATATGAAAATTCCATCTGAAATGTGAAATGATTTAAACTCCTTCTCATTGAACAAGGGACGATTTCACCAGCTAGTGGGGCGGGGGTGGGGGGGAAGGAGCCAAAATTTCCCTCACAGATGTGCAGTGTTTGTGCTTCTCCTGTTTTTCAGCAAGAGGAATGGAAATGAGGTTAGAGGACCCCAAGACATCCGAGAAAGCAGTTAGTGGGTTCTAGAAGCACTAAGGCTTTCTGCGCCCAACAAGTGCTCAAGTTAGTTTCTCCCCAGTCCTTTGGATGGGTGCTCCCCTTGAGCTGAGAAATTGTACACCACTTCCTATCCCCAGTAGAGACTGATTTTTGACTCCGAATCTTTATTTTTTAATTCTTTATTTGCAAACATCTCCAGCCAGCAAATTTCAGCTGAATGTGTGCTTGCCCTGAATAGAATTACATTTTCTATTTCCTGTGCAGTCCAGTGTATCAAAATGACTGTGTTCTTGAAGTGTCATGTGGGATTTAGAGAAGGTGTTTCCAAAGGGAGCATATGTTTGTTCACCCTCTTCCATTCTGCTGGGAGTTGTGATGGCTGGTACTTGAGCAACCATCTTGCACTCTGAGGTAAAGGCTGTATGCTGAGGTTGCCAGAGCAGCAAGATAGAAGAAACTTTGGTGCTGAAAAATTCAGGAAACTACCCTGCTCTATATTGCCAATCTTCATACCTCTTTTATGGGTGTGAGAAATATATTTATATCTTACTTAAGTTTTACTTTGGATACCCCGTTGTTCTCAAGTGGACCTTATCGTAACTGACATAACTTCTTCTAACTGCAGTTTTCATCTTGTTCCATTGCACCATATAACAGCTTTCAGGACAAAGTTCACAATTCTACTCCCAGTTTCCCTTCTAAGAAATCCAGGATACTAATCTGTAGGCTGATCCTCCAGTAGAGAAAAGCCGGCACTCTTGGATTTTGGAGTGCTGGAGTTGTTTAAATATGAACCTTCCAATGTGATCATTAAGCAGTTATTGAACATAGACATTGTGCATTCTCCATCCCCTGCCTTCCCGATTACTTTTTTTTTGAGTAGCAAGTAGCTAACTAAGCTAGAATAACACAAATTTAAAATATACACTCTATTAATGGGGAGCCAATTGCAATGTAAATTTTACAAGTAATTTGGAAAGAATGCCATTTTGAGAACAATTTGCCGAAGTATTCCCCCCTTACTTGACTTCAGACTGGGGAAAACTAGTGCTTTAATTACAAGCTAGACAAATAGTCTCTGAAATCTTGTTTAGTGAGTTCAGATATAATGAGCTTTCCGAAAGCGGTGAGAAGGAAAATGATCATTTATTTATGTGGGTTTTGCTTTTTGGCATTTGTGATTGCATTTGTTTGGTGTAGTTCACTACTGAGATTTAAAAAACACTGTTTCCAACGTTAAGGCAGAAAGATGCCAAAAGTCAATCTTCAGGAACAGTATCCCTGCTCATTGACCAGCAGGGAGCCAGAGGAATGTGGAAGGCAGTGCCCACTTTTCTTTCCTGGTACTGACTCCAATACATTGCCTGTTGAACTTGCAGCCAGAAGTGAGACTTGTCTGTACCCCATACCCTGTTATGTCCTCAATCTGGCCTGCTTGTGTTGTCAATGTCTTCGGTTTTCCAGCACATTCGTGATTCCCCAGGAAAAGACGGCAGGACCGAGACCACTGGAGGGTCAGTGGTGACATAAAGGGATGACCTTCAGATATCATCAGGGTGGCCAGCTTAGGGTCCCTCATCCAGCTGGGGCCATGCTAGACACTCACCCTGATGCACTGTCCATTGTCTCCCTTTTCCTCTAGACCGTAAGTCCCGAGAAGACAGAATTGCCTTCGTCTTAATCATCGTCATGTCCTCAGTACCTGTCACAATGACCAGCATAAAACAGGTGTTCAACGCATGTTTTTCAAAATAACCAAAGGCCCCTTTATCTTCAGAATAAAGTTTAGGTTCCTTTGCATGTCATTCAAGACACTTCAAAATCTGGCTTTAACCTTTTTTTTCTTTTCTTTTTTTTTTTTAAATCAGCCTCATGTCCTACTTTCCCCTGACAATTACTGAACCACCATATTGCAGCCACTACAGTTTCCCAAACAGGTTTGCATTCTTATGCCCTATGTATGTTTTAAGAGTACCCTTGGCAGACTTTTAAGGTCCAGCTTAAATGTCACCTCTGTGCAGCATCTCCCAAACCCAGCAACTGCTTGTGAAATGAATTTACTAACAGACACGTGCAGGTTAGCTATTCTGTCCTGAGGCGGCTCTTACCAGCGCTTGACGGTGGGTGGACACTAAGCTGAAACAAAGGAAGTGAGGGCTGAGAATCATGGCCAAGGGTTGGTCACGTCCACATTAGAAGTCCCGCCTACTGTCTTCTTCAAGAAGAAAGGTGAGCTTGTGGAATGGAGAACCAACAGATCTCATAGCTGCTCTGTTCAGTAAGACTTCGCCTGGCTAACTTTCCCTTACTATCTCTAATCCCATTGGCTTCCAGCAACACCAAATGCTAACCATTCCCTGGGTAACCCACCTCGTCTTAGTGGCATTGCCTGTGCTCTCCCCTCTGGCCCCTATACTCCCCTACTTCAAACCTGCCTGGCCAACTCCTGCTTCACCTTAAAGAATTATATCAATAGTCTTTCTCTAGGAAGCCCTCATTGATTACTCCTTCAGTCTGCATTATGTCTATCTTTGCTCTTCCTATTTATAATTAACTATTTATGTGTCAAACCCATCTCTGGAGAGCCACCTGGAAATCTTGTTGAAAACACCAGTGATATAGAATCAGACCTTTCAGGAGTGAGGTCTGAAAGTTTGAATTTTAATATCTTCCCCGGGTGATGTCAGGTGTGTTCAAAGCCGCCTCTCCGGATTGTGAGTTCCTTGAGGCTGGGCATCTCTTGTAGAGGTTGTGTGCTTAGCAGAGTGACTCACATACAAAGGTGGACAATGTATGCTCACTGGCTGGATGAGTGAGTGAATGAATGACAATGCCCTGAGTGGCATCAGAACAAACGGACTCTCCACGTCTGCCCCATGTGGTCTCCTCCTCCCCCTGCCTTGGGCCATCTAGTCTCACCTCTGAATGCTTCCCTTTCGTAGCTGCACCTGCCTTTACCTTTTATTCTATCTTAGGATAAAACCCTTCCTTGAGATTTAGCTCTTGTGTCTATGGTAATGTGCTATGTAACTCATTTACTTTTTAAGTTAGTTGTCTTTCATCTGTCTTCCCCCAACAGAGTACAACCTGCATGACGACAGGGATCTTTGTGGATTTTGTTCAGTGATAGACTTTAATGACCCAGAACAGCATTTCAGTAAATATTTGGTAAATGAATGAATACATGAGTGGATGAATGAATTTCCTGAGATGGATCCACTTTTGTTCAGCTTTTACTCTTGAACTCAATTTGTGCAACTGTCCTTTCTCACCTGTTGGCTCACTTCTGCCTGGCAGTCCTCCCACAATTTTGTCTGCCTGCCAACCTCCTTGCTGGACACCTGAGTTCTCAGGCTCCGTCCATGACCATCATTTCAGCCATACCTGGGACTGGCCCCTCCCAAGAACTTCAGAATGTCACTGGCCATTCCTAATTTCTGAGTGATCAAGGAAGGGTCCCTTGCTTTAAAATGGCACCATTTCCATGAAAGCCGAGGTGTCAGCTGCTGTCTTTGATTTATTCCAAGGCTGGGCCAGGAAACCTCTCTTTCCTACTTGGAATGCACAGAGCTCCCCCTGGGAAATGAAGATGACACCAGTTAGATTCATCACTGCAGATGGCACCCTTCTCCGCATCCTCCTAAATGATTCCACGTTTGGGCAAGCCAGTTGGGGCAGAATGGCTGGCTTCAAAGGCTTTGTGGCTTGCTAATGAGCTACTTGGCTGAATCTTTTTACCTTGAGGTCACTGGTTTGCAAATGGCCCAGATTCCTGGTGATAAGAAGTGCTTCTGTTGGACAGCTGGGCTGCAGTGTGTCTGAGACATGATATGCTTTCAGGCCAGGCCCTAGTGAGTAATTGTTTCTTGTCCTTATCGCGGGGACAGACTCAGCACCAAGCCTGTCCCCTTCTTCTGTGTGGGCCTGGTCCCTGAGGCAGGTGGCAGGAGGCGGCAGCAGGGTCTGCAGGAGGATGCTGTAGTGGAGAGGAGGCCTGGGGTCTTTGACTGGGGGGTCTGAGCATATGCATATGTGACTGGAGACCTCGGGAGTGCAGAGGTGAGGGGAGCAGAAGGGGAGAGTGAGGGGGGAGGCGGCAGCAGGGTCTGCAGGAGGGCGCTGTAGTGGAGAGGAGGCCTGGGGTCTTTGACTGGGGGGTCTGAGCATATGCATATGTGACTGGAGACCTCGGGAGTGCAGAGGTGAGGGGAGCAGAAGGGGAGAGTGAGGGGGGAGGCGGCAGCAGGGTCTGCAGGAGGGCGCTGTAGTGGAGAGGAGGCCTGGGGTCTTTGACTGGGGGGTCTGAGCATATGCATATGTGACTGGAGACCTCGGGAGTGCAGAGGTGGGGGGAGCAGAAGGGGAGAGTGAGGGGGGAGGCGGCAGCAGGGTCTGCAGGAGGACGCTGTAGTGGAGAGGAGGCCTGGGGTCTTTGACTGGGGGGTCTGAGCATATGCATATGTGACTGGAGACCTCGGGAGTGCAGAGGTGGGGGGAGCAGAAGGGGAGAGTGAGGGGGGAGGCGGCAGCAGGGTCTGCAGGAGGGCGCTGTAGTGGAGAGGAGGCCTGGGGTCTTTGACTGGGGGGTCTGAGCATATGCATATGTGACTGGAGACCTCGGGAGTGCAGAGGTGAGGGGAGCAGAAGGGGAGAGTGAGGGGGGAGGCGGCAGCAGGGTCTGCAGGAGGGCGCTGTAGTGGAGAGGAGGCCTGGGGTCTTTGACTGGGGGGTCTGAGCATATGCATATGTGACTGGAGACCTCGGGAGTGCAGAGGTGGGGGGAGCAGAAGGGGAGAGTGAGGGGGGAGGCGGCAGCAGGGTCTGCAGGAGGACGCTGTAGTGGAGAGGAGGCCTGGGGTCTTTGACTGGGGGGTCTGAGCATATGCATATGTGACTGGAGACCTCGGGAGTGCAGAGGTGGGGGGAGCAGAAGGGGAGAGTGAGGGGGGAGGCGGCAGCAGGGTCTGCAGGAGGGCGCTGTAGTGGAGAGGACGCCAGGTCGGGTCTCAGGCACGGCTGCAGATTCTCATGCTGCCAGTTACTTGCTATGTGGTCTTGAGTTAGTTAAGAGAATGAATTTCAGACTCTACTCTCCTAATCTGCAAAATGGAAATGATAAGGTGCGTCTTATGAGGTTATTACATGACCCATGTGTGTAAAAGTTGTATATGAACTGTAAAGTGCTGTAGAAATGGAAATCAGATCATTAACTAGCTGAGCCTTTACCCAACAGTTAAGAAGCATTAGATTCCTTTCTCTTTTTTTTTTAATCCAGATCCTAACCTTTAGAGACACACCAATTATCTTCTTATTAACTTAGATGAAGTTGGAGGGTTTTACGCAGAGATCATCTAATCCAACCAGCTGTGGTGATGAGGAGCTGCCACCTAGAGATTTGTCCACCACCCTGTGTGTTCCAGCTTGTGTGTGCACAGCACGCTTGTATATGCGTGTACGCGTACACACAGAGCTGGCACGTGCACAACTAGTACACGAACAGCTGGTATATGGGCTTGTATCCTAAGTCTTTTGGAGTCTAAATCCTGTGGTTTTCCCTATGTGCTAGAACAGGAAATCAGGGGAGAACAGGGAGAGACAAAGCATCCTTGGGTCAAACATTAGGGTAAACTTAGCTGTCCTTGTTTCATACATAGTTATTCATTTCCTAGGAACCTCAGGGAATACGAGAACCTTCCCCTGAAGGAGGCTCAATGAAGTCACTTTCATTTCATTCATTCAGTCAGTCATTATCCAAGTATTTATTGAGTACATAGTATATGCCTGATACTGCTCTAGGCCCTGGGATACCAGGCGTAATGAGTCAGTCCAGGCTGCCGCCCTCACAGACTTATCTGGAAAAAGATGAAGAATTTCCTGGGCACAGTTGTTTTTATCGTACATGCTGTAGTACCCCTACTGGGGGGATTGTGCTCAGCTCCAGGTAATTTTAAAAGAGAATTCTGCTCCTAAGAATTTATTTTTAAAAGATTGCAGATTGCACAAGTATCTGTTTATAAAATGCTTCTCACAACATTATTTCTGTTAGCAAACAGTGGAGATCCACCTAAATGTAGATCAAGAGGGAAAAGTTTTAAGTACGTCGGCAGCATATCCACTGAATGGTACTTTATATTCACCTTTTCCAGTGCATACAGTATGTTTCCAATTTGAAGGAAAACAAAACAAAACGAAAGTATGGATATCTATGAGTAGAATAAGTGCAGGGAAGATGCATTTAAATATGCTCGCATAATTCCTCCAGGTTGTTGGTGGTTGTCATTGTCTTTATTGGTCTGTGGCAGATTCCTGGGTTTGAATTCTCTTTTCATGGGTGTGACCTTGAGAACATGACCTGAATCCCCTAAGCTTTCTTTCTAAAATGGGAATAAAGATGACCTTGCAAGGCTGTTGTGAATTTTTAATGAGATAATGTATGTTCAAGTGTACGTTGCACAGTGCCTGGTTCAGAATTAGAAGTTAATAATGATCTGTTTATCCATGTTATTTTCTAAGGTGTCTACAATTAATATGTATTACTTCCTTAATCAGAAGAAAACCCAATCAGTATTATACAGAGAAAGCGAAGGAGGGGAGCCTGACAGCCAGGTCCTCTGACAAGCAAGACATCAAAGGGCCTTGCTGTGTATCTACCACATAGTGGGTAATGAATATTAGCTTAATCACGCAGTGACCGTGTCACGGGAGGAATTGCCTTAAGAAGTGATACTTTTATGAATAGGAGTCTTTAGGAGAAATGTGAGCCTGTATCTTAAGGTCTCTCATGTTCGATGTAGACTAAGGTTAGAAGGCAGAGCTACCCCAATGCATAGACTTTGTCAGTTCAGTCTGGGAAAGGATGACCTGCAGAGGTTGCCGCCGGTGAGGAGGGAGCTCCTTGTTGCCATCAAGCCGGGGGAAGGAACCCACTTGACTGTGAACTTGTAGGGAGAATTCCTGCCCTGAGTGGAAGCTGGACGAGCGCCCTTCCACCCCCCGTGGTGCTGTGAGTTCATGAACTATCAGAATGGAATTTTTTTTTCCTTTGTCACTTCCTGGAAACTGCCACGCCCACACACCTGCTTTGTTCCAATATCACACGTGCGATAAGTTTGTTTCTGGCACCTTGCGTTGTGGTGCAGCCTCACCCACAGGAGCCTGATAAAGTCGTGGTGTCCCCAGTGACTCTGGAGGCCACCCAGAGAGGACACTCCAGGGATGCTTCCCTGACTGCAGTGTTGGGGGACAGCCTGGCACTGAAGTGAGGAGGCTACATTTAGATCTCGACCGCTCTGCTCACAAGAGAGTTACCGGGGACGATTCTGCAAACTCTTCGAGCCTGGCTTTCCTCATCTGTAAAATAAGAATTACAAGTTGTTTATCATGGGCTTTTTTTGAAAATCAAATGCAGACCAATTGGAAACATATGAAAGAACCTCGTACGCAGGTAGTTCTTGCACCTCCTTTTCCCTCTTGCATCTTCCCTTTTTTCTTGCCCCCCTCTCTCCCTACTTTTCTCCCTTTTTTTCCGTGTGTGTGTGTGTGTGTGTGTGTGTGTGTGTGTATTTTCCCCTCCACTTTCCCTAATAGGAATCTCTTAATTTTGCCTGGTCCTTTTAAATTTGTAAATATGTGTTCCGATGCTTTGTCAGTTAGTCCTCACTGAAAAGTGAACAAGTTTGCAGAGTGGAGGGTAGAAAGAAAGAAAAAAAGGATGAAAGAAGAAAGAAAGCCCAAACCATTCATGTGTCTGTGGTAGTAGCTCAACTTTACAGGTGAGGAAACCAAGATCAAGAGAAATTAAACAATATGTCTGAAGACACAGGGCAGGAAAGCCAGGCGTGAAACCTGGACCACCTCACTATCTCAGGAACTAAGGAAATCCTGGCTTCTCTCATTTGTTTGATACATTGACTGAATTTTAAGAGAAAAATATAAAAATAAGATGAAATATTGAGTCCTACTTATTATAAATAACCACTTTAAAAACTGCTATAAAAATCCATGCAACGCTTTTTATATTGTCGTTTGGGGGAAAAAAAAAGTTTAAAATATAAATTTGAGGATCTTCTTAAATGTCAGACTGAAGCCAAATGGCCTTTTACAACTCTCCCCATCCCTTTCGGCGGCCTGTTTAATCGTTGCTGGCTAGCTGGGCATTTTCTGGTAGGAAATCAAATAGAAGATGGCCAGATGCTTTGGCAAAGGGTGACTGGTAGACTTCTCAATTAAAATAAATCACCGTGATTGAGTCATCGAGCAGAGGTTTTGATGGCAGCAAAAAGGAACATGCTGATGTGTTTTGAAAGGCTGGTGCCTCCTTGCGTGCAGCGTGAGGAATGACGTGACCTGGGGCCAGTCCCCCGATGGGCTCCAGAAATCCCTGGAAACACGCTGTCGCCATCCTCAAGTGGGACTTGGACACAGGGCTTGTCCTCAAGCATGGACACAGTGTTGTTCATTGGACTTCCGACTAGGCAGCCAGTTTGATTATGATTTGGCAGACGCTAGGTCTCTGAAATAATTTGAAGCCTGCCCCAATCATGACTGAATATCAAGTCATAAAATGAAAGAGCTGTCAAGGCAATCATCCCAACCCCTTCATTTTACAGATGAACAAACTGAGGCTCACGGGAGCCCAGGCAGAGCAGGGAGTTGGGGTGAGCTGACCCGCGTTGGGGTTTCCATCTGTCCACTTGCTGGTCCTGCAGCCTTGGCCGTGTCCTTCGGTGGTCCTGGACCCCTGTATCCTCATGTGTAAAATGGTAAAGCCCTACCTCCTTCACAGAGTTAAGGGAACCAGAAATACTAGCTGTGAAGTCCTGAGCAAAGGGCCTGGCCTGGAGGAAGAACATGATACACGGCAGTGAAAGCAACTCGCCCGGGGACACACGCACAGCTTGGCAATGGCCGAACCAGGGCTTGTGTTGGAGTCTTCGACTCCCTACCTCTGTTAGCCTCACAAAGTAAAAGATTGAGATGGCCTGGGGGGAAAGCATGGGGGAGGGCCGTGTCTGCGGGAAGCGAGGTCATCAGAAAATCATCGGCTGTTGGGCTGGAGCTGCTCCCTCCAACTCTTCATCTGACACACTCAGAAAAATGACTCACTAATCCAGTGTCTCTGCCCTCTTGTCTCTCCACTGATGCTGACCCTTTCCTGACCTGTTTCCAGGGAAGTCCTGGATCAGTTGAATGATTACAACTTTGGTGTAAGCTCTCTGAGGAGGACTTGCTTCTTAGGTCGGTTATGACTTTAAGCTAAAAGAGTCAAATGCTGATGGTGGAATTGTAGGCTTTAACTAATCAATAGGATCGTACTCCTGAGGACTTCGCCCTGTGTCTGTATCCACGAATGAGGTCATTCTTGCCCCTGTAGTTCTTGTGAATATTCTGGATTCTCTAACACTCTCTTTGTTTCAATAAACCCAATAACTCACTCATTTAGTCACATATTCAGTTTATTGAGTTAGTAAATATTAAGGTCCACAAGATTCTATACAAGCTATAGCCCTAAGAGAGGAAGAAGTATGAAATGCATCACTCCAGTTCAGTTGGATAGCTCTATGATGGAGAGAGCTCAGGCCTCTAGGGCCACATGGAGGCTTTGCCCAGGGCCCTGGGGTCTCAGAGGAGGAATTACAAAAGAGGTAAGAAGAGTGGAGACTCAAAAGAGGGAGTTTCCAAGTGGCATGGGGGGATGGAAATGACATTCCAGATGGTGTCAGGTGCCTGGGTAAAGGAAGTGAAGTTGGAACCTGCATGGTATGCTTGGGAATTTTAAGTCCTTTCATGAGAATGGTATATACAATATGCAGGAGTTTCAGTTACTGAGTCATGAGAATTCCAGAGGCTGGCAAGGTGCACTAGGCTGTGAATGATACTCTTGGAATTGTTCAGTGTGGCAGCCCTAAGGCAATGTCATGAAGACCTGCATGCCAAGGAATGTGGGTTTTTTCCTGATGGCAAAGGGAAGTGAGATGTATTACAATATGGAGGTTAAGAACACGGCCTCGGGCACTATGCTACCAGGGCTTGTAGCCTCATTCCGTCACTGTGTGTTTTTGGACACGTTGCTTAGCCACTCTCTGCCTTGATTTCCTCATCTGCATGGGAATACTGAAAGTATCCACGTCATAGTGTGGCTGGGAGAATTTAATGAATTGAATTACGTAAAACATTTAGAATTGTGCCTTTAACCTAGTGTGGCTGTATTATTATCATTCATGGGTTTTTAGAAGGAAAAAAAGTTAGGCAGATGGTCTTCTCGACAAGTGAATGTTATAATAATGAGGAAGATGGTTTTGAAAAGGATAGGAAAGGAAGCAGGGAGAACATTAATAAGTAGTCGCAGATATCCAGGGGAGAGAAAATGAAGATCTAAAGTTTGACAGAGGCCATAGGGATGGAGGAGAGGAAGGTATCAGTTAATGACAACCTCATTAACTGGGTGTCAGGCTACACCATTACCTCATTAATTGAGGTATTGTATTAGTTTGGGTTCTCCAGGGAAACAGAATCAATAGAATCATTGAGGGGGAGGGGAGAGAGAGGAAGAGAGAGACAAAGAGACAGAAAAAGAGAGAGACAAAGGAACTGGCCAATATGATTATGGAGGCTTCTCTCTGCTTGACTAGATGACCTGACATTAAGGGAAATATTCGTTAACTGAGATGTTCAGAATGCTCACTGTTGAGGTGAATTTAGATATTTACTGACATCTTTATAGCATGAGAACATGTCTGAGACGCACAGCGCTCTAATTAATCAGTGCTCAGCAGGGCAAAGTTGAAAGAGACATGACTCTCCTCATAGGGTAACCATGACCCAATCCCACAAAACTCTTTCAGTCTTATTTTTCTCAGTGTGGAAAGTTGGAAGGTTGGGCCAAATGTTACGTAAGATCTTTCCTGACTTGCCTAATTTTTAAAATCTGCGTCTGAAAAAATACAGCGTGATTTCTGTAGTTCAGCTTTATTTCATCTGTGCACTGTGTCATTTACCTTCCTCTGTTCTTGGCAGGGGGATTAGAGCTAGCACTGCCAAAGAGCCAAGCGCATTCCCTGGGGATGGGATTTGGCAGGAGCAGCTGCGGCAGTGAACAGGTGGATCCCTAGCCAAGAGGGAGAAAGACAAGAAGAGATTCAGAATTGCCATAAATGCACAATGCCATAGCAAAGGGGTTGGGTGATGCCTTTTCATGGGCCCTGGGGCTCTTGGTAGGCATTCCCTAGGACTTGGAATTTGTTTCAGAGAAGCACAAAGAGCGGAGGACACGGGCTGGAGGTACATCTCCAGTTGCAAAGACATTACAAACAATGATTTACTGAGGACCTACTATTGCCAAGAGCTGACCTTGGCTGGAAGGGTAGAAGGTCGTGTGAGAAACACCATCTGAATTAGACCTGCTACCATCCTTTAAAGGACCTTGTGACAGAGTCAACCAAGAAGTGAACAAATATGGAGCAGAGGGAATCAATGCTAAGGACAGGATATGTATTAGAACACTCTAAACTCTGGGTTCCAAATTGGAATACAAAAATCACAGTTTTTGTGCGGCTCTTTAAAAATCTCCTATCACTCCTGTGCTTAGTATCAATGTCCTGCACAGCCCAGACCTGTGTGAAAATAGGTTAACTTTATTTGCCACTGAATAGATTTTCATAGTAAGAAGGGAACTTCTACTCCTCTTCCCCAAAGAGGAAAATATTGAATATGAACAATTCAAGACTGAAGCAGAAGTAACTTAACTGATGAGCAAATCTGGGGAAAAAATACTGAACTTGTCCAACTCAGTCTCTTCTCTACCCTCTTTAAAGTCTGTCTGTCTAGACAAAGGTTGAATTTTCCATTCATCCATGGAGCAAACTCATCTGAGTAGATGTTAGGGAGCAGGGTGGTCTTTTAGTCAGGATGGGCCAGGGCATGCTGCAGTAACAAATGGCCCCAAAGCTTCAGTGGCTTACAAGTACCAAGATACTTGTCCGTCATGAGTCAGCTGTGTCTCTGTTCCACAAGGTCTTCGCTTCTGGTCCCAGGCTTAGGGAGAGCCTCTTTCTGGAAAATTGTTGGTTGCTATGGACTAAATTCTGTTCCTTCCAAATTCATATACTAAAGCTCTAAGCCCCAATGTAGTGGTATTTGGGAGATAATTAGGTTTAGATGAGATCATGTGGGTGGGGTCCTCATGATGAAATTAGTGCCCTTATAAGAAGATACACCAGAGAGCTTTTTCTCTCTCTTTTTTTCTGCCATGTGTGGACACAAGGAGAAAGTGGCACTCTGCAAGCCAGGAAGAGAGGTCTCAACAGAACTCTACCATGCTGCCACCCTGATCTTGCACCTCCAGCCTCTAGAAGTGTGAGAAAACACATTTCTGTTGTTAAGTCACCTAGTCTATGGTATTTTGTGATGGCAGCCCAAGTAGCCTAATACTCTGGTCTTGAGGCAACTCCCCTCTTACATTAGAGCTCCTACTTATTAGACGTTATACTTATTACTTCTGCTTACATTTTCATTACTCCCAAAAGTCATATGGCCAAGCCTGAGGTCTATAGATATATAGATATCAGAGCATCGGGACTGAGTCAGGAAAACTATGTTTGAGTCCTGGCTCTACCACCTTCTAAAAGGACTTCAGGCATTGAAGGACAGAATTTTAAAAATGCAAAGAACCAGTGGTAGCTGAGAACTGTTCCTTACTCTATGCTTCCACGTCCGTTATCTCATTTAATTTCTGCAAGTACCCATATGGACATATATTCTCAGGATGATGGACCTGGGAAAGAATCCTGACTCTGCAGATAGGTTAGGACCTTTCATTAACCACTGACACAGTACACCGTTTATCAGCAAGTCACTTCCACTCTCCAGCCTCAGGATCCTTACCTACAAAATACTCGTATTAAAACACTGCCCTACATTCCCTGCCGGTATTTGCAAATAAGACTGGGAAAGTACGGGGACTCTGGAATCAGAGTCTGTTGAATCTCAGCTTCCCCACTTACTCCCTGTCCCACATCAACCAAGTGATTTAACTTCTCTGATGTCTTAGTTTCCTCATTGGTAAAACAAGGATAATATTAATCCCTAAGGCAGAAGGTTATCATAAGATGTAAAGGAGTTGATTTACGTAAAGTTCTTACTACAGGGCCAAGCACAGAGTAACTCTGCCAGAATATTGCCTCCTATTATTATTACTATTAAATTAAATTACCAATACTAATATTATTACTATCATCACTATTATAGCATGTGTAATAGACTTTATTAGCTACCAAGCAGCAAGAACGGAGGTTTCTGAGCTGTCTTTGGTTCAAGGAGCCATGCTCAACACACTGAAATTGGCCCAAAAGATGTGTGGAAGCTGAATATAGTAATCATTTGACAAACGCTTCCAGAAACAATGCTAGATTGGGATCAGGAAGGCTGGACTTTTTATCCCCTTGCTCTGCCACTGATTTTCTGGGAGACAGTGACAGTGACCTGCTTGCTTGGGGCCCCACCTAGACCGGGCATATCTCCTCTCCTCCTTACGCAGCAGGGGATTCATGGTCTAAGGGCTCTTGCAGGGATTAAATGAGGCAGCAGAACAGGTGCTTAATAAATGCTAGTTCCTTCCTCCGTACTAGGTGTATGCACAGAGCATTTTTTTGTAAACTGAGAAAGCCCCAGATGAGATGAATCCAACAGTCTCTTTCTCGTATAATATGCTTGGCTTCTCGAGAAATCATCATGCTCAGGCAGCCGAGGCAGCTGTGGTTTTCTGAATAGCTTGAAATTTGGCCGTGGAGGCCATAGCAGGACAGATGGGATAAGGGAGCCATGAATTAACAAAGGCATGAATGACCTATTCAACTGGGAGGGCTTTTGGCAGTGGAGGATCTGGGCCCACTTGTTAACTTCGCCTGATTCTCCAGTTCCTGTTAGGGTCTTTGTAGGCCAACCGGAATACCCAGGGCCTGAATAACAACCATGGGCATTTTTCAAGTTCATTCACAAAGGTGAATGAAATGATGTTACTGTCATGGCCACAAGGATGCCCTGTGTTCTCGTGGGATTTAGAGATCATCCAGTCCAAATGCTCAGAACAAAAAAACACCGAAAACAAAACCCAAACATAATCATTAGACCTGAAAGGACCTGTGACTCACTTCGGTCACCCTGTGTCTTTACTCTTTTTCTTCTACAAGTTGCTGAGCACGGCCTACGTCCCAGGTGCTGGGCCCTGCTGATGAGAAGATGAGCAAAAACACTCTTTGCTCCTCTGGAGCTGCCAGAAACCAACAGGTAAAACCGGTGATTACAAGTGTGTTTAATTATCTTCAAATGTCTTCTGCCCTGCATTGCATCCACATCAAGCTGGCCGTGAGCCACCTCTTTCCTTCCTCAGTGATTTGGGTGAGGACCAGTCTGCTGGGTAATGTCATCGGTCTCCAGTCTTGCTCACTAATTTCCTTGCTGCCCCTGGAAGCTGACCTGTAGGGATTAGATCAAATAACACGTAGTGGGTTCAGCCAGTGGGAGCCCCAGTAGGACGTGGGAGGAATGAAAGTAGAGTCAGGGTATATCTTCACTCTCACTGGAGGTTCACTCCTCACTCAGGCTGTATCTCTAGGAGGAAGGCCAAGGGGTCCTTTTCCATTCGACTCTCTCCTTCTGGATGTTGATAATCCTTCCTTTCCCTAACCCCTGCAGGCCTATGGGTAGTTACAAGCCCAGAGCAATTTACTGCCCTTGTGGTCTGCCCATGCCCTGTCTTCACCTCTGTAAATAGACCTGTTATTAAACTCCCCTAAAATTCTCCTAATTCAAATGTGTCCTGTGTTACCTGCCGGGACCCTCAGGAATACAATGTGGGAAAAGCATGATGAAGTGTTTGGGACATTGTGTGATGGTGGGAAGGAAACAGAGAGAGAAGAGAAGGAAACAAGGAAACTAGTGTAAAACACAGTTGAAGAGAATAAGTTAGGCAGTCGCATGGAAGGATTATATAATTAACATGATTACCAGGACCACAAGCACTTTGGCTTTCCTTCCTTCCTCCCTCAGGCACTTTTCAGGTCAGAGTTTCATTCTAGACCTGCAAGAAGAAGCAGTTGGGGATGGTATCCTAGGTGGTAATCCCTCAGCCCTGGGAGTTTGGAGACGGGGGCATGGAGGACTAAACCAGAGGCCGGTCAGCCTGCACGTCCCTCCATCAACTCCTCACCCCAGCAGGTCTGGGGTGATTACCTTGTTTTTCTGCAGTCTCTTACCTGTATCCTTTGAGGGGGGCATCTTTAAGAATTCAGTTTTCTGGATCTTAGAGAGGTAATGCTGTGCATATACTGGGTAGTATGTATCACTGAGTGGTGTCTGGGGCAGAATCCTATAATCAAACCTATTCATATTTTGCAGTGAAACATGTGAGTTTTCAGGGGAAGTCAGATTAGTAAGCAATGGGTTCAGATTCTAAACAGGGAGCCCAACTGGTCCCCTAGGACAGGAGATGGCGCCTAACCTTAGAGGCTGAGCCAAAAGAGCAGGGTGGAGCTGAATGGTCCCCAAGTCCAAGACCCACCCTCTTCAGACACTCCTGCCTCTGGCCGCAGGCTGTTGATGCCCTTGCTGGTGCTGTCTTGAGATTTGGGGACCCAAGTCTTATGGTGGGACCTATTGGTGTTGGTGGCTGGTTGGCTCCCCAAGACTGCAGAAGGCATTTCAGATTTCCCTAACGAGTATGCATGATTTGTAATGAGCTTAGTTTCTGATAAATCCCTGTCTACGCCACATATCCCTCGTTTTTAAAGGTGTAGAGAATATCTCATGGTGGGTTGTGAAGCACCTAGCACTGGCCAGACACATAGTAGGTGCTCAGTAAACAATTCATTGCCTTTCCTTCCCTCCTTCCCCTATAGCTGTCCTACGGAATTAAATTTAGTATAACTATCTCATCTGCCTGGCAGCCTCCCTTTCTTTCTTCCCGGGAAATTGCCTGCCGCCTGGCATGTATTTACTTCCATCTGGGATTTTAAAATTCAAGTGAATAACAATCATCGTGAGGAAGACACTGGCTGGAGGAAACTATAGGAGAAATCACGGCCGTGGTTCCACTTGTCCACCTGAGCTGCTCAAGAAGATGAGAAGGTAGAGAAATAAAGCATCTCTATTTTCTGAAAGGTACACACAGAGGAAGAAAAATAAAGTGGTGTGCAGCCTATCTATAATAAATTTCAATTTGAGAGAGGTGCTGACCTGTAGCCGGCTAATATAATGGGAAAATTTGATTGTGCTGAATCTGGAGAAAGAAGAGGCCCAGAAAAGTTGTAACTGGATGGACAAGGGGTGGGGTGCTGTTCCAAGGGGGCAGAGGTCACTGCCACTCGGCGGCACGACAGAATGAGTGACTGGATTTGGAAGTGGGAGCATACAACATTTTCACTGCAGATCCGCGGCGTCAGTGGGTCAGAGCACCAGTGGCAGGATGGACTCAACAAAGCATAAAGGGAAAGGCAGGAGGCCTAGACTGGCATATGGCATCGTGGTTAGGAGTCAGACCCCGTTAAAACTCCGAGTCTCTTCCTCTCTGGATGACCTTGAACCAAGTTTCTTACGTCTCTGAACCACGATTTTCTCAGCTGAAAAAAAATATTGAATAATATTCTAAAGTCTGCCTTGCAGAATTAGTTTGAGGTTCAAAGTGATAAAGCAGGTAAAATAGCTTATTTGCCTGGAGCATTAAAAAGACTCAAGAGATTGTTCATTCTAGAGTTCACTTATCAGGGGAACCTGGACTCTGCAGAAAGAAGGAGAGAATAGGAGTAAGGTGCCAATTATGGTGACTGAGGTGTGTCTTAAGAAACAGCCTCTCTTGGGGAGGACCTTCAAGATGGCAGAGGAGTAAGACGTGGAGATCACCTTCCTCCCCACAAATACATCAAAAATACATCAACATGTGGAACAACTCCTACAGAACACCCACTGAACGCTGGCAGAAGACCCCAGACTTCCCAAAAGGCAAGAAACTCCCTGCGTACCTGGCCGTGTGGCTGACAGGGTCTTGGTGCTCTGGCCAGGTGTCAGGCCTGAGCCTCTGAGGGTGGAGAGCCGAGTTCAGGACATTGGTGCACCAGAGACCTCCCGGCCCCTAGTAATATCAATCAGTGAGAGCTCTCCCAGAGATCTCCATCTTAACGCTAAGACCCAGCTCCACTCAACGACCAGCAAGCTCCAGTGCTGGACACCCCATGCCAAACAACTAGCAAGACAGGAACACAACCCCACCCATTAGCAGAGAGGCTGCCTAAAATCATAATATGTTCACAGACACCCCAAAACACACCACTGGATGTGGTCCTACCCACCAGAAAGACAAGATCCAGCCTCATCCATCAGAACACAGGCACTAGTCCCCTCCACCAGGAAGCCTAAACAACCCACTAAACTAACCTTAGCCACTGGGGGCAGACACCAAAAACAATGGGAACTACGAACCTGCAGGCTGCGAAAAGGAGACCGCAAACACAGTAAGTTAAGCAAAATGAGAAGACAGAGAAATACACAGCAGATGAAGGAGCAAGGTAAAAACCCACCAGACCAAACAAGTGAAGAGGAAATAGGCAGTCCACCTGAAAAAGAATTCAGAGTAATGATAGTAAAGATGTTCCAAAATCTTGAAAATAGAATGGAGACAATACAAGAAACGTTTAACAAGGACCTAGAAGAACTAAAGAACAAACGAACAATGATGAACAACACAAGAAATGAAATTAAAAATTCTCTAGAAGGAATCAATAGCAGAATAACTGAGGCAGAAGAAAGGATAAGTGACCTGGAAGATAAAATAGTGGAAATAACTACCGCAGAGCAAAATAAAGAAAAAAGAATGAAAAGAATTGAGGACAGTCTCAGAAACCTCTGGGACAACATTAAATGCACCAACATTCGAATTATAGGGGTCCCAGAAGAAGAGAAAAAGCAAGGGACTGAGAAAATATTTGAAGAGATTATAGTTGAAAACTTCCCTAATATGGGAAAGGAAATAGTCAATCAAGTCCAGGAAGCACAGACAGTCCCCTACAGGAAAAATCCAAGGAGAAACACGTCAAGACACATATTAATCAAAGTATCAAAAGTCAAATACAAAGAAAAAATATTAAAAGCAGCCAGGGAAAAACAACAAATAACATACAAGGGAATCCCCATAAGGTTAACAGCTAATCTTTCAGCAGAAACTCTACAAGCCAGAAGGGTGTGGCAGAGCATATTTAAAGTGATGAAAGGGAAAAACCTACAACCAAGATGACTCTACCCAGCAAGGGTCTCATTCAGATTTGACAGGGAAGTTAAAACCTTTACAGACAAGCAAAAGCTAAGAGAATTCAGCACCACCACACCAGCTTTACAACAAATGCTAAAGGAACTTCTTTAGGAAGGAAACACAAGAGAAGGAAAAGACCTACAATAATAAACCCAAAACAATTAAGAAAATGGTAATAGGAACATACATATTGATAATAACCTTAAATGTAAATGGATTAAATGCTCCAACCAAAAGACGTAGACTGGCTAAATGGATACAAAAACAAGACCCATATATATATATGCTGCCTACAAGAGATCCCCTTTAGACCTAGGGACACCCACAGACTGAAAGTAAGGGGATGGAAAAAGATATTCCATGCAAATGGAAATCAAAAGAAAGCTGGAGTAGCAATTCTCATATCAGACAGAATAGACTTTAAAATAAAGACTATTACAAGAGACAAAGAAGGACACTACATAATGGTCAAGGGATCAATCCAAGAAGAAGATATAACAATTGTAAATATTTATGCACCCAACATAGGAGCACCTCAATACATAAGGCAAATGCTAACAGCCATAAAAGGGGAAATCGACAGTAACGCAATCATAGTAGGGGACTTTAACACCCCACTTTCACCAATGGACAGATCATCCAAAATGAAAATAAATAAGGAAACACAAGCTTTAAATGACACATTAAACAAGATGGACTTAATTGATATTTAAAGGACATTCCATCCAAAAACAACAGAATACACTTTCTTCTCAAGTCCTCATGGAACATTCTCCAGGATAGATCATACCTTGGGTCACAAATCAAGCCTTGGTAAATTTAAGAAAATAGATATTGTATCAAGTATCTTTTCCTATCACAACGCTACGAGACTAGATATCAATTACAGGAAAAAATCTGTAAAAAATAAAAACACATGGAGGCTAAACAATACATTACTAAATAATCAAGAGATCACTGAAGAAATCAAAGAGGAAATCAAAAAATACCTAGAAACAAATGACAATGAAAACACGAGGACCCAAAACCTATGGCATACAGCAAAAGCAGTTCTTAGAGGAAAGTTTATAGCAACACAATCCTACCTCAAGAAACAAGAAATATCTCAAATAAACAACCTAACCTTACACCTAAAGCAATTAGAGAAAGAAGAACAAAAACCCCCCCAAACTTAGCAGAAGGAAAGAAATCATAAAGATCAGATCAGAAATAATTGAAAAAGAAATGGAGGAAACAATAGCAAAGTTCAGTAAAACCAAAAGCTGGTTCATTGTGAAGATAAACAAAATTGATAAACCATTAGCCAGACTCATCAAGAAAAAAAGGGAAAAGATTCAAATCAATAGAATTAGAAATGGGAAAGGAGAAGTAACAACTGACACTGCAGAAATACAAAGGATCATAAGAGATTACTACAAGCAACTATATGCCAATAAAATGGATAACCTGGAAGAAATGGACAAATTCTTAGAAAAGCACAACCTTCTGAGACTGAACCAGGAAGAAATAGAAAATATAAGCTGACCAATCACAAGCACTGAAATTGAGACTGTGATTAAAAATCTTCCAACAAAGAAAAACCCAGGACCAGATGGCTTCCTAGGCGAATTCTATCAAACATTTAGAGAAGAGCTAACACCTACCCTTCTCAAACTCTTCCAAAAGATAGAAGAGGGAGGAACACTCCCAAACTCATTCTATGAGGTCACCATCAACCTGATACCAAAACCACACAAAGATGCCACAAAAAAAGAAAACTACAGGCCAATATCACTGATGAACATAGATGTAAAAAATCCTCAACAAAATACAAGCAAACAGAATCCAACAGCACAGTAAAAGGATCATATGCCATGATCAAGTGGGGTTTATCCCAGGAATGCAAGGATTCTTCAATATACACAAAGCAGTCAATGTGATACACCATATTAACAAATTGAAGAATAAAAACCATATATTAATCTCAATAGACGCAAAAAAAGCTTTCGACAAAATTCAACACCCATTTATGATAAAATCCCTCCAGAAAGTGGGCATACAGGGAACTTACCTCAACATAATAAACACCATATATGACAAATCCACAGCCAACATCGTTCTCAATGGTGAAAAACTTAAACCATTTCCACTAAGATCAGGAACAAGACAAAGTTGCACACTCTCCTCACCACTATTATTCAACATAGTTTTGGATGTTTTAGCCACAGCAATCAGAGAAGAAAAAGAAATAAAAGGAATCCAAATTGGAAAAGAAGAAGTAAAGCTGTCACTGTTTGCAGACGACATGATACTATACATAGAGAATCCTAAATATGCTACCAGAAAACTATTAGAGCTAATCAATGAATTTGGTAAAGTAGCAGGATACAAAATTAATGCACAGAAATCTCTTGCATTCCTATATACTAATGATGAAATCTGAAAGAGAACTTAAGGAAACGCTTCCATTTACCATTGCAACAAAAAGAATAAAATACCTAGGAATAAACCTACCTAAGGAGACAAAAGACCTATATGTAGAAAACTATAAGACCCTCATGAAAGAAATTAAAGGTGATACAAACAGATGGAGAGATATACCATGTTCTTGGATTGGAAGAATCAACATTGTGAAAATGACTATACTACCTAAAGCAATCTACAGATTCAATGCAATCCCTATCAAACTACCAGTGGCCTTTTTCACAGAACTAGAACAAAAAAATTCACAATTTGTATGGAAGCACAAAAGACCCTGAATAGCCAAAGCAATCTTGAGAAAGAAAAACGGAGCTGGAGGAATCAGGCTCCCTGACTTCAGACTATACTACAAAGCTACAGTCATCAAGACAGTATGGTTCTGGCACAAAAACAGAAATATAGATCAATGGAACAGGATAGAAAGCCCAGAGATAAACCCACGCACATATGGTCACCTTATCTTTGATAAAGGAGGCAAGAATATGCAATGGAGAAAAGACAGCCTCTTCTATAAGTGGTGCTGGGAGAACTGGACAGCTACATGTAAAAGAATGAAATTAGAACACTCCCTAACACCATACACAAAAAGAAACTCAAAATGGATTAAAGACCTAAATGTAAGGTCAGACACTATAAAACTCTTAGAGGAGAACATAGGCAGAACACTCTATGACAGAAATCACAGCACGATCCTTTTTGACCCACCTCCTAGAGAAAGGGAAATAAAAACAAAAATAAACAAATGGGTCCTAATGAAACTTAAAAGCTCTTGCACAGCAAAGGAAACCATAAACAAGACAAAAAGACAACCCTCAGAATGGGAGAAAATATTTGCAAATGAAGCAACTGACAAAGGATTAATCTCCAAAATTTACAAGCAGCTCATGCAGCTCAATATCAAAAAACAAACAACCCAGTCCAAAAATGGACAGAAGACCTAAATAGACATTTCTCCAAAGAAGATGTACAGATTGCCAACAAACACATGAAAAGGCTGCTCAACACCACTAATCATTAGAGAAATGCAAATCAAAACTACAATGAGGTATCACCTCTCACCAGTCAGAATGGCTTCATCAAAATGTCTAAAAACAATAAATGCTGGAGAGGGTGTGGAGAAAAGGGAACCCTCTTGCACTGTTGGTGGGAATGTAAATTGATACAGCCACTATGGAGAACAGTATAGAGGTTCCTTAAGAAACTAAAAATAGAACTACCGAATGACCCAGCAATCCCACTACTGGGCATATACCCTGAAAAAACCATAATTCAAAAAGTGTCATGTACCACAATGTTCATTGCAGCTCTATTTACAATAGCCAGGACATGAAAGCAACCTAAGTGTCCATCGACAGATGAATGGATAAAGAAGATGTGACATGTATATACAATGGAATATTACTCAGCCATAAAAAGAAAGGAAATTGAGTTATTTGTAGTGAGGTGGATGGACCTAGAGTCTGTCATACAGAGTGAAGTAAGTCAGAAAGAGAAAAACAAATACCGTATTCTAACACGTATATATGGAATCTAAAAAAACAAAAAAAACAAAAAAAAAACTGGTTCTGAGGAACCTAGGGGCAGGACAGGAATAAAGAGGCAGACGTAGAGAATGGACTTGAGGACACGGGGAGGGGGAAGGGTAAGCTGGGACGAAGTGAGAGAGTGGCATGGACATATATACACTACCAAATGTAAAATAGATAGCTAGTGGGAAGCAGCTGCATAGCACAGGGAGATCAGCTCAGTGCTTTGTGACCACCTAGAGGGGTGGGATATGGAGGGTGGGAGGGAGGCACAAGAGGGAGGGGATATGGGGATATGTGTATACGTATAGCTGATTCACTTTGTGATACAGAAGAAACTAACACACCATTGTAAAGCAATTATACCCCAATAAAGATGTTAAAAAAAAAAAAAAGCCTCTCTCTCTTGTTGCCTGGCAGTTAAAGGCCAGGTGGGTTTCCAGGAGGATGCTTATTCCCTACAGAAGACGATGTTTATGGCTGAACGTTTGTCTACCAAAGAAAGGTGAAGCAAGCGGTTTTTCAGGCAGGGTGTATCATACATACCAGTCAAAGGAGAGGAATCTCGGCTCGCCTGCCCTGTAGGCTGTATTTCCAAGCCCATCAGAAGCTAGACATCAATAAATTCAGCAAGGCTGCATTATGTATTATAATAGAAAGAGCCTGGATTTTGAGGTCAGAAAGGTAAAGGTTCGGACCTGGCTCACCATCTTTCAGTCTTTAACACACGTTCACTGAGGCTGGCTAGTTCATGGTATGGCGGGCGGCAGAAGATGGGAGGAGGGTATACAGAGATTAATTGAAGCAGTCAGTATTTTCATGATGATCATGAAAGGAGAGGAAGATCTTTACACAAATGCATGTGAAATGCTGTGCAAGTTCAGAGATGGAGGGATACTCACAGGAGATTATGAAGTGTGCCAGCTTAAGATTCTCTATCCTAGAAGGTTTCCTGAAAGAGATAATACCTGGAAATAGTCTTAAGAGATGAAGAGGATTTGGGATTGGGGATGGACAATTTAAACAGTCAGAGGCTTTATCTTCTTGGAGCCTCATTTCCCTGAATGTGAAATAGAGATCACATCTATGTAACAGGGTCATTGCGAGCATTGACGTATTAGTGCTTTGGAAATTGTGTTTTGCTGAACATCAGCAGCTGGGAACATTCACTTAAAAAGACTTTGATAATTGAAAGAAAAAGTGATATTTTAGTGTTATTGTACGAGTGCAGTTTTTTATAATTAGTGCAGTTAAATATTTTTATGTAATTATTATCCACTTGTATTTTTGCTTTGTGCACTTCCCGCTCTTGCCCTCGGCACCTAAAAGCTCAAGCTCTGGAAGTCATTGCCATGCCTAGGAGAGTGATCCATAATATGAAATAAATGGGACAGAAGGGAGGAAGCATCAAGAGTCATACCGTTAGGTGGTGAGGAGGCTCATACACACGGCACCAAGTTACAGAACCGAATTTCTGTGAAATATCATGAGTTCCTAAATTGAAGAAGAATTTTGAGCTCATTTCCCCCCCCACTACAAAGACAATCTTTTAACTCAAGTTACCACACACTCGCACTTGAATGCTGTGCGTGGTCTCCAAGTGCAAGTCCTGCTGTGGCCCTGGAGACACCAAGATGGACAAGGCCCTACCTCTGCCTTGAGGATCATATTCTGATAGAGAAGACAAATATATGGGCAGATATTTTTAATGTGATGTCATATCTGCAAAGACAGGGCTGGGCCAGGGGCTGGAGGAAGAGTTCTTAGTGCCCACCACGGGGGTCCAGAGAGGTGTTTTTGGAGAAGGGTCAGCCTGGGCTTGCACCTCAGCCTTACAGAAGTTAGTACCAGAAATGTATGGTTGCAAATGCTTTTCTCCAAGGTGGGATAGAATGCTGGTGAAATATTTTCCTCTGGAGGGTTGGACTCTGTTGTGAATAAGGGGCTGGGGGTATTTCACAAGGATTAGTCTTCTCTTCCACCTGCCAGGGCCACGCCACAAGGGAACCTCTCTCAGCTCTGCAGTGTGAGAACCCACTAGGATTGCTGGAGCTAAAACCTGCAAAGGTGTGGTGGCCTCCCTAAGACACAGGCTACTCCCCCTCAGCCTCCACCAATTTGTCAAAATTACCATGCAAGTGTTCCCACCAGTTTCCGGCTTCAGATGCTTCTGTTCTCGGATGGGACTCTGCATTCACCCATCTCTCCAGATTTTAGGGCCGTAGTTTCCCCGTAACCTCAGTTCTCTGATGGGTCTAACACAAATCACTGATTCTCATGGTTCAGTTTTTTTCTTGTTGTAAAGATGGGAGTGACAACCTCAAAGTTCCCTTCAAGTTGAGCTGTAACCCAATTGTGCTATATTTGCACAGTGGAACACTCGTCCGTAATGAAAAATAAGGAACTACTAATTCACTCATCAACACAGGGTGAATCTTGAAAACTTTATGCTCATCAAAATAAGACAGAGAGGAAAGAGGATGTGTTGTATGATTCCACTTGCATGAAGTTTACAAATAGGCAAAACTGATCTAGGAGGACAGAAATCAGAGGAGTGGCTGTCTCTGGGGGAGGGTCAGGAATTGAGTGGAAGAGAATATAAAAGAAGTTTCTGGTGTGATGGAAATATTTTGTATCTTGTTTGGGGTTGGGATATCGGTTATGCAAGTCCATATGTTTGTCAAAAATCATCTAACCGTACACTTAAGATACGTGCATTTCACTTTATGTCACTCACCTTAATTAAAAAAAAAACTTGAAAAACAGATGTCATTTGAAGTCATGGGCGTATAGGAGGTCAGCTGACGAGTGAGGGTGATGAGAAGCGAGTGGGTCAGAGGATAGAGCCCAGGAGCACCCCAAGGCTGAGAGGTGAGGAAGAGCAGGAAGACTCAGGGAGGGGCCCGAGGAGAAGCAGCCCAGTTGCTTCCTGCGTGCAGTGATGCCAGGGCTTCCTCCAGATCCCTTATTCTCAGGGTCAGTGGAACAACTACAGTAAAACGCGGAGCGGATCCTGCTTTAACAGAGTCCTGTGTCCACATCAAATCCCACTGGTTTGTAGGTTCCCCAGGAAGCGGAGAATCCATGAACTGAGGACTGTGAACCTCCTGGGTTGTTGTCTAAGCGAGCGTCTCCCTGTGCGGGTTACGTGGAGCCCTGGAGCACGGCCACACTTTGCTGGGGTCACGTGAGGAGGAAGATGCCCGGGAAGCGAGAAACAGCTCTAATCCACTGCCTGGAGGACTCGCGGGTGGAGGTGTGTGAATACGCCTGACTTACCACCAGCTCTGAGTTAGCAATCGGACCCAGTTCAGCCCCTGCCCCGTGCAAGAGTCCGCTGCCTGATATACAAGAAGGGTATGTAAGTGCCTCTGTTGAATAAGAGAAAAGCAGAATGTGAATTTCTAGTCATAATCATTAATGGTGAGCCTCATGGAAATGTATGTTTTGTGTTGACATATTAAGTAATGGTAATGATAAATCTATATTATACAACTCATAAATTATAGATAGTAGCTATAGATAGTATTATAGATAGTAGCTATATGGATAGATAGTATCCATCCATATAGATGGATGGATAGGTAGGTAGATAGATAGAGATTGAGGGTGAGAGAGCACGCTGAAATATTTTTTACTGTTGGAGTGCAATCAAATATAGTCTAAAAGGAGACTGTTGTCATAGTGAATGGGTTGGAGAGAGGTTAAGGCTTGAGTGAGGTGAGGTGCTGTCGGTTCATCCAGGTGAGGCACTTGAAATGGAAATGGAAATAATGGTGAAGTTTCAAAGAATATTAAGGAGGTTGACTCATGAGAGCAAATTACAGGAAAATGTGACGAATGGCAGCTCTTTTGTAGAAACCAGGCTGTGAGTCTAGATAGAAGGTACAGACTAAGGCAAAATCCTTACCTGTGAGCAGATACAGGGTTAGCTGATCACAAACAGAATCTGTGTTAAGATTGGTCAGCAAGGATCCTTTGGCTGTCCAAGGTGAGATGCATGGGCCAAAAGATTCTGGGGAGGAATAGGGGGAGTTTTGAGTGGTCACCCTGGACCACGTGGAGAGAGCCTTTTCAGAGGATCATCTACTCCCTGATGAGAGCATTGATGAGGGTTATATTGCTTCCTCTGATTAGCTTTCAGGGGAAAAGAAGATGACGAAGTACAGTTTGGGGGAAGAAAAGTTTTATTTTGTAGAGGGGAAACAAACCCAGGCCTCAATAAGAGGAGCCTGACACAGGTAAGAAAAGAAACGGGAAAGACACAGAAGTAACTTTTAGTGATGCTTGAAAAAACAAGAGAAAATCAAAGTGTAGAATAGTTACAAGCAAAGTAAGGAACAGAATCCACATATGGAACAAAGAGAATCCCAGTTGTATACATTTCAAGGGTATGAATGAGCGGAGCCTGCAGACGAGCTCATACATGGAAGAAAGATGAAAGGAAGTACACAGGGACCTGAGCAGAAAGTCTGAGGTTTGCGGATGCCCAAGATAAGGCATTATCATGTACTTCTTTGTCTTTCCCTCTCTACACGCTAAGGATGAACCTCAGCTGCTGTCTTTAAACAAGGATTGACTATGAATACAATTCAATTTAGCCGCTATTTATCCATTGCCTACTAGATGCAATTCATTGTACTTGGGGCTGTGGGAACTAAGGAGATGAATAAAGCGTGGAGTCCGCTAAGAGCCCACAGCTGAGCTGGGGGACACCTGTAAACAAGTGGCTCTAACAGGAACAGAAAATAAAATGACAGCTAAATAGAGCGTCCAGCAGCCCACTGTGAGCCATCCCTCAGGAGGAAATCTGTAATTCCAGCTGGGTGTGTTGGGGAAAATTCCCGGAAGGAGCTGTTGCTTCACCCATGTTAGGAAGGTTTTATCTGGAAGGAGGGAAGGGGGTGGAATGTGGGCAGAGGAAACACTGTGAACAGAGGCAGGAAGGCAGGAAACTATGGGGTGTGCTCAACACATCCGTCGGTTACTGTGCCTCGTCCTCAAGGTCATCCCCAATGACAGTGTCATGTCAGGAGGAGTCTTTCCTCCTTCTGCCTGCAACAGCACTTTCTTCCATAAGGCATCTCTCCCCAGTATTAACATGCTCTGTTGACTTGTCTTCTGCATCTCACTCAAAATTTTTGCTTCTGGGGGCAAGGACCAGGCTCCACTCACCCCTTTATTCTCTATTATTCTCTAACTGGCATAGTTTCTGGCACAAGGCTGGTGTTCACGGACTCTAAGGAAGACCATGAAAGAGTTGATCTTGCATTCAGTAGGCAATTATGAAACATCAAAGGTTTTGCATATTTTTGAAAGACGTCTTGAACAAGTTTGGTACCACTTCTATGAGAGAAGAAGTGGAAGAGGTACAGGATGAGTTGTCTAGAGGAGAGGGCAGTGATGGTGTCTCTGGGGTGAGGAATGGTGAGACGGTGTGTCACTTATCGCTAGGGTTAATCATAGAGAACTCATGGAGGTGAGCCAATTTGAGAGCAGAATGGAATTTTGTTTGGATTTCTTGATCAGAGTAAGCCAAAACGAGTTTACCTTAATAACTGGTGATCTTTCTTTTCAACACGATTGAGCACATCCTCATAGGTGATGAATCTGCATATGTAATATTTCCCCCATCACTTCTTGTCAGATGTGCTTCACTTTTGCAAGCAGCTCTTTTCTTTTCTGGGTTAGTTTCCACCTGGTGCAGTGGTGATACCCAAACACTCACCTCCAAGAAGAAGCATCCCACCATATCTTCATCTCTGTCAGAACTGCCTTTACACTTTGTGTCTGTAACACGTTCTCTGGAAATGGTCTGGAAGGGAAAGGAGAGATTACTGGGCTAAATGTTCATTTTTTTTTAATTGGGGTATAGTTGATTTACAATGTTGTGTTTTAAGTGTACAGCAAAGTGATTCAGTTATACATACATATATATCTATTTTTTTCAGATTCTTTTCCCTTGTAGGTTACTACAAAATATTGAGTATAGTTCCCTGTGCTATACAGTAGGTCCTTGCTGGTTATCTATTTTATATCTAATAGTGTGTATATGTTAATCCTAAACTCCTAATTTATCCTCCTCCCTCTTTTCCCTTTGGTAACCGTAAGTTTGTTTTCTACGTCTGTGGGTCTATTTCTGTTTTATATATAAGTTCATTTGTATCATTTAAAAATTTTTTTTAATTTAAAAAAATTTTTTTTATTTTTTTAAATTTTTATTTATATTTATTTTTGGCTGTGTTGGGTCTTCGTTTCTGTGCGAGGGCTTTCTCTAGTTGCTGCAAGCAGGGGCCACTCTTCATCGCAGTGCGCGGGCCTCTCACTGTCACGGCCTCTCTTGTTGCGGAGCACAAGCTCCAGATGCACAGACTCAGTAGTTGTGGCTCACGGGCCTAGTTGCTCTGTGGCATGTGGGATCTTCCCAGACCAGGGCTCGAACCCATGTCCCCTGCACTGGCAGGCAGACTCTCAACCGCTGTGCCACCAGGGAAGCCCTGTATCATTTTTTTAGATTCTACATATAAGCTATATTACATGACACTTGTCTTTCTCTGACTTACTTCACTTAGTATGTAATCTCTAGGTCCATCCATGTTGCTGCAAATGGCATTATTTCATTCTTTTTTATACAATGGAATATTACTCAGCCATAAATGTTCATTTCACAGTAGCAAAATGAGACTTTGATTTTTTAATTAACTTGCCTAAAATCCCACAGGCTGTTAACAGCAGAACTGAGCATAAAGAAAGTGAACAGACCCAGTCATTCAAAATTTAGTCAACCCAGTGGGTCTTCACTAAATGATGATGACAGTGGTATTCACTTACATCAAGATATAATTTGGTGTCATCCACCATCAGAAAGAAGGCTCCGAGCAGATGATTTTTTTATGTGATAGATTGTATATGTATTTATCAATCACACAATGTGCAAGAAGAAGGAAAAGAGGAACTGACGTTTTCAACCACCTGTTTTATTTCATACATTATGTCAGGAAAGTTACAGGCATCATTTTATTCTTGCAGCCACCCTGTGAACTAGACATTATTCCCATTTCCAAATGAAGTGAATACTTAGAAACAGTAATCAACTTCCCCTGGGTCACACTAGCAAGTAATGGGGGCAAAGTCAGGTTTGTCAGATCCCCTAAACCTCTGCCTCTCAGATCACAGCTTCTTTGAGGTGTCATACAGGTGTTAAATAATAATCCTGCCTCACAAGGGTCCTAAAGAAGTCTTGAGACAGGAGTCGCTGGCTCTGACAGGTTCTGGATGTGTGTTGAAGGTTGGTCCCGTCTTCTGCCATTCCCATACTCCCTTTTGGGACGTGAATCTCGCGTTGCTTCTGTCAGTGTACATCAAACGTGGGCTTTCTCCTAACTGGACTGATGCCCCAAGAATGTAAAATTCTTCTTCTTGGAATGATGTAGAAAGTTCAAACTGCACGTTTTGTGGCTGCATCTTTTTGCTGTCTTTCAAAGGTTCTAGGTCTGTTCCTGTTTGTGACACTGCAGATCTGCACAGATGCCGGGGAGGTCGTATTTTTTCATTTTTGCCGCGATGCCTTCAGCAGCTGCCTCTGTTGAAGCCACAATCCGCCTCCTCCTCCGAGCTGATGAAGTGTGAAAAGTTTTTCAATATCCCTGGCCTTTGAGGTAAGAGAATTTCTCTCAGTCGGGGCAACCCGTTACTGTCCCAGTACCCAACACTGTTCCCCATGATGGCCATTCTGGGTCACTTTCTCCCTGGCACATCCCAAGTGCCACATTTGGGTTTTGAAGTATATATATGGGTTTTCAAAGAACCTCAGGCATAAATATGTCTGCCAGAAAATAGGAATGATTTAATGAGTGTGAAATTAGTTTATAAATGAAGCGGGTGGTATCAATTTGCTATTGCTCTCGAGGACAAGGAGTCTGGTCGTTTACATTTCCCTGCAAATGTTGTTCTATTACAATGCACTGCTGGGCTACATTACTTTTCTTTGAGCTTTTCAGTGTATTTTTGGGAGAGGGCTGGTCAGTGAAATGAGGGATGGTGAGTTCTTGCAGAAAGGCAGGCTTGCCCCGGGAAAGAGGTGCTCGCCACTTCTGAATTCAGACTGTAAATGCCAGTGGGCGTTTGACTGCTAAGGCTTCTGGTCACATCTGGCAGCGTGATGCATGAGACCCCAAACTGCAATAAAAGGAAAGTAGATTGCAGCTTGCCTGGTCACCTGAGGTTGATGGTGGAGCTTGGCAAGGGGGTGGGGCGGGAACAGCCAGGAGTCTGGGGATGGTGCCAGGAATGGAAGCAGTGGTCACCTGCTGAAACAAGGAGGGATGGGACTCCTGTTTGCTTTTCTTCTACAAAAATAGAAATTGACCTGAGAACTGCATTCCAGAGCACCAAAGTCAAATCAGGAGGCATCACAGCAAACACCTCAATTTGCTTGTTTGCCAGTAGGGTTTCACTGAGTATTCGCATCTTCAAGAGGTGACTTGGGGATAACGGGGGTAAAGATAACACTGACAGAAGGGGCTTCGAGTCCCACCATCTGTCGACTGAGCAAGGGACTCGTATCTGTTTTCTACGTTGTGGCTCCAAGGAAGGTTTTACTTCATCTGAAAAATGGTTGCTGCTTCCAAAGACAGTTTGAAAACTACTGATTTTGTCCAAAATACCCAGAGTAGCTTTGAAACCCTACAGATACTTCCTGAACCTACAAAAAGCATTAGATAACTAATGAGGACCGACTGTATAGCACAGGGAACTCTACTCAGTGCTCTGTGGTGACCTAAATGGGAAGGAAATCCAAAAAAGAGGGGATATATGTATATGTATAGCTGATTCACTTTGCTGTACAGTAGAAACTAACACAACATTGTAAAGCAGCTATACTCCAATAAAAATTAATTCAAACAAACAAAAAAAAAGTTAAGCATGAAAAGATTAAAACTGGGATGCAAAATAAAATAACATTTTTCAGTTTAAAAAAAAAAGACATCCAGTAGAAGGGGTGCTAGAGTGATAGGGTCTGTCTTAGGTCAGTTTCTTCCAAGAAACACACTTCAAGCCAAGGATCTGAGTGCAAGGGATTTTCGAAGGAGAGCCTACAAGTAGAAGAATTGGTGGAGGGTGGAGGGTGCAAGATAGGGAAGGGGTAGGAGGGAGGCAAGGCTGAAATTTCAGGAGGAGTCCCAGCCTCGGCCTGATCCCACAGGGAGATCTGGAGCAGATGAGGAGGCTGCGTGACCTCCCGTCTGAGAATGAGGGGGGTCGTCGTGTGGCCTTGGGAAGGCTCCTTGGCCGCTCAGGACAGGTTCCCTCTCCTGCAGAGCAGGAGAACTGGCCGGCATGACCTCTGAGGCCCCTGTGAGCCCTCACTTCCTTTGACCTTGGGGTAGCAGGGTGCCATTCACCTCTTCTTCAGACTCCAGCTTTATATTCATCACTTACTGTACAGAACTCATCTCAGACTTTGCAGTGTATAAGGTGCAGTTCTGGGCACTGTGGAAGTAAGAAAGGTGATGGGGGTAGAACAACAATTTACACTGAGATTTCACATCTGTTTGTTCATTTAATCCTCACAACAGCTTGCAAGGTAGGCAACTCCCCTCATGCTCCCCGTTTGGCTGGTGGCACCAGCTTGGGGCAAAAACACATTGATGTTTCTTAAGTTTTTTGAGTCATTGCTCTAGGATTTAACTACCCGGATTTGAAGAATTGGTGTCTTCCTCTCAAGGTCTCCCTGTGCCCTAATTTGCTAAAAGTTCTAAAATTCACAAAGCACGTTTCACTTTGTCTTCACCACATCTCTGTTGATGAGGTGCCCAAGGAAGAGGGCCTTTAATTTTTTTTCTTTCATTGGAATGTGGACATTTTGGGGTCACTGATAACACTTGCTTCCTGCAGTTGGGGAGCATTAATTATCTGTCGGAAAATTACTACTGAAGCTCTTTGGTTTCATATCAGTAAAACCCACGACCTGTTGTTCTGCTGAACGGAGCACTTGGCCTTTTGATGTAAGCTGAGCGTGTCTTTCTCCTGACCCAGCCCTTGAAGAATTACTCCTCCTAAATGTGGATTTGTGCTGGACTCTTGGTGTTCTCAACCTGCTCTATTTAAGTTGAGAAACAAATGCCAACAACAATGACTGCCCTGTCTGTCCTGGGCAATCAGATTCCATCCCGTAGGTGGAAGGAAGAACAGGGCATGTCCTGAAGAAATGGGTGCTCCCTGCTTTCTCACATTCTGGGTCAGAAAAAGAAGCCAGCCTGAGCCAGATGTGGGCAGGGAGCTGGAAGGGACCTTCTTTCTGTGCACCAAGGAGTGGCTGTCTGGTCTCTGAAGGAGGGATTGGCAGGGGGGTCTCATGGATGAGGGTTGGATGCCTCCTCCACCAGGAAGGCTGCCAGCTGTGAAATGAAAGCCCAAGTTTGAGTTAACAGTTGTGAGACCCAGGAACAACCTCGGGAGAAACATACGCCACTCGTTGCTTTATTGCTATTTGCTATTCCTCTAGCATGGAGTAAGGTTTGCCAAACCCCAGGCAATGCTGAGAAACCAGCGGGGTAGCGGATGGGGAGAAGTGAACAGAGAAGATTGTGCCCAAGCTTAGAACAAACGAGGATACTTTCTGTAAAAGAAATTGTGGAGCAATGACAACTTGGACCGTGAATGGCTGGAGAAAGAAGAAATATCTGCAACCAGAGCGTGTTAGTAGAACCTTTAAACAACGTTTGGAGAGCCATAGTAATTTCGGGGAGAGGGCAACCCCAGGAGAAAAACTGGATGTTCTGTCGATTCATAGTCATGGGGGTGGCAGTTTTTCTAATTTGAATATTCAAGGAAATATGTCTTTGATCTCTTTCCCAGGATAGTGAAGTGGAACAAAGCAATAATATTTTTGAGTTAGGAATAACAGTGACACTTACTACATGCCATATATTTTGTTTTACATTTATTAGCTCATTTAATCATCATCATAATCCTGTGGGGAAACTGAGGCACAGAGAAGTTAAGTGACCTGCTGAGATTTGCAAGTGATCAAGGTGGGCATCAGTTCCATATACAGCTATTTTCTCCTTCTATATAATAGTTGAGGATTCTGAGTCCTATAACCCATTTGATAAATTACCAGAGGCGAGCTGGGATTCAAGGGCTGATTGTGTCTTCAGATCTGTGCTCTTTTCTCTCCTTCTGCGTCGTGAAAGGAGTGAGCGGAATCAGGTCCTTCTATTCTGTCCTGTGTCCACTTTGTTGTTGGGGACTGTTCTGTCTTGTCTACACATCCTAGTCCCTATGGCTTCTAAATCCATAGGATTTAAACCACACACGTATGCATACACACACATACACACGTTTCCACATGCACACAAACTCACACACACACAAACATAGATACGCACACATGCACATATGCACTCACATATGTGCCCACCCATGCATAGACACATGCACATACACATAGATGCACATATTCAAATACATGTACACACATGTGCCCACACATGCATACACACAGAGAGACAGATGCACATACACACATACACATGCCCACACATGCATATACACACCCAAGCACACATCTCCTTTCCTTCCTGAAATAGCACTGCTCAGGCAGTGACAGGGAAGGTAGGCTGATTCACACTGTGGCTGACTTTGTTGGTTTTAGAGGATTTTGAAAAGTTTGAAAGGATATTGTTGGTGGCAAATAGACATTTTAAAAATGTCAGGTCACCCTCAGAATGGACGCTCCTCCCGTAATAGACTTACGCTGGCCGCTTAACTGCCACACCACCTCCTACAGACGGGCCCCCGCTCCTGCTCTAGACATTTCAGACGGCTGAGAAGGGCGGCTCTCTCCTGCAGAGTCAGTGATCCAGTGACAGCGCTCACGGAAATTACATGGAATTAGGTGATGGGCAGAGGGAGAGGCTTCGTTCGTTACACAGAGATCAGGCAATCTACTGAATAAACTGTGGGGCTGGCGTGTCCTGGGGAAGGGAGCAGATGTGGATTTGGACCTCTGTTCTGTGCTGGCTGTGCAGCCTTCGCGTCTTTGACCTTGAGTGTCCTTGCCTAAGACGCATGGGGTCAGACTCCTAATTTCTGTGGATGGTGTGAGGGTTGGTGGTGCTCATTGTTGGGTCTAACCCGGTGCAGAGGGCATAGTCGGAGCTCAAAAAAGAGCAGCTAAAGTTCCCACGATTTCTGCTTTTAAAAATGGAGTAAAATGATCAACGTGCTCTTGACAGTATTTGCCAAGTATCTTAGGACTGAAGGATTCCTGTGATCTCCTAAAAGCCCTCCTGGTTCTTCCCAGATTTCAATCCAACCAGCATCCACTGAGTACTTATGACATGAACAGACATAATGTGAGTCCCATCTCCTGGCAACATGGAGCAATTGACGCCCCCATTATGCACAAGGAGCCTCCCATCTCTTGCTCCCATGCTGCTGTGTGGTGGAACTTGGTCCTCTGGTCTCCCTTGTCTCTACCAGGCGCCAGATGGCTCAGCAGAGCCCTGGCAGGAGCATCGGAGCTTGTTTGGATTTCCGCTTACCCCCTTGGTGGTGGAGGAGAAGCATGGAGGACGTAGGGTTAACAAGCAGTTTGAGTTTGGGGCGGAGGTTCTTGACTCTGGCTGCATATGAACGTCGCTTGGGGAGTCCTTAAAACCCCCAACACCCCCAAACAAAATCCCATTCCAACTTAATCCGAATTTCTGGAAATGGCATCAGAGTGGCAGGGAAGGTAAAGCTCCTGGTGCTTCCCATGCTCCCAAGCTCGAGAACCGTGGGTCTGGAACCTACAGATTCCGCACACCACCATCAAGGCTACATTCCTCTCTCCCACTGTCTCCCGACTCGCGTGATCAGGAGAATCCCCTAAGGTGTTTGTTTGTTGAGGGACCCCTAGGCCTCTTCCTGTAGATTATAGTTCTTTCCATCTGGGGTGGCCCCTGAAACTTAGAGATTTAAAAAAAATAAATACATTTATTTAGTTATTTATCTTTGGCTGCGTTGGGTCTTCGTAGCTGCGCGCGGGCTTTCTCTAGTTGCGGCGAGCAGGGGCTACTCTTCGTTTCGGTGTGCGGGCTTCTCATTGCAGTGGCTTCTCTTGTAGCGGAGCACGGGCTCTAGGCATGCGGGCTTCAGTAGTTACAGCATGTAGGCTCAGTAGTTGTGGCTCGCAGGCTCTAGAGCACAGGCTCAGTAGTTGTGGCACACGAGCTTAGTTGCTCCGCAGCACGTGGGATCTTCCCAGACCAGGGCTCGAACCCGTGTCCCCTGCATGGGCAGGCGGATTCTTAACCACTGCGCCACCAGGGACGACCCCGTCATCTGGAAGCTGGCAAAGACGCAGGGGAACGTTTTGCCACCGACGCCATTCTGGCCACACTGACGAGCTGCACCCGCTCTGTGTATTCCTGGGACACGGTCGTCCAGAGAGTCGGGTCCAAGCTCTTCTTTGACAAGAGGGACAAAACTGTGACTTTGACCTCCTGACGGTGAGTGAGACAGCCAACGGGCCCCCTCAAGATGAAGGTAACTCCTTCAACTCGCCCCGCAACCTGGCCATGGAAGCGACCTACATCAACCACCACTTCTCCCCACGGTACTTGAGGATGGGGAAGGAAAGATGCAACTTCCCCACCCCAAACCCGTTTGTGGAGGACGGCATGGATAAGAATGAGATCGCCTCTGTGGTATCCCGTTATCACAGGTGGAAGTGCGGAGATGACACTGACCTCATCGTCCTCCGTGAGCACAGCGGTGCCACGACCGGCGCCAACGGGGAGGTGTCCTTCACCAGCATCAAGACCCTCAACGAGTGGGACTCCAGGCACTGTAATGGCGTTGACTGCCGTCAGAAGCTGGATTCTCAGTGAGGGGCCACCATTGCCACCGAGCTGAAGAACAACAGCTACAAGTTGGCCCGCTGGACCTGCTGTGCTTTGCTGGCTGGATCCGAGTACCTCAAACTTGGTTACGTGTCCTGGTACCACGTGAAAGACTCCTCATGCCATGTCATCCTGGGCACCCAGCAGCTCAAGCCCAGTGAGTTTGCCAACCGGATCAACCCACACGTGGAGAACACCTGGGGCATCCTGTGCTGCGTCATCGACACCTGCATGAAGCTGGAGGAGGGCAAGTACCTCAACCTCAGGGACCCCAACAAGCAGGTCGTCCGCGTCTATAGCCTGCCCGACGGCACCTTCAGCTCGGATGAGGACGACGAGGAGGAGGAAGAGGAGGAAGAGGAAGAAGAAGAGGAAGAAACCTAAGCCAGACAGTGATGTGGAGCTGGAGTCTGTGATTCTGCTGAGCCGAGGAGGGCCTCGGATACCTGGTGGAACGTTTGTCTGATTGTCGTTCTCTGCAGCTTGTCAGTTGGAATGACGGATAAGTCTATTTAGTCTCTTAAAAAAAAAAAAAGAAAAAGTTTCAGTCCCTGAAACTTGGAGATTTTAACATTCTGAACTCAGATAATTCTCACTGTGTCAAACTGGGAAACTCAGTCTTTTGCTGAAGGCTTTGGCTCCATTTTTTTTATTTTGATTTTTTGTGTTTTATTGGCTTTGGCTCCATTTTAACAGCTAATACTCGTGGAGGTGATGGTGAGTTGTCATTACTGACAGTTTACATAGTGGCTTAAGTAATAGGATCATAGATAGTCTTTCTATAAGGATCACCTAGTCCTATACTCTGATTCGTATGTGAGGAAACTGAGGCTCAGAGGGAGGTGATTTCTCCCAGGTCACACACCCCTTTGGCTCTGGAGGAAGCAGAGAAGCCAGACTTCTGTCTCCCCTCTGTTCTCCCTTCTCTGGGGCAGGACCCGCTCTGCAAACTTGAAATCACCAGGCAGCCAGAGTGGTCAGCGTTTCTGAGCAGGCAGCCAAAATTGCTTTTCCTTTAACAACAGATCCTTATGACAAGGTGGTCGGTGCTAAACAAGGTCCCCGGAGGAGCATAAAGCAGGGTTCCCCTCAGGGCCACACCCGCCGGACAAGGCTAATCCATTTTAGTGGAGAGCTACCCTCTGCTCAGACACCCAGAAACCTTCATCTTCATTATTAACTCATTCATCACCATAACCGGCATCAGCGTTGTGAATCCCCAAGGAGAAAGCCAGCCAGTAACGCAAATGCTGATGCTGGTTTCCGTGTCCTTTCATAAATCCAGTTTTCAGGCAGCCTCATGGCTAGTTGTTAGCACAGGAACTTAGGGATTGTCCACCAGGCTGCCACATGGAATGCTCACAGTCGCTCTACAAGGAAGGAAAGTTCAGGATAATTTGTGTCTTTTGACGGAAGAAGAATGAGGCATGGGGTGAGGGGCTGTGGGTGAGAGAACGAGAAGTGTCTCTGATTGGATCGGCAAAGAAGGGTCCAAGTGTTAGAGCTGATGCTTTTAGCTCTGTGACATGGGAAATTCACTTCCTCTCTCTGGACCTCAGTTTCCTCATTTTGAAAAAGTAGTCTATTTGACGCACTTCCTAGCAGTGACTCGTGAGGATGGACCAGTCCGTGAGATGAAAGCAGTGAGCTTTTGTCTTACGCAGAAAGGCTAGACCAAGACCAGGTCCACCTACGTGCAGATTTGTAACTTGGTGCCCACTCCAAGTTGAAATTTATTGAATATATGCTTCACAATTGTTAAGCAATAGAGTTGCTTACTACTACTACTACTACTACTACTACTACTACTACTACTAATTCTTCTTCTTATTAAGCAATATTGGCAAAAGGCTGAGTCTTGTATCCAGGAAAGGTGGAGAAGGAGGCCAGCCTACCAGGTGCTGCACTCAGACCGTTTGGCTCAGGCACTGAAAATTCAGCCCAACCTGACTTGCACTCTCTACAGGGACCCGATTTTATTCTCCTGGGAAGACTATTTAGTGACCATCTGGGGTTTCAAGATCTCTGGGGAGGGTTCACTCTCCACTGGTCCCCTAAATGCCTTATCAAAATACCTCTCTCCACAGCATGTTGATAAACAGTGTATTAGCAGTGTTAGTCACGGCCCCTGTAGAAGCTGGATTCTCAGTGAGGGGCCGCCATTGCGGCACTGCCTGGCCGGCTCAGCCCTTAATAAGAGCCCAGGCCTTCAGTATGTATAATTCTCTGTCCGCTTCACTTGCATGCTGTTAATCGAGGTGATCGGTCAACACGGAGTCCCTCACCACCCCACGGACACCGCATTCTTCTGTTTCACACACTTACACCTACGTTTCTCCCCCTCCCACTTCTCAGGGTGAGATTTGCGATCATCCTTGAAAACCCAACCCAGGACATCTTTTCCCCTGAAAATCTCTCAGTCTCCCCTCCCCAAGAAGCTGCTGCCTCCCCCCCCCAAAACTCTTGGGTACACTAAACATACTTCTATTCAGTGCTTTCCACGTCGATAACAAGTAGCTCTGACTTATGCTGTGCTAATTGGCAAGTGTGCTGCTTGTCAACAGAATGTTGCCTCACCCAGCGCCTGCACATAGCGTGTGCAAAATGATATATTTTTGTAGTGGATAAATGTGTGTGTGTCAGTGTGTTTTTTGCTCTCAATCTCTGTACATTTGTTTAATTGTTCTACCACATAGCAATTAGTTAACGTGATTTTTGCCTTTAGGGTAGCCTTTTTTCCCCGTTTTGAGGAATTTTTTTTTTTTTTTTGCATGTTGAAATCAAAGCTTCATAAGGATAAGAAATTAAACCTTTCATAAGCATAACCAGACTTATGGGTGGGCAGTACAGGGTGGCTGCTATTCAATTAACACAAAGCAGAGCCTTCTGGCTGGGTGGGCTGGGATCAGGCATCCATCCCAGGCTCTTCCACAGTCCCTTTCTCTTTTGCCTTTAGTATCTATTTATAGCCATTCATATAAGTAAAGTATTCTACTTTTGAACTGGGGAAGAATGAGAAGTGTAGGTTATGGAGAAGTAAGGCAAAGGGGGGAGGAGAAGACAAAGAAGCCTCCCTGCCTTTGTTCATTGCTCTTCCCACAACAAATGATACCGTTGCTCTCGCCTATGCCTGTTCTAAATTATATACAACGTTATGATAGCAGTTTTATTATTCACTTCTGTATTATCAGCATCTGTAATGTGGCATGTATTTAACAAATATTAATGAAATAAAAAAAGATTTACTTTTCCCCCAGTGTTTATTTTTGCCTTGCTTAATGCCAACGTTATGTATTATGGGGGTGGGGCATAGTCGGTAGAGCACCCCCTAAGATCTCTCTAGATCTCTCCATTCAACATGGAGTTGAATGTCGCGTACAGAACAGTCATTGGTTTATGGCTAATTCATGATATTTATCTAATCACAGAGTGAGCCTATCAGCAGGAGGGGCGGCCAGCATGGCAGACAAGTGTCAAGGACCCCCCCGCCTCTACTTATGCTAATTCCATGCTCTGTCACAGTGACCTTGGCAGCCATTGACTTTGGTCACCCAGGATCCTTGATTCCAGTGGAGTGGGTGGGGCTTGACTCCCTAGCTCTGGGGCCCAAGCACAGCTGGGCATTACTTTTCCCTGGTCACTTTGTCAGACTCAAGGATGAGCACGTGATAACAGTCAGAGACAACAAAATTTTGCATAGATTTCTGGAAAAGGAAATCACTGTTTATCTGCAGGACTTAATTTGAGAGCTTGCCAGATCTGAAGCTGCCGTAGCCTTCCTGTGTCTAAAGGGGAGCCCTTGTCAGAGGAAGGAACTGACCGACGTGGAGGGTGGCAGGGCTGAGAGGTGAAGAGAAGGTGACCCGGTCCTGTCCCAGATCACGCTATGCCTGAAAATAATCTTTTGGAAGAGTCAGTTACATGACATAATCACTTAAGTCATTTTGGCTCAGGATTTCTGCCATTTGCAACTGAAAGAGTCTTGGGTCATAAATCTTCTCATTATTACAGTGGCTTGTCCTGTATCTCAAGAATGTCCTGGGTAAGAAACATAAGGATTCTGTTTGCTAAAATGCAGTCTATACTGTGGCTTAATACATTGTTATTCTCCTGCAAAACAAATGTACATAAACACATACGCACACACATATATGCACACGTGTGTGTGTGTGTGCATGTGTAGTTGGTCTCCAATGCTAGATGCACTAGAATCATTATTTTAAACTTAAATTTGCCATATTAAGCATCGTCTACATTGGTGTGAAAGTTTTTTGGACATTATTTGTAAAACCTGAGTTCTAGTTCATAAGGTCTTGTGCTTTGGCTTAAAGAAGTGCATTTTCAAACTCCTTTACGCTCAAGGAATCCAGTTCACATTTTCTTCCTTCTGAATGGTCAGCGAATAGCCATGTTGGCAGAAATATCTTCCATAAATTCAGTCTGCTTGATACTATAACATCCGTATGAAAGATGAAAAATTACCTGAGCTTTCAAATGATGGTCTTTACGATGCCAAGGACCCAGAGGTATTATTGCAGGTCTGCAGCAGGATGACTGGATTTTCTCCCTTTCAGCCTGACTGTTTGGCACTTTAAAAATCGTCCCCAAATTCCAGAAGTGAGATGGTCAGGCTCCCCCACTTCTCTTCTTGCTCCAAGAGACGTTGTGGGTGGGCTCTTTCCATTATTTAAATTCCTTCATGGAGTCCAACTGAGCCCAGAAACTGTCAAGCTAAAATATTGTAAGCAGAACTGGTCTCACACTTCTTTCCTCTTGTTTAATGAAAAGCTTCAGAAGTTGAAGATTTGTAACTATTTCCCAACCTAGAAAATTCAAATATGTTCTTCGGCTTTGGATTTTCATCTTTGGTGTTGCTATTGAGCTCACACCGAAACACTTTTAACTGATTTAAGATTGTATTGCTGGCACTTATAACATTTTTCAAAACATGTATTTGACAACTCTTGTGGCCAGGCACTGTGCTAGGTTCCTCAAAGATGAATAAGTAAAGGTCCTTGCTCTCAAAGAGCTCACCAGACTGGGGCTATTCAAAAATTAGTTTCATAGGATGTAGGATGAACTAAGTGCTTAAAAGAGGCACACGCCAAGGGTGTGGGAGCTCAGGGGAAGAGGCACAAATTCCACCTGGTAAAATCAAGAGGAGCTTCTCAAAGTTAAGTCCTAAAGGATTTCAGAGAATAGGAAAAGTAAGGAAAGTTGAAAATCTAGGGGATGCCATAAGCAAGGCTTCAGGACGTAAAAACAGATTGTGGGTAAAAGGATGAGAGGACAATACACCCAGATGATCCTAAAGTACATATCAAATAAGAACAGCTTAGAGCAAACATTTCCCCGGTCCGGGTATATATGAGTTTTGGGAGGTGTGGATGCAGGAGAAGGAGGAGGCACCTCTGGACCTTCCCTAAGGCTCCATCCTCCCCTCCCCAGCAACCTATGACAGTTATGCACTTGCCCATAGACACTCATGTGGTCTACAGTATTAAAATACCTGTGGTTCCCTGGATATTCCCTGTTCTTTCATGCTTTCAGGTTCTGTCCATTCCTCTGTGCCTGCAATATCTTCTTCTTCTACTCCTTCCACCTGGTTGACGCACTCTTATCACTCTTACCAGGTCAAGGTTGAGTTCTAGGAAACTTATTTTTCTACAAACAATTGTATATCCCTCTTGCTCTGTATTCTCATGAATCTATTTATATTAGGATCCTTTTGGATGTAAGTGACAGAAACCTGACTCAAACTTGTATAGTCAGAAGGAGGAAAATGTTGGCTTATGTAACTAGGATAAGGAGATGATGGAGATGATTTTATGGTTTAAATGTTACAATTAGGACGTTAATGTTCTTCCTCTCTCTCTACCTTTTAGCTCTGCTTACCCCAACTTCAGTCTCACCAGACCTTTGAGGGGGAGGCAAGTTGGCCCTTGGCAACACTGGGTCTTCATTGTCTTTACAAGTCACAACCCTGAAGAAGAGACACCCTCTCTTTTTCAGTGTATATACGCTATATCTCATGGGGACTCGGTTGTCCCTGGTAGATTTATACGTCCAAACTTCAGTACCCTTGGCAGTCAGGGAACAGATTTGCTTGCTTATTTTCACCCAGACCACACATGATGGGTTTCCCACAGGAAAGAAAGCTTCTGTTCTCCAGAGAAAGGGGAAAGGCAACCTAGATGAGCAAAAAACAAACCAGCAAACCAAACATTCACATTACCACCCTACCCTCAACGCTTATCACGTGAACGCAATGGTTGGTTACTGGTCTCTCCTCCACTGGACGATAACCCTTGATGGCAGGACGGGGGCCTCTCCGTCCCTGTAGTAGGGAGTGAGGTGCATTTGAGGAGGGTTCAGTAAACCACGGTTGAATGAGTGAGCTAGGCAACGAATGAGAATGAATGAATAAACACGCACGTGAGATAGATGGGTCCGTTAATATCATTTCCATATTATAGTTTTATTCCAGCATTTCTAGCCTGGACAACTTTAATAGCCTTTTAATTAATCTTCACATCACCTGTCTTGGCCTCCTCTAATCCATTCTTTACACAGCAACCAAACGGATATTTTAAAAAATGCAAATGTGATCATTTTCTTCCCCTGCTGAAAGCCCTTCCTTGCCTTTGGGATATTGGGCAAACATTTTTGCAGGGCTTCTAAAGACCTTTATGATCTGGTTTTTGTCTGGTTCTCTAGTTCCATGTCTTGCTATCCTAACACTTCTAACACCAGTTGCCACCTCCCCACTGTATTCTGAACCCTAAATGCATGTGCACTTTATATTCTAGTCATTTTGAATTACTTCTACTTCTTCAAAAGCATTATGTTCTCCTTTGCTCTCAAGGCTTCATTTCATCCCTCAGGGCGCGCTTTCTTTCCCTGTCCTCTTCACCCAGCTAACTTCAACTCATGCCTTGGACCCCAGATTATACATCCCCTCATAAATGAGGATTTCTTGGACTTTTAACTACTGTCCCTCCTATGTGCTCCTGCAGGACCCCCTCCTCTCATAGAGATACCTATAGCACTCCATTGTAACTGTTTATTTCCTTGTCTGTATCACTGCTAGCTATACTGTATGCTCTGAGGACATGGGATACATCTGTTTTATTCACTGTTAATCTCCACTGCCTAGATAGGACCTAACACTGATGAATGAATGAATGGACAAATGAGCGAATGCATCTATTTGAGTCCCAACCATATACTAGGCATTTGGTATGACACGAAGCTAGGAGTGATCATGGCACAGGCCCTGCCCCAAAGGAGTTCCCTGTCTTTATGCAAAACAACTGCAGTTCACGGAGGTTATAAGTGGCACAGCCTGGCATTGAGCCAGTCTTGACTCCAGATTCAGGCTCTTCAGATGTCCCTCTGTTGATACTCAGCCTGGATCCATTCAGAAAGGACAGCTTGTGCTTGGGGATGGTTGGTCTGGTTTGGATGGTGAGTGGGGCTGAGAACCTCAGGGTGGAGTCAAACCCCTATGAAATGGTACTGAGGCCAAGAGCCATGTTCCAAACCATTGTTTTCCCTTCATCTGGAGTGAGGATCTGTTGATATGTTTGGCTTTGGGAAACACACTGGGATGAACACTTTATTCCTATTTGTACAGTAAAACATGGGCCTCAAAAAAAATTTAGTGAATAATGAAAACTGCTATTAAAGTTGAGCTGTTGGTTTGCTGGTATTGTTTTACGGTCAGACTTAGGTTCCTGGAGCCAATGCTGTGGTCACTGCTGGGAGGACTTGGGGGACTCAAGTTCTACTCTTGGCCTGACTGGCAGGATTTGTGCAGTGATTTTTAGGAAAGGAAGTCCCACCCTAGCCCCTGGAGAATCAATCGTCATTGATCTAAAGCTGCTGTGGAAATCTCATATTCTCTGCTAGTGTTTGGTCTATTGTATAACCCAATTCTGTCCAATGAGACATATGAGGAAGTCTGCGAAGGGCTTAATTTCCAAATAAAAAGACAGAACCTCAAGAGAGAAAGCATATAGCATCGCCTTACTTTTTCCTGAGAGAAGTATCATTGAAAGCACGTGATATCTAGAGTTGTGGAAGTTTTCTTGAGACCCTAAGGCAATAAACAAAGAAAAAGAAAAGGTCAAGGCCTTGAGGATAGTTGACCAGGAAGATTAGAAAGAGTCTGAGTCTTCGCTAACCCAGTTAAGTCCCAGAACAAAAGCTTTGGTCTTCTGGTTCCATGAGATAATTTAATGTCTTTGCTCAGAGCCATTCTATGTTGGGTTTCCTGTTACTTGCAGACAAAAGCATTCCTAATGGATACATATGGAATCAATTAGGTCACAGCTGTTACGTTATGCTTAAACAAACAAAAATGATCTGCTGATTGGAACAAATCAATGATCACTCCAGGCTTGTCTGGATTTGCTTGTCTGTTAAATGGGAAAAATACAATCGATCTTGAGAAATGCCAATGAGGGATGAACAATGGTGTTAACTTTTCAGATGCTGGGGTGGTACTTTAAACCTCTGGGATGGTTCTTTGATCTACCGCTGCTCAGTCTGTTTCATGTGGACCCTACTTGAAATTGGTATTTCTGGACGACATGTCATGCAGGGAAAAGAGCAAGGCCAATGGCGTTACACATTGGAGTTAGTTAGACCTGCTTAACAAGTTGTGTGGCCTTAACATAGTTATTTCAATGTGTTCCACATAAAGTGGCTACTTAGTTTATCACATTTCCAGGGGTAATGTGTTATTCTCTGAGGTTAACTTTCTTGCCCATGAGGAGTGTTGCACAGGTAGTGATGCTGTGCTCATGTAGCCTCATCTTCAGGAGATGATTTTATCCTCCAATCCCCTTAACCTCTCACATCCGGTCAGTTGCAGAGCAAGGCCTTCTTTTTGTGTGTATTTTCAGAAAGGGAGTTTGGCTGGAGCTTTGAGTAAGTGGAGGGCAGTGATGGGAGGTGAGACTGACAAGGCCAAGTGGAGGCCAGAGGGCAAGGGGCCTTTAATGCAAGTTAGAGTTGTGGTTTCATACTGTGGGCACAGGGGGCTGTGGAAGAGACTCCAGCAGCAGAAGCGGGGAGACAGAGCCTGGGAAGAAGGAAAGCAGGAGTGAGGCTGCCATGAGCCAGTCCGTTGCCTTCTCTGCTTTACGGACACCATCAGGCAGTATATCAAATCCCACAAAGTGGTTTGTGGTTATAGAATAGGTCAAAGAGCTCAAACACTAAAGTAAATTCCAGTGTTTCATTTGTATTTTGAAAAGATAAAAATTTGGGGAGGGGACATAAAAATAGTCAGCCAGGGCAAAACAGGGCTTTTGGAAAGTTTTTCCCTTCTCGAGATTACCTCTTCTCCTCACGCTGGGTATATAACATTTCTGAGTGGGTTGTAGATAAAGGGACATAGGCCTGTTGAGTTTTATTACTGGAGAGAACAACCAGGGGTCAGAAATAAGGCAGATTGAACCACATCGATCCATTAAAAAATAGAGGTGGGGAGGATATTAGGGGTAACGTGGATCATGCCCTATTTCTATAGATTGGAAAATGGAAACCCAGAAGGGGAAGTGACTTGTCCAGTGTTAAACAGAACCATGTTTTGTGTATTAATTTTTCCATGTAAAACAGCAGAAAGAAACATTTAAGGCGAAATACCAGTGAGTGCTGATTTATTTATCATTATGAAGCTTTCCCTTGACTCTCTTTCTTGCAACTTTATTGAATAGCTGTTATTTGTGGGGCACCATAATAGATTCTGGAGATACAGAAATATAGATGCTGAGAGTTCTTCAGAGGCACCTTCCCTGGTCTCTCCCTTTGTGGATTCTGAATTTGTATCGTTTCCTTGGAATGCGAGAAAATATATTCAAGCAATATCAAACCCCTGCCTCTCCCCTCAGCGGTCAATGGATGTAGTGTCACATGAGAAACAGGTGGGCGAGGCTTTCTTAAAAAAATCACCACTGGTGACTGTTTCCTGTGGGGAATTTCAGCACACAGAGTTGGATTGGGTCCAAAGGAATACCTGCGAATTGCATGTGGTCTAACCCAGATCATGAAGGAAAGAGACCATTTCTCCCTTAGGCCACAGAGACCTGTCAAGGGCTGCTTGCTGCCCCTGGGGCCACTTCCTGCTAGGCATCTCAGGGAATGAGTGAGGGTCCGTCTTCTGGCCCCTTATGCTACAGCAGATCTCAGTGTAGGAACAGAGAAAAAATACATCCTAAAGGAACAAAAGACATCCCAGAGGGAAGACCATACCACCCACAGGTAAGAGCCTTCACCAGACTTTTGCTCCTCACTCCAAAGTCTCTCCTCCGGTCCCACCCTCAACATCCAGCCAGCCACGCCCACTCCCCAGGTAGCCAAATAGCATCCCTGACTTTGATCCATGTCCAAACTCCTTCTCTGGCAGATGTTGGGTAAGGGGTGTTGGAACTTCCTTGGAGACCAGTGTCACTAACCATATCAAGGAGACCACCTCTGGTCACAGAGTAACTTCGACAATCCTGCTAAATAATTTTAGATTTTTCTGTGGTTGGAGTTTTAACAGAGGATCCCTGTGGACAGTTCATTTAGTTGCATTTGCATATAGAATTTACTTATTCAGTTGCTTTGTTCATTCAATAATAATTTATTAAATACGACTGTGTGCCAGGCATATCCAAAAAGGGCAGCTTGTTCTTCTCTTACCCATCTTGGAGCATTAGTGCTATCATGGAGACTGGCTTCTAGTGGCAGAGATACACAACAAGTAAGAAAATTACCATCTTTCATCAGGTCAAAGACATTATCGAATACTGATTGTAATTTGCATTGCCATTTTATGGGCCACTAAGAAAGAAGTGATACCCAAGAAGCTAAGATGAGCTCTAGTTGACACTTGTGATCCCAGCTGTCACCTGAGTTCTGTGCAGCTGTGGTGGGTCACACCTGTACTGGTCAGAGGCCTGCCTTCTGTGAGCACCATGGTGATTTTAGGATGCCACAGAACGCTGCTTAGCCGAGACCGCAGACATAGCCCTGAATTGGGGGGAGTTAATGACGTGGGGGCATGGGTGTGGGCATTTAGTGCCTCAAGCCCAGTCCTGTGCCTTAGGGGAACCTAAGCCAAGACTCACCATCAATTGTATAATACATCCGGATCTCAAAGATGTTAAAACCAAAAAAAAAACACAAAATCATCTTAGAAATGCCAAAGCATGGTAAGTGTTAGTACTTGGTGCTGAGAGCTAAAATTAGCAGGGTGTTCAGAAAAAGCCTCAGTGATAGACCGCTTTCGAGAAGAGACTGGAAGGCAGCGAAACTTATATCTGTGGGAGGAGCATTCCAGGGAGGGGGGCAGGCCATGCAAAGTCTCTGAGGAAGGGGTGTGCCTGGCCTATTCCAGGAGTAGGGTGGAGACCGGTACATCTGGAATGTGGCAAAAGAAAGCACAGAAAAATAGAAGACGCAGTCAGAGAGGAAACTGGAGGTGAGGTTTTATAGAACTTTTGAGCGTTTTGAGGATTTTGGTCCTACTCTGTATGAGCTAGGAAACCATCGGACGGTTCTCAGCGGAAGAGCGATCTGAACTTTCTTCCATTCTAACAGGCTGGCTCTGAGTGCTGTGTTGAGAGTAGGCTGGAGAGGGCAAGAGTGGAAGCAGAGAGACCAGTTAGGAGGCTGCCGCTGAGCCAGACGAGTGATGGTGAGGACTTGGGCCAGAGCAGTAGCAGGGAAAGTCCCGAGACGTGGTCAGAACATGGACATGTGTTCAGGGTAGACCTGAGTGTTTTCTCGGAGATAGCGTGTGGGAAATCAAAGAAAGGGGGGAGTCAAGGACGATGCCCTGATCACTATTTCTATTGTATATCTGTGTCCCCATTAAATTGGGTCACATGACCCTCTGCACACACATACACACCTGTACACACCTTCATGAGCTTCCAGAACATTCTGTAAGTCTCTGAATCACAGACTAGAGAGCCTCCCTGTGTCTCAGTTTCCTTATTTGTCAAACAGAGATGATATTAATAACGCAGACCTCATGGACTTTTTGTGAAGGTTGAAACAAAGAATAGATGCAAAATCGGTAAAATATGCTAGATGTTTTTCGAGGCTGCTTCAATAAATGTTAGCTATTATTTCTATTATTTTGTTTTCTAATTTCTGTGTACAAAATTGTCTACTGTTGCCCGCCTCTGGATGCCAAGTGCGGAGGAGGTGGCCTCCCAGCCGTGTGCTCCTGCTAGCTGCCCACCCACTTCTTGGCAACCACGTTGGGCAAGAGGAGGAAGAATCAGATTGGTCCCGAACCCAAGACAAACACTGAGCGGCCTTGGGCCAGGGGGCAGGTCTCCTTTGCCGTAGGGGCAGGAGCCCATGTGTTCCTCTTTCTTGTTCTTCCTCCCTCTTGTGCCCACGTGGAAAGTAAGCAGAGCCGGGCAGGGCCTGTTTCTCTGGGCCAAGGTATGGCGAAGATGCTCTCTCTTCCTGGTCCCTTGTAAATGAGGGAGAGAGGGAGGATTCGGGACCCTCCTGTTACCCAACCACCTCTCTTTGGCTGTCGGGCTCAGATACCACAGTTCTGAGAAGTCGTCTGAAGGACCCCATCCAGGTACCTAGCAGAATTAACAGGACACCACGCTGAGCTCCCCAAACAGCCCCCGCTCCTGCACACCTCAGGGCCCCTGTCTCCCGGCCTCCCTAGTGTCTTCCTAACAAACTCTTCTCACTCTTCAGAGTCCATCCAGAAAACTTGAAATCAGCAGAAGCATTTCCTCTTTGACACACAGAAGGGATGAGCAGGCCCTCGTTTTCAAGCACATTCGGTGTTGCATACTTGGCTGTGTTCTCCCATCCCCACTCACTCTCTTACTTGAGCCTTTGTTTCACTCCTTTAAGTGACTGGGTTTTTTACTCTGGAAGAGAAAAGGCAGGCTCCATCTGAGCTTCTGATGAGTTCAGCCACGCTTTGCTTCTTAAATAGGAAGACCACAAAGATAGGAAATGCTTAGCTGATTGGTAGGCAAAGGGATAAATGTCAAAGAAGGGAACTTGGAAGCAAAGTGACCCTGCCTGGGGAGATGGGGTATCGCCCACAGGGATGGGGCAGCATTGGACAACACCTGCTCCTTGGTGGCCGGAAGTCTAGTGAGACACACTGAGTGGTTTACAGCTGGAAGATGCTGGCTCTACCTGGCTGGTAGTCATGTCGGGAAACCCAGCAAAGGCTGAGTGAGTTAGTGATGGGATGTGCGGGGCGTTTGCTTAAGAGTCCACTATTTCGTAAGCTCTGCTTTAGGTGTTCCAAGGGGCCAATTTGGATGAATAAGACTCAGCTCCTTACCATCTCTCCAGAAGTAACTTCCCGTCTAGGAGGGGAGATCAGATGTGTCTTTTTGCAGGTTCACTCTGAGTATCTCTCTGACCTTCCCCTCACGGTGTTGTACCGGCTCTAGGTGTGATGCAGCAGGACATTTCCTCCTAGTGAGGTGAGCTCTGGGACCCAGATTGGCAAGAATTAGCCCTAGACTGGAGTGAAGGCTGGCGATCACTCCCTCATGAGGGTGAAACTGTCAAAACAACTTTCAGCCCCGCAGGGTTCTCATTCCCCGTAGCTTCCCTTTGCTCCCACTCATCTCTCTCTCTCTGCTTTTTCCCAAGTCTCTTTTTAAAAATTTTATTTTATTTAAAAAACTTTTATTTTATATTGGAGCACTGTTGTTAACAATGTTATGTTGGTTTCAGGTGTACAGCAAAGTGATTCAGTTATGCATATACATGTATCTATTCTTTTTCTAATTCTTTTCCCATTTAGGTTATTACAGAATATAGATCAGCGTTCCCTGTGCTATACAGTAGATCCTTGTTAGTTACCTATTTTATATATAGCCGTGTGCACATGTCAGTCCCAAACTCCCAATCTATCTTTCTCTCCTACCCTGGTAAAAGTTCGTTCTCTAAGTCTGTGAGTCTGTTTCTGTTTTGTAAATAAGTTCATTTGTATAAATTTTTTTTAGATTCTGCATGTAAGTGATATCATATGATATTTGTCTTTCTCTGTCTCTTTTTTTAATAACATTCCATCAGCCTGGGGACAGCAGGGGTAAAGACCCACTTCTCTGGACCTTAGTTTCTTTACATAGGACATAAGTTAGTGAAGGGCCTGGGATGCAAACGTGTTCAGATCTCTCCCTGCCTTGACGTCTTGTGAATCAAAACCATCCTCTCCTTCTTCGTGCCTCCATGTGTATTGACATCTAAACATTTTCTATGTTCTGGCTAAAATGGGCTGGACACAGATGCCACACTTTTCCTCAGCAGCCCATTCTAGATTTCTGTTTATCTTCCTGCCCTGAGAAAATCAAGTTCTTCCCTGTGTTTAATTAAGATCTCTCTTGTTGTAGGCAATTTCCTCCTGAACATATTTCGTAAATGTAGAGAACAATAACTAAATGCCTTTTTCATATAGAACATTTATATGCTCACATATACAAGTTAATTTTCTTTTACAACCCTATATTTAGCCCCGTTTGGGCCTCATTTCCATACATTTGCATGTTAATATTCGTACTTATGTAGATATATTCCTGGATTGAATGGGAAAGAATATCCCACACAGAAGGTTGGAAATGACAATTTATTCACAGAACTTGATCCTAAGATTCAGGAGAAGTTCATTGGACAGGATTGCCAAATTAAATACCAAGCTGCTTTTTCTGTACTGTGTGAAAGTGGCTCTGAGTTATACTTCCTCATTTGTCTTCTGCCAAAAGGAGAGTAGAGGTAGAAGCCGCACGTGGAAGACGTCCCCTGGCAAGACAGTTCTGACGAATGACATAAGGTCTCTAGGATATGACAGGCATCTGGGAGGAAATGGGCCACCTGGGTGCCAGAAACGTCAGTCCCTTTCCATGTGGCCATTCTGAAAATGTATTGTCCCGGGCAGCCACCACTGGTCTCTTGTGATACATGGCTTCTCTGAATGGAACTTAAACGAAAAGAAGAAGCTAGAGAGCTCTGGTTTTAGGATATCCACAGTTCTTACAATACCTAAGAGTCAGGACCCCAAACTAGGACAGATAATATTTATTGACTACCTATCGTGTGCTAAGTGACGTACTGGTTCTTTGTATGTTACCTTGCTGCCTTTTAAAAATGGCCCTATTAAACAGATGTGATTGTATCCAGCTTCTAGACAAAGGTACTGAGGTTCAGAGAACATAAGTGATCTGTCCAGGTTAAGCAGATGGCAGAACCACGTATTGAAATTAGATCTGTCCGCTCTCAAAGCTTATATTTATTTCTGCTTAATAGGATCCCAGTAGTTGGGAATAAAGACTATCTTGGATGCATTCAAGGTGAAAAGCTTTGAATAACCTCTATGATTATTCTCCTTGGGTAAGCCTCATTCAAGATTAATGTTCAAACAGGTGGTTTTAACTCTGTTCCACTAGAAAACAAAAGCTGAAATAAGCATTGCATGTTAAGACTTTACTGGGAGGTACAATATCAGGGTAGCAAGAGAGAGAGAAAGTGAGACACGGAAGGAGGGAAAGCATAAGAGTAGGTTCATTGCCAACCTGGTCATAGGGTCACAGGAACGCACAGCTCATGAATGGCACGAGGGATACTGTTAGACCGGCTAAATGGCAGCACATCACCTCAGAGCAGTCAGTCCAAGGGAGGACGGAGGAATGTTTATCTCCCAGCTTCTTCCCATCTCCTGGTTTACTGGTGCATGTTTGCCCTACAGAGTGTTAGCTCACCTACACTTCTGAGTGGTATGGATACACCTCTCCAGGAAGCCGCAGAGAAAGACAGACTCATGTCTCATGGTGAAGCCTTTGATCTGAAATCAGAAGTGGTGGGAAGAGTCAGATCATCTGTGGGTCCAGCTGCCTTGGACCTGGTTTTCGGAAAGACTGTGGCAGGTGCAACAGAGGATGTATCAAAGCCCAGCCCTCAGCCAGGTTAGGATGAGACATCCAGCAGGGTTAGGAGATGAGACAGCAGGAGCTAGTATCTAAACCTGGGCAGCAGGTGGGCCAAGGGAGTCTGATGAAGTATGTAAACTGGGTTATGTAAATCTACCTCCTGTGTCACTCAGAGTGACTCACTATCAGAGAACACCTGGATCGCACACTATGAGACTAGGACAAGATGAACTTATTTATCTACTTTTTCAAAATGGTGGCCAATTGCAGTCTCCTCAGAAGGTGGGATTAACAAACCCAGCTGCTGCCCTTGGTGGTGCAGCTGATCCTGGAAACATAAGTGATATTCATCATCTCACTCCCCATCACTCATTCGAGACTTTCCTCACCCTTGGACAGCACTTTGGCTATTCTAGGTTGCCTGCCTAGTGACCCAGGTCCTCATTCTGGAGGGATCTGAACCTTTAATTCTTAGCCCTTGAGAGGTCATGACTACTCCAATTGACTACTAATGGTACACAAGAGCATCAAGGGACACTGGACTGAATACTTGGTATCCAAATAAACTCTTCCCTTCCCCCATTGTGTAGCAACCCTGGAAATCAGGGTCAGTTGCCTTCAGAAATTTAATATCTCCTTTCTTTTCTTGCTGGTTTATTGGCACGGGGAGCCCAGAGAGGACATGTGGTCATCATAGTTTCCTATCTAGTTCTCTCCCTTGGAACTAGGACATTAAACTGGGTTGAGCCTAAGGTTGAGGGATGGGAAGCATACATTCTTCCAGGTGGGTCACTGGAAAGGTGGGTCATTGGAAGTGATGGCATGAGGGGCCACCTCTACTCTGCAGCTTGTGGTTTCTAGACCCATTTATTCTAGCTATTGAGGATGCAGAAGCATATAGTTGCATTGATTCAGAGTAGGCACAGTTGTTCCAGAAAGGGCCAGATAGTAAATATTAAGCTTAGACTCTGTGGGCCCTACCATCTCTCTTTCAGCTACTTATATCTGCCATTTCAGTGTGAAAGCAACCACAGACAATAGGTAAACAAATAAAATGGCAATTTCAATAAAACTTGATATACATAACAGACATTGGGTCAAATTTGGCATGCAGACAGTGGTTTGCCGACTCTTAATTTAATGTGTAAATCAAATCCTGGAAGTCAGTAGTCAAACTCCATAAGGTGTTGTCTCCAGGTGGTGTCTTAGCTATGCCTTTGAGCTTTTAAGCAATGATTCTTTTAGACAGTTGACTTGTCTGTGATGGGACACACAGTTAGACCAGGGACAGTTATGGCTGTGGGCCCATTGTTGCTTCTGTATATTAAATGGCTCCCTTGGTCTGAGGCAATGTTGTGTGGGATAACATGGGTCAGGCATGTTGTAAATCCTGAGAATGATGCTGCAGGAAGCACGGTAGTTAGGAAAGGAAAACTGGTGTCTGGAGTTTGTGTCAATTCCAGTAAGGACAGATCAGTGTTCCTTCAGCATAGAAAGTGTATAATGTAATCAACCTCCCATTTAGGGGCTCACCTATCTTCCCGAAGAATGATGCCGTAGAGAAGATTTGCGCTGATCTCTGCTGGCATGTTGGGCACCCAACATTGTCAGTGGCTGTCATCCCAGATAGAGGAGACCTGTGTCGTTAAGTTTGTGCATAAACCCCATAGGTGCCACCGTAGACAACGTGTTCATGGGTCCATTGCACAAGTACTGGGGTGTCTGAAGGGAGGGGACAGGATATTCCATGCGCATGACTGTTTAGTGCCTTCTGTGTGGTAGGTGAACTCTGGACGTTAATTTGAGACATAAAGATCCACCTAATTTGTAGCTCATTTTATCGATCCATTCACGTATGTTTACCAGTCCTTCTTTTCTCTAACTTTCTATCACGTGCCTACCAAGCTCCTGATTAATTGTCTAAGCCATTAGCCACTGCCCAGGAATCAGTGTATACTCGCACCTTGCCCACTCTGGCAGGTGCCTCTCACAGCTACTGACATGTTTCTGAACAGTGGGTTTGCTGTCCACAGCAACTCCTCTTCTGCCGGCCTTATCAGTTCTGCTTCTCTTCCCAGCCTGCAAATGATTATTATTTTTCCAACAATCAGTGACATTCCCCATTAGCTGTTGACTAAGACCCAAGGGTTTTAATTAAGAAATAGCTATGTGAATAATAGTATTTACCCTACAGATGGGTTCTGTATGTTAAATTAGGTAATACATGGAAAGTGCTTAGCTGAGTTCTTGACACATAGCAAGAACTCTGTTTCCAGTATTAGTTACTAGCACCATCACTGTAGAAATTGCTGAAAATAATTAGTGAAAAGGACAGGTTTTCCATTTTATAGAGATCTTTGCTAAGCTTTCATATTGGCTAGTAGAGAACTGGATCTCTGAACAGTTAACAAAATCTTCTGGACACTGGATTGTAGAATATTCTTTTGAAGCCATTCCCCCCGTTGTGTTACCTGCTAGCATTCATTCATGTTCATATTCTGGACTGCTTTATCTTCTCCTCTCCCCTTTGCAAATTGTTCCTCATCCTTCAAGGCCCAGGCTGAGTTTTAGTTCCTCTCTGAAAATTTCCTACTTACCCTAAGGAGACTGAAGTTCGCTTTTCCCTCTGGCCCTATCGAATCCTATCCATCCGTAGGATCCATCCATCCCATCCATCACTCCCTTACATTTTATTGCATTTATCTAAATTCCGTCTCCTCTAATTTATGAACTTCATAGGCACAGGCATATGTATTAATCATCCTCAAATCCTCAAGGAATAGCGGAAGGCTTGACATAAAGTAGGTGTTCATTAAACATTTGTTGAACAAAATTGATGAATGAATTTATGATTCATTACATGTTACTACATGAGTTTATCTTTATGACATTCAGGCTATTATCTTTACTGTTCAAAAATAGGCATGAGAAAGGGCTTTTTTATAATCTGGGATATCCCTACTCTGTCTCAATAGAGTACCGACTAAATTAAAATGATAAGCCAAGCAATTCAGGTCCAGGGTGTAATTTGACTCCAGGAAATAGAAGGGGAGAGGAGATGGTGCTATTTGTTTCTAAAATTGCAGTAATTAAAACAGTATGGTACTGGCACAAAGACAGACATATAGACCAATGGAACAGAAGAGAGAGCTCAGAAATAAATCCATGCATATATGATCAACTGATCTTTGACAAGGATTCCAAGAATACACAATGGGAAAGGATAGTTTCTTTAACAAATGGTGTTTGGGAAACTGGACATCCACATGCAAAACTATAAAATTGGATTCTTATACCACACACAAAAATCAACTCAAAACAGATTAAAGACCTAAATGTCAGACCTGAAACTGTAAAACTTCTAGAAAGAAGTGCAGGGGAAAAGCTTTTTGACATTGGCCTTGGAAATGTATTTAATGGATATGACACCAGAAGCACAGGCAAAAAAAGCAAAATTAGACAGATGGGACTACAGCTAAAAAGCTTCTGCACAGCAAAGGAAACAATCAGCAGAGTGAAAAGGCAACCTATGCAATGAGAGAAAATATTTGCAAACCATATGTCTGATAACTGGTTCATTTCCAAAAAATATTAGGAACTCCTATGATTCAATAGCAAAAAAACTAATAACCTGATTTTAAAAGGGGCTAAAGACTTGCATAGACATTTCTCCAAAGAAGATATACAGATGAGAAGTTGCTTAACATAACTAATTATCAGAGAAATACAAATCAAAGTTACAATGAGATATCATCTCACACCTATGAGAGTGGCTTCTATCAAAAAGTCAAAAGACAACAAGTGTTGGCAAGGATGTGGAGAAATGGGAGCCCTTTTACAGTATTGGTGGGAATGCAAAATAGTGCAGCTGCTATCGAAAGCATTATAAAAGGTTCTCAGAATATTAAAAAGTAGGACTACTATGTGATCCCGCAACCCCACTTCTGGGTATTGATCTGAAAGAATTAAAATCAGGATCTCAAAGAAGTATATGTATGCCTATGTTCATTGTAACATTATTCACAATAGCCAAGCTATGGAAACAACCCAAAACCCAGTCAGCAAATGAACGGGTAAAGAAAAGGTGGTAAATACATACAATGGAATATTTTATTCAGCCTTATAAAAGAAGAAAATCTTGCCATTTGTGACAACATGGATGAACCTGGGGGACTTGTACTAAGTGAAATAAGCCAGTCACAGAAGAACAAATACTGCATGATTATATGAGGTAGGTAAAACAGACAAATCCACAGAAGCAAAGAACAGGATGGTGGTTGGCAGGGGCCCAAGGGAGAAAGAAATGGGGAGCTGCTATTCAACATTTATAAAATTTCAGATATGCAAGAGGGGTAAGCTCTAGAGATCTGGTGTGCCTATACATAATACTGCACATGGCATTATTTGCCACTTAAAAATCTGTTAAAAGGGTAATGTTATGTGAGGTGCTCTTACCATAATTTTAAAAAATTAAAACATTTTAATTAAGAATAGAGAAACTGAAAGAAGAATTTTAAATCACTCAATATAAGTGGCCTTTGTTTACTTGAACCTAGCTGAAATCCTTGCTAATCAAGTCACTTGGAATCTGGTCTTCTCATTGAAGTTGTAAACCTTTAGCATATTCTAGAGGGAAGTGTAGAAGTTTGCCAAGCAGTGAATTATGTGTATGTGGAAGTGGAGATGGAGGAGGGCAGGTATGAGTACAGAATCCATGCAGAGGGGTATTTCTGAGATGCCCAGAACTGCAGTATTTCAGAGGGAACTCTCAGTGGCTTTGTATAGCTGAGATTTAGGCTAAAAGGAGGGCTGTGATGAGAGAGAGAGATGGGTAGATAGGTAGAGAAGGGCCATATAAGAAACATCTTTTATCATTATTCTAAATAGTTTTAATTTTATGCCAAGTTTAAGCCTTGGGGACATATTCAAGGATTTTAACCACCCGGTGATATCTGGGTATCAGTAGGGAGGATAAATGGGAAGAATCTGAGGATGCCAACTACTCACCCCTCCTTCACACTGGTTCCTAATGACTTAAGAAATGGGAGATGAGGTACATGTATACGATGGAATATTACTCAGCCATACAAAAGAACGAAACAATGCCATTTGTAGCAACATGAACGGACCTAGAGATTGTCATACTGAGTGAAGCAAGTCAGACAGAGAAAGACAAGTATCATGTGATATTGCTTATATGTGGAATCTATAAAAAATGATACAAATAAACTTATTTACAGAACAGAAATAGAGTCACAGATGGTAGAAAACAAACTTTTATGGTTACCGGGGGGAAGGGGGCAGGGAGGGATAAACTGGGAGATTGGGATTGACATATCCACACTACTATATATAAAATAGCCCGGGGGCAAGATGGCGGAAGAGTAAGACGCGGAGATCACCTTCCTTCCCACAAATACAGTAGAAATACATCTACACGTGGAACTGCTCCTATAGAACACCCACTGAACGCTGGCAGAAGACGTCAGACCTCCCAAAAGGCAAGAAAATCCCCACGTACTTGGGTAGGGTAAAAGAAAAAAGAAATAACAGAGACAAAAGAATAGGGACGGGACCTGCGCCAGTGGGAGGGAGCCGTGAAGGAGGAAAGGTTTCCAGGCACTAGGAAGCCCCTTTGCGGGCAGAGACTGCGGGTGGCAGAGGGGGGAAGCTTCAGAGCCGCGGAGGAGAGCGCAGCCACAGGGGTGCGGAGGGCAAAGCGGAGAGACTCCCGCACAGAGGCTCGGCGCCAACCAGCACTCACCAGCCCGAGAGGCTTGTCTGCTCACCCGCCGGGGCGGGCGGGGGCTGGGAGCTGAGGCTCGGGCTTTGGTGCTAGCCGGGAGGGAGTCCGGGAAAAAGTCTGCAGCTGCCGAAGAGGCAAGAGACTTTTTCTTGCCTCTTTGTTTCGCGGCGCGCAAGGAGAGGGGATTCAGAGCGCTGCCTAAACGAAATCCAGAGACGGGTGCGAGCCGCGGCTATCAGCGCGGATCCCACAGCAACAGGGGCGCAGAGGGAAAAACGGAGAGATTCCTGCACAGAGGCTCAGCGCCGAGCAGCGCTCACCAGCCCGAGAGGCTTGTCTGCTCACCCGCTGGGGCAGGCGGGGCTGGGAGCTGAGGCGTGGGCTTTGGTCGGATCGCAGGGAGAGGACTGGGGTTGGCGGCGTGAACACAGCCTGAAGGGGTTGGCGTGCCGCAGCGAGCCGGGAGGGAGCCGGAGAGGAGGTCTGCAGCCGCCGAAGAGGCAAGAGACTTTTTCTTGCCTCTTTGTTTCGCGGCGCGCAAGGAGAGGGGATTCAGAGCGCCGCCTAGACGAACTCCAGAGGCGGGCGCAAGCCGCGGCTAACAGCGCAGACCCCAGAGACGGGCGCGAGCCGCGGCCATCAGCGCGGACCCCAGAGACTGGTAGGAAACGCTAAGGCTGCTGCTGCCGCCACCAAGAAGCCTGTGTGCGAGCACAGGTCACTCTCCACACTGCCCCTCCCGGGAGCCGGTGCAGCTCGCCACTGCCAGGTTCCCGTGATCCGGGGACAACTTCCCCGGGAGAACGCACGGCGCGCCTCACGCTGCTGCAACGTCACGACGCCTCTGACGCTGCAGGCTCGCCCCGCCTCCTCCGTACCGCTCCCTCCCCCGGCCTGAGTGAGCCAGAGCCCCCGAAGCAGCTGCTCCTTTAACCCCGTTCTGTCTGGGTGGGGAACGGACGCCCTCAGGCGACGTACATGCAGAGGCGGGTCCAAATCCAAAGCTGAAAGCTGGGAGCTGTACGAACAAAGAAGAGAAAGGGAAATCTCCCCCAGCAGCCTCAGAAGCAGCAGATTAAAGCTCCACAAACAACTTGATGTGCCTGCATCTGTTGAATACCTGAATAGACAACGAATCATCCCAAATTCAAAAGGTGGACTTTAGGAGCAGGATATATTAATTTTCCCCTTTTCCTTTTTTTGTGAGTGTGCTTCACAAGACAAGATTCAACCTCATCCACCAGAACACATATGTGTATGCTTCTGGGTGAGATTTTGTCTGTATAGCTTTGCTTTCACCATCAGTCCTAGGGTTAGGTCCGTCCATTTTTTTTTTTTTTTTTTTTTTTTTACTTAAAAAAAATTTTTTTTTCCTAATATATGTTTTCTTAATAATTTTTTCCGTATTTTCTATTTTTAGAAATTAAAAAAGTTTTTAATAAGTTTTTTCATATTTTTTATTTTAAAAAATTAAAAATTTTTTTCTTAATAAATTTTTTTCTTAAAAATTTTTTTTCTTATTTTTTACTATAAAATATTAATAAATCTATTTTTAAAAATTAAAAAAAATTTTTTTCTGAATACATTTACTCAATAATTTTTTTTCTTATTTTTTATTATAATAGCTTTATTTTATTTTATTTTATCCTCTTTTTTTCTTTCTATTTTTTTCTCCCTTATATTCTGAGCTGTGTGGATGAAAGGCTCTTGGTGCTCCAGCCAGGCATCAGGGCTGTGCCTCTGAGGTGGGAGAGCCAACTTCAGGACACTGGTCCACAAGAGACCTACCAGCTCCACGTAATACCAAACGGCAAAAATCTCTCAGAGATCTCCATCTCAACATCAAGACCCAGCTTCACTCAACGACCAGCAAGCTACAGGGCTGGACACCCTATGCCAAACAACTAGCAAGACAGGAACACAGCCCCATCCATTAGCAGGGAGGTTGCCTAAAATCATAAGGCCACAGACACCCCAAAACACACCACCAGACGTGGACGTGCCCACCAGAAAGACAAGATTCAACCTCATCCACCAGAACACAGGCAATAGTCCCCTCCACCAGGAAGCCTACACAACCCACTGAACCAACCTTACCCACTGGGGACAGATACCAAAAACAACGGGAACTACGAACCTGCAGCCTGTGAAAAGGAGACCCCAAACACAGTAAGATAAGCAAAATGAGACGACAGAAAAACACACAGCAGATGAAGGAGCAGGGTCAAAACACACCAGACCTAACAAATGAAGAGGAAATAGGTAGTCTACCTGAAAAAGAATTCAGAATAATGATAGTAAGGATGATCCAAAATCTTGGAAATAGAATAGACAAAATGCAAGAAACATTTAACAAGGACGTAGAAGAACTAAAGAGGAACCAAGCAACGATGAAAAACACAATAAATGAAATTAAAAATACTCTAGATGGGATCAATAGCAGAATAACTGAGGCAGAAGAACGGATAAGTGACCTGGAAGATAAAATGGTGGAAATAACTACTGCAGAGCAGGATAAAGAAAAAAGAATGAAAAGAACTGAGGACAGTCTCAGAGACCTCTGGGACAACATTAAACGCACCAACATTCGAATTATAGGGGTCCCAGAAGAAGAAGAGAAAAAGAAAGGGACTGAGAAAATATTTGAAGAGATTATAGTTGAAAACTTCCCTAATATGGGAAAGGAAATAGTTAATCAAGTCCAGGAAGCACAGAGAGTCCCATACAGGATAAACCCAAGGAGAAACACGCCAAGACACATATTAATCAAACTGTCAAAAATTAAATATAAAGAAAACATATTAAAAGCAGCAAGGGAAAAACAACAAATAACACACAAGGGAATCCCCATAAGGTTAACATCTGATCTTTCAGCAGAAACTCTGCAAGCCAGAAGGGAGTGGCAGGATATACTTAAAGTGATGAAGGAGAAAAACCTACAACCAAGATTACTCTACCCAGCAAGGATCTCATTCAGATGTGATGGAGAAATTAAAACCTTTACAGACAAGCAAAAGCTGAGAGAGTTCAGCACCACCAAACCAGCTTTACAACAAAGGCAAAAGGAACTTCTCTAGGCAAGAAACACAAGAGAAGGAAAACACCTACAATAACAAACCTAAAACATTTAAGAAAATGGGAATAGGAACATACATATCGATAATTACCTTGAATGTAAATGGATTAAATGCTCCCACCAAAAGACACAGACTGGCTGAATGGATACAAAAACAAGACCCATATATATGCTGTCTGCAAGAGACCCACTTCAGACCTAGAGACACATACAGACTGAAAGTGAGGGGATGGAAAAAGATATTCCATGCAAATGGAAATCAAAAGAAAGCTGGAGTAGCAATTCTCATATCAGACAAAATAGACTTTAAAATAAAGAATATTATAAGAGACAAAGAAGGACACTATATAATGATCAAGGGATCGATCCAAGAGGAAGGTATAACAATTGTAAATATTTATGCACCCAACATAGGAGCACCTCAATACATAAGGCAAATACTAACAGCCATAAAAGGGGAAATTGACAGCAACACAATCATAGTAGGGGACTTTAACACCCCACTTTCACCAATGGACAGATCATCCAAAATGAAAATAAATAAGGAAACACAAGCTTTAAATGATACATTAAACAAGATGGACTTAATTGATATTTATAGGACATTCCACCCAAAAACAACAGAATACACATTTTTCTCAAGTGCGCATGGAACATTCTCCACGATAGATCATATCTTGGGTCACAAATCAAGCCTTGGTAAATTTAAGAAAATTGAAATCGTATCAAGTATCTTTTCCGACCACAACGCTATGAGACTAGATATCAATTGCAGGAAAAGATCTGTAAAAAATACAAACACATGGAGGCTACACAATACACTACTTAATAACGAAGTGATCACTGAAGAAATCAAAGGGGAAATCAAAAAATACCTAGAAACAAATGACAATGGAGATACGACGACCCAAAACCTATGGGACGCAGCAAAAGCAGTGCTAAGAGGGAAGTTTATAGCAATACAAGCCTACCTCAAGAAACAGGAAACATCTCGAATAAACAACCAAACCTTGCACCTAAAGCAATTAGAGAAAGAAGAACAAAAAAACCCCAAAGCTAGCAGAAGGAAAGAAATCATAAAGATCAGGTCAGAAATAAATGAAAAAGAAATGAAGGAAACAATAGCAAAAATCAATAAAACTAAAAGCTGGTTCTTTGAGAAGATAAACAAAATTGATAAACCATTAGCCAGACTCATCAAGAGAAAAAGGGAGAAGACTCAAATCAATAGAATTAGAAATGAAAAAGGAGAAGTAACCACTGACACTGCAGAAATACAAAAGATCATGAGAGATTACTACAAGCAACTCTACGCCAATAAAATGGACAACCTGGAAGAAATGGACAGATTCTTAGAAATGCACAAACTGCCGAGACTGAACCAGGAAGAAATAGAAAATATGAACAGACCAATCACAAGCACTGAAATTGAAACTGTGATTAAAAACCTTCCAACAAACAAAAGCCCAGGACCAGATGGCTTCACAGGTGAATTCTATCAAACATTTAGAGAAGAGCTAACACCTATCCTTCTCAAACTCTTCCAAAATATTTCAGAGGGAGGAACACTCCCAAACTCATTCTACGAGGCCACCATCACCCTGATACCAAAACCAGACAAAGATGTCACAAAGAAAGAAAACTACAGGCCAATATCACTGATGAACATAGATGCAAAAATCCTCAACAAAATACTCGCAAACAGAATCCAACAGCACATTAAAAGGATCATACACCATGATCAAGTGGGGTTTATCCCAGGAATGCAAGGATTCTTCAATATACGTAAATCAATCAATGTGATACACCATATTAACAAATTGAAGGAGAAAAACCATATGATCATCTCAATAGATGCAGAGAAAGCTTTTGACAAAATTCAACACCCATTTATGATAAAAGCCCTGCAGAAAGTAGGCATAGAGGGAACTTTCCTTAACATAATAAAGGCCATATATGACAAACCCACAGCCAACATCGTCCTCAATGGTGAAAAACTGAAACCATTTCCACTAAGATCAGGAACAAGACAAGGTTGCCCACTCTCACCACTATTATTCAACATAGTTTTGGAAGTGTTAGCCACAGCAATCAGAGAAGAAAAAGAAATAAAAGGAATCCAAATCGGAAAAGAAGAAGTAAAGCTGTCACTGTTTGCAGATGACATGATACTATACATAGAGAATCCTAAAGATGCTACCAGAAAACTCCTAGAGCTAATCAATGAATTTGGTAAAGTAGCAGGATACAAAATTAATGCACAGAAATCTCTTGCATTTCTATACACTAATGACGAAAAATCTGAAAGTGAAATTAAGAAAACACTCCCGTTTACCATTGCAACAAAAAGAATAAAATATCTAGGAATAAACCTACCTAAGGAGACAAAAGACCTGTATGCAGAAAATTATAAGACACTGATGAAAGAAATTAAAGATGATACAAATAGATGGAAAGATATACCATGTTCCTGGATTGGAAGAATCAACATTGTGAAAATGACTCTACTACCCAAAGCAATCTACAGATTCAATGCAATCCCTATCAAACTACCACTGGCATTTTTCACAGAACTAGAACAAAAAATTTCACAATTTGTATGGAAACACAAAAGACCCCGAATAGCCAAAGCAATCTTGAGAACGAAAAATGGAGCTGGGGGAATCAGGCTCCCTGACTTCAGACTATATTACAAAGCTACAGTAATCAAGACACTTTGGTACTGGCACAAAAACAGAAATATTGATCAATGGAACAGGATAGAAAGCCCAGAGATAAACCCACGCACATATGGTCACCTTATCTTTGATAAAGGAGGCAAGCATATACAGTGGAGAAAAGACAGCCTCTTCAATAAGTGGTGCTGGGAAAATTGGACAGATACATGTAAAAGTATGAAATTAGAACACTCCCTGACACCATGCACAAAAATAAACTCTAAATGGATTAAAGACCTAAGTGTAAGACCAGACACTATCAAACTCTTAGAGGAAAACATAGGCAGAACACTCTATGACATACATCACAGCAAGATTCTTTTTGACCCAGCTCCCAGAGAAATGGAAATAAGAACACAAATAAACAAATGGTACCTAATGAAACTTAAAAGCTTTTGCACAGCAAAGGAAACCATAAACAAGACCAAAAGACAACCATCAGAATGGGAGAAAATACTTGCAAATGAAGCAACTGACAAAGGATTAATCTCCAAGATTTACAAGCAGCTCATGCAGCTCAATAACAAAAAAACGAACAACCCAATCCAAAAATGGGCAGAAGACCTAAATAGACATTTCTCCAAAGAAGATATACAGATGGCCTACAGACACATGAAAGAATGCTCAACATCATTAATCATTAGAGAAATGCAAATCAAAACTACAATGAGATATCATCTCACACCGGTCAGAATGGCCATCATCAAAAAATCTAGAAACAATAAATGCTGGAGAGGGTGTGGAGGAAAGGGAACTCTCTTGCACTGTTGGTGGGAAAGTAAATTGATACAGTCACTATGGAGAACAGTATGGAGGTTCCTTAAAAAACTACAAATAGAACTACCATACGACCCAGCAATCCCACTACTAGGCATATACCCTGAGAAAACCATAGTTCAAAAAGAGTCATGTACCAAAATGTTCATTGCAGCTCTATTTACATTAGCCAGGACATGGAAGCAACCTAAATGTCCATCGACAGATGAATGGATAAAGAAGATGTGGCACATATATACAATGGAATATTACTCAGCCATAAAAAGAAATGAAATGGAGGTATTTGTAATGAGGTGGATGGAGTTAGAGTCTGTCATACAGAGTGAAGTAAGTCAGAAAGAGAAAAACAAATACAGTATGCTAACACATATATACGGAATCTAAGGAAAAAAAAAAGCCATGAAGAACCTAGTGGCAAGACGGGAATAAAGACACAGACCTACTAGAGAATGGACTTGAGGATATGGGGAGGGGGTGGGGTGAGATGTGACAGGGTGAGAGAGTGTCATGGACATATATACACTACCAAATGTAAAATAGATAGCTAGTGGGAAGCAGCCGCATAGCACAGGGAGATCAGCTTGGTGCTTTGTGACCACCTAGAGGGGTGGGATGGGGAGGGTGGGAGGGAGGGAGATGCAAGAGGGAAGAGATATGGGAACATATTGTATATGTATAACTGATTAACTTTGTTATAAAGCAGAAGCTAACACACCATTGTAAGGCAATTATACTTCAATAAAGATGTTTAAAAAAAAAAAATAGGTAACTAATAAGGACCTACTGTATAGCACGGGGAACTCTTCTCAATACTCTGTCATGACCTATATGGGAAAAGAATCTAAAAAAAGAGTGGATATATGTATACGTATAACTGATTCACTTTGCTGTAGAGTAGAAACTAACAAAACATTTAAAATCAACTATACTCCAATAAAAAAAAAAAAAGAAAGAAATGGACCTGGAGATGGGAGCGCAATATCACTTATTGGGCGAGATGCTTCCGTTCTACCGCAGTGTGCAGGGCTCCGCGACAGAACTAAAATCACGAAAGCAGTTTGAACCCAAGTCAAAACGAGGCTTCCTCCTTCCTCCCCAGACTCACAGAGACAGAGGACACGTGGTGAGAGCACGATCTGCCAGCAAGACAGTGGTCCAGCCCTTGGAATACAGGTCATGCTGTTGTTCACACACCCATTGTCTCGTAGAGCAGACGGGCAGGGACAGGTACTGTCCTGGTCTGCACTGGCTTTTCAGGGCAGTGGCTCTGCTCTTAGCTCATGCGGTCCAGCATGTGTCACGCCTCAAAGCCGCATTAAGCAGATGGAGGTCACTCCCTTTCCCAGGGGAGGACAAGGGGGGTAGGTGGGGTCAGATGACCTGAGGTGCTCCAAGCCAACTCTGCTCCCCCGGGAGCGAAATGAACATCTCCTCATCTTTCTTACGGAAACTGAGCTGTGGGGAGGGGGAGAAGGAGGAAGGATGGGGGATGGATAAGAGTTCCATCCTTACAGTGTGCCTAGAATCAGGAAGGCCAGTCAAAAGATTATGGCATCAATAGTCTGCCTAAAAAATGATGAGACCCCCCCAGTCAGGAAACGTCACTGAATGGAGAAGAGGTTATCAGGCAAAATGGCAGCCGTATACATCCATAAAAGCATCATGCTTAGAATCTGCTTTCCTGGATTATAATCTCATTGTGGCCATTGCTTCATCATGGGACCATGATAGCGCAGGTCACCACTCTGAGCCTCAGTTTCTTTGTCAACATAAGCAGGTTAGAGCTGTCAATCTGTAAAGTCCCCTTTTACAAACACTTAGCTTGTTGATACTTTTTCCTTAAGTCAAACTTTCCAAATTTTCTTCTGCCATCTAAAACTGCACAGCATAAAACTTAAATGACCAAGAATCTATTAAAAAATTAGTAGCTGTAACCCCAAGGAATGAAAGTTACAAGAGTGCAGCCAGAGCTGGTGTTCAAATGGGGAAGATGCACTCGCATAGAACCCTTAATTGGTATTGGGGAAGCCGGAGTTAGGCAGCTAACAAGCTAAACAATTTTGATGACATAAAATTAACACCAGGACATAGGAAAATCCTGTTTTATTTGCTATTTATGTGTTTATGTGACAATTTAATTAAACTCTGAAGGAATCCAAGCAGTTAATTCCCCAGAGAAATAAACCAAGAATGACATTCAGGCCTGTCTCCTAAGGAGTTAGGCAAGGGAGTACTTTTGCATTTTATAACACTATAAATCCAACTTTTACCTCAAAGTTAATGGGTGTGATTAAGTAGTCTTGGCCTTGCCTACACCCCTTCTCCCTTCTCCTCTGGGGATTGACTTGAGGCCATTTGGGGTCTCCATGTGGAATATGGTAAAGGGAATTTGAATCACACTTCACGGTCTGTATAATGAAGCTTTAATATATGCAGTACTGCAGGCTCACGCCGGGCATTTCTGCTTTTTCCTCACAAACACGAGTGGGGATGGCAAAATATAATAATAATGATGACATTACAACTACTACTACCAATAATAATAATAATAAACCAGCAGAAGCAGCAACAACAGAAACACTGGTCAGGAGAGGCTAGGTTACAGTGCAATAACAAGCAGCCCTGACGTCTCAGTGCTTCAAACAGCAAAGGTCTATTTCTCACTCATCCTTGTTGTCCGCCCAAAGTTCTCTAGGGATTCTGACTCATGTTGCCATCTCTCTAGTACCCAAGCAGATGGAACAGCCATTATCTGGATTTTTTTTTTTCTTTGGCTCTGTTGGGTCTTTGTTGCTGCGCGGGCTTTCTTGAGTTGCAGCGAGCTGGGGCTACTCTTCGCTGTAGTGTGCGGGCTTCTCACTGCGGTGGCTTCTCTTGCTGTGGAGCACGGGCTCTAGGCGTGCGGGGCTTCAGTAGTTGCAGCACATGGGCTCAGTAGTTGTGGCTCGTGGGTTCTAGAGCGCAGGCTCAGTAGTTGTGGCGCACGGGCTTAGTTGCCCCGCGGCATGTGGGATCTTCCCAGACCAGGGATCGAACCTGTGTCCCCTGCATTGGCAGGCGAATTCTGAACCACTGCACCACCCGGGAAGTCCATCTGGATTGTTTTTTGTTGTCAGTGGTGTAAGGAAAGCAGAATCCTGAGGAGGTACCAACTATAAAGCTTCCCTCTGGAACTGACCTGTCAATTTCACTCACATTTCATTGGCCACAGCCAGTCATGTGATCACCCCTAAGGGAAGTGCAACGCTTCCATGTGCCTGAAAGAGGGAGGACTGGAAATATTTGGTGGGCAGCACTTCCTGTGTGCCGGTCTTTGTCCCAAGCAACATACGTATATGCATGCATATGTATGTATATATATGTATGTATATATATATCTATATGCATATATCTATTGCATCTCATATATGTGTGACACGTATACGTATATGCATATATAGATATGCATATACGTATTTAATTAAATAATCCAATATTATAAAAATAATTTGCAGTAGAGGTCAAAAGATCTTGAAGTCTGTCATCTCAGTATGTGTCAGCATTATACTTTTTCAGCTGTGTGTCTTGGGCAAGAAATGAGCTCTTAGCTTCTTCTCCATTTCTGATCTGTGAATTTTGGAAGGATCAAATTCCCTGTCTCACAGGGCTGAGCAAACATATAATGCACGTGACATTGTTTTCAAAATAATCAACAAGTGTTAGTCATTTTTATCTGCAAGAAGGTCCAACACATTATCCCTAGCAAAATGAGTGGAGACTGATTACAATGAAAATCTTTCCACTCTGGTTATAAAAGGTTTTATTTGGAATAAAGACTTTAAGGTTTGTGTATGCTCTAGTTCTACTGAAATCTGCATGTCTGTCATCTCAACTTTTAAGTTCTTTCTATGCTTAAGCCGTAATTTTTCTCTGCAATTCTATAGCATTTACTTCCTGTCCCATGGGTTTTAACAGTGTATTTTTTTTAATTATTTATTTATTTTTATTTTTGGCTGTGTTGGGTCTTCGTTTCCGCGAGGGCTCTCTCCAGTTGCGGCAAGCGGGGGCCACTCTTCATCGCAGTGCGCGGGCCTCCCTCCATCGTGGCCTCTCCTGTTGCGGAGCACAGGCTCCAGACGCGCAGGCTCAGTAGTTGTGGCTCACGGGCCCAGCCGCTCCGCGGCACGTGGGATCCCCCCAGACCAGGGCTTGAACCCATGTCTCCTGCACTAGCGGGCAGACTCTCAACCACTGCGCCACCAGGGAAGCCCAACAGTGTATTTTTGATATTACAATAACCTAATAAAAACTCTAATCAACATGTGGACCTCTAGTTCAATTTTAAGGCCCTGGAGAGTAACTACCAGGCCCAGGTTCATGGGGGTGGGAAGGAAACCAGTATCAATGGAGTATCACCATGTGCTTTGTAAATAATGTGTTAAGCTTTATAAATATATTCTCTAATTTGATCTTCACAATAACTCATTGAATTATATATGATCACTCCCTTGTTATATGAGAAAAATACTCAGGGTTCTCAATGTAATAATGACAACAACTACTATTTATTGAGCTACTATTTATCTCACAATGGAATGAGCACCTGCTATTTGTCAGACAGTGTAATAGTCACACACACACACACACACACACACATGCACAAATGTGTATTGCTTAACACAGTGCCTACACGTTAGCTACTTAAATGCTAAGATCTGGGTTGGGAAAGAACATGAAGGCATTTGAACAAGCGGTAAGGAGCTGGTACTAATCTCAGTACCATTTCGGGAGCAGTCTGACGTTTGAGCGTCAGCAGCACAGATTGGCAGCAGTCTGCAGGATGACGGGTAGGGAAGGGGAGACACTGCAGACAGGGAGATCATTCAAGGGATTGTTGAAATAGCTCAAGTGAATGGTGAGAAGCTGCAGGAAGGACTAGGGGAGGTGATGATGGAAAAAGCACTGGACAGTGGTGAGGCCTCCATAGGAGGTGCTCTGAGGTCAGCGCTGAAAGAACTAAGCAGACTAACTGATGCCAGGGCCGAGGAGGAGAGAGGCATCTAAGGTTGGTCGGCTGTAGACTTTGGGTGCCCAGCAGGATAAGGGTGACATTTCTAGCCATTGGAAGGTTCAGAAAAAGAGCGAGTTTGGGGTGACACAAAGGATTAATTTCTAGGTGTATTGCATTTGAAGTTTAGAAAATGATCAAATAGAGCTACCAGGCAGATGTCGGGTACTCCAGAATTGGGGATTCGGGAGAGAGAACTGTCTGGGCCTGAACATTTTTGTATAAACAGCAGAGGGTTTAATGTTAAAGCACGGGGAGTGGGGAAGAGTTCCCAAGGAGGGCGGGACTGTGTAGAGACAGAGGACAAGCGTTGGGATGGTGGGATCTAGAGGAAGTGGCAGATAGACCAGGAGAAGCATTGTGAAAGTCGGGAGGAATGTGGGAGCTGGGCTACTTAATCCGGACTCAACTCTCCAGGCTCGGATGAGGTGCTGAAGGTCTTTTGAGTAGGAGACGGTCATGGAAGCCAAAGGAAAATCAATGACAAAGAATAAGGGTGTTATCGATGACAGAGGTGCACTGAGCTCAAGGAAGGTGCTGACCAGGAACGGTGGCAGCTAGTGAGGTGCATTCTTTCTAGATTTTGGGATGTGAGGTGAAAGGGACAGAGGAGAGTCACTCAATAAATGGGGGTGGTGGAGGCAAAGGAGACTTGTATCTTTAAGACAAGGGGAAGCCTGAGCACTTCTTCAAAGCTGAGGAAAAAAGTCCTAACGAGAGAAAGAGACTCCAGATACAGGTGAGAGAGAGGAATTGATACCGCAGGTGGCACAGAAAGCACTCAGACTGGCATTGAGAATGCAGGTAGGAATAACCCGACAGGCTTTGGTAACAAAGGGAGCAGAACAGACAGACGGTGGTGAGCGGAGACTCTTTATCAGGAGGGAATGGAAGTTGAAGTTCCTCAAATGTCAGAGTCTTCATCTCAGCGAAGGAAGGGTCTAGAGCTTTTGCCAAGAGTAATAGCCTTGGATTAAAATTAGGTTAACTTGACAATGACAAAATAAAGCTTTATCTGTCTTTCAGTTTTATTGGGGTTAGAAGCCTGTGGTAGTGCTGAATGCATAGAACCTGCATTGAACCCAGGATCAAGGCTAGCGCATGGCAATATTCAATAAATACACCATCGATAAATGTCTGCTTTTAACAATATTTGAATTTCACTTATCTTTTCTCTAATCTTCCTCTCTTTCCTAACTCCCAAGTAGATGCTAAAATGAGAAAAGAAAATTATTTCTGAAACACTGTTCTGCGCTACCATCTTTTATTTACAGTATCTTAGACCGGAGATGTCCCAAATTCTCAGAGTCACCTGGTGAGTAGGTGGGACACCCAAGGTTCAAACCATTACTCACATGTCTCCAAAAAGCATGTATGTTCCTTCCAGAGGAGGGACCATTCTTCAGTGTAGAATACTATGTTGTTAGTTTTCATGATTAGTGCACTGGCTCACATATAGTTAATGCTGATACCTGCTCTTCAACCCACTTGGAGCTCTTTTTCTCTTTTTCAGGTTTGTTCTTGTTCTCTGTCCCTATCCCCACCCCAACTCTAATTTCCTGCATTTCCAGGAACAGCTGACCATGAATTTATTACTGGTGTTAAGAATCATACGGTGTCAGCGTGTGAATCTCTCTCTCGGCTTATCGAAAGAAAACAGCTTTTATTTTTAATGCCGAGGGAAGATTGGGGTGGTAAAAAGAGAAGTAGGGAAAAGGGTGGAGGGAGGAAAGAGATAAGAGTAATGGAGAGTTGTGAGGGAGGCTGGAAAGGATGGAGGGAAGAGTGAGGAGGTCGAAAAGGGCAGGGGACATTGGACAGTGACAGGAGGAAGTGGGGAGGGTGGGAGGAGGAGAGGGGAGAAAAGGGCTGTGGACAGATGTCAAGGACAAGGGAGAAAATGAGCGAGGATTATTACTGTTTTCAACTGGGTGAGGCAACCTCGTTCCCATCACTGTGAATTTTTGCTACTTAGGAACCCCGGCAGACCAAGACTGTGAAGACAGGAGACACTCTGTTGGACACTTAATGATTTATAACAAGTACATGAGAATGCCATTAAAAACTAATTCATCACCGACAGGCTAAATGATTTGCAAACATCTGCTCTGCACCAGGACCCTCTTGAGATGAGAATTTCCAAGGGTTGTAAAGTTCCTCTAATGTAGATACTGCAGATGGGAGTTAAGATACAGACACCGGCATTTAGGTCACCAGCTTTCCATCCAAAGTGATTAATTGTGGTGATGCTTAAATGTTGTTTTTTGACCTGAAACTTTGTCTAAAGCTGGGTACCCTCCCAAGTGGGATGCAGATTCAGACGTGGCTGTCTTCCACCCTGGCAATTCGGTTCCCTGAGATGATTAAATTTCTTAGAAATGGTAGGTCACCTCCATTAAATCTGCTGACCTGACCCTTCTATCAGACAGCAAATCCCAATATGAATGAGCTGTCAAACTAAATATGTTCACTTCTTCTTGCTGAAGACTTGACAGTGGATCATATTCTTCTGGAATTGCCTTGGTTCTCTTCCCATCCTTCAGGCAATCCTTCAATTTACCATTCCAGGTAATAACCTATAGATCTTGGTATCTTGCCCTACATACTCTGTGCTTACCCCTTAGTTAACCTGTAGCCATGGTGGAAAGTTTTCTATCTAGATCCACACACGGAATTATGAGAAATAATGGGCTGTTATTGGAAGTCACTAAGCTTTGGAGTGTTCAGTTATGCAGAAATAGATAACTCCACAGATACCCAGCCATCTAGGAGCCTAGAAATCCTCCCCAGCTTCAGGCTGTGCCCTCAGCCCCAAGTTGCCGTGTCCTTACAATAAGCTCATTTCCCTGGAATGAGAATCTGTTTTCCTCTTACTTTGGATGGTCTCTGTGTAGCCTTCAGGGATCAGCTCGTACCTCATAGTGCCCATGAAGCCTTCTGTAGAAAACATAGCCTACAGATACTCTGAGGATTACCAAGAGTTGGTGGAAGACAGTGGGATTCAGTTGAGACAGAGCAGCTCAGTAACTTGGAAATAATCACAACCAACCTCCCTCATCTCACAGATGAAAAATCTGAGTCCCAGAGAAGCGATGTGACTTGCCCAGAGTTACATGGATCGTTTCATGGAAGTACAGAGAAGTGGTTAAATGCTCAAGTTGGAATCCTGGCTCCTTTGGAGACTATATGACTTTGAGCAAGTTACTTAAATTCCCTGTGTTTCAGTTTCTTAATTTTTAAAATGATATAAGAACAAGTAGCTTTGTTATAGGGTTGTTGTACTCTATAAGATAATATACTTATGATGCTTAGCTCAATGCCTGGCAGATGTAAATTCTCAAAAAACATGAATTAATTATGGAATACCAGAATCTAGTCTAGGTGCTGGGAGTACAAGGGAGAATAAAACAGATAAAGTCTTTGGCTCTGTAGGTTATATTCCAGCAGGAGACAGACCATAAACAAAAAAAGAAAATATGTGTAGGATCTGATGTTGGGTAGTGATAATAACTACAGTAATAAATAAAGTAAGATAAGGAATTAGAGGGTGAAAACCTACCTGGATAGGTGGGTTAGAGAAGGTCTCTTTGGGGAGGTCACACTTGATCAGGGACACGAAATGTCAGTATCATCATCATCATCATCCTCGTCGTCACCGTCATTCTCATCACAGCTGGGATTGAACACAGGCTCTTGAAGCCCAGGATGATGCTCTTCGAGCAACATCTTGCTGCCTCCCAGTGACTGAGTAGAGGAAGAGAGTTTATAAACAGCAAACAAATAACAAAAGCTAAAGTACAAAGCTAGAGTCTTCTCCCCTCACCCCAAAGTCAGGAAAAAGCTATGCAAGTAAGCTCAGCGAGCATAAATCCTGTTTTCAGAATATATAAACTATTAATGTTCGGACAAGTGACCATTTCTAATTCCTGCAGCCATTCAGCATGAATATAACTTGGAAACGTCACTCTGGACTTTTTCTCCTTCCTGGCTAACTATGTGTGTGAGGACACAAAGGGAAGGGACCTCTCGTTGCGCTGTATCGTCACTAACGATTAGCCCGTAAGGTACGGTGGTTTGGAGCACAGGATTTGGAGCCAGAGATAACTCACTTTTAATCCTGGTTCTACCACTGACCAGTGTGTAATTGGGCAAGAAGAGAAACTGCTGAAGTGTGGTATCCAGGAAGCCAGGTCCTGCTCACCTGAAGAACATGGTGCCGACGCAGTGTGGGCGCTTGGTGGATGGATGAGTGACTGAATGGATTCACCTTATCCCTAAGACTCAATTTTCACATATTTAAAATGGAAATGACAACACACACATCAGATTTGTGTAAATTCAATGGGATAATGAGTATATAGCACTTAGCACAATCCTTGGCATGTAGCAAGCAATCCACACACGGGAACTTTATCATTCAATGTTTTTAGCATGAATACAACTATGAATGAATGAAGACTATCTGTGTTGATGAGAGAATATAATGTGCATCCCTCTAATGAACAGGAGGGCTAAAGCTAGAACTGTCTTTGGAAATAAATATAAAATAAAATGCAGACCATGGTCAAGGGTCCTCAGTCTGAGGTACCTGAGAAAGATCCCTAGAATCTTCACGTGAAAATAAGAGTCCCGATTCAGATGGCATTTAAAGTTATCACCTGCTTGTGCCAGAAAATGTGCTATATACTCCTCTATGTAATTTCATAAAAAATCTCGTAATAATCCAGTCGGGTGGGTATGATGATGGTCAAACTTACAGATGGTTGGGAACAGAGGTAAGGGTTGAGTCAGTTCCTTTACCTGGAAGATATGAGGGTCGCATTGACTTCTAGAGTAGGTCAGCTTTCACACCAGTTTTTCTGGATGAACCTCATCTCATGGATTTATCTAGGCCCTTAGCTATCTGTACTGTATTCTGATTTCTATTAACAACCTATCCTTCGGATTTTCTAACCCATCAAAAGGAAAAAAAAAAATAGTGTGCTCTGTCTACCTCCCAGAATTGTTCAGAGAACCAAGCAAAAACAGTAAAGTGTTACGAAAAGGCAAATGCCCAAATGTAATGCTGTTATTGCTAAGTTAAGATAATAATGAACACTCCTTATAATTTTTAAAGAAATGTTGCAAGGTAATTATTGTCATGACCTTTTCTCTCTCCAAAGCATATCTGGGACACAAATTTGAGACTCCCCGGAACCTGCCAATCAGCTGCAAGAAGTTCAGTTGTCCATCAACAGTCAATAAATCCTCATATAGATTTTGCAATGTCTAAAGTGCACTCGTATATGTTTTTTTATTTGTAATTCATAACAACACATGAAAGAATTGTTTTGACTGTTTCTATGAGCAGGTGAGGAAACCAGGATTGAGACAGGTGAAGTGACTTGCCCAAGGTCACAGGCTCCTAAGGCAGGGCCCACACACACCCCTTCCCACTCCTGTAATCGTGACCGCCATTCTCACTGTGCTGATTCATCAGCCTCTCTTAGGCTCAAGGGGCTCAATTAGGCTAATTACTGGTAACACCTTTTTACATGATTTCATTTGCCACATTGTCCCAAAGCATAGATTCTGAATGAAGATAGAAAGGGCAAGGACCTCTATTCATTTGTTCTGCCATACTTGCATTTTTTGAGAAGAAAAACTTAGAGAAAATAAATCCGTGAACCTTTAAGGGCATATTGGTCTGAATGCATCGTGGAATTATAGGGCTTTACAAAGATGTGACCATGTTAATTGGACGACGAAGTATTTGGAGGGCTTAATCAACTGGGTTAGTAACGTTGTTGCTAAGATAATCCTTTACTTATTGGAAATTAGGAAAAGTTGGTTTGAACATCACTGTAAGAAGTGTACGCTGGATTTTCTCCTTTAGTTCCTTCCTGCCTCACTAGCCTGCTTTGTGCCCTGGGAGGCTGACCCCCCCAAAGGACTGCTTCAACCTCACTTCTTTGTCCTGTTCTAGCTTGAATTCAGCCGGTGGAAGCAGAGGCAGGAGATGGAAGATAGAGCTGGATAGAGAGTTTGAGGTGTTGGTACACCCTGGGCTGCAGTTGGTCATTGAGTGTGCCTGCCCGAGGCCACAGCTCCTACCAGGGGTGCTTCCCTGTAGCTGTAGGATAACTACAGCACTCTCTAGGTCCCATAACCATTCCCCACCCTGCCCCTCAGGCCTAACCACTTCGGTCTCTTCTCTCTGTCGTTATTAGACCAGAGTGTTTCATCATCCTTTGCTGGTTGACCTTAACCTTGTCTATGTCTTTGTAATAGTTCTGGCATTGAACACTTCTGTTCTCCTTGTTGAGTATGACACGTACTTCCTGCTGGGCATAAGTAGTGATGGTAGATGACAGTTGTAAAATTATCTTGCCTCAATCATGTGTACTCTGACCGAGGAGAGGAAAGTCTCTTCCCCTCCAACACACCAATGAAGGTGAATAGGCAATGGGGGTCCTTGGGGGTGCATGACAAGGAGTAGAGTTTGATGCAGTCATTGGATGTGTCCGTAATGGACAGAGGGATCCACACGAGACAAAGCTTCCAGCAACAGTGCTCAGTGAAAAAGGCAGCAGGAAGAATGTCTACGAGGACTTTTGTGCCCAGGTTGCTCAAATCTGTCAGCCACTATCAATGGTCTTGGGACCCAGAGCTCTTCAATCTGAAAGCACAGGAGGTGAGAGAAAATTACAAACAATTCCTGAAAGTAGAGAGGCAGCCAAAAATTTGGTTAAGTAGAGATTGAAAATAGAGTAAGGGACAAAAGTTATGGCTACTCCTAATTTTTAATAGTATTTTTATCATATCCTTAGTTATCTACTATGTTGTATATAATAAAATTGTTTCTATTGTGATTTTAATAAAGAATTGTATTTAAAGAGAGAAAAGATGACCACTGGTTAGCTTCTCTGGTGCCTTTGTAATGAGTCAGTGGGGTCCAAATGTATAACATTGTCCAGAATCCTCTTTCTGGTATGTTTCAGGTGAGGGTGGTCCACAGATTCTGGTGCAAAATTAGGAAGCAGGGTGACTGACCATCTCAGTTTGCTCAGGACTGAGGGTTTTCCCTTGTCATGGGATTTTCATTGCAAAAACCAGGACAGTCCTGGGCAAACAGGGAGAGTTGGTCACCCTGTTGGGGAGGGTGCAGGTGAAGCAGCAGCTCACACATGTTGTCCCTTACCTGCTGGCTCGCCTTGGTGGTGTAGAGCAGCATCAGGTCCTTGGGCTGCTCCACCGTCCCACCTCCTCCTTCAGTGTCTCCAACGGTTGGGCCAGATGTGCTCTGGGAAGAGGAGTATCACTTCTCTGGACACTCACAGCAGCAAGATCTTCCAGCTTGCTCTTGTGAGCTTGTGCTCGCCCATTTTACATCTGTCTGCTCACCCTGACTATCTAGTCTGCAGAACTCAAGCTCCAAAATCAGATGGTGAAACAATAGCATTATCAGCACCTGCAATGGCATCAATTCAGATGTCTGCAATAAATTCCATATATATGTATTCTATATATAGAGAGAGACACACACAGAGAGACAGACAGAGAGATAGAGACAGACAGACAGACAGACATCCCTGAATAATACATTTCTGGGTTCTGCTGTTCAGATTTAACTCTGACGGATACAATTTCATTTCCTAAAACACTCCTTAGCAAAGAGGCTTATAGTTGGACCTCCACAACTGTACCACAAACACCGTTTCTTACCTGTTGCCAGAATCACCACCTTTGGCTAAAGGCAGTCACCTACTAGATGCTCACAGTAAAATTATAGCAGGTGAATCTAGGAGGGCAAAGAGAAGGGATTGTATTGAATCTGTAGATTGTTTTGGGTAGAATAGTCATTTTCACAGTACTGATTCTTCCGATCCAAGAACGTGGTATATCTCTCCATCTTTGGTATCATCTTTAATTTCTTTCATCAGTGTCTTATAGTTTTCTGCATATAGGTCTTTTGTCTCCTTAGGTAGGTTTATTCCTAGGTATTTTATTCTTTTCGTTGCAATGGTGAATGGGATTGTTTCCCTAATTTCTCTTTCTAATCTTTCGTTGTTAGTGTATAGGAATGCAAGAGATTTCTGTGCATTACTTTTGTATCCTGCAACTGTACCAAATTCATTGATTAGCTCTAGTAGTTTTCTGGTGGCATCTTTAGGATTCTATATGTATAGTATCATGTCATCTGCAAACAGTGACAGTTTTACTTCTTTTCCCATTTGTATTCCTTTTATTTCTTTTTCTTCTCTGATTGCCGTGGCTAGGACTTCCAAAGCTATGTTGAATAATAGTGGCGAGAGTGGACAACCTTGTCTTGTACCTGACCTTAGAGGAAATGCTTTCAGTTTTTCACCATTGAGAATGATGTTTGCTGTGGGTTTGTCATATATGGCCTTTATTATGTTGAGGTAGGTTCCCTCTATGCCCACTTTCTGGAGAGTTTTTATCATAAATGGGTGTTGAATTTTGTCAAAAGCTTTTTCTGCATCTATTGAGATTTTCATATGGTTTTTCTGCTTCAGTTTGTTAGTATAGTGTATCACATTGATTGATTTGCGTATATTGAAGAATTGTTGCATCCCTGGGATAAATCCCACTTGGTCGTGGTGTATGATCCTTTTAATGTGTTGTTGGATTCTGTTTGCTAGTATTTTGTTGAGGATTTTTGCATCTATATTCATCATTTATATTGGCCTGTAATTTTCTTTTTTTGTAGTATCTTTGTCTGGTTTTGGTATCAGGGTGATGGTGGCCTCATAGAATGAGTTTGTGAGTGTTCCTTCCTCTGCAGTCTTTGGAAGGGTTTGAGAAGGGTGGATGTTAGCTCTTCTCTAAATGTTTGAAGAATTCACCTGTGAAGCCATCTGGTCCTGGACTTTTGTTTGTTGGAAGATTTTTAAACACAGTTTCAATTTCATTACTTGTGATTGGTCTGTTCATATTTTCTATTTCTTCCTGGTTCAGTCTTGGAAAGTTATACCTTTCTAAGAATTTGTCCATTTCTTCCAGGTTGTCCATTTTATTGGCATAGAGTTGCTTGTAGTAGTCTCTTATGATGCATTGTATTTCTGCGGTGTCCGTTGTAACTTCTCCTTTCTCATTTCTAATTTTATTGATTTGAGTCCTCTCCCTCTTTTTCTTGATGAGTCTGGCTAAAGGTTTATCAATTTTGTTTATCTTCTCAAAGAACGAACTTTTAGTTTTATTGATCTTTTCTATTGTTTTCTTTGTTTCTATGTCATTTATTTCTGCTCTGATCTTTATGATTTCTTTCCTTCTACTAACTTTGGGTTTTGTTTGTTCTTCTTTCCCTAGTTCCTTTAGGTGTAAGGTTAGATTGTTTATTTGAGGTTTTTCTTGTTTCTTGAGGTAGGATTGTATTGCTATAAACTTCCCTCTTAGAACTGCTTTTGCTGCATCCCATAGGTTTTGGAGCGTCATGTTTTCGTAGTCAGTTGTCTCTAGGTATTTTCTGATTTCCTCTTTGATTTCCTCTGTGATCTCTTGGTTATTTAGTAACATATTGTTTAGCCTCCATCTGTTTGTGTTTTTTACTTTTTTTTCCCTGTAATTGATTTCTAATCTCACAGCGTTGTGGTCAGAAAAGATGCTTGATATGATTTCAGCTTTCTTAAATTTACCGAGGGTTGATTTGTGACCCAAGATGTCATCTGTCCTTGAGAATGTTCCGTGTGCACTTGAGAAGAAAGTGTAATCTGCTGTTTTCAGATGGAATGTCGTATAAATATCAATTAAATCTATCTGGTCTATTGTGTCATTTAAAGCTTATGTTTCCTTATTAATTTTCTGTCTGGATGATCTGTCCATTGGTGTAAGTGAAGTGTTAAAGTCGCCCATTATTACTGTGTTACTGTCAATTTCCTCTTTTATAGCTGTTAGCATTTGCCTTATGTATTGAGGTGCTCCTGTATTGGGTGCATATATATTTACAATTGTTATATCTTCTTGGATTGCTCCCTTGATCATTACATAGTGTCCTTCCTTGTCTCTTATAACATTCTTTATTTTAAAGTCATTTTCTCTGATATGAGTATTGCTACTCCAGCCTTCTTTTGATTTCCATTTGCACGGAATATCTTTTTCTGTCCCCTCACTTTCAGTCTGTGTGTGTCCCTAGGTCTGAAGTGTGTTTCTTGTAGACAGCATATATATAGGTCTTGTTTTTGTATCCATTCAGCAAGCCTGTGTCTTTTGTTTGGAGCATTTAATCCATTCACATTTAAGGTAATTATCAATATGTATGTTCCTATTACCTTTTTCTTAATTGTTTTGGGTTTTGTTTTTGCAGGTCCTTTTCTTCTCTTTTGTTTCCCACTTAGAGAAGTTCCTTTGGTGGTGCTGAATTCTTTTAACTTCTGCTTGTCTGTAAAGGTTTTAATTTCTCTGTCGAACCTGAATGAGATCCTTGCCGGGTAGAGTATTCTTGGTTGTAGGTTCTTCTCTTTCATCACTTTAAATATATCATGACACTCCCTTCTGCCTTGTAGAGTTTCTGCTGAGAAATCAGCTGTTAACCTTATGGGAGTTCCCTTGTATGTTATTTGTCGTTTTTCCCTTGTTGCTTTTAATAATTTTTCTTTGTCTTTTATTTTTGTCCATTTGATTACTGTGTGTCTCGGCATGTTTCTCCTTGGGTTTATCTTGTCTGTAACTCTCTGCTCTTCCTGGACTTGGGTGGCTATTTCCTTTCCCATGTTAGGGAAGTTTTCGACTTTAATCTCTTCAAATATTTTCTCAGCTCCTACCTCTCTCTCTTCTCCTTCTGGGACCCTATAATGCAAATGTTGGTGCATTTAATGTTGTCCCACAGGTCTCTTAGGCTGTCTTCATTTCTTTTCATTCTTTTTTCTTTATTCTGTTCCATGGCAGTGAATTCCACCATTCTGTCTTCCAGGTCACTTATCCGTTCTTCTGCCTCAGTTATTATGCTATTGATTCCTTCTAGTGTATTTTTCATTTCAGTTATTGTATTGTTCATCTCTGTTTGTTTGTTCTTTCACTCTTCTAGGTGTTTGTTCTTTAATTCTTCTAAGTCTTTGTTAAACATTTCTTGCATCTTCTCGATCTTTGCCTCCATTCTTTTTCTGAGGTCCTAGATCATCGTCACTATAATTATTCTGAATTCTTTTTCTGGAAAGTTGCCTATCTCCACTTCATTTAGTTGTTTTTATGAGGTTTTGTCTTGTTCCTTCATCTGGTACATAGTCCTCTGCCTTTTCATTTTGTCTATCTTTCTGTGAATGTGGTTTTCATTCCACAAGCTGCAGGATTGTAGTTCTTCTTGCTTCTGCTCAGGTAACAATCCTGAAGTTTCTTCACCTTAATGATCCAAGTGAGTGGGAAAATAACAGCAGCGTGATCCCCCAGGGAGCAGGGTTCCTCAATCTGATGCAACATGAAGCAGGTCACCTTATTTTGAAACGCCTGCTTGCATCAGGAACAGCTGATAGCCACAATCTCTTTACTGTGGAAGGAGAATTTTTGCTGGAAGCCAATGTAAAAGGAATTTTTTCCAATCGGAGCAGATCTCAAACTCTAAATGATACTACTGTTATTGATGATAATGACAGTAATAATAATAACGATGACGGCGATGATGATGATGCAACAGGATAAATAATTGCCATTTGCTACCAGCATCTGGGATAAACTCTTTACCTGTTTTATTTTATCCAATCCCCATAAAAGCCCTAAGGAATGTAATGTGACCATTTGGCTCTCATATGCATTTTATAGTTGGGGAACACAGGTTCAGAGAGGTTAAGTAACTTGCCTCGTGTCTCAGAGACTAGTAAGTGTATTCCTGCAGTCTGAATACAGTCTGTCTGCAGAGCTCCATGTGTTGACTGCTACTCTGGTCTGGACCATGCTGATCACACTGTATGGTAGTTTACATGTCTGTGTCTCATCTAGTTGGTAAGTTTTTAGAAAGCAAGGAGGGACCATGACTGTTGATTTCTGTTTCTTCAGTCTTTCACATTGCATCTGGCACAATAAAACATTGCAAAGGGATGTGTAGAAAGCTGGATGGCTGGATGGCTGGAAGTGACCTGAGATCATCCTGTCCCACCTAATGTGCCCAAGGTGATGCCACTTGGCAGAGCTGGTCTGAGAAACCACATCTCTGGACTTCCAATCCTATGTCTTTGCTGGAGGAGGACATGACTGCTGGTTGACCCATGAGCTAGACCAGGGCAATTGGAGTCTCCTTGTCCCCTCCCCTGTCCTTGGAATGTATGCTCTGCCCATTGTTCCCACACTAAGAGCTGTTCCAAGGGCACAGCCTTGAGGGAGTAAGGTTTTGTTGAGACCCTCTGGACTGTCTATGTGACTGAACCCTGTTAAGTCCTCTCTGTAAACTTTTAGGACTGTGGCAGGTGGGTGTGGAGATCTACTCATCTTGCAGCTCAAGACAAGCCTCATTTACAAGTTCTGTACTTACTCAACCTGCCACCTACTCATCTGGGGTGGCTGCCTCTTTCTTCCATCTCTCCTTGCCCTCCATGTACGAGGGCCAGTTGGAGAACCAACAGCCTTTGCCACCACAGCACAGCCTGACATCTTTCAGCAAAGGAGGGAACACGAGAAGTTTGTATATAGCACAATATCTGAGCATCACAAATACCAGCAGAAAGGGGTGAGGATGCTGGCACTTTCCCCCTTCAGGTTAATAATTTATGGCCCCAAACAACTTTCTTTTCTTATACATAATGCAAAAATATATGCTGGCTTTGATAGTTAACCCACTGCTTTTAGCTATGGGCTGTGCAAAAGTATCAGAAGAAAAAAACATGCTGGAATTTTCCATTTTCCCTCATTGTCGTGCCTTCCTTTTACTGAAACTTGGGAATCAAATTATCTGCTTTTTCTATCAAACAACAAAACATTTACCCAGTTAATCTCTGACCTGAATTTTGTTGTTCTGAGCCTGAATCCATGTCATTATGCATCATTCAGATCCTGAAAATGCAATAGAAGTGGAGACTAAAGTGTATTTTAGCCTCCATTGATCAACATAATGATTCTAAATGTATTGGATATAAAATAATATACTAATTTTGCTTACTCTTCATTTTTCCCTCACAAACAGAGAAAAATCATAGTGCCTCAGGGGAACTGAAACTCTGCAGTCCCTGCACTTGAAACATGTAATGGGTTTCAGCAGTGATTCCACACAGCCTGGCGGGTGAGAGCACTGGGTCTCTTGTGTTCTATCCTGCTTATTCATTCTGACCCATAGACTCCTGCCAGGCCAGTGCCCTTCATGGGCTTGCTCTAACCCCTGCTAGATAGGATGAACCGCTCAGAATTAATATGAGGTAAAAAGGAATGAATGAATACGCATCAGAATATCTTTGTTTTAAATGTGGAAAATTTGGTGTCTTTATGCCAGTCAATGGTCAGATAAAGACTAAATCCAGGGACTCCAGTACCCTCTCCCCTGTCCCAAACCCTTCTCCAGCCTTTATTGGTCTCATAAAAGTTCTCCGACCTGGAGACCAAGTCTATTCTCCACTCCTGATACTGTCTCCACCCACTGTAAACATGGAGTTTCTCTTCCACTCACATTGGCTTTGGCATGGGCTATGGTCCCCAGATTCTCCATTTCTTCTTCTTCCTGATATTTTCAAAGCTAGGATAAGAGTCTACTTTTGTTTAAAGGTTCTGTCTAATGATCCAAGTGAGTAAAGAGACAAGATCAATAGGAAAGAACCAAAGGCGTGCTTCCCTATCTCTCCAGGAGTGGAGATGACAGAGGTCCTCAGATCTCGCAGGATACTCACCACGGGGTCCCTACACGTACATTCTAGGAATGTAGTTCCTAGAATTTCCACTGAAATTTTCCTCTCTTATTCTAGGATGGGTCTTCATAAGCCTCCTTCCTTCTGTAGGTCATGGTGAACTTTTTTACCATGAAATCCACTCAGAAGTTTAAATGATAGCTATTTTCTAAGTGTCAGGCTATTTTGGACATAATTTCATATATTCTTTACAAAATCTTGGAAGCCTGATAAAATCAGCCTTGCTTTAAAGGCAATCAATTATAACTGATATATTCCTTTTAACTAAAGTTTTCATTTTTTTTTTTTTCTCATGAGCCAGCATTTGTTGGGTAGAAGGAAAAAAAATGGTTGTACAATTCTGTGGGCAAACCAAGTCCGAGTCTAATGCAGAGAAACATTTTAACAGCTTCTTTAGCCCAGATAATGCTCAGACTTACAGAGGACAAGCATCCCTTGCTTCCAATTTAAAGAAGATTTGGTTGTAGGAAGGGGTGTGTGGCTGATGTGACCTTGTGGTTGTTTAGGAAAGGGGTTCATGAACGTCTTCTGGTCTTTGCAGCCCGTGGTTGACAGAACAGCCCCTGACATGTCTTTGCCCCAACCCCCAAATCCTGTGAATGTGTTACTTTACACGACAAATGAGACCTTGCTGATGTAGTAAAGGTTATGGACCTTTCGATCAGGAGAGATCCTGGGTTATCAGTCTCATCACATGAGCCCTTAAAAGCAGAGAACTTTCTCTGGCTGGAGTAAAAGAGATACAGCAGAAGGAGAAGTCAGAGAAATTCAAAGTGTGAGCAGGACTCGACCCACTGTTGTCAGAGGGGGTCACAGGGAAAGCATGCAGAGCGCTGTGGGCTACCTCTAGGAGCAAAACCTGGCTCTGCTGACAGTCAGCAAGGAAACGGGGGTGAAGAATTGAGTTTGGCCTATGACCTGAATGCGGTCGGAAGGAGGTTGACCACCAGAGCCTCTAGGAAAGAAGACAACCCTGCTGACATCTTGGTTTTGACCTTGTGACACCCTAAACAGAGGACCCTGCTGAGCCACCCTCTCTCCAGGCTTCTGACCTTAAGAGATATGAAATCATCAGTGGGTATGTTTTAGGCACTGACCCTATGGTAGTTTGTTCCGGCAACATTGGATCTTTAGTACAGAGCCCCAGAGTTGGACAGTCTTTCCTAAAGTCTGGGGGCTACCCTGTTATGGTTGGTCCCATGTGGCCTTTTGAAAGGAGGTCTTGGCACCCACCATGGGAGCCCATGATCATGATGATTTTTCTCCTGAACATGCTGGCAATCCTAAACCTCCCCAAAGATATAGAAGCCTCTGGCTCAATAGGTAGGAAATAATTTCAAGAAAATACCAAAGAGAAGAAAATCCCTTCATGTTTCAGAAAATATCACCCTACTACCCAGCTAATTGCCACGTGTATATTAGGTGCCATGAAAAAAGTGATAGCAGGAGCATGGAGAAAGGACATGTGTGTGGGTTCATGCACTGGCTTGTGTATTTGTGTTGGGCAAGGCAGGGCATGCTGAGGTGTCAAGAATTCAATTCTAAGATGAAACTTGAGAGAGGAGATCTGAGGGAGAGAATTTGGGGCAGAAGGAACGACGTGAGCAAAGGCCTGGAGGTGAGAGCACAGGTGTGGTTGAGGACTGGACATAGTGGGATGGCGGGAGCAGAGCTGCCTGAGAGCTTCTGGACTTTATCAGAAGCCCATGACACCAGCCAAGCATTTTGTGGCCGGAGAGTAGAGTGATCAGACATATGCTTTAGAACGATTGCTTCGGTGACAAAAATGGCCTGGAGGCGACAAAGAGGAGAGTGAGGGAGGACCATCATCTTTAGAGGATTGTTGTATCTTGTTTAAAGAAGGAGAGTTTGTCTCAAAAAGGGGTTATTACGCCTGGGAAAGTTCCGATTACTGTTATCATCGCCTGGCACTCAGGCCCCATCTTCCTGCAAGAGAAGCAAAGGGGCCAGATCGCTTTAGCTAAAGCTGAGGTCAAAACTTGAGTAGCGGAAGGTGCTTATTTTTGTTTCCCTTTCTTCACAGTAAAGACAGTGTCACAACAGAAGAGAAAATAGACCTCCAATCACCCTCCATCTCATCACCCTAAAATGACGATTTTCATTCTTGCAGGTTCATTTCTTGGCTTGTCCAAATGCCTATATAATTTTACACTATTGCAATCAGACTGTATACAATTTTCCATCTCACTCTGGGGACTCAACATGGTAATTTTTTCATGTGTCTGTAGCATCTTTATAAGAACATTTCTTAATGCCTACCTAGCATGCCACTGGCTTTAATGAACTAGTCTCTTTCTGTTAGACATTATGTTCCTCCAAGAATTTTTGCACTTATATGTAACGACTCCAGCACATAGCTTGTCTTATTGCCAGTGGGGGCAGGGAGGCATTTCCTAGGATAGATTTCTTCCAATGTTATTGCTAGGTTGATGATTAGGAATGGGTTTTTTTGTTTTTTAAAATTTTATTTATTTATTTATTTATTTTTGGCTACATTGGGTCTTCACTGCTGCTTGCAGGCTTTCTCTCTAGTTGCGGCGAGCAGGGGCTACTGTTCGTTGTGGTGCATGGGCTTTTCATTGCAGTGGCTTCTCTTGTTGTGGCTCCCGGGCTCTAGAGCGCAGGCTCAGTAGTTGTGACATGTGGGCTCAGTAGTTGTGGCTCGCAGGCTCTAGAGCACAGGCTTCAGTAGCTGTGGCACACAGGCTTAGTTGCTCCGTGGCATGTGGGATCTTCCCGGACCAGGGCTTGAACCCATGTCCCCTGCATTGGCACGCAGATTCTTAACCACTGCGCCACCAGGGAGGCCCCCTTACCACAGGATATTGAATATAGTTCCACATGCTATACAGTAGGACCTTGTTATTTATCCATTCTATGTATAATAGTTTGCATCTGCTAATCCGAAACTCCCAACCCATCCGTCCCCCCGACGCTTGGCAACCACAAGTCTGTTCTCTATGTCTGTGAGTCTGTTTCTGTTTCACAGATAAGTTCATTTGTGTCATATTTTAGGTCCCACATACAAGTGATATCATATGGTATTTGTCCTTCTCTTTCTGACTTACTTCACTTAGTATGATCATCCCTAGGTCCATCCATGTTGCTGCAAATGGCATTATTTCATTCTTTCTTATGGCTGAATAGTATTCCATTGTATATATGTACCACATCTTCTTTATCCATTCATCTGTCGATGGACATTTAGGTTGTGTCCATGTCTTGACTATTGTGAATAGTGCTGCTATGAACAGAGGGGTGCACATATCTTTTCGAATTATAGTTTTGTCCACATATATGCCCAGGAGTGGGATTACTGGATCATATGACAACTCTATTTTAGAGGAAAACTGAATTTGAAAGAGGTTAAATAACTTCTCAAATCAAGTGCTTAGAAAACACCCAAGCTTGGAGCTGAACCCTGCTTCAGCTGACTTCATAGTTTGTAATCTTTACCACCAAGTTGATGAACAAAACACCCTCTCCGTATCTGTTTATCATGAGGCTCATATTTGCAGAAGAGTCAAGAGGCATGAGTAACAAAAACAACCTAAAAATTGAAGAGTAGAGTCCTGAGCACCAGGTAAAACTCTTTTTGACGAGTCATAATGGCTATCTGTTGTCCAGTCTGGATCAAGAGATGTCAGGACTACTGTCTGTTGTTTATAAATTGTACCCAGAGAGTCAGTTCCTTGGGGGGGTTCATACACCTGGGCTGTAGACAGTTTCAACAGCATCTGTGTGAAAGGGTCGAGCATCCTGGTAAGCCCTGGCAGACTGGATCCTATGGGTCAGTGCAGATGACAGGCACAAGAACATCTATTAGCACTGGGAATCTCTGACCTCAGAGGCTGACGGCGGGTCATGATGACTCCGTGGAGGAGGGTGAACATGAGCATTTTTAGCTTGGGGTGGGAAGGGTGTGAAAATAGCAAGTGCATGTAATTACATTGTGACTGGAGTTTGCACTGGATTCAGACTTTGGAGGAAGCAAAGGGTGCTATATAATCCATCTGCGCCTGTTTAGCTTGCCAGGAACAAAAGTATGCACAGAAGGCGAGAGAAGGGAAAACCACAGGGGCTTGGGATAAATAACCTCCTGTTGCTATGTTGCCTGATGTCATGACACTTTGAAAAAGACGAGGTTGTCGTCTTTGGAAAAGGTAATAATTTTGTGATGATGTGAACTTATGTGCTTGTTTTTCTGTCTCATGGCTCTGCGTGTGTTTAAGGCCTGTCTCCCCAGTGTGTTTGAGGGACAGAGACTTCTTTCCTGCTTTCGTGTGCCTCAACAAAGTGCCTGAGCGCAAATTCCGTGCCAGCCACATCTCTGTGTGGTAGGGACCCAAGGATAAATACAACAGAGTGATAGGTGCAGTGGCTTGAGGTGCTGAGAACTGGGATGGTCAACCCTTCCTAAGGCAGGAGAGGGTGGAAGGGATAAGGTATGTTTTCAAGGAAGTGGCAGAGATAGGCCTGGAAGCTTTGTAGAGATTTGCCAGAGAGGCAAGGAGACTAACATTTCAGAAGAAATAGCCTAGGTAAAGGCAGGGTTTGTTTGGGGTTTTTGCAAGCCTTTTGAGGTGTTAAAGTCTAGACTGTACAGTAGTGACAGTGGGAGTTTGGAAGAGGTGAGAGGGAGTCAGAAAAAGGATGGGCTGAGAGAGGTGGGCCATGAAGGCATCTTTTGGCAGGGGCTCTGGATTGACATCAGACAAAATAGCAAAAGGGGGTTATGGTAGTTATATTGGAATGCGGGGTGAGCCTGTAGTGGCAGAGGCCGGCGTGACATTGCACCAGCCTGAGGCGCACCCTGCGTTCTCCCGGGGAAGTTGTCCCTGGATCACAGGACCCTGGCAGTGGCGGGCTGCACAGGCTCCCGGGAGGGGCGGTGTGGAGAGTGACCTGTGCTCGCACACAGGCTTCTTGGTGGCGGCAGCAGCAGCCTTAGCGTCTCACGCCCGTCTCTGGGGTCCGCGCTGATAACCGCGGCTCGCGCCCGTCTCTGGAGCTCGTTTAGGTGGTGCTCTGAATCTCTTCTCCTCGCGCACCCTGAAACAATGGTGTCTTGCCTCTTAGGCAGGTCCAGACGTTTTCCCGGACTCCCTCCCGGCTGGCTGTGGTGCACTAGCCCCCTTCAGGCTGTGTTCACGAAGCCAACCCCAGTCTTCTCCCTGGGGTCTGACCTCCGAAGCCCGAGCCTCAGCTCCCAGCCCCGCCCGCCCCTGCAGGTGAGCAGACAAGCCTCTCGGGCTGGTGAGTGCTGGTCGGCACCGATCCTCTGTGCGGGAATCTCTCCGCTTTGCCCTCCGCACCCCTGTTGCCGCGCTCTCCTCCGTGGCTCCGAAGCTTCCTCCCTGGCCACCGCCCGTCTCTGCCAGTGAAGGGGCTTCCTAGTGTGTGGAAACTTTTCCTCCTTCATGGCTCCCTCCCAGAGGTGCAGGTCCAGTCCCTATACTTTTGTCTCTGTTTTTTCTTTTTCCCTACCCAGGTACGTGGGGAGTTTCTTGCCTTTTGGGAAGTCTGCGGTCTTCTGCCAGCATTCAGTAGGTGTTCTGTAGGAGTTGTTCCACGTGTAGATGTATTTTTGATGTATTTGTGGGGAGGAAGGTGATGTCCACATCTTACTACTCTGCCATCTTATGGGGAAAAACTAAAACCATTTCCTCTTAACATCAGGAACAAGACAAGGTTGCCCACTCTCACTGCTATTATTCAACATGGTGTTGGAAGTTTTAGCCACAGCAATCAGAGAAGAAAAAGAAATAAAAGGAATCCAAATCAGAAAAGAAGCAGTAAAACTGTCACTGTTTGCAGGTGACATGATACTATACATAGAGAATCTGAAAGATGCTACCAGAAAACTACTAGAGCTAATCAATGAGTTTGGTAAAGTTGCAGGATACAAAATTAATGCACAGAAATCTCTTGCATTCCTATACACTAACAGCAAAAAATCTGAAAGAGAAATTAAGGAAAGAATCCCATTTCCCATTGCAACAAAAAGAATAAAATACCTAGGAATAAACCTTCCTACGGAGACAAAAGACCTGTATGCAGAAAATTATAAGACATTGATGAAAGAAATTAAAGATGATACCAACAGATGGAGAGATATACCATGTTCTTGGATTGGAAGAATCAACATTGTGAAAATGACTATACTACCCAAAGCAATCTACAGATTCAATGCAATCCCTATCAAGCTACCAATGGCATTTTTCACAGAACTAGAACAAAAAATTTCACAATTTGTATGGAAGCACAAAAGACCCCGAATAGCCAAAGTAATCTTGAGAAAGAAAAACGGAGCTGGAGGAATCAGGCTCCCTGACTTCAGACTATACTACAAAGCTACAGTCATCAAGATAGTATGGTACTGGCACAAAAACAGAAATATAGATCAATGGAACAGGATAGAAAGCCCAGAGATAAACTCACACACATATGGTCACCTTATCTTTGACAAAGGAGGCAAGAATATACAATGGAGAAAAGATACCCTCTTCAATAAGTGGTGCTGGGAAAACTGGACAGCTACATGTAAAAGAATGAAGCTAGAACACTTCCTAACACCATACACAAAAATAAACTCAAAATGGATTAAAAACCTAAATGTAAGGCCAGACACTATAAAAATCTTAGAGGAGAACATAGGCAGAACACTCTATGACATAAATCACAGCAAGATCCTTTCTGACCCACCTCTTAGAGAAATGGAAATAAAAACAAAAATAAACAAATGGGACCTAAATGAAACTTAAAAGCTTTTGCACAGCAAAGGAAACCATAAACAAGACAAAAAGACAACCCTCAGAATGGGAGAAAATATTTGCAAATGAAGCAACTGACAAAGGATTAATCTCCAAATTATACAAGCAGCTCATGCAGCTCAATATCAAAAAAACAAACAACCCGATCCAAAAATGGACAGAAGACCTAAACAGACATTTCTCCAAAGAAGATATACAGATTACCAACAAACACATGAAAGGATGCTCAACATCACTAATCATTAGAGAAATGCAAATCAAAACTACAATGAGGTATCACCTCACACCAGTCAGAATGGCCATCATCAAAAAATCTAGAAACAATAAATGCTGGAGAGGGGGTGGAGAAAAGGGAACCCTCTGGCACTGTTGGTGGGAATGTAAATTGATACAGCCACTATGGAGAACAGTATGGAGGTTCCTTAAAAAACTAAAATGGAACTACCATACCACCCAGCCATCCCACTACTGGACATATACTCTGAAAAAACCATAATTCGAAAAGAGTCGTGTACCACAATGTTCATTGCAGCTCTATTTACAATAGCCAGAACATGGAAGCAACCTATGTGCCCGTCAACAAATGAATAGGTAAAGAAGATGTGACACATGTATATGATGGAATATTACTCAGCCATAAATAGAAACGAAATTGAGTTATTTGTAGTGAGGTGGATGGACCTAGAGTCTGTCATACAGTGTGAAGTAAGACAGAGAGAAACAAATACTGTATGCTAACGCATATATATGGAATCTAAAAGAAAAAAAGAAAATGGTTCTGAAGAACCTAGGGGCAGGACAGGAATAAAGATGCAGATGTAGAGAATGGACTTGAGGTCACGGGGAAGGGGAAGGGTAAACTGGGTCGAAGTGAGAAAGTAGCATGGACATACATACACTACCAAATGTAAAATAGATAGCTAGTGGGAAGCAGCTACATAGCACAGGGAGATCAACTCAGTGCTTTGTGACCACCTAGAAGGGTGGGATAGGGAGGGTGGGAGGGAAACGAAAGAGGGAGGGGATATGGGGATATATGTATAGGTATAGCTGATTCACTTTGTTATACAGCAGAAACTAACACACCATTGTAAAGCAATTATACTCCAATAAAGATGTTTAAAAAAAAACGGGGGGTTATGTATCCCAAGTAGCCCTGGATTTCCCTTTTCTCACCTTCTCTCTATACTTGGAAGTGATTTGACCCTACAGTGCCAACCACCCAGCTTCTGACCTAGAACGATGACCGAGGAGAAGCATGTATTGCGAAATCAGGGTGAAGCCCAGTGGGGCCATCCACTAGCCATTTTTGTTATGTTAGGCAAAATATTTCATCTCTCTGAGTGTTCTAGTCTTCTTATCTTGAAAACAAGAACATTAGTGTTTATCTTACAGGGTTGTTCTAGCAGATAAGAAAAAAAAATCCAATGGTGTAAAAGCATTTATATGACCCATTCCTGGCATATAAATATTACTTTCTTCCCTAGGCATTCAGTTGTTGCCTAGTCAATTCAGACTGAATATGATTTCATGAAACAGAGATAAACAAATGAAAGATTATCGTGATCATTCACAAACGAAAGAATGTGGAGAAAATTGTTATCATGGAAGAGGAATACTTCCTACAGAACGGAAGGGATGGAAGGCCATCCAAGGCAGAGGAGTGGAGGGAAGGAGTCAGAAAGAAATGAGAGACATAGGATTCATGGCAGGAAATGTGGATTCCAAACAAGGAAGGGCTTTAGCTGGACTCTAGGCTCAAAGACCTAGTTAATAGAGACACGATCAGTAAGTGCCCTTTGTGATATGACCTCCCTGGACACTGGGGAGCAAGTCACAACTTTCTGTCACCTTCTGTCACTGCTTTCTGTGTTCATTCTTCTTCTCTGTCCCCCTGAGTCAGGGAGCAATAATTCTTTCTAAGCTGGCTCCTGAACATGCAGTTAATTTAGATCTATTGAGTTTACAGGGATTACCTTGCTTCCTTTATAGTAAATAAAGCTGTAAACAGCTGGTGAAATTGATTAATGGCTCCAGGTGAGCGGCAGCATTTAATCAATGGCAAAAGCTGTTTGTTGGGTACAATCTGGAGGAGAGGGGAGCTTGGGGCAAGGACCACAGCCTTGGGGCAGGACAGGTGAGCCCCGAGGAGGGAGGAGCTGCAGGCTTGGTAGGGCGGGAGCTTCCTTCAGCAAAAGAAGGGTCGCTAGATTGTACTTATTCAATCTAGATGATGGCCTCATTGCATTTTCTTTTTACATTTGTTTGGCGGGGGATAATTGAATTATTATTTTTTAAAACTCTATAATTACATAGAAAACATGAAGAGAATTTCAAATAGAGAAAATTAAAAAAAAAACCACCTCTCATCCAAAGTAAATCAAAGTAGTTTCATTTTATGTTCATATCTTGTCACTGATGGCACACATGTGTCATGTTTGCATTTTTATTCTGTTCCCCTATGACCCGTTCTCCCCAGGCATTCGGAGACATTGTTTTAACATGTAAATCTGGTCATACTATGCACTGCTTACACTCTTCAGAATCTCCTTCAGAGTCTTCAGAATACTATTTCAAGTCCTTAACGGGCGCAGCAAACACAGCCTTACACAGTCGGGCCCTGCTCATCTCTCTGACTTTATCTCCCATCAATATCCTCCTTATTTGCTAGATGCCTGCAAATGTCTCCCCGAGTTTGCTCTCAAAGCTCAATCTCTGTCCTGCTTTATCTCATCTGGCACACTCTCGCCCTACTTATCGCTTGATGATTCCAAGGCATCCTACATGTGTCAGAGAGCTTTTCCTTACTCTAATCTAAATTAGATTCTTGGGAATTCCCTGGTGGCGCAGTGGTTCAGAATCCGCCTGCCAATGCAGGGGACACAGGCTCGAGCCCTTGTCTGGGAAGATCCCACATGCTGCGGAGCAACTAAGCCCGTGCGCCACAACTACTGAGCCCACGGGCCACAACTACTGAAGCCCACGCACCTAGAGCCCATGCTCTGCAACTGCAACAAGAGAGGACACCACAGTGAGAAGCCCACGCACTGCAACAAAGAGGAGCCCCCGCTCGCCGCAACTGCAGAAAGCCAGCATGCAGCAACGAAGACCCAACGTGGCCAAAAATAAATAAATAAAATAAATAAAATTTAAAAAATAAATTAGATTCCTTTAATTAAACTATATCAGAATACCCTGTACTTTCCTCCTTTTGCTTCCCTCTGGTTATTGTAGTTTGGATGATTTTTGTGCCATATCCTTTTCCCCCTTAGATTGTAAGCTTCCCGAAGATGGAGAACATCTATCTATTCATCACTGCAGGTGGTGCATCTGCAGAAGGGATCATAGTGGAATCATTGTTGACGACTGAATTTAATTATAAAGACTCACTTTTACGTTCTTCCCTTTTCGCTTAGCATCACATCATAAACATTGTACGGCAATGATGCGTTTCATTGGTTGCTTACCATTCCATCAACTAGACCTAACTTATTTTACCTATATGTAGTCGGGCAATTGAGTTTCGTCCATGATTTCATGATCCTCAGTAAGGCTTACCTTTTAACTTCCAGTGACTTGTACACTTAAGAATTATTCCTAGGGAAAATGGGTTAAATTGAACGGAGTATTTTCTTTGTTCCATAGTTGGAAACGCAATCATCAGAGTACTTGTCCTACAGCATGCCGAGAACTCCTGACTGAAGGGAGGAAAAGTGAGGTCTCACAGGCAGATTTAGGAACACAGCAGGGAGTGGGCCAGGTAGAATATCTCACAGGCAGATTTAGGAACACAGCAGGGGGTGGGCCAGGTAGAATAGCTCTCTCCTAAATGCAGTTCCTTGGGACAAACTCAACTTCTGACTGTATAGTGAAATCCACCATAGACCATATGCAAATAAAAGGCTGTGGCTGTGTTCTCATAAAATTATTTACAAAAACAAGGCAGACAGGATTTGGCCCTCGGGCTGTAGTTTGCCAGCCTTTGTTCAAGAGCATTGAATCAGATGTTATTTGTAAAATGCTCAGCTCAGTGTCTGGAACATAGAAGTACCTAATAAAATAATAGCTGTTATAGAGATTATGATGTTGACCACTGTGATTGGCATCTGTCTGTCTACTGGACTTGGCTGCCTGCCGTTATCCTGAGGTTTCTTGGATTCTGACGCATGTAACAACAAACACTTCCCGCCAACAGAGCTTTGCAGAGCCTAAGGCTTCCCTTGGCAAAACTCGGTAACTCCCCTCTCTTTAGGTGTATTCCATGATCATGCAGGAATTCCCAGAGGCCTTTGCAAATTCCAGTGCTTTCAATTGGACACATTAGTTTAAAGCGTATAATTACTTCTAATTGGGTTCACGGTCAATGGGCCGCAGTGCTATTAGAGACATAATCAATAATCACTCTGTTGAGCAGTTCTAGCTCAATACCATCTCCTGTCCAGGCCTTCTGATCGGTTGAGATTTGACCACATATTAGGTAACACCCAACAAATGAAGTCTGTGGCCTTGCACTCAGCCTGTGATTACTGCTGTATTTTCCATCTGCTTCGGTGGAAAATTGTTGGCCGCAAGCACAAGAGGAAGCAACTCTCAGCAAGGTGTAGAAACAGGAGGGTTGATGCCCTCCCTTCTGTGTCCTTATGGCTCCAGAGGCAGAGAATAATGTGGGTGCATGAGAGAGGCAAAGGCCACGGTTACGGTTAATTATGTATTCAGCTCAGCAGACCTTGGGAAGGCACTTTAAGGTTCATCTGGGCTAATTCTAAGCCCCTGTCAGAAACACCAGGATATCCAGGCCTTTCCTCACTCAGAAACTTGTATGTCCAGGAAGAGGGGCCCTGGCTCCGCCAGCTGTGCCATCCACGTTCCAGCGACCTTCTCACCAAAGAGCTTAAGGATGTAGCTCGTTGATCTCGTCCTTGGCTATTCTAGCTTTGTGGTCCTGCTTTCTTTCTTCCAATGATCATTTTTGAGGCATTCCCCACAGACGACTGGAGCTAAAGACGGAGGAGAGAGCTGAGATTCTGTCTCTAACATTAACCAGATCTGTGGCCTGGGGGACCCACTAGCAGCCTCTGTTTGGGGGGGCTAGATTAATGCCAAGGTCACTCCAGCTGTAGCCAGCTGGGTTAATGAGTGGTGCCTGCACTGCCGTGTTTGAACCTTCCTTGCTCACATAAGGGGGCTTATGTCTCTCTTTCATGGACTATCCTATCTGGAGTCCAGACTCAGGATTGTCAAATGCTGTTGAGGATAATCAATGCGTGGGGCAGTTGGAGGTATAAATGGTTTTATAAGTTAATTCATTGCTTTATATAAAAAATTCTTATATAAATAATTTTAATTAGTTCAGTGTAGCCAGAAAAGTAAATTAAATGAATGATCCAGTAACATGTTATTTCTTAAGCTCCTAATACAAGTGTTGTTACAGTAAATGATGGAAGAGACAGACAAGGAATGAGTGAGGCACCAAGCCGCAGCCTCAGCATAGAGTTATTGCTCACATGAGCGGTAAATGGTGGAGCCACCAAGACCAAGTCCAACTCCATCCAGCCTTGGAATGAGTTCTGATCAAAGTGGAAACCAACTTAATATTGCTGACCAAATCTCTGAACACACCAGCTCACTGTGTCATAGCTCACCTCCCATCATGAGATTGGTTCCATCCTTCTGATTTTACAGGTAAGAAAACCAGAACTCAGATACATTAGGTAATTTAAGGACACACTGCAGGAAATCAGCAGTTGAATCAAGATTAGGCTTAGAACTGTCTGACCCGAAGGGCTATGGTGTGAGCCTCTGTCCTGCAGTGTCTCTCTGCCATCTGGAAGCTTGACCACCTCTGTTTTGGGGGCCTGGTGGCCAACTTGCCCCACGGGAATCGGGACACTTTTTCTGAAGCCCTGCCATATGGCCTGGCTTCTGTCTTGGTTGAGTTTCTCTAGTCCTCCACTGGGACTGACATTTTCACTTTGGATTCATTTAGTTGTCTGGAGTCTTGAAAAATTGCCTATTGCTTGCTGGTCATGGTTCTGTGTCCCAGATTCTGGTCCTTGTACCACCAAGCTCTGCATGAGGTCAGCTCCAGAGAGACTGGTCAACCAGAATTGATGGGTTTGGGGAAGAGCCCAGCTCCTCCGTGCCTGTTTCTCTACCTACCTACTGAATTGCATTCACCCTCTCAGGGCCACCCGTACTTTGGCCTGAGTCCCATGTGCCTCACTGGACACTCTATCCTGTACTGCTCTTCACCCAACTTTGAGGCCATCTCTGTAAGAACATCTTAGTAGGACAGAAAAGAGTTTTGAAGTTACTTCCTAGCTGTGGGATCTTGAGCAGACCACTTACCTCCCCTGAGGCTAATTGCCCATCACTGAAGGGGGAGTGATACAGGTACCTCCCTCACAGGGGATGGTGAGGATGAGAAGTAAGGGATGTGGTGATTGCTTAGTAAGCGGTGATTTTGTTATAGTGGCTTTAGTTGTTGTTAATTGCTCTTTCTTGGGGTTCACGCTGCTCTGGTGGTGGCCATGACCTTGTTTTGCCCCTTTGCTGTGAAGTCAGCCTCACTCTCATGCTTCCAAAGCTCCCCAGTTTACACAGACACAAGGAAACAAGTCTGGCAGGCACATAAGTTAATTAAGAAAATGAACCAAATCAAAGGAGGCAGAGGTAGCTAGGAAGAAAAAAAGCCAGAGAATTGGGTTCAAAGTGTAGTTGTTAATTACTTGCTCTGGATTTATAATGCCAAGAGGGTCCATCAGCTAGAATACAGAATGAAGGAAGGAAATAAATTAACAGAGAAACTCCGCCTTGTGTTGATACTCTGTAATAGGCCAGAGTCCTTGCGAGTAATTAATAGCAAGTTAGGAAGCCGATTTCCTCAGCAATTGAAGGAGTCTTTGTAGAAACGTTTTTAAGGATAGAAGCGGAGATCATGGAGGAAACTGGGAGCTGCGTCACAGAAATGAATCACTGTTACTAATTCCTGAGGGAAGTCACACTCTAAAGTAGGGGTTCCTTGACATGCAGGGTGATTGTTGACTTGGGGGCAGCAGAGGACTGAGAAGACGAACTGAGTGTCTATCATAAGACCAGAGGTGGAATCTGAGTTCTTCTGACATTTGCTCTGTGCCTTTGGACAGCCTCCTAACCTCTCTGAGCCTCACAGTTTTACTCTGTAGTTGAAGGACAATACAGACCCATCTAAATCTCAGGGCTCTTGTGACCGTCAAGTGGGAGAAAGGATTTTGTGAATTTTTAAGAGCCTCAAGATCTGAGCAACCATGATGATGAAGATGATGGTGATTATGGCGGTGATGACGTTGACAAGGATTCAGGATCATGTGAGGTTGAAGTTGACTCCTAGATGTTTTAACCTAAAGGCATTCTATCCTGAATGTCTTCCCTCTGGCTCCCAGATGCCTTGATTGGGCACTTTGTTATAGGACATCTGTAGTCCCTGATGACATGTTTTCTTTCTTTTCATTGCATTGCCATTGTGTTTTCTATCCATTCACCAATATCTCATTATATTGTTTACTATAATCCACACTAGTTTCTCTTGGGTGAGTGTCAGAAAATTAGGTGAATAGATCTATCATGCATTGTACTGTATGCAATGCCAGGAGCTGTACATTCCTCATGTTACTACATCCTTTTAGAAAAATCCTGAGATATATTTTATTAATCCAGTTCTGTTGAGAGAAGGGAGGCATGTCCGGCGTGATACAAATATTAAATAACAGAGTCCAGAGTTAAGACTAGATCTGTTTAATTCTTTTCGATAAATAAACTCACTCTCAGTGTGTTTAACCTTGTTTGTTCAGCTAAGCTATGTTTTAAGCTTTGCATAGGAAAGTAATTATGGCTGCTGTAAAAAGATCCTCAGGAAAAAGAAGCTTTAGTCTAAGCGAAAGGTATATTCGTTGTAGTGAAGGGTTAACCCCCACCCCAAATTAGCCACCTGTGCTAGTAAGAAGCTTCCAGGTTAATTGAAGAACATATTACTCTGATAGAGGCTGGTGGTGTATTTCATACTTGCACTGTCTCCACCACCCTACTGGTCACCAAGAGCAAGGGTGCTCTTTTCAGAGCTAGCAGTCATATTTGAGTTGTGCTGTCTGCCGAAAGCAATGGTGGCTTTTGGAAGCAAACTTCATCTGGATGTGATTTGTAGAGACACAGTTGACACCTCCCTCTGCTAAAGGTACCACGCAGCTTCCAATGCCAACCGTACAAGCCTCTTGGGAAATTCAGGACTTAAATGTGAGTTTTCAATTTCTGAAAACACAGATGAGATAAAGCAACACTCTCCAGAGAGGAAAGAATAGAAAGATTTTTAAACGTAGTGATTGATAACAAAGGGTGAAAATAGTGTTTCCCCAAGCACGCAGACATTCTGTGGGCGGATTAATAGGTGTTACATACGATGGGAGTTCTGTATGCGTGTAGATGTGATCAAATTTGTATTTAAAGAATATTACAGACTTTGGATACTGCAGGACTGACAGTATTCCTAAATTTCTTGATCACCCTTCGTCCCCACCACCACCCCCATCCCCGTAACATCCCCCTGCTCCATCTCTGCTCTAGTCGTCACAAGAGGTCATTGAGTTGCTCTGGAACAGAGCTCAGCAGGTTCTGCAGACGTGTTCTCCCAAGCTCTTCTCAGAGGTGAGAGTTAGCTGTCCCACTTGTTATTTTAAATAAAACATGATTCAGAAAAGAAAATATCATATTTATGTGCCTGGATTATGTGTTTTCCACCCCTTTTATTTAGGCATTTCTATAGTCAGCCTTAGAAACCTTACCCTGTAAGCTTTAGTTTATGGAGGACACGCAAAAACACATATCCCCTGGACATGCTGGACATGTCCTTTAATTTTCTTTCTGAGAACATTCACTAAACAGCTACTATGCACCAGATCTCTGATAGGAACTGTGATTTGAAAACAATAATATATAACTGCTAATCTCAAGGAGCTCAGAGTCTGGAGTGTGTGTGGGCAAAACAGGAACAAACAAAACCACGGTGATTATGTGCTCTGATAGTAATAAGAGTAGAGATATAGGAAGGATATACAACCTACCCTAGGTGAGGGTATTCTAGAAATGAGAAACTACCTTCACTGGTAAATTGAAAAAACAAAAGCCAAAAAACAAAAAAAATATGAAATAGTTTTGAAGAAAATTCTAGATCAATGTAATTATGTTACTGATGGTCTTTGTGAAACTGTGAGGTCTTCCAGATGGAATTCTGAAGATTCTGTGCTAGCCTTCAAGCCTCCCTGGCTTCCTTCTCTAATTTAGGTTTTGCATCTTAGGGCACATAATTAAATTACTCTTATGTGTAAGTAACTGAGTCTGTTGAAATAAACCAAAAGCAAGCAGTTATTGATTTTTCTATAAAATATAAGTATTTTAATTGCTGTGTAAGTTGTTAATAATCTATAAGCGTTAGTTTTGTTTAAGCAACAAGCCAAGGAAGAGTAAGATTTAGAAGACCAATCCATCTAAGTAGAATACATTTCCCTCTTCCCTGAATATCACTGACATCAATCACTGTTTGATATTATTATAGGCTTATTGCTAAAGTCTTAGCTGATTTCAGCCTGTCCATTTTCCTAATGATGAACTTCTGAGCTGTGCCTACACTGAGGATTTCCAGAGCTGACTTTTTCTATAAAAACTAAATTAGTGCAGTGCACAATGGAACATTACTCAGCCATAAGAAGAATGCCATTCTGCCATTTGCAACAACGTGGATGGACCTGGAGGGTAGTATGCTTAGCGAAATAAGTCAGACAGAGAAAGACAGATACTCTGTGTTATCACTTATTTGTGAAATCTAAAAAATAAAACAAATGAATGAATGCAACAAAACAGAAACAGACTCAGAGAACGAACTAGTGGTTACCAGTGGGGAGAGGGAAGGGGGGGCAAGGTAAGGATAAGAGATTAAGAGATACAAACTACTAGGTAAAAAATAAATAAGCTACAATGATATATTGTACAGCACAGGGAGATAGAGCCATTACTTCATAATAATTTTAAATGTAGTATAATCTATAAAAATATCAAATCACTATGTTGTACACCTGAAACTAACATAATATTGTAAATCAACTATATCTCAGTAAAAAAAACCTAAATAAGTGCAGAGGCATTTGAATTGGAGATGGTGCTCTGTTGTTTACATAGAAATGTGAACGAATCCCACTTAGAGGAACATAAAAGAGAAAGTTCTTCCCATATTTTGTTTCCTACCCAGAAAGTGATTCTCAGGGGAGGGGAGGGGCTGTTTCAGTAATATTGGGGAAGAATAATGACTTGTGCTAAAATAAGGGTATTATAGATGGGATATATAGCCCTCCTGGGAGTGAACATTCTACAGCATAGCAGGCATAGCACACTTACAGTGCCTGGTATACCGTAGGTGCTCAGTAATCATTCTAAATGAGTGAAGATGGATTGAATTTATAGTTCTTTGGTGATTACAGCTGACTGTATAGCAACGCTATTATTTATCAGATACATTCTCGGAGATTAACTCGTTTGCTTCTTTGGTGTTTTGCAGTTTTGGAAAGTGTTGGGGGGAGAGCCAGGTGCTTCCTTTTCCAGGCATTTCAGTGGGAATCATTTTAATCATTCCTGTGAACATGTTCAGGAATAGATCATAGCTGTGCTCCTTTCCTTCCTGCCAGCTTTAATTACCTAACTGGTGCTACAAGGAAGCCAGCCTCTTCTTTTCCCTCTCACCATGGCACGGCTTGATTCCCTGGCTGGGGACCCCAAATATCTTTTCATCCATACTGGTGGCTCTCTGACTCTTTCCAACTCCAGACTCCGAGGCTGGACCCTGAACACTTTTGCTCTGGGTTGCACTGCACGTCACTTCTCAGCCCTTTCCAGACCTTTCTCATTCATTCTCTGTCTTTTAGGGTTTCTGTCTAGTCCTAAGACCTGATATTTGAGACAATGAAGCCACTACTGAATTCACGCTGCTCCGCTGGTGGATTGTTCCACTGATGCCCCCGGATGTTCACACTTCTCTGTGTCCAAGCCCTGGGGTAGTTCCTACCACCCTGCCACTGAGCTTGGCCATGCAACTTTTCAGCCAGTGGGATAACAGCAAATACGACGGCTCCCAGGTTAGAATCTGCCTTTGGACTCACCTTCCTATGTCCACATCTCTGAGTCACCCACGTCTGATCAGCTGATTTTGCCCCAGCCCTCACTTTTGCACCATCTTGAGTAACTGTTTGGACCCGTGTTTCCCAGCTTCATCTGGTCTGGCCCATCCAGCGGTTGCCCTAGCCTTGGTTCAGCCTTCGTCAGACGCTGCAGACAATTCCTAACAGCAGAGCCCCTGCCCTGTGCGACGGGGGGTGCTTCCGGGAAAGAATCCATAGACCGGTTAGGGACAAATAGCTTGAGAGGCAGAGATGCCTCGACTCTCAGAACCCTGAGAGGATGGTCTAGTGAGGAGCAGGTGAAGGGATGAAGAGCAGAAACAGGTGTGGGGGAGGCACGTGAACCACGCACCACCGGCCTTGGAGTGAGAACAGCCAGCCTGCTGTTGAATCCCGCCCCGAACACTGAGGGACTCACAGATCCAGAAAGGGCAGGCTTGGGAGAGGTAGGACCGTCACTGGAGACAGACTGCAGCATCCAGGATCACCAGGCATTAAGACATCTTGCATAGTCCAGCATAGTCCAGCAGCATAAATTGGGTCAAACCCTCAACAAATCCTGAAATTTTGTAGCACAGGGGAAGCAAGTTTTCCCAGTGTCAAACACCAACTACTGAGTTAATGCTGCTTAATGTTAATTAAACATATTAATATAGTTCAACTGTAAGGGAATCTGTAGAGCTTCTCACATAGTCCTCAAAAGGGCTGAGAGAGGAGAAATTCCCAACTCAGAAAATGTTCACGAAGGTAATTACATAACGGCAGAAATCCAGGCAAGATGTACAGACACGGGTGTTTCATAAGCAACTTTAAAAAAAAAAACTGCATTCATTGCGTTTCATTTTATTTAGCTTCTCCCCCATATTTGTGGGTGACAGACAAACACCAATCAAAGTTTTGGAGTAAACGGATTTGCATTTGAGTATCAACAATGCCATTTAGCAGTGTGCAGCATTGAAGCAGCTACTTCGGCATTTGAAGCTCGGTTTTCTCAGCAAATGAGAAGAAAAGTTATCCCATAGAGTGAGCCTGAGGATTGAAGTAGATTAAAAAACAAAAACATTAAAAAGCAGCAAGTACAGGGTCTGGTACACTAGGAGCACCAGCTATAATGTGTTACTTCTATTATCCTGAGCATTTTAAAACAGCTGGTCATTTCCCCATAATTTGCAGGAGAAGATCATAAAAGGAAAGCAGAATTCTGACCTACCTGCCAGCTGTGAACCACGCCTCACCCCAGATGTCTATTTGTATGACCACCGTAGGGGTTCATTCTTTCTCTTGTGAATGAGAACCAAGATAATCAAATATCCTCATCTATTAGAGAGCTGAGTGGAGGCAGCTCAGAGATGAATGGCTGAAGAGCATAAAGAATAAGGATGCTAACATATACATATATGAGGAATGCCTTAAAATCGCTTTCACAACAAAGGAGAGAGAGAGAGAAAAAATTTGTACAACACGCAGACTCTTTTGTAGCAGAGTCATACCTGGGGTTGATGCTATTCATCATGAATTATATGGTGGCGATGTGTTTATACCAAGTGTTCAAGAAACTTGCCAGATTGATGAAAAATGCATAGGTATGCACTTTAGTCTGACGCCAGACATGAGATGGGGGAAGAAAGAACCAAATTGGAAAGAGAGGGAGATGGAAGAACCAGTAGGAGGCTTATGGGATAGTGAGGTGAGGAAGGAAAAAAGATTTTCGTACTAAGACCACACGCATAACACCAGCAAGATTTTCATTTGACTCTCCCTAATCGTGTATTCCTAGGATCATGATAAGCTCTAAGTTTCGAGCTGGATCCAGGGACATACTGAAAGCGGCACCATATGAATGGGAAAGAGTACAAGGTTTGAACCTGTGCTGTCCTGATTCCAATTCCAACTCGGTCAGGGTCCGGTGTTAGGACTCTGGGGGGTTACTTGCCTTCCCTGACCCCAGTTTCTTTGTCTTTGTAATATTGGCCCTAATTATATTAGTGAAACCAAATGAAAGTTGAGTCAGAATTCTCAAAACAAGCTTGGGCTAGGAACTTAAACAGCAGAAGTAAAATCCAGACAGAGGCCTTTAGGGACCCAGGAATCCATAGAGAATTTCGAGGTCAAATCCAACCAAGGGTTGACCTGGAAGGCAGACACAGAAACTCCGAAAAGTGTGGGAAAGGACTTGTGTTTAATTCAGACTTGCATGTTACAACACGACTACCTCTTGTGCTCTCTTTCAGAGCTTATGTATGTGTGTATACAGTGAAAAACCGAGACATGCACTTAGCTAGCTCTTTAAACTGTACAAAATAGTGAACAAAACATTCTTTCTGACCCTGTCTTATCCCAGACTCCTGTGTCACACCCAAATCAATCACTATTAGCGATTGCTCACGTACTTTTCCAGAGATTTAAAATCATATACAAGAAGAGACACATGGAGATGTAGGTGAGATGTAGATACAGATGTATGTGTAGATAGAGGTATAGATGCAGATACAGGTGCAGATGTAGGTGTAGCTGTAAATATAGATGAGATAGATGCATGTGTAGATATAGATGCAGTTCAGATATAGTTGCAGATGCAAATGTAGTTGTAGATGTAGGTGATCAATAGTTGTATGTGTAGTCGTGGATATAGATGTGGAGGGAGATACAGGTATAAGTGGGAGATACAGGTGTCGATGTAGATATAATTGTATATGTAGATATAGGTACACCTGTAGATGAGCTATAACTATAAATATATATGTAGCTGTAGGTTTAAGTGTGCATATAGGTATAGCCATAGCTGTAGGTGTAGGTTTAAGTGTAGATATTTCACCATACCCACCCCCCTCTTCTGCATGCAGTGGGTAGTACACTTTTCTCACTTTTCCACAGCTTTCTCTCTCACTCTTCTTATCTTGGAGTTGGTTCCGTAGCACTCCAAAGAGATGGACTTATACTTTGTAAGCACTCACAGTTCTCCACTGTGTACATGAACTCTCACTACTTTTTTTCAGTCCCCTACTGCAGAACATTTCAGTTACATCTATTTTTGCTTTTATAAACAAGGTCACAATATTTTTTTTGTACTTGTATTTTTGGAGTATGTGTCTGTTAACAAATTCAATGAAGTAAAATTTTTGTGTCCATTAGCGCTTTTAAAAACATTTAAAACTTTTATAGATATTACCAAAATATAAGGCCCCAAGTCCCAGGTAAATGACTGAATTAGCTTGGAAAGCACAGTACTCCAACTCTGGCACCTGACAATAGTCACTGCAAATAAGTCTAGATCACCTCTTTTGTGTCAAGCTTTATTCATCTATTTCTACAATGAGTTAATGCTTAATTACCAGAGATCCATCTGACCACAATCATCATTGAGCTATATATTATTTCTCTGTCTTTAAGGAGTACTCCATTATTCTCAGTCCTTTAATATACTAGCCCTGTCTACATCACATTCTAGAGATTTATAATTGATAAATAATGTTAGTTTAATCTCAAATGCAACTCTGTTTGAAAAGTACAAATATTAAATAATGGAAGTGTTAATTATATGTGGTAAACCTTGACAGAAATAACTGCCTAGGTAAATATACATTTTTCACTAATTCTTAAAATATGTCAGTGATACGGGGATTGAATACGGGTCTTATACAAAATAAAACTCCTTTCTAAATATTATTGTGGATCCAAATGCCTTTCACTATTAGGATATAGCTTGTGGATTTTAGGCTGAAATAAATATAAAATAAAGCAATAGAAAACTCTTTAGGGAATGATGTAACCTCTTTCCTTTGATCAGAGGAAGCTAGGACAGCCATGAAGTGTGCCTGACTTGTTTGAATTCATGCTGTGTAACTTCAGGTCTCCCTGTTTGAATGCCTATTTACATTGTAAGAACTTTTGAAAATGTGTTTTTATTTTTTTATTTTTAAATTATTTTTTAATTTTTAAAAATTTTTTAAAATTTATTTTATTTTATTTATTTCTTTTTGGATGCGTTGGGTCTTCGTTGCTGTGCGTGGGCTTTCTCTAGTTGTGGTGAGCGGGGGCTACTCCTCGTTGCGGTGTGTGGGCTTCTCGCTGCGGTGGCTTCTCTTGTTGCGGAGCATGGGCTCTAGGCGCGCGGGCTTCAGTAGTTGCAGCACGTGGGCTCAGTAGTTGTGGCGCATGGGCTTAGTTGCTCCGCGGCATGTGGGATCTTCCCGGACCAGGACTCGAACCCATGTCCCCTGCATTGGTAGGCGGATTCTTAACCACTGCGCCACCAGGGAAGCCCGAAAATGTGTTTTTAAATGTATCTCTCACTTGAGATGTTCATGGTAAGGGGCTTGGAGAGAAGATGGCTCCGGAAGGCAGTGGTTCTCCAAGTGTGGTCCCACAGGTAGCAGCGTCACCGACGTCAGCATCGCCCGGGAACTTGTTAGAGATGCAGATTCTCAGTCCCTGCTCCAGACATAATGAATCTGAAGTTCTGGGGTGGGGTCCAGCAATCTGTGGTTTCAGCAGACCTCCAGGTGATTGTCATCATGTTAAAGTTTAAGAGCCAGTGCTCTAAAGCCTCCACAGAAAGATTGGGGCAGAGGTTGGTCTCTTGCCTCCAAACTCAGAGCTCCTCAAACAAAGCCCTTGGAGATGCTGAGAGTGATCAGGGATGGGTATTCACACCTAGGGAGTCACTTCTGCCTTATCTGCTGTCACATCTTACGATGATTGTGTTTCTCATCCATGGACCATTCTTAGATTTTCTCTCTTCCATCCTCCAAATTTGAGAAGATGAAGCAGGAAAAAAAAATATGCCCATACTGCAAGTATATACCATGATTATGTATATTTTATTCAATCAGAAGTATGTGCTTTTTCATTCTATTATTAAAAAGCACATTTTATCCCCTACACATTTTTACATGGGCAGTTTGGTGTTGGCCAAACGTTAAAAATGGCTTCCTAGCAACAGTGGCAACTTTCTAGCTGTATTTACAGATTGCCTTTGACATAAATGTTCCCAGACACTGTATGTTAATGTTCTAAAATATAAATTCAAACAAGGTATTTGGACATCCATTAGAGCTGGTTTATCCACAAAAGCGAATGGCACAAAAACAGATGGCACGGGGGGATTTCTTCAGCTCACTTGGACATACCAGGCAGAAGAGGGCTGTGAAACAGAGAGACTTCTGCCTCAGACAGGAATGCCTTATATTCTTCCTGACATAGGAATTCGGAGGTGGAAAAAGGAATAGAATCATACACAGCTGGTCATGCCATTTCTTTGCACGAGCTCCTCAATGGCTGCCATAGCATATAAAATGCAAGCCCCTCTCCTGACATACAAGGTTCTCCGGTGTCTCAGTGACGCTTTTCTCTCTGTCCTAAAGCACTTCCACACCCACCCCTCTGAGTTGTCTGTCAGTTACTGGAGAGATACCTACTCTTATGCTGTTCTCTTTGGAATTTCCTTCTTGCCTTGTCAGGGGAATGAATTATATCACTCACCCTGTGACATGAGATAAGTGATCCCCCAGCTTTCACCAAACTAGACAGCTTAGCCAAGCCCAGTGGTCCCATCAGCAGCCTCACATGACCTCCTGCCAAACTGAAATAGGTTATTTTATTGTTTGCTTCTCTCTAATTTTTTATTTTTTAAATTTTCTTGGCCGTACCACATGGCATGTGGGATTTTAGTTCCCCAACCAGGGATAGAACCCATGCCCCTTGCATTGGAAGCATGGAGTCTTAACCACTGGACCGCCAGGGAAGTTCCTCTTTCTCTCTAATTTAATATGAAAGCTTTTGGCAGAAGGTCATGTCTTGATTTATCCTTGAGCTCCCAGAACCTCCGGCAGACGAATCACGTAGCAAGAGCCCAAAACGTGTTTGTTGTATCTAGAAGTAGTTTCTTGAGTATGGGGTGTGGAAAATACAATCAGAAGTCAGAGCTAATACTTTATTACTACTCTCACGATGATTTCTCCAGCTGTTTCACTGCTGAGGGCCTACACCACACCATCAATAGAATGGGGATTAGGGCCAACAAGTTATTCAACCATATTCAACCAGAAAAAAACACATTTTTTTTTCTCATTAATGGATCCAATCCATTTGGAAGCTCGTTAGAGAGCGAAATTAGGAGACATGATACCCAATGCAGAAAGCTCAGTTTGTTGGGTTAGTTCACTGCGGATTTCATGGTGGAGTGGAGGACCATAAGAGGGGTCATAGGCCAGCAAGGAATTGTCTGGGAGCCAATTCATGAAAGAGCCCTGGGATCAGTGGGACTGGGAAGTATTTTATTTTCATTCCATTCAAGTAAATTCCACAAAGATGTGTCGAGATTTAAAGGCTTAAAATAAAGGATTGATAAGTGCACACGCACACACACACACACACACACACGTTCTACACAAGTTTGTACCCATCACATCTCACTGCACCAGTGCAGAGTACCTGTGGTTTACATAAACGACACGATGAACAAAGGACAGATACCATCCCGCTGTGGACATCGCCTGCATGCCTCCAAGCCCAGAGTCCACGTCCTCACCTCACACACGATTTCACATACGCACACCCCAAATTACAAGTGTGATTTACAGACACATACCACACCAGCATACCTACTTGTATTATACACAGAACTTTCCCACATTACTCTTATCATGTGTATACACTCATACATAAAAACACAATGAATGAACATTTACATACCACAAAGTGAGAGGGACCCTCACACTTTCATCATAACCCCATATCTCACACACATTCATATTCCTTCCCTTGTTTCCCGTGTTCCATACCCCACACACAACCCGTCCCCCATCCCTCACATGCTGTACAGTCTGTGCTCACCTCTCATTCCTCAGTTGTGACACACACAAACACATACACTTTACACTAGTGAGCACACACATACGCTTGTTCACCCACAAGGATGCTGCTGGCATGTTAACTACATTGAAGAGAAGCCCTTTGACACTACAACAAGCAAGGTTTGAAAACAATGAAACCAGGTGTGTGAAAGAGCCACACCTGTCTGACTGAAGCTTTGCTGCCGCTAGAAGCTCCTAGAAACGCAAAGAGAACCTAATGCAATAGGCATCTTTGTTGCCCTCAAAATTGTCACTGCCCCTTCGTCGTGTGTTATAACTCACTGAACATGTTCAAACACGTTACGTTCCATCTTTGTCACGCATATTCAGGAGGAGACACTGAGCGTCTGAGGAAGGAGGTGACTTGTAATGTGACACCATCCAGAGGGGCCAGAGTCAGGGGCAAAGGTGACTACCTGCTTCCTTGTTCCAAAGACCAGTGATTGTCAACTGGGGAAGAAAGGCCATTTGCGCCCCCGGGAGACATTTTTGGTTGTCAAAATTTTGAGGGGATCGAGACTGGCGTTGGGGTATTAGGTGTCAGAGATGCCCTTGAGAGCTTGTAATGCCCAGGACAGCTGCCTTCCACAAAGAGTCATCGGACCCCAGATGTCAATAGTGCAGAGACTGAGAAAGACCGGAAGGGAGGCAGTTTGCTCTTCTCAGTGGGTCACCTGGACACACACCCCGGCTGAGGGGAAAGGCCAGGGGTATGGTAGACACAGAAATGGCTTCTCTCTGCTGACATTATTTCTACATATGCCCTCCAGAGCCATCCCTTTAAGAAAGGGCATCTGTATTAAAACAGAAGGGCTGAAACCTTCCGAATATGGGCTGTTGTTGAGCTGAAGTATGACTGTCCTTCCTCTTAAAGTGACACACCTTCCCTTCAGTAGCAATTACAAGAGAAACCAGGAAGAACAAATACGAGTTTCTCCTGGCGTGACATAAATCAGCTGGACAGGCCCCTGTGGAGCTGAAATACATCCATCAGGGTCTCCCGTTAGATGAATTAGCCAGCAAAAGGGAGGGCAGAGGGGGCTGGCTGAGTTGCCAGCAGCCTTCCTAACAAAAGAGCCTGCCATTCTGGAGGCCAAATCCTCCCCTTGTCCTTGTTTCTTTGGACACAGAAACTCTTGGGAGTCAGGGGAAATGAATCATTTTATAGGAGAAAAAAACCAGAAGCCAACTGCCGTTTGATTCATTAGAAAGTCTCTGAACAACGAGAGTTGTTCTCAGGCTCATACTTGAACCCAGATCCTTCTGTGGTTTGCCGTGAAGATGGTAGGGGTGCTCCTTGTCAGAAGATAAGTAGTTTGTTTGTGTGTTTGTTTCTGGAAACAGAAATTATTATTTGCTTCAGACCATCCCCGTACTTTCCTTTGGGCCTTCTGCTGGTCGAGGAATCTCAACAGGTGTGATTTAATAACACCTTAAGATCCACTTAGCAGTATCCTGTTCACAGAGACCGTCCAAGTTGATCTCACAGCAATCCAATAAGGTGGGTGACATGATTATTATTATTCCTACTTAATAGACGATGAAATGAACTGAGGCTGTGAGATATCAAGTGACTTGACCTCAGCTACTCAAAGTGACAGACGAAGGATTAGAATGTAGAGATGTTAAGGTTTTGAGAAGAGCTAATTCCTTACATTCATAGCACGAAATCAGGTTCTCAGGGTTACTTGCAGACTGGAAATAGAAGAGGGCCTAAAAAAATGCTCACGCCTGGGTCCTACCCTCAGACATTCTGATAAAACCAGTGGGGTTATAGCATGAGTATGAGGGCTTGTGGAAGCTCTCTAGATGATTCTAATGTTCAGCCAAATGTGAGAACCACTGAACCAGATATTTAGTACATTGCAGGTTGGGAAAAGGGACTCTGGGCCTCCAGGGATCATTACGGTAGAACAGCCAAGACTTGAGCCCAAAGACATCTTACTTCAAGTTCATGTTCTTTCCATCTGCTCACGAATAATCTCCAGCACCTGTAGGGCACCCAGCGATTTGCACAGGCCTTTCATGGCCAGCATCCCTCTCATTCTCATGAGCACTATGAATTAGGAGTAAGGTGAGCATTGCTTTTGTCATGTTACTGATAAGGAAGTTTCAGCATTTTTAATTTTCAGGAAGAGTTACTGACTTTAAATCCTATTCTTGCCATTCTTCGCTCATGAACTTTAAACCCCAGACTGCTAACTACACAATGCTCTGAGATCTGGCCACGAGCCCAGTAAAACTACAGTCTGATCCCCGTGAGTTTGGGAAGAGGTGGGAAAAGATGCAGCTGGTTTTGTTTTTGTCGTTTTTGTTGTTGTTTCCTGGGGCCATGGGGCCGGTGATAGTCCAGTGAGGCAAATCGGGAATGTCTAGAGTCCAGTACCTCTGCCCTGTGTCCCATGCCACTGCTGTCTCCTAAAGTGACCCAACAAGAAAATTGATCTAATTTGAGAAGGCTGTGGATGAAGGCAGGTCTGTGGTCAACCAAAGTGAAGGGCTTCTTTTTAAAATTTTTATTTTATATTGGAGTCTAGTTGATTAACAATGTTGTGTTAGTTTCAGGTGTACAGCAGACTGATTCAGTTACACATATACATGTACCTATTTTTCAGATTCTTTTCCCATTTAGGTTATTACAGAATATTGAGTAGAGTTCCCTGTGCTATACAGTAGGTCCTTTTTGGTTATCTATTTTAAATTTAGTAGTGTGTATATGTCAATCCCAAACTCCCAATTTATCCCTCCCCTCTCACCTTTCCCCTTTGATAACCATAAGTTTTTTTCTTAGTCTGTGAGTCTGTTTCTGTTTTGTAAATAAGTTCATTTGTATCATTTTTTTAGATTCCGCATATAAGTGGTATCATATGATATTTGTCTTTCTCTGTCTGACTTACTTCACTTAGTATGATAATCTCCAGGTCCATCCATGTTGTTGAAAATGGCATTATTTCATTAGATTTTAAATGGCCGAGTAATATTCCATTGCATATATGTACCACATCTTCTTTATCCATTCATCTGTCGATGGACACTTAGGTTGCTTCCATGTCTTGGCTATTGTAAACAGTGCTGCAGTGAACATTGGGGTGCATGTAGAAAGTGATGGGCTTCTAAAGTAAGAAAGAGAAGGAGCCAAGCTGGTTATGCAATTTACAGTAAGAGTGACAGGTAGAACTTGAGTGATGGAGCTACCTTCTGGGTCAGAATGTCTTTGCTTTCCAGATCCAGAGGGAGGCCATGAAGGGTGGAAGTCACGGGGTGGTGAAATTATGCAGTACTGTGGACCAACACATTCTACTAGTTGACTGACTTCTTGATCCCCATCTTTCTTTCTTAGAAACCCAGTGTGTCTTCATTTGAGCTTGGATGGAGCTTGGGGACTTGGGATTAACATGGCGGTCATTGACTCCTTCTGAATCCTTGGACTTACCTTTCATGTTTGTATCCTCAGGGCCTACAGAATTCCCGATGATATCAGGGGCTCAGTGCATGCTTCTGAGTGAATGAATTCCAGGACAGCCTGAGCACATACTGGGCATTTTCTTAAAAAACAAAGTTGGGATAAACTTTCTATTGTTTTCTTTGATTGGCCCAAATGTAGCTGTAGCAATCAAGTACATTGTAGAGTGTGTTTTACTTTTTAAGGGACTAAGAACAGTGCCTGGGCTACTGAAGAAAAGCCATCACGGTTGTCATAGCAAGGGACCTTGGGCAGTTGTGACACATCTGTCTTCAATTAGACAGAATTTTCCTAAGCAGGGTCATCTCAGAAAGATGGATCAAAGGGTCAGGAGATCAAAGGGTCACTGTAGCTGCATTTCTATTTCATAAAGCTAAAGACTGCAGAAAAAGGGCTTTTAGATTAAGCAGCATTAATTAAAATGTATGTCTGGCTGGATGCAAGGCCCAGCACGGCTGTACGTGCCACTTCATGGATATGGCATTAGACCATGTCTACTCATTGAGTTGGAAATGATCAGAGTGATTTTTTTTTTTAAAATATCTTATTACTTCATTATTATTCATCCCTCAGTGATTCATAAATGATCCAGGATTAAGTTAAGGGATCTTCGAGATCTCATAGAACACCTATCTGCCTTCTCCAGTTTTAGCATCCTCTGCCCCGGGCTGCCTTCACACAGTTCCTTGCAGGGTTACACACGCTCTTGCCTGCACAACGCTTGCACTTTCAACTGTTCCTATGTCCTTAAAGGTGAGATAACAGCAACAAATGTTTACTGATACTTAATATGGACCGGTTCCTCTTGTAAGCTCCTAACGTGCATTTATTCATTTAATCCTCGCAGTAACCTCCCAATATGTATAATTGCACACACTTGAGAGCAGAGGAGACTGAAACAAAGGATGGATGAAGTGGCGTGTTCAGGAGATGAACCTTCCAGGCCAGCTCCAGAACACGCATTTAGCAAGCAGACTTCACTGCTTCTCACAGAAAGGAGAAGAGAGCAGCTAGCTCCTGCTCTCCGGTTCACACTTTGTGATTGCATGTCATTCACATGCAATTAACATGTTCTGGGCACAAACACATTCTCACATATTGCTCATCCAAGATGCTGGGAGGTAAGCATTATCTCCATTTTTCCCACTTCTCAGATCAGGAAACCACGGCTTAAGAGAGGCTCAGTGACTTTTTAAGTGCTATTTGGGCCACAGAGCTATGATTCTGGGTCTATGTGATCCTAAAAGAAGTACTTGTAAGTAGTAGTTACACTAGAAATACATGACAGATTTAATTTAGTTTGTGCAGATAAATTCTATTTACTTATACTCCCAACCCTAAAATGAACATTAAACACATTTATTGAGTGCCTACTCTAGGAAAGCTTAGTAAATCACAGTCTGGCCTACAAGGCAGGGAGGACGGTCACAAGGAGAGACCCTTGTAATATCGGTGGTTGGCGTCACTACAGAGGTGAGCACAGGGCATGATGCGAGCATGAGGGAGAGGAGCTCAGTCCAGTCTGTGACATCAGGGATCTTTCTGAAGGGGGTAATAATTTAGTTGAGTTTCAGGGAAACAGTTGAAGATTCCAGGCAGGAAGTAGGACGTTTCAGAAAAAGGAATAGCATGCAGCAAAGTGATTCAGTTACACATATACATGTATCCTTTCTTTTTCAGATTCTTTTCCCATATCGGTTATTACAGAATATTGAGTAGAGTTCCCTGTGCTATATGGCAGGTCCTTGTTGATGATCTGTTTGATATACCGTAGTGTGTATCTGTTAATCCCAAACTCATCATTTATTCCTCCCCCCACCTTTCCCCTTTGGTAACCATAAGTCTGTTTTCTAAGTCTGTGAGTCTGTTTCTGTTTTGTAAATAAGTTCATTTGTATCATTTTTTTAGATTCCGCATATAAGTGGTATCATATGATATTTGTCTTTGTCTGACTTACTTCACTTAATATGATCATCTCTAGGTCCATCCATGTTGCCACAAATGGCATTATTTCATCCTTTTTTATGGCTGAGTAATATGAAAAAAATAAAATGGAAAAAAAATGAAAAGAAGAGGAAGAGCATGAACAAGGCTCAGAGGTGAAGAACAGAATGGAGAGTCTTCTGATTAAATATGGGACAATTAACTCACATGCCCGCTAACAATCCCTCCCCCAAACCCACTAAAATTATAGAGAAATGGATACTTCAAAAGATGTAAACCCGGGACTTCCCTGGTGGCTCAGTGGTTAAGAATCCGCCTGCCAATGCAGGGGACACGGGTTCGAGCCCTGGTCCGGGAAGATCCCACATGCCGCAGAGCAACTAAGCCTGTGCGCCACAACTGCTGAGCCCGCGCGCCACAACTACTGAAGCCCGCATGCCTAGAGCCCATGCTCCGCAACAAGGGAAGCCACCACAATGAGAAGCCCTCACACCACAACAAAGAGTAGCCCCCGCTCGCCGCAACTAGAGAAAGCCTGCATGCAACAACGAAGACCCAATGCAAAAAACAAAAACAAAAACAAACAAAAAACAAAAAAGAAAAAGATGTAAACCCACATGAATAGAATATCAGGAGAGGAAACATCAATAACACTTTGTAGGTTGAAAGAAAATGGATGGGGGAGAATTTTTCAGTAGAACTGACAAAATAACAGTCCTAAGCCAGAGGTTGGGAGAGCTGTGAACTCTCCAGCTGATGTAAAATCTTCCAAAAAGAAAAAAAAAGCTTCAGAATACACAGTGTCAGGCACCTCTGTTGAAATTTCTTTTATGAAACTATCGAATCCCCATATTGTCTCACACCAGCTCCAATGGAAAACTGCCTCCCTGTCACCTGACAAGAAAGACTGAAGGTTTATCCCCCAGGGAAGCTTATCCTCTGACCCTGGGAGAGGGGGTCCTAGGACTAGGGGCGAACCATGGGAGGACAGGAAAACTGAGTAAATATTTGTGCACAGGGGGCTGAAACCGTGGGACTTTTCCAATCTTTAGTTCCTGAAATCATAGCAGCCAGGACTTCAGCCTCCAGGGAGTAGATTGCAAGATTCTTTTCTGGGAAATGTGACCACTTCAGACAGAAAGACGTAAAATCGGTGAGATTGGGCAAATGCCCAAGTAAGCAGCTAAAAGGGGTGGAAGTCGTTGTCTCTGAGAGGGTGAGAAAGGGGGTACGTTGGACACCTCTTTGTTACTCTTTATAATCTTCTGAGGAATAAGGTTGGAGACAGGAAGGGCAATCAGAGAGCATCCGCAGTGGTCCAGGAGAGAGATGATGAAAGTCTTGACAAGGGCAGAAGACCAGTGATGGGGAGGAAGAGGCTGACTCAGAACCACCTAGAGGAGACACTGTGAGTGACTGTCAACAACTGAGGGGCAGGAGAAAACAAGAATGATCCCCAGTGTCTCATAGGGGAGACCAAGTGTTGCTACCAGCAGAGATGGAGATCTGGAGAGACTAAAGGAAACAGTGGGGGAGTGATGAGTTAAATTTTGGACTGTTGCATTGCTTCTGGAAAGAAGCATTGAATTTCCAGGGCAAGACCCAAAGCAATCTCTTTATCCTGTAGCACTGATCAAGGAAGTGCAGAGGTGACACGGACAACATCAGCCTGAGTTCTTGAGTGGAACAAAAAGCCCTGCCAACCCAAGTTGGACGTGTTGTGAATGAGATTTTACCTTCGTTGTGTCAAGTTGCAGAGACTGGGGCGCTATGATCTCAGCCTATACTAACTGCTAACCAAAGAAAAAAAATGAAATATATAGACACTCCTCTCCAGACTCCTGAGATCATTGGTTTTACGATCCAATCCAAGTGTTTTCACTTCTCTGTGACTCAGTGATTTTACTTGTGAAATGGATGTACTACTTACGTCATCACTTTGGTTTGAGGTTGAAATTAGTTACTACATATAAAGCATTTAGAATAGTGCCTGGAGCATATTTAGTGTTTATTATTCTTTTGGTAATAATTATCACCATTATTAATATTACTGGTGTTATGATATTATGATAGGAACAAATGTAAGGCCATCTTAAGCAGAGTAGAGTGGAAACCATGCAATGTAGAGGGGAGACCACTGAGCTTTCAGGTAGGTGAACCAGACTCTGGTCCAGTTCTATGACTGGCTTTTGGGGGAAATGTAATCCCAGGCTGGGCAAGAAGCTAACCTCTCCCTTCATCTGAAAGTGAGGAGTTCATCCTGACTACTTTCGCAAGATCACAGTGAATATTTCCCTCTGGCCAGCGTGGGATGCTATAGAAGGGCTAGGTGAGAGGAACAGGTGGAGGGTACATGTCACCATGTGCCATTCTAGGCTGGGATGGTGGGTGGGGAGACGGGCCTCACTCGAGACAGAGTGTGGTGTAGGTGCCCCATCAGTGTTTGGGGACAAAAGGCCGGAGGCCCTGTATTCATGCTAAGGTGTCGCTTTTTTGTGTTGCTATGAACTGCTTTGGTTCTAGACACCTTCTCTCCCAGCTCTTTTCAATCATACACAAAGGTGAGGGCATAGAGAGGGAGCACAGTGAGAGAGGGATTTGTAACTTCTTAAAATTTGATTATTGGTCCCTTTAAATATTTTTCTTTTATTTAAAAAAGAGATGAGGCTAGTGATACTTTACACCAGATGTTCCCTATAGGATCTGGGGGCCTTTCCAAGCCGTAATGAACAACTGTGAGCAACAAAGGAAGCAATTATGGTCCTCGCCCTGTCAGATACATTTAAGCTGTGATTTATCATTGTCAGCCGACTTGAAGTCTGCTTCTCCTCATCTTCTACCCACAAGTAAAGGTGCCATAAGCAGTTCTGAGCCACTTCTCCTACTGCCAGGTTTTATGTCCGAGTATCATTCATGCTTCATTCATACCTGGCACTGGTCCCAGAAGGATTTAAGTTGGGAGGCCAAAACAAAACAACAATCCTAAAAATAGCATCCCAAACAGCTCCAATACTATTAAAACTTGGAGGACTGAGCACTTTTGTTACTGACCAGGGTTCTTGGCCTTCCTTAATCAATAGAAATTGATAAGATGCCAGACAAGAAATTCAGGCAAGGCTTTACTGGGGCTCCTGCTGCAGTATGAGGGAGCGAAACCAAGTAACAGGTTCCCTTGCTTGCTCCCCGAGGCGGGGGTGAGCTGGATCCTTCTATGGGGTGAGGGTAGGGGTGTGTCCAGAGACGTGGCTTAGGTGGTCTGCCCACCCCTTTGGTGGTGGTGTGTGCAGGGCACATGCGCAGGACCCTGCTTTTGCTCCCAGCTCTCCGGAAGTGGCAGTTGGGTTTTTGGTCTTTTCGTATCTTGCCCATAATTTGCCCCACCTGCGTGTGCATACACGCAGCTATTTTTAGTCCCTTATAGTTTCTTTGTATTTTGTTGCTGGAGGAGTCATTTGTCCAGGTGCGAGCACTGCAGCAGAGGGTCCCAGGCCCCATCCCAGTCTGTCTCACTTTGTGCTGGACTCTGTGCTCAGCAGATGATGAACAACATCACATTGATTCCTCCGGCATCCATGGGACACAAATACCATCCATCCCGTTTTTCTGTACAAAGAAACTGAAGCTCAAAGAGACATGTTGACTGACTCAGCTTTGCCTGTCTTGGATTCGGCTCTGAGTCCATTAACTGCTCTTAACCTCTGTTCCGTCTACATTGGATCACATTCTATGGACATGGGCTTGACTTTGGGCAACTTACATGACGATTCTATGCCTCAGTTTCTTTGTCTGTCAGTAGCCATCTCAGAGTGTACAGTGAAGATTAAATAAGTTTTAATAAAATATAAGATACTTGACACATATAAGTACTCAGTAAGCGGCTTTTATCTCTGTCCTTTCTCGCCTTCCCCCTCGGTATCTTCCTTCTTTTCATCTACATGTGTGGAGCCCTTATCCATATAAGTCAGATTTCCCACACTACAAAGGCACCCTTTTTGCAGCTTTTGCTCTAGGACAGAGCAGCTCTTATTAGCTAGACATCTGAGCAACTCAGCCTCTTCTGCTTGAGAAAAAGCAGAATTGACTGCATTAAACCTAATGCACAGAACTAGCTTTTAAAAATAGTATAGCATATCATGACGTTTGTCCAGTCAGCCCTGTCGCAAGGCACACTGCAGAATCAGGTGATTGCCTATCTGTATTTCCTGCAAACAAATCTGTTGCATACCTTGGGTAATTTTAGCAGCAGAATTAACTTTCAATTTGTTGACACTTTACCAAGGAGAAAAAGTAGAGAAAAAGGAGACATCGAAATTAAATTAGCTCCCGATACTGATATTCTAACCTTAATATCCAGCACACAGTGTCCACACACCCACGGAGCCAAGAGTTAATCAAATTCCTAATCATAAAATATTTTTCTTCAGGTTGAATGGATTACTCATCAGCAGATGCAACTGGTGGGAGAAATACCCAGTGTCTTCAAATACACACAGGAAAATAGACATATATCAGCTGCCACTCTCCATTGGCTTTAGGAAATGCCCCGCTTTGGGGGAGCATGTTCTCTGCAGGCAAAATCCTTTGTAGGTCTTGGTCTTTGAAGGTGTAACGTGGTCCCTGCCCTCAAGGTTTCCATGGTATGTTCTAGACACCGACAAGAAAAATTCCATTACTGAGTGTGCAAGCTGTAATAGGAGGTCCAGGGAATGAGGACATGTGTATGTCCTGGGCATGTAGGAAGTCTTCTCAGTGGAGGGGGTGGTGCTGTGAAGAAGAAGAGACCAGTTCAGGCAGCGAGCAGTATCAGCTAGCTCACTTTCCTAAAAACGAAGAGGGTGGAATGCAAAGGGTTTCCCCTTGGTGTGAAGAGTCTCCTAGGCTGCCTCCACTCTCTGCCAAAACTGGGGAAAGGAATGTTTTAACTCTTCTCATTGCTTAGGGCATTTTGGATAACCAAAGACTTTCCTTTCTCAAAAATAAAAATCTCTACTTGCCATTCTGTGGTCTAATTTTCTAGTTTCCTTAGGACCTGCCCTTTTGTTCTGCAACATTGCTGTCTCCTTAAACCTTAAATCTCCAGAGTGGGACCATCCTAGACCTGGATATTTCTGTATCAGGAGGCTTTTCCTCCCAAACTACTTCCTTGAGCCTGGCTCAATAGCTGCTATCTCCCTCCTTCTGGAATTAAGGGCAAGAACGATGACTAAGCTTTGAGGTTTTAAGCTCAACTGATATCCTGAGATTCACCATCAACCATCTATTACTGTTTCCTTCCAAAAATTCCTACTTTCTGGACTCCAGGCCATCCAGACTCCAACCACGTTCATTCAAGTGAAGACTTTCTGCTTCCTGAGCTGACTTAATCCATAGTCTTGTCTTTCATGAACTTGCCTTCCCCGTGCGTCCCACTCTGCCTGTCGTATTCTTTTATATTGTAAATTAGGTTATCAGTGCCTCTAGGAAACAAGAGAACTCACCTACTGAGTTTTTGGACACTGATTATTTATTTATGTATTATTACTTTTTACCAGTGGAATATTACTCAGCCATTAAAAGGAACGAAATTGAGTCACTTGTAGAGATGTGGATGGACTGTCGTACAGAGTGAAGTAAGAAAGAGAAAAACAAATATCGTATATTAACGCATGTATGTGGAATCTGAAAAAATTGGTGTAGACAATCTTATTTACAAAGCAGAAATAGAGACACAGACGTAGAGAACAAACGTATGGACACCAAGGGGGGAAAGGGTGGGGGGGTGGGATGAATTGGGAGATTGGGATTCACACATATACACAATTGATACTACGTATAAAATAGATAATTAATGAGAACCTACAGTATAGCACAGGGAACTCTACTCAGTGCTATGTGGTGACCTAAATGGGAAGGAAATCCAAAAAAGAGGGGATATGTGTATACGTATAACTGATTCACTTTGTTGTACAGCAGAAACTAACACAACATTGTAAAGCAACTATACTCCAATAAAACTTTTTGAAAATAAAGTCAATATAGGAAGTTTAAAAAAATAATAAGGGACATCCCTGGTGGCGCAATGGTTAAGAATCTGCCTGCCAATGCAGGGGACACAGGTTCATGCCCTGGTCAGGGAAGATCCCACATGCTGCGGAGCAACTAAGCCCGTGCGCCGCAACTACTGAGCCTGTGCTCTAGAGCCCGTGAGCCGCAACTACTGAAGCCCACCGGCCTAGATCCCGTGGTTCGCAACAAGAGAAGCCACCGCAATGAGAAGCCCGCGCACCGCAACGAAGAGTAGCCCCTGCTTGCCGCAACTAGAGAAAGCCCGTGCCCAGCAACAAAGACCCAACGCAGCCAAAAATACATTTATGTAGAATAATAATAATAATAAAAACTGATAATTTTTGACATTAGTCTGATTTCATCTCCCTCTCTGAGTCCCAGATTCTTGACTTTGAAGGTCAAATTCATTCCTGCATTTGCATGTATAAGATGATCATCCATGAGCAAAAGGACTGGCCACATGGATGAACTGATCACATAAGAAGGCTTTAATAAAATGACTGACTTCCACCAAAATATCTGAGGATTGTTCAGGAAATCCAATTACTCATCCTTTAGTTTGTGTCTCAATTCACTGGTCACACTTTTTAGGTTAAGATCTTCTCTACTGAGACCATCACCCCATTCCCATACCATCACATTTAGACTTTCTCAGGTAGCTCTTTGAGCCGTACCATAGTCAATAATTCATATCCGGGAATATGGGAAATCATCAATTAACTATTGCCACATTCGTTTTAGAGCTAAGAAATAGGTGCCATAACATAACATAACACATTACCCCAATGATGTCAAATTCTGAACTTCATAATAATCCTTCTTATTCCAACTGTATCTGTTTGTAAAAGTATAGGTTCAAAGCCACATATTTAAGCTCCTTGGAGGCAGATATAGTCTGAAATTCTTTTTTTTAATTTTTTTGAAAGTAATGAATGGGTATACTATATCACATATACTCCAAGGGGTCTGGGAGAGCACTCCGCCATTAAACACAGCAATATTCTTGATGCAAACTTATGAATGTTGACACAAGTAGGATGAATAAAGATTATAAAGAGCCTAGCCTCTTGCCAGGCCAGATTAGGTATTGCCACTAAATGGGCTCAGGTCAGGTTAAATTGTTCCACTAAATAGTTTTACCAAAAGCTTCAGATTTCAGAAATGTAGCTATGGGATTTTGGACTGTATTATCATTGTCATTGCTAAAACAATTTATGTTGTACTGAGCTCTTTACAGTTAACCTGTATTGTTCCACTGATTCCTCATGAGATGGTGGTGTTGCCATAGTACTGATGAGGATACTAAAGTTGAGAGGACATAAATGTCCTCATGCACATAATTATAGGCAGAGCCAAGATTTGAACTCTGGACTATTTGACTTCAAAGCCAGTAGTCTGGTCACTGTGCCATAGAGCATAACCTACACTCTGCGAATCTCAATTTTGAGTGGTTCTCATTTCAGAGGATCTTTTGTCCTAGGCTAGAGCTATTTCCTTAAGATAAGAGGATTCTGGTTTTCTCTTCTGACAAAGAAATGGAAGTAAAAGTCTTCTTTAGTCACTGTAGTACAACATTCACAAATATGTCATTTACAACTCAAAATCTAACCACCAAAACCTCATTTAGTTGGTTCCTTATCTGCCCAACTCTTAGGATCTGCCAGTAATATTCCTTAATATTTAGATAACCTCTCCTGGCTACCATTTTGTTCATTCATTCATTCAACAATTATTTATTAAGTATCTAATATATGCCAGGCATCATTTGAGGCACTGGATATACAGCAGTAAGCAAAACAGACAAAATCCCTGCCTTCATGGAATTTATGGTGGGGGGAGAGATAATAATTAAAATAAATGTGTGCATGTGTGTGTGTGTGTGTGTGTGTGTGTGTGTGATTAGATGTTGAAATGTTATAAAAACTTAAAGCAGGGAGGAGGGGGATGCAGAGGGGTTGTAACTGTAAGTCATGTATGCTTGGAAAGCCTCATTGAAAAGGTAACATTCGGAAGAGAAGCAAGTGCTGAGCCCCTAAGGGAGAAGTGTACTTGTAGACTTTGAGAAATAGTAAGAAGGCCAATGTGGCTGAACAAAATGAGAGGAAAAATGAGATACGGCCAGAGAGCTGAGGAAGGTAGCACCGATTCTGTAGGACCTGGGCAAATGTTGTGCTTCTACTCTGAGTGAAATGGGAGCCTTTAGATGGTTTTGAGTAGAATGATATCGGCCTGCTGGGTTAAGAAGAGAGTAGAGGAGAATGAGGGCAGAATCAGAAAGGCAGTGGAGTGAATCTGTCCCGACCCATCTGCCTGACTCTTCATCCTGCAGGTAGAACATAGAGGGAGCTGGCTTTAAGTCTGGATCTTGAGTGAATGTTTCCTACCCAAGGCTCCCCCAGATATCCACAGCTGGGGAGATCAGATAAGTCAAAGCAACAGAGGAGAGTTAGGATCTAAATTACCTAACTATGAACTATGATTTCATTCATCATACCCCAAGTCTTGGTCCATAAACAGAACCAAACTTGGATTTCCAAGCCAGCACTCAGAGTCAAGTTTGGATGAGATGAAAAGAGGTCTTACGAAGACTTTGCATTGTCAAAAAAAGAAAAAAAAAGCAAATTAGAAACTAAAGGAAAGTCTTCATTTTATAGATAAAAAAGGAAGAACCCTTAATATGCAAAGGATATGAATTGAGAGTTTACAGAAAAATGTTCTGAAACATGAAAAGATGCTTTAGCATCACTTACAATGAGACACATGGAACTTAAAATTGTACTTACTATTTTTACTCACCATATTGTCAAAGATTGAAAAGGTAAGTTATTGTACTCTTTGGTAAAACTGGGGGTAAACAGACCCTTTCACATATTACTTGTAGAAATGCAGAGCCCCATATGAAGGGCAATGTCTATCAGAAATATAAATTCATATGCTTTTTGTTCCAGAAATTCTACTCCCAGGAATTTATCTTACAGTGTTAATTAGTCATGTATAAGATGATTTAAGCACTGGATTATTAACTACAGCATTGTTATGCAGTACAACATTGTAGTACAACAATTAATCATGATACTTTCATGCAACCAAATTCTAAGTTGCTATAAAAGAGAATGAGAAAATGCTCATGTGGAAATACCTCTATAATATAGTAGCGCACTTGAGAAAGCAAGTTATGTAGCACAGTATCTTTTTCTGTAAAAATGAAGAAAATCAAGAATATATATTTTCATTTGCTTTTTATGCATAGGGAAACTCTGTAAATATACATAAGAAACTATTAATTGAGGGTACTTGTTGGGGAGGTAGGGACAGGGAAGAGAGACTTTTCCCCGTAATACTTTCATATGTTTGATTTTGAACAAACGTAATAGATGACTTATTTGCAACTAATTAACTATATAATTAAGTTTAAAATGCAGCACTCAATTTATATCTGCTATTATAATTATTAATAGTAACATTGATATTAATATTAGATACCCTGAATTCTAGTCAGCCTCTGATACAAGCTGACTGTTGCATTCTGGCGAATTCTCCTAACTACTCTAAACTTTCCTAATTCATAAAATGTTAATTTCTGAGGACACTTGCTCATTTAACATCATAGTGACAAGCAATGAATGGGCATTTGAAGAACAAGATGGTAGGTGCTGGAGCTTTGAAAATGAGCACTACAGTAATGTAAAGTATTTCTTTTTCTTCATTTTAGAGATGAGAAAAATCACAATGTAGAGAAATTAAATAACTTGCATGGAGTTCCAAATCCAATGGGTGTCAGAACTGGGATATGGACCCATGCCCTCTGTGATTCCAGAGTTCCTGGTGATACCACTACCTGAGGGATACTGTCTATCCTAAAAAAGGCTGATCAAGCATCAGAGGCCAGCACCAAGTAAAAGACAGGGGCCACTGTTCCAGGCTTCCTTCCTGCCTTGGTCCTGCTCGAATTGGAAGACAGACAACCAGCCATTGTCAGGAACAGCCCTGTTAGGTTTCTGTGTCTTCCTACTGGTCATGCCAATTTATTGACCATGTCGTCAAGGGCAGTAGGGCCCATACTTGAATAGAACATGGATTTAGTGGGGTTTTTTTTTTTTTCCTTGAATTGAATACCTACGTTTTAAGCGGCTCCCTGTTTCTGAATCAGACAAAACATTCCTAGAACTTAAATGACGCCTTAACCGTGCTGGGCAATGTAGATGTCACTTAGAAGTGACAACACCTGGCTGTCTAGCCGTATCTGAAAGGGATGCACCGTTTATCACAATGGCTTCCAAACTGCTCTGTTTTGTGTAAGCGCAGCCCACAGGTACTCATCGGTGTGGAGGCTGAGTGGTGCGGGGAATGCTTGCGAGAGTGGCCACAGAGAAAAGGGTTTGCTTAGCTTCCACTGGAAACTCCAGAATAATTTTCTGGTGGTGAGTGGAGGCACCTGTGTGCTGTGATCCTTTGCGGGGGCGGTTTGTTGATACTTGTTAATCTCAGCCTCCAGCATGTTGTGGAAACCAGCATATGATTAATTTCCTGATTGCTGCAGGGTTGTTTTAGGACTTTTTTTTTCTATTTTAATTTTATTTTAAAGCTGGGACATTGCAAGCCTCTGTAAACAAAGTAATGGATCGATTGCTATCAGCAGTTCTTGTGAGAGGGCAGAATAATTTGATGGATTCCGGACAATAGGAAAAGAATAGTGCAAACAAGTTGAATAAATTAATGGACATCATTATCAGCGGAAATGGAGGCCCCTACAGGTGTGCTTAAAGGGGCACATTCATTCTTGCTCTGAGGCTGCAATGTGTCTCAGGCCACATGGAGTCGATCATGGGTAGAAGTTTCTCATTTACAGTCTCTAGTCCATTTTTGAGTCTTCTTGCTTTTGTAATTAGACTCTTCCCCTGTACTACAGGTGGCAGAGATTTTAAATGGTTCCTTGTTTATTTTAAATTTTCATCAAGCCAGTAAATGTTAGTGCTAGGAGAAGATGCTTCTGTTTTCTTGTACCCTGACTCCCTTCTGGGAGAAACAGAGACTCTGAATCCTAGAAAGGAGAAGAGATTTACTCAAGGTTACCACTGCTTGTTGTCAGAACCAAGCCCTAAGTTCAAGTTTTCTGCCTTCACATTCAGTGCTCCATCACTCACATTGCCCCCAAGGTGTTATTTAGGTAATTGTAACATGAACGCCATTGTCGTTGTGACCTCTTCCTGAACTTCCTGCTTCCTCCCTCTACTTTCTCATCTACCTTTCACATTGCCTCCTCTTTGAACTCCTCCACACAACTTTTGTCCTTAACAGGACCAGAGAGTCTTGAACCGGAGTTCAAAATTCTTTGATATTTATTTATTGTTGACTATTTTGATTACTAGCTGTACTCTGACTTTTAGATACTACATATACCACTGCGTGGTTGTTCCAATATCCAAGTATTCATCATGTGTTTTCTAAACTCCAGCCAGAACTTTCTACTCCTGTGCAGCGTGTTAGGTTGGCTAATGATCTTACCATAGCTGTGAATACCCACTACCCACAACATTGAGTAAAATCTTACCTGGCTTTCAAGATGCTTGTTAAATGGCATTTCCTTTATGAAGCTGTGACTGTGACCTCCACACCCCTAGCCTTCCTGTGCACAGTCTCCTTTACTTTTTCTGTTTCTGAGATGACCCTGGAATCCACATGTTGAAGCTGATAGAGCCACAAGATGGAAAGAACCTGGGTGCCTGAATCACCACCACTTGAAGGAGATTTGTCCTTAGTCAGAACAACCATTTAGGACTTTACATGAGTAAGAAATAAGTTTCTACTTTGATAGTCACAGAATGTTAGGGTTTACCTTAACTAATATAAGGCAACAATAAACAATAGAACAGTGTAATAAGAGTTGAACAAGAACTGACTTCAGAAGGCAGGGTAGGGAATTCTCTGACCAAGGGCCATGATTTGCTCAAGAAATAGTGAATTATCCTCTTTATCTAGGGCAGGGGCCTGTATCTGATGGTGCATGGTCCACATTTGACCCACCATCTGTTTATAAATAAAGTTTTATTGGAAGGCAGCTACCCTCATGTGTTTGTGGATTACCTAGGGCTGTTTTCCTACTACAACAGCAGAGTAGAATAGTTGGGATGGAAGCTATAGTCGATAATGCTGAAAATATTCATTATTTGGCCTTTTACAGAAAAAGTTAGCCACCCCCCTCCTCTAGAGTTCTGTAGCTGTGCAGGCAAAGAAAAAAGAAAGGAAACAGAAAATAGGACTCTTGATGCCCCGAAGGGATTTGGATTTTACCTTTCTGTGCCCCACTCCCCATTCCATCCATAACCAAGCGTGGTAATAGTACCTACCTCTTGGGGTTCTCTGAGGACAACATGAGTTAATGCATGGAAGGTGGTTAGAACAGTGCTTGGGATGCCACGGGCAATCGAGAAATGTTAACTATCAATATTACCTTGAAGCAAAAAAGGAAAACTCAAATAATTTGTAGCAGATGTGTTCCAAATCATATATTCATTGTAAATTGATTACTTTGGCTTTAGCCAAAAGTGGGGTTAGAAATTTAGGTGGAAGGAGAGGCTGCTTATAGAACCTCTTCAATGTTTTCTTTCTTTCCAAGTAGTCTCTTAGATGAGCTTTACTTAATTATTTGCTGGTTAAACAGCACCTAGCTATTCTTCTTAAAATACACTGATGATGTGTAGAGCAGGCTTGAAAGATCTGAGCTGATCATCTGCTCTCCGTCCGCTTGCATACCTCTGCCTGCGAGGGGAGAGTTTACGCATCTTAAGAAGCCCTTGTATTTGTGCCAGTTGTACTTGTTATTGTATTTATACATTGAATTAATTGCCGTGTAAATGACGAAATGTGAGTGCAAAGATGAAGAGAGTCATTTCTATGAAAACAAATGTAAATGCTTTGGGAAGAATTTGATGAAAGTGAGTTGTTTAAAAATGATGGTTAAATCAGTAAAAATTGGGGATAAAAAAGTAAAAACAGATCCAGAAGTCTGTATTCATATTGCTCTCTGAGTGTCTTTACATTTTTACTCTACTTTCAAGAAACTTATATTGGAAATCAAAGGTATACATTGCAAGTAGGATTTATGCAGAAAAGACCAGGGGGACCTGCAGTCAATCAGGGACCCTTCTTCAACTCAGCAACTTGGTTGTACATCTGGACCTTGGCAAACAAGGCCCGTTTTTATGTTTTAAGTCAATACAAAATGCTTGAATTATGTATGCATCATTTTTATGATTCTCTTTAACTGATTCCTTTGATTAATTAGCCCTCTATGATAGCCCTGTTGTATTGGCTACAAGCGCTTCTAATGAATTTTGAGACTCCTTTAAGCCGCTGCTCCTCTAAGAGTTCTGCCCTCAGCCGGAGCTCCTTCTCTGCACCCCGGGACCCCTACCACAGACACACCTCTGCTAGCGCAGCTTCAGTACCTCCTGCTCGTTGTGAAACACTTGGAGACAGGACTCAGGCCTTCAGCTTCACTCTTCAGTTCCGTGTTAATTCTCTTCTCTGCACGTCAGCCAATCCGAGGATTTACATTATAAAGCTGTTCCCTGAGCACCTTCTATGGTTCCTCTTAAATTACCCATTCGTCTCTCTTAGGATAAAAATCTGACACTCTTACCATGGCCTAGGAGGTGCTATGTGACCTGCCCTCTGCCCCTCTCCAGGGTCACCCCCTACCACTGTGTTCTTTCTCATTCTTGTGCAACCTGTGGATTGCTGTTCTTCAAAGACCCCCCAACAGGTTCTAACATTGAGGGCTTCACTGCTCTCTCTCTACCTCAACTGCCCTTCCCAGAGCTTCCCATGGCATGCTTTTCGGGGTCATTAAGTTTAAACTCAAAGACTACTTCTGCAGAGAAAGCGTTCCTGTTCTCCCCCTATCTTAGGAAGCACCCACCTCCCATCAGTCTCTGCCATCAACTTTGGGGTATGAATAGATCTAAGTATTAGCTGAAATGGTATTACTTATTTGTTTGCTTGTGTTCCCCTCCTACTCAAGTAGGAGCTCTATGAGAGCAGAGAATTTTTTTTAAAAATCTGTGAGTGCCCAGAGCATGCCCAGCACAGAGTAGGTAGACAATGATTATTTGTTGAAAGAATAAACTGAAGAAACAATGTTTATTAGATGTGGATGCTTTGATTTGAGTGGCTACTTTTTCCCTCTTTAAATGTATTCAACACATTCTTGGAAAGAGAACACAGGAGAGTGAATATAAGTCAGATGATATATGGGAAACTGAGAAAATAAAAAGGCCAAACTGCTGAGCTACTGAATAGTGAATCTTAAGGGGAACTTTCTTATTTTTAATACCTTTATTTCCTGGAATAGAAATAGAATATCTTCATTTGGAAAGGAAACCCCAGTGGAACTTGCAAAACATGAAAGAGAATTGCTTTGCCTTTTAGGGTTTTGTTTTGCTTTGCATTGCTTCAGTGTATGAAAAGAGGTTTCTGTGCATATTTATTAGGTCAGTGTTTGCAATAACATTATCCTTAGGGCAGTGAGGGAGAGATTGGAAAGATTAGAAAAGGGCATTGGGCAAGAAGAGCTACTAGTTTTTCAGACCTACTCTGTGCTCATTGCTTTACAGTAGTTATCATAGTGGCTGAAATTGATTGAGGAATTCATCATTGTCCTGTGTTACATGCATTATCTGATTTGGTCCTGTTTAATCTTTATGGTATCTGGATAAATTAGTACTGTCATTATGATTTTGTTGATGATGAAACTGACTAAAACTATTTCACTTGCCAAGTCATATGGGTTATAAGATCCTCTGCTTGGCATTCCCATGATTTTTGCCCTGATCGAGGCTTCCTGTCCCCTCTTAGGATGCTTCCTAAGATAGGGGGAGAACCGGAACGCCTTCTCATGCTGATCTACTTGTCTCCAGACTCCTTTTCTTCCAACCCTTTCTCAAGACTGGACTTCAGCATGTAACTGGGTGGTCGGGTGCGTTCTCGGATTCCTTCTGACCGACCAGCTTCAGGACACGTGATCCTGCTGGTGTCCAGGCCCCCAGAGGACCTCTGCAGTGCAGCAGAGAGAGCTTGAGCCTTTTAATTAGAGAGATCAGGGGGAACGTTGACAAGCTGGAGGACAGGGCATGAGCCTTGTTCATCTCTGGATTCCCAACACTTGACATGATGCCAGGAACAGAGAACATATCCTGTAATTTTTAACTTTCCCATTAACCTGTTATTTTACTTTATCTCTCAAAAATCCTCTTATAACTCTTGTGGATATATCTGTCAGGCAAGCAATAGCCATTTGGAAAAAGCTAGTAATGGCGCATAGTGTGGCTAAAAATAGTGTATCCTCTCCATAAAGCACTTCACAGACCATAGACCAGAGGGTTAGACTCTCTCACTTTCCTCATGTATAAAATGGAGATAAAGAATCATACTTACCCTATGAGATTTCTGTGGGGTTCAGTGAATTAATGTGCAAAAACCCTGAATATAGTACCAAGATTATAATGAGTCTTAACAAATGTTAGCAAAAGTTATTAAAGTTCTTACAAAAACCTTATGAGGAAATCATTATGCATATGCCCATTTTATGGATGCTATCACTGAGACTTGGGAGGTTAAGGAAACAGAAGTCCTTGGGTTTGTACTGGTATCTGTCACCAACCCCCTAGGATATTGAGTCCTCCAGAGGACATTTGACAGCGCCTGGAGACATTTCCGATTGTCACCACTGGCGGGTGGTGATATTGGCATATAGTATGTAGAGGTGTAGGATGTCCTGAACATCCTCCAATGCACAGGACAGACTCTACAACAAAGAATTATCCTGCCCCAATGTCACTTGGAGCCAAGGTTGAGAAATTGTGCTTTGACCAATGATCAATTAAATTGATTCACCACAACACTATAATCACAATCTAATAACCACAGAGCAGACACTCGTAGGTAACACTGCAAACTTTCATGCCCAGGGGATCTGGTCAACCTCAGCGGACTGGAATCTGGTGTCGTTAGCAAAGATGATTCAATCAGACTAGCCAGGGGCACCAGCTTGTTTTTCTAAGCAATAATGAAACTCCCAGTAACCGTGTCATAATTGGAGGAGAACAATTCTATTTAGATCGCAACCCCAAGATTATCCTTTGTGATATTTGTCACACCTATAATTCATGAATCCATGAAGTTGTCTCTTAAAATGTCGTCTTCTTTTTACAATGTAAACTCTCTGGTGACAGGGACTGTGCTGGTCCACTGCTTCTCCATAGCTCCTGGCAGAGGGTCTGGATGATAGTAAGTCTAAAATAGATCCAAGCTAGAGATGTTCTCATATAAATAAAGAAACAAATGATCCAGGCCAGCAACTGGAAATATAAAAACAGGGTCTAGAGCCCAGGACAAAAGTTTGTGCTATTTAAGATGTGTTAGACAGTATAGAATGTTTAAAGGATTTGAAATCCAATGTTCATTCATTCATTCATTCATTCATTGACCAGATATGCATTCAGAACCCACAACGTGCTAGGTGTGGTGAGATTGCAGGCATGTAGCCAAGAATCCGGAGATGGGCCTGGTTTGACCACTTCCTAGCTCTGTGAATTTATGTAACTGCTTTGCATCTTAATTTTCCTCTATAAAACAGGTAAACAGTCATTGCAATGAGATTGCTAAGAGGATTGCTAAAAAGATCATTACAAGGTTAGGTGCAGCTTCTGGGCATAGAAGGTATTCAATCAATGGGTAATCATACATGGTGGCTTTAAAACATGTTCACACATTCTTTGACACACCGTCCATTAAGAGGCATCTCTGTCCCTCCCCTTAAACCTAGGCAGGCTTGGGGGTTTCCTTGGCTAATAGAATGTGGCAGAAGTGACGCCATGTGACATCTGAGGCTGGGTTGGGAAAGGCCAAACCGCAAGCTTAACAACCTTGTAGAGAGACCAGAGAGGGGGTGAGAGAGAGAGACAGAGAGAGGCAGAGACAAACAGAGGCCCGAGGAGCCCCAGGTGTTCCAGTCCAAGTGTGAGTGAAGATGCCTAGGGGCCCGACACAGCCTGGCTTCAGACACATTTCCTGCTCCGGGGGCGTCAAATAGGGAAGGGTAAGGGGATGGGGAAGGTATTTTGGAAGCTGAGTCTAGAATGCTATATTGAAGTCAGATTTTTTAAAAGTCTTATATGTTGTATTCTGAAGGTTGTTCAAGAATTGGGATTTTTGCCTAGGGGGTGGAAATACAATAAAAATTTGAGAAGATTCAAGACACTACAAACCATGACTTCAATATTTTATCCTGTAGAATTCAGGTTAATTACAGGTTGTATGGAGTAAAGTGGAGTGAAGTATCGTTACATGATCTACGCTGAGGAAAGAAAGTTGGATGCCCGTCAAAACCACGTACTATACACGCAGTTGTTTTATTTTTATTGTTCTAGAAATAGACTATCACTATTCCCCTAAACTTTTTAAAATTGAAGTATAGTTGATGTACAATATTATATAAGTTACAGGTATACAATATAGTGACTCACAATTTTTAAAGGTTATACTCCATTTATAGTTATTATAAAATATTGGCTATATTCCGCATGTGGTACAATGTATCCTTGTAGCTTATTTCATACACAGTCATTTGTACCTCTTACACCCCACCCCTATATTCTTTTGCCTCGCTTTATTCTTCCAATAAAAATGTATAAAATGTAATTAGACAACATTTCAGACAGCCACTTCTTATTAATGGTGAAAGCAGCTATTTTAACCACTACCCAAAGATTAGTTTCATTAAAAAAAAATGGAACCTATTTCCCATTTCTTCTGTTATAAAAGAGAGCAAGAAAAAAAAAAAAACAATGTCTAGAGATGAAGCCAAAGATTTTCCTGAGGTCATGATCTTCTCTACAGCAATCAAGCGTTTGGTCGCATATTGGGTATCAGGGGAGACCACAGATGTCCGCGTCAGAAAAGCAATCTTTCCTCCCAGTATTTTGACATTTGGCTCCACCTTCTGACCTTTGGATAATGTTCCAGTGTGATCTGGTGTCATCTACCATTGACAGTGTTTATTTTTACTTCTTTCCTGCAGGAGAGAAAACGCTATTCTGGGTTTGAGACTGTCTGCTTCCCACCTGATGGGGAAGCGGTTGGCTCGACCAGCCCGCAGAGGGTGGAAGGGCTGTGAGAAGTAGAAGCAGCAGGGTTTGTGCAACACAGCAGACGTTCAGCTTCTCGGGCGACTTGAATTATTGATGGCAGGTTTGGCACTGGGCTAGCAACGCCTGGAGCTGTTACGGCTCTGGGCTAGAGGAGCTGTGTTTCAGAGCCAGGCACACGACTTACTGGAGCCAGAGCTGGCGGTGCCCCTGCCCTGCGAAAAACCCTTGGCATTGAGCAGGGAGGGCTCTACATCCGAGAAAGCCGTATGGGATGTGCGCTTTGGTGGTAAGGCACCGTTGGGGCTCTGAGAAGCCAAGAGCTTTACATGTGTTCATTCATTCATTGATTTATTAAATCCCTGGGGCACAGAGGACAGATATGGGCTCGATGTCAATTGTCACTGGTTAGTTGTGTGAAACAGTGGGGGTCCTTGAACCTCTCTGAAAATTAGAAGTGACCCCCAAATTACTGAGTCACCGTTTTATGCCTACTGTTGGGATTGGAAGGTCAGCGGATGCCATGCCTGTTTTCTAAACCAGCTGAGGAATGACAAAAAGAAATCTAGATCGGGATGGGAAAGTCAAAATATCTCCCGACGTAAAATTTCCCGCCACCCTCATGGAGGGAGATTGCAGGACTCAGCACCAGCGCCAGTTAGGCTTCTAACCCAGATCCAGGGAATGAGTCAGGCTCAGTCCCCTGGTCACCAGACTCCTGGCTCTGGCAGCCTTCTTTCAGCCTCTGCTGCCAACTTTTCCCCGTGTCTGAGAGCAATCAAGGCCTCCAGCTATCTGTTGGCAGCCAGCTCTCAAGAAGAGAAGAGAAAATGCATGAGCTGGGCAGGCTCGAGTCTCTTCTTGTATACATGCCAATCACATGTCTCTAGACTTCTCCGGAAGAGCAATGAAGGAGACACTGCAAAGAGAAGCCAGCGGTGTGACCGGCCTCCACCTGAAGGGAGTGTCAGGTGTGGAAAGAGGCTTTCCCTTCTGCCTACCAACATCTAGCACCATAAGAGGCCCTTCATGTCTGTTCTTTCACTGGGATGTTGAGAGGATGAAACACAATGATAGCCACATGTAGAAACACTGTGCTAACTAGAAAACCTTTACAACTCGAAGATGGAATTGTTTTTGTTGTCTAGAAAGCCCTGTGCAATAGGTCTTCGTAAAATAAACAAATGGAAAACTGCATCCAAATGGATTTGTATCGAAGTATTTTATTGACTTTATGTCTTCACTAAGTGGGTGGTTACTGGAGTCAAGTTTCCAAGGTTGGGATTTTACTTCTACTACATATAGAAGCTGTGTGACCTTGGGCAAATTACTTAACCTCTCTGTGTCTCAGACAATAATAGATTCTTAGGAGTGTTGTAAGAATTAAGATGTTAATGTAAGCTTAAACTAATACCTTACATCTATAGTAAGTACACAGTAAAAGTTAGCGATGATGATGATTAATAATAGTGTAATAGTGTCAGAGTGGTAAACGATAATCAGATTACAACACCCTAATGCTTGAAACCCTTCCAGTGCTTCCTGTTTCTCTTAGGATAAAATCCTCAGTAGAGCTCCTGCATGGCTTAGCACCTGCCTGCCTCTTAATCCTCAGATCACACTCCTAACCTCCTTGCTCAAGATGTTCTGGGTGCATGGCTATCATGCATGTTCCTTGGTTAAGCCAAGCTTGCTCCCATCCTAGAGGCATGCTTGCTGCCCCTTCTGTCTGGAAGGCTCTTTCTCCGACTTCTCTTCTGCCTGGCTTTTTCTCATCCTTTGGGTTTCTGCTCAAGGGTCGTGCCCTTGAAGAGGCGCGCCCTGTGTGAAGAGGTTCTGCTCACCAGTGACTAGAGCCTGACATCTTTTCTTCATAGAACGTATCACAATCTGTATTTTTTTTTTTTTTTTTGCCAGTTTGTTGTCTGTCTCCCTCCTTAGAACATAAACATGAAAAGGGCAAGGACTGAGTCTGTTTTACTTCCTTTTCCATCCCCAGCATCTCTCACAGGGCCTGGCCACAGGAAGTAATCCAAAAAAGCATGTTGGTTGAATGAACCGTTCATGTTGGTTGAATGAACGGGAAGAACATGGCCTTTGGACTCGGGCAACCCAGAGCAGAGCCCAGGTCCTGCTGCCTGTGGTCATTTGAACCAGCAAGTCATTTCACCCATATTGCCGAGACTCCGTCTCCCCACATGAAAAAATGGGGGGCTGGACACCTGCGTTCACAGCAGCATTAGTCACAATGGCCAAAAGGGGGAAGCAACCCAGGTATGCATTGCCGGATGGATGGAGAAACAATATGCAGTCTATCCATGCAACGGAATAATAGTCAGCCTTAAGAAGGAAGGAAATTCTGACACGTGCTGCAACATGGATGAACCTTGAGGATGTCATGCAAAGTGAGAGAAGTCAGTTACAAAAAGCAAGTGCTGTATGATATGATTCTACTTGTAGGAGGTATCTAGAAGAGTCTAGTTTATAGATGCAAAAAGTAAAATGGTGGTCGCCGGGTCCTGAGGGAGGGGAAATGGGACGCTGTAATTCAGTAGGTACAGAGTTTCTGTTTTGTAAGATAAAAAAGTTCTGTGGATGGAAGTTGGTGATGGCTGCACAACTGTGAATGCACTTAACCCGACTGAACAGCGCACGTAGAAATGGTGAAGATGGTCAATTTTTTTTTTTTAATTAATTAATTTATTTATTTATTTTTGGCTGTGTTGGGTCTTCGTTTCTGTGCGAGGGCTTTCTCTAGTTGCGGCGAGCGGGGGCCACTCTTCATCGCGGTGCGCGGGCCTCTCACTATCGTGGCCTCTCTTGTTGCGGGGCACAGGCTCCAGACGCGCAGGCTCAGTAGTTGTGGCTCACGGGCCTAGTTGCTCCGCGGCATGTGGGATCTTCCCGGACCAGGACTCGAACCCGTGTCCCCTGCATTGGCAGGCAGATTCTCAACCACTGTGCCACCAGGGAAGCCCAAAGGTGGTAAATTTTATTTATGTGTTTATTTTTTTTAACAACAGTTAAAAATAGAAAATAAAAGAAAAATTTATAAAAATAGAGAAGAGGGAAAAACACTCTGTCTTACCAAAAGTAGAACTTGGGTAATCAAAAACCTCACGGGGGGGCCTTTGTGTCCAGACAGGTAACCAAGTAAACTCTCCCAAGGACGGAGCGATTGAGTGTAGGATTTGAAATCAGAAGTGCAAGGCGTTGAGAGCTGGGTTATGAAAACCATTATTCAAAACGACAGTGTAGCATAAACTTGCAATTAAATACATGACATTAAAAACTAATGCAATGGATAAAAAAATGAGGGACTTGGACTTATTGCTCCTTTTTAGTACCTTCTGTACGTATACAAAGCATACTTTGTTTAGTTTATTCCACATTTCAGATGCTCTTCCCATAGGAAGCTAGAGAGGTCATTTGGCAAAGTTTCTTCACTGCAAAAAAAAAAAAAAACCTCTCTACTGCATAGTTTTTAAAAAGCTTCAGGAAAGAAAGCGCAGTTGAGTTGTTCCAATGAGTTGTCATGTCCCCCAGTTTAACAACTGTTCTTCGTCCCCCCACCTACTTGTTGAAGTGTTTTGTTTGTTTGTTTTAACGTGCGTTTTGGTAATAATATTTATAATGCAACTGTGGTGAGGCTAGTCTTGGCTGCAGTTTATGTCTTGCTATATTAAACTCACTTGTCACCTCATTTATTTGCAGCAGCGGCTGTTGCTGTCTGGTCCCTTTTCCTTCATCACTCACCATTTCCTTACCCTGAGGCGCTTCTGCTGCAAATACCTGGGCCTCTTCAGCTGAGTCCTTTGCTGGCCAGAACTGCAGAGCAGAGGCAGCCAAAATGCTGGGGAGCAACTCCCCTGAGAAAAAGCCTCAACCAGCGACAGACAGGAGTGGTGGATATACACCCCAGTATCCTTACCTTTGGGTGAGATGACTCGGCAGTGGGTTCTGTCCAGTCTTTCTAAGTCCTCAGTGGTACGGACCCCCCGACGTGCTTGCAGCAGTGTTTTGCTTATCAATGTATTATTCACCGTGTGCCTTCCATCCTCACCTCCATTCCCCATTCATTTGTGGTGCTTCCTGAGAACTCGTCCCCCTGAATGCAATGCACTCATGTCTTTGTCCAGGGTGCACTTCTGGGACCACTCAGCTGCAGACGTTTGTCCCATTCAGACCTCTTCTGTCTTTTGCATTATTTTAGGAAGATTGTATTTTCATGGCAAGTACTCTTGGGCTCTTCCACTTGACTAGGGGGAGGTTGGTGAGTGCGGATGGCCTGGCTCGGACAGAGCCACTCGCTCCAAGAACGTCACTTCTGCAAGAGTCCCTGTCTATCAAAGCAAAGGGTTGTGAGAACAATGAATATGTTACCTTTATTTCTCCTCTTCTCTTCTCATGGGCAATTCTATTTAAGTTTTTTTGTTTTCTGAGTTGGAAGGTTGTACCAATAATAGAGGTATCAGTTGTGAAGACCTGATTCCTCAACAGAAGGAGGAAAGGAATGAATATTTCCTGAGTACGTGCTGTGAGCCAGAGACATTGCTTGGTGGTTTAGACTTAATTACTGTATATTATCCTCAGTCTTTGGAAGATATTGTTGCCCTGCGTGATGGTTAATTTTATGTGTCCACTTGACAGGGCTAAGGGATACCCAAATAGCTGTTAAAACATTATTTCTTGGTGTGTCTGTGAGGGTGTGTCTCCAGAAGAGATTAGCATTTGAATCTGAATTGGTAGACTGAGTAAAGATCACCCTCGCCAAGGTGGGTGGGCATCATCCAAGCCACTGAGGACCCAAATAGAACAAAGAGACAGAGGAAGGGCAAATTCAGCCTCTCTCTTCTTGATCTGGAACTTCCATCTTCTCCTGCCCTCACTTATCAGTTATCAGAGGTCCAGTTTCCTGAGCCTTTGGACCTGGACTGAATGACATCACTGGTTTCCTGGGTCTCCAGCTCACAGGTGGCAGATTGTGGGACTTTTAGCTTCCGTAATTATATGAGCCAGTCCCCGTAATAAATCTTCTCTTATCTCTCTCTCTCTCTCTCTATTTATATCCTATTGGCTCTGTTTCTCTGGAGAACCCTGACTAATAGACCCTGTTTTGCAGGTAATGGAATTGAGACAAGTTGTGTTACCCAGTGCCTCAATATGTTCCTATGTAAAATGGAGATGTTATTACGACTTTATTGCCTTGTGAGAATTACAGGCGATAACACAAAGGTGCTGAGAACAATTCCCAGCACATAGCATGATATCAACACATCTCAGCCAATGACTTTCTGGCGTACTGTGACACGGCTGGTAAGTGACAAGTGCAGGAATCCCTCCTGGGTCTTTCCAGAAGCTATGCATGCTTTCACCATTTCTATGAGGGACTCTGAAACTCCAACATTTGGGCAGGGAATGGTACTATCTAATGAATCTCAAGCCGGGTGTCACCAAGGCTTACAAATAACAAGAAAGGGGTTAAAGAACTACATGTTGCAGATGCTCCCTGTGTAAAGTACAGCGACATCTACATCTTAGGTAATGTATCCTGGGAGTGGTTTGCATTTGTGAGCCTGAAGATACCCATGCACAGGATAATCAAACATTTACATTGCTGTGTGGTGGAACTCAGAATGCGTTGATTTGAGTTTTTGTCATTTTCTGTTTTTAAATTTTTTGAGAATAAGCAGTTATTTTTGTAATACTGTAACTGTTAAAAGTGCTCGCCACATGAAGTTTGCATTAGAGACAAAATAAAATATTCATTGGTTTCTATCTATGAGACATGCTGGCATTGAGACCATCTCCTTAAGCCCATCTGCAACTAGATGCTATAAAGGGCAGATCCAAGTCATCGTGGGGTTTCATATTTTTATTAATACTGAGAAATATGAGTTCCAAAAGGAGCTACTTTCCATAACTATAAGTAGAACCGTGGTGATGCTTAAGATGATGTTGAAGTCTCCCAATAAATAATGCATTGAGCTCAATGACTTAATTCTAGATTCCATCAAATAATTGGCCTCAAGCCACAAAGTACTTCCTATCTTGTTCAGGGTTGGCCTAGGGCCTAGAACAGGCCTGAACATGTGCATTGGATTCAGCCACGTGTCTGTCTCTTGCAGGGTCTGTCAGTGAGCAGAGGCCTGGCACATGTGTGGAGCTTCTCTGTACATCCATCCATTCCACAGAGTGAACAAGATGGCAGTCCTGGGATTCCAGAAAACATGGTGAACCAAGAAAATGTATTAAAATGACAATAGGATGCCATTTATAATCCCAAAATTAGCAGAGAGAGAGAGGTAAATCTGTAAATATTAACCATTGACAAGGATGTGAGGGAACTAGAGTTTTCCTAATATGCCACTGGAAGGATAAAATGGTGTAGATAGTAAGGAAAACAAGTTGCCATTACCTAGTAATGTTAACGAGGTGAGTAACATTTCAACACACACACATTTACACCAATCGATGTGTGTAAGAGTGTTCATTCTTTATGTCTTCAATAATCTCCTCTATTCCCAATTTGATTACAGGGACTGAGTTTATAATCACTCCCTTCTGAATACCCTCAAGTCTTTAGACCTGGGGCTGGTCATGTATTTTGTAAATAAAGTTTTATTGGAAACACAGAGCCATACCATTTGTTCAGGTATTGCCTGTGGCTGTTTCCATGCTGCAATGGCAGAGTTCAGTAGTCACTACAGAGAGTCTCTGGCACACAAGGCTTAAAACATTTCCTGTATCTCCTTTTACAGAAAATGTGTGCTGACTCCTGACACCATCTCCTCCTTTTTCCAAAACAAAACTAAAATAAGCCTGGCTAAATCCGAGTCTTTGCCTCCTATCTCATGCAGCTCAATATATCTGAAGAAAAACACACAGGCATAATGCCCTGAATCCCTTTACAGTTTTAAGCATTAACCCCAACTGGGATCTTAGTATACATTATTCTACTGAATTCTACTGTTTGTTTTCTCTCTCATTCTTCTGGATGAATAATTTAGATCTTCTCACTCAGAAACCTCCTCAATAGCCATTCCTAATCCTCACCCTCAGTCACTGTCCTTATTTTTTTATACCTATGAACAAATAGAAGTAAACAGAAAAGATTCCCACCAACACATCTGCTCTGTCTTTCTATGCATTATATCAGTTAGCTAATGCTGCATAACAAACTACTCCAAACCTTAATACAATCATGATTTACTATTTTTGAGAAGCCTACAGATGAACAGAGCAGTTTTGATTATTTGGACCTGACTTGGCTTATTTCATTTCATGTGTTTGTGGTCATCTGGTGACTAGCTTTGGTGGCTTGGGCTTCAACGATTTAATTCTTCAACACATCTCTCACATGCCTCAAGCAGGCTTGTCCAGGCATGTTGATATTACGGTGACCAGAAAGCAGAAATACATAAGCAGTTTTTCAATCTCCTGTTTATCTCAATCTGATACTGTCCTATTGGCCAAAATAAGTCAAATGTAAAGTCCAAAGTCAGTGTCAGCATGGACACAGGGAGGTATGAAAAATCAAACCTGCTAATACATCAATATACTACTGTATTTATATAACTGCATTACTTCTCACTACAGTGGTACAAGTCACAATCATCCTTGAAGTTGATTTTCACAATACCCCCCAACCAGACTCCTTGATTCATCCCTGGGTTTTTTAATGTTCACACTCAACACAGCAGCCAGAGTGACTCTATTAAAAAATAATTCATATCATGCCACTCTTTTTCATCACATCTCCCCAAGGACTTCCCATCCCACTTAGAGCAGAAGCAAAGATCTTTATCCTGGCCATTAAGCCCTACCTGTCTTAGCTTCCCTGTAACATTTTTTACCTCATTTTCTCCACTCTTCCTCATTCACCCTGATCCAGGCACCATGGCCCACTTACTATGCCTCAGATGGTCCAAAATCCTACTTACTTAAGGCCTTCGCATCCTGTTTGGATTACATCTTCTCCAGAGAGCACCAGATTTAGGTCTCTACACAAAAGTTCACCTTATCAACGAAGATTTCCCTGACTATGCTATATAATATATGACTACACTATGTTCTCCAACTGCAACAATCCTTATCCCCCTTATCCCACTTTATTTTTTTTTCCACATCTGACATACTGTGTATTCCCATTTATTTTTGTTTGCTTCTTTACTCGAGAATGTAAGCTCCCTAAGGACACCGCTGCATTGGTTTATTCTCGTTTCCAAAGTGCCTAGAACAGTGCTTGTCACTGAATAGGCCCTCAATGACTATCTGTTGAACATATGAATGGATAAGCGAATTAAAAAAACAGAAGAAAATTAGAAAAACCTGATATGCAGTGGCTATAAATGGATTAATTAATTGTGGTACACTTTTACAATGGAATACCATGTAGCAGTGAAACAGAACAAATCACCACTACGCATATCAACAAAGATGAGGTGCATTATATGATGTTGAGCAAAAAAAGTCACTTGCAAGAGAACTGTGGAAATTACCCACACAAAGAATCAGGTTGGATTAACAGAAGCCTTAGATTCCCTTTCTTGACTATATCCTGGGGGATGAATAATAGATTCACGATAATTGTATTGCAGCATGGGAGGTAGGGTGCTTGGGGAGATGCAAGCGCCTGACTGAGCAGCGTCCGAGGCCTTACTCTCAGCTGACTGTCATAGTACCCAGTCGTAAAGTTATCCTTCAAATTAAAAATAATACATTCTCTTGTGTTTAAGTGGCATTAGTCTGAGATAATATCTTTCCTTTTGGAACATGCATAAAAGGGAAAAGTCAACAAACGTGGTCAGTACAGGAGACAATAGGTCAAAATCTAAGACCAGGGCATAATTCCTTAACTGTATCAGACAGAGTAAAGCAGGAGATCTCTGTGTTCCTCTGAGTCATCTAATGGAAAAAATGAATAATACGTCTAACTACCTATTTAAAAACCACTTCAATAGTGCATTATAGCATGACCAAAACAAAGCAAATAGGACGATATGTCCCCCAGACACTGTGTAGTATCCACAAACCATGGACTTTTGGGTCAGAAAGACCTGAGTTAAAATCCTAAGTGTACAGTTTACAATCGTTAAGTTGTCTAAACTCTCTGAACCTCAGTTTTCAGTTTTTCTTCTGTAAAAATTGAGGCATTAATAGTGTGTTAAAGGTTTTTGCAGTGATTAATCGGAAAACAAAATTATAGAAGTACCCAGTATAAGACTGGCATTAAAACTTGAATAATTGCATGAATGAATAAATAAATAAATGAATGAGTAAACTCTACAATCAAGTAGGGAAGACATGCAATTAACTATAAGTCAAAGTTCGAATGTGATAAAGGTACCTGCATTGTTTTCCTGGAGAGCAGTGCAGATTACTGTGTTAGGGAGACAAGGAAGATGTCAGAGGAGTGAATTTGGGATTTGCAATATGGTGAGACTTTTTGGTTATGGAGAACAGAAGAGGTTTTCTGTGTTGACAGTGAAAGGAGGAGAGGTTGCCTAGAGACCAAAGACAAGGTTGGGGTTTTTACCAACTTGGCAATTGGTCATCAATCTACCAGTAGAACTCACGGTTTAATACTGATGAAAACTACATGTATATCCCTACAGTGTCATCAACATAGAGGCACAGTTTCTCAATCAGTATCTGGAAGTTTTAGGGCTTGTGCTTTAGAATTCTCTCCTCCCTCCCTCCCTTTCTTTCTTCTTTCCTTCCTTTCCTCCCTCCCTCCTTCCTTCCTCTTCCTTTCTTTCTTTCCTTTAATTTTAGAAAGGTCATGTCCTCAGTGGGGTCATGGACAACAAATATAAATATTTATGCAGTAACCAAAAAGCCCATCCACACTAAAGGGATAAAACTAGAAAAATCCTCATGTCAAGTCAGGTAATGTTTTATTGCAAAATACTTATAAAAAACCTTCAGCCTTCGGAATTTTGGATTTCAAAATGGCAGATAAGAGACAGTCTATACGGGCCTTGAGGAAGGAGCCTGACCACATGAAAACACACTTGGCCACATCTGAGATAAACATCTTATAAAACCACTTGGGCAAGGGGTCGTACAGAGGAAATGTTAGGCCCATAATCGCTTACTGCACAGTAGAATTCGTTTCTCCTTGCTTTAAATAAGCCACAAGAGTTGGGAGGCCCTCTGGAGAAATCCAATCTGTCACATACTAATTAACACAAATAGCAATCCTCACATGGCTGGATTATGTCTGAAAAATCACCCTTGACAGTGCACATCTAAGCATCATAGGAAAGTGATGACAAATAAGTGTTTTCTCTTTCTAATGGCTTGAAATGCAAGATATTTCAAAAACAAGATCAGCAGAATACCAATTTGTCTGACAAGGGAGAGAAAATGTGAGGCATGTTTTTCTGACGATTTTTTTTTCTCTTGAGATGTCAGAGATTTAACTCAAATCTGCAGCTCCTCAGCTTATTATTAGTGTAATTCCAAAAGCAAGGCTTAATGCACTGGGCTCTAATGTGGTTAAAGTGATGAGAGCAAAAAGCACCATCCCATCACACTCATTGCAAGAAGATCTCTTAAGTTCTATTAAGAAATCTTTTCAAGGGAATTGGCAAGCAGGGTCTTGCCAGTCAGCGGCTCTGATGGATGTGCCCATCAAGACGTTGGATTGTCTGAGCTTCAATCTTTTGTATTAAAATTAAGACAGTCTGCACTTAGTGTAGACAACAAAAAACCATGTGTGGACCCTGAGACCCCATCAGTGAATGTGTCTTAATAACTCGATTTCACCAATCCAGTTATACAGACATATTCTCAAGTTTTCCACTTGGAATGAGAATTAGGGTGGACTTGGTTTTCGGACTTCATGGTAAGCGTCAGGAGGACTCTGCCCGGGGTGGCTGAGAGCACAGGAGCCAGATGTCAATTCCAAGCCACAGTCCTTGCAGAAGAAAGAGTGGGATGAAATGTGTTTTTAAAAAATCCAAAGGGTAGTGATGAGCTGGAGTCCAGTCAATAATCATGAAATGAGATAATCCAGAATAAAATGAGAGAGCAGGATTGCCCTGTGGAAAACACTGCCTTTGGGTTCAAGCCAACCTAGGCTTGAAACCCACTTGCCCACATCTTAGCTCTGTGATTGAACAACCCATTTGAGTTTTCTGAGCTCTGAGCCGCTCTCTCTCTATCTGAAAAATAAAGAAAATGGTGTCAACATGCTCTCATTGTGAAGATTAAATAAGGAAGTGGCAGAATGTCTGGCACATGAAATGTGTTTGATAGAAGCAGCTATTATTATAGGATGGTGGAGTTGTTTGTGCTGATAAAGATTGCTGGTGGTGGTGATGATGATGATGATGCTGGTGATGATGATGATGGTGATGATGGTGATGATGGTGGTGATGATGATGATGATTATGGTGATGGTGATGATGGTGATGAGATGATGGTGATGATGATGGTGATGGTGATGATGGTGATGGTGATGATGATGGTGATGGTGATGATTATGGTGATGGTGATGATGGTGATGATGATGATTATGGTGATGGTGACGGTGATGATGATTATGGTGATGGTGATGATGATTATGGTGATGGTGATGATGGTGATGAGATGATGGTGATGATGATGATGGTGATGATGGTGATGGTGATGATTATGGTAATGGTGATGATGATTATGGTGATGGTGATGATGGTGATGATGATGATTATGGTGATGGTGATGATGATGATGATTATGGTGACGGTGATGATGATGATGGTGATGGTGATGATGGTGATGGTGATGATTATGGTAATGGTGATGATTATGGTGATGGTGATGATGGTGATGATGGTGATGATGATGATTATGGTGATGGTGATGATGATGATGATGGTGATGATGGTGATAGTGATGATGATGATGGTGATGATGATGATGGTGATGATGATAATGATGATGTTGATGGTGATGGTGATGATGATGATGGTGATGATGGTGATGGTGGTGATGATGATGATGATGATGGTGATGATGGTGATGGTGGTGATAATGATGATGATGATGATGGTGATGATGGTGATGATGATGATGATGCTGGTGATGATGATGATGGTGATGATGGTGATGGTGATGATGGTGATTATGGTGATGGTGATGATAATGATTAGAAGTAGTAGTAATAACCAGATGAATTCAGACCCAAGAGGATCTGGGATTTAGAATGATCGTAGCTTCATTGTCTCACAGTCAATCTTGTGGTTCATGAGGGTTTAAAACGAACATAAAGGTGAACAAATCAACTTGGGAACCTAAATGTTGATTGGAAGAATTGGAAGAAATACCCACTCAGTGGGTAACCAAACCAAAATTTCCTCTCTAATTTGTGCCATAAATTCTTCCCTGTGCTGAGGACACAGAAGCAGATTAGACAGACAGAATTCCTGCCCAACAGAATTTATCTGCTCGAGAGGGAAAACAAATGACAAGCACGTAGACAAATGAATTCAGGAGATAGGTCTGGATACTGATAAAACCTCTTAAAACTATACCAGGAATTATGTATAGAGAGAAACGATTTTTGTTCTGTGAAGAGGGAAAATCCAGAGCTGTTTTACCTAGAGTTGTCGGGAAAAGTCTCCCTGAGAAACAGGTTTTCAAATGGAAACGGAAATGGTTAAAAAAGGAGAATCTAGTTTAGGTAGGACTGTGTAAAGCAGGGTAAGGATTTTGGATTTTTTTTTCCTAAGTAGAAAGGGAAATGATTCGATGGTTTTAAACAGGGGGTGACATAATCTGATTATGCTTTAGAGAGATTACCATGCTTGCTGAGTGTAAGACATTAAGCTGGGGCCGGGGGTGTTGTGTGGGGTAGTAGTTTGGGAGGTTGCTGCAGAAATCCAGAAAAGAGATTGGCTAGGTTCATGGTCACAGAGAAAAGGGATATGGCACAATTGGGGGATACACTTTGGAGATACACTGTCATGACTTATATGCCTGAGTGACAGAACTCTTCAAATCAGGAATAAGCAGCCTCCTGAGCTGGGAAAAATCCATTGTCAGATGCCAGGTAAAGCAAGTCTACAGCCCTTCAGGGACTTGCCTTGTGTGTAGGACACATTCTTTTTTTTAAAAAGTCCATAACTGAGCTTCAAATTCCCTTCATGACCTTGCTTCTACCTACCTCTAGGTCTTTCATTTGCACCAATACTTTTGGTGCCTAAGTTATTGTTCATGGCATCCTTTCTCCTTGGAGTGCTCTAGGAAACATGTCCAGAACTCTTCACCTGGCTAATCCCCACACCTTCTCCAGATCTTACTTTAAATGTCATTTCCTTGGAAGCCTTTCCTGACTGCACACACTGGGTGTCTCCCCTGATATACGTGAGTGTGGCACCCTGGACTTCTTGGTAATACTGACAGCATGATTACTATGTAACTTATCCTGAGGGCTCACTAGCTGGTAGCCACTTTCGGCCGGTTTACATGAAGTGTCTACCTTAATCCTCACAGCAGCATCGTAAAGTAGGTAGTTGCATTAACTTCATTTTACACAGAAAGGATCTGAGTTTTGGGGTAGCACAGCTAATGGGGGGCGTGGATCGGGGCTTGAGCAAGGCAGGCTGACTCAAATACTCTAATTCTATACTACTGAACTGTCTCAGGCCCTTTCACAGGAAAAGCTGAGCCATCCTCTCCCTGCTAAGCAGGAGGGACATTTTGATCTGGAAACTCTCCTCGTGTGTGAGCTTTCCTTCCTGTGCACAAAGCTGGCCCTCCTGATGACCCAAAGCAAAGCAGTGCCATAAACGCCTTATCCTTTTTTGGCAGAAGAGTTGGGGAATCCATCTGGGCTTCGCATCGAAAGATGGGTTCGGAATCTGGACTCCCCCACTTAACTCGCTGCATGTGTACAGATTTGAACAAGACTGTTAAACTCTCTGAAGCACTGTCTCCTTACCGGCACCAGGGGATGATGTCATCCGAGTTGTTATGAGTATTAAAATAGATGGTGTAGAAAACATCAGCAGTTCCATTCATAAAAGAAAAGCTCTTCACTTTTGCACATGACTTTTCAGATTATAAAACTAAATCATAACTGTTCATTTGTCCTTAACACAGCAATTGATACTTTTTTTTAAAAAATCTTTATTGGAGTACAATTGCTTTACAAAGGTGTGTTAGTTTCTGCTTTATAACAAAATGAATCAGCTATACATATACATATGTCCCCATATCTCCTCCCTCTTGTGTCTCCCTCCCATCCTCCCTATCCCACCCCTCTAGGTGGTCACAAAGCACTGAGCTGATCTCACTGTGCTATGCGGCTGCTTCCCACTAGCTATCTATTTTACGTTTGGTAGTGTATATATGTCCATGCCACTCTCTCATTTCGTCCCAGCTTACCCTTCCCCCTCCCCGTGTCCTCAAGTCCACAATCTCTACATCTGCGTGTTTATTCCTGTCCTACCCCTAGGTTCTTCAGAACCATTTTTATTTTTTAGATTCCATGTATATGTGTTAGCATACGGTATTTGTTTTTCTCTTTCTGACTTACTTCACTCTGTATGACAGACTCTAGGTCCATCCACCTCACTACAAATAACTCAATTTCGTTTCTTTTTATGGCTGAGTAATATTCCATTGTATATATGTACCACATCTTCTTTATACATTCCTCTGTCGAGGGACACTTAGGTTGCTTCCATGTCCTGGCTATTGTAAATAGTGCTGCGATGAACAGCACTTTTTGAATTCTGGTTTTCTCAGGGTATATGCCCAGTAGTGGGATTGCTGGGTGGTATGGTAGTTCTATTTTTAGCTTTTAAAGGAACCTCCATACTGTTCTCCATAGTGGCTGTATCAATTTACATTCCCACCAACAGTGCAAGAGGGTTCTCTTTTCTCCACACCCTCTCCAGCATTTATTATTTGTAAATTTTTTGATGATGGCCATTCTGACTGGTGTGAGGTGATACCTCATTGTAGTTTTGATTTGCATTTCTCTAATGATTAGTGATGTTGAGCATCCTTTCATGTGTTTGTTGGCAATCTGTATATCTTCTTTGGAGAAATGTCTATTTAGGTCTTCTGCCCATTTTTGGATTGGGTTGTTTGTTTTTTTGATATTGAGCTGCATGAGCTGCTTGTATTTGGAGATTAATCCTTTGTCAGTTGCTTCATTTGCAAATATTTTCTCCCATTCTGAGTGTTGTCTTTTTGTCTTGTTTATGGTTTCCTTTGCTGTGCAAAAGCTTTTAAGTTTCATTAGGTCCCATTTTTTAATTTTTGTTTTTATTTCCATTTCTCTAGGAGGTGGGTCAAAAAGGATCTTGCTATGATTTATGTCGTAGAGTGTTCTGCCTATGTTCTCCTCTAAGAGTTTTATGTATCTGGCCTTACATTTAGTTCTTTAATCCATTTTGAGTTTATTTTTGTGTATGGTGTTAGGGAGTGTTCTAATTTCATTCTTTTACATGTAGCTGTCCAGTTTCCCAGCACCACTTATTGAAGAGGCTGTCTTTTCTCCATTGTATATTCTTGTCTCCTTTATCAAAAATAAGGTGACCATATGTGCATGGGTTTATCTCTGGGCTTTCTATCCTGTTCCATTGATCTATATTTCTGTTTTTGTGCCAGTATCATACTGTCTTGATTACTGTAGCTTTGTAGTATAGTCTGAAGTCAGGGAGTCTGATTCCTCCAGCTCCGTTATTCTTTCTCAAGATTGCTTTGGCTATTTGGGGTCTTGTGTTTCCATACAAATTGTGAAATTTTTTGTTCTAGTTCTGTAAAAAATGCCATTGATAGTTTGATAAGGATTGCATTGAATCTGTAGATTGCTTTGGGTAGTATAGTCATTTTCACAATGTTGATTCTTCCAATCCAAGAACATGGTATATCTCTCCATCTGTTGGTACCATCTTTAATTTCTTTCATCAGTGTCTTATAGTTTTCTGCATACAGGTCTTTTGTCTCCTTAGGTAGGTTTATTCCTAGGTATTTTATTCTTTTTGTTGCAGTGGTAAATGGGAGTGTTTCCTTGATTTCTGTTTCAGATTTTTCATTGTTAGTGTATAGGAATGCAAGAGATTTATGTGCATTAATTTTGTATCCTGTTACTTCATTAAATTCATTGATTAGCTCTAGTAGTTTTCTGGTAGCATGTTTAGGATTCTCTATGTATAGTATCATGTCATCTGCAAACAGTGACAGCTTTACTTCTTCTTTTCCAATTTGGATTCCTTTTATTTCTTTTTCCTCTTTGATTGCTGTGGCTAAAATTTCCAAAACTATGTTGAATAATAGTGGTGAGAGTGGACAACCTTGTCTTGTTCCTGATCTTAGAGGAAATGGTTTCAGTTTTTCGCCATTGAGAACGATGATGTTAGCTGTGGGTTTGTCGTATATGGCCTTTATTATGTTGAGGTAGGTTCCCTCTATGCCTACTTTCTGGAGGGTTTTTATCATAAATGGGTGTTGGGTTTTGTGGAAAGTTTTTTCTGCATCTGTTGAGATGATCATATGGTTTTCATATGGCTATTCAAAACTGAGTTGTTATTACCTGATCTCTATTTCTGTGTTTACTCTGCATATTTAAAATCAAACATGAAAACTCATCAATTCTGACTTCTCCCTAGAATCCTGAAAGCTGTACGCAGTGGGTTGGACACCCACTCTGCTCCAGGAAACTTTCTTCATAATTACCATTTATTGACCACAGGCTTGGGTCTGGCCCCGTGCTCATTCTCTGGTGCATATTATTGTAGATGATCACACACAACTTTCAGAGCAACATGCTTTGTCTAAAATGCTGTAGGTGCTCGGAGAATACTCGAAAATTTAACGGGACTGAACTTCCCCTGGAAATTTTAGTCATAGGTCTGCAGAGAAGCAAAAAGTTTTGCAGTGATAACACCTTGTCTCACAGAGGGCTTTTACAAGAGTATGAGTTGAAAGTTTCACCTTTCTTCCTCCCTTCTTTCCTGCCTCTCTCCTCATTTGTTTATGAATCCTGCGTCCTTAATCACTGTCAATGCACCTTTCTACTCTGCAAATTGAACCTTTGAACCCAGAGAAATGTCTTGGTCAAGTGGAACCTCTTATTAGCCACCTCTTAGGGCTGTAGTGAGCACCCTGTGTGGAAATCACACAGCCCAATTCCTGGTGCTTAATAAACAATAAGTTGAAGGTGAGGGCAGCTACCGACCCACTCTGCTGTCTCCAGGGTTGCCTTCCACATGGCAGTGACATCAAAATACACAGATCAAACATTACAGTTCCAAAGAATAATTCACTTGGTTTTGGTTGCTAAGACAAAGTCACAGACAGAAGCGGAACCCCAGAAAGAGGAGGGAAAGGTTGGAAGGCAGAACTTTAGTCCTGCTCCGAGAGGATTTACATGGCAGGTAAGAGAATACATCCTCTTTTTCATTGACCCACAAGGCAAAGAGTGAGAGAGACCTAAGTGGTGGAATTTATCTTATTTTTTTAGGCAGCCAATGGTAACTTTGTCCAATGGATTAAATGCCCTTTGTTGTCCTGGAGACCAAGGAGAACAGGAATGGAGAGAAAGTAGAAGCACCCCCCTTTCCGAAAACTTCAGCATCCTTCCCAGTACTTCAGCATCCTTCCTGGTACTTCAGTGTCTTCCCCAGTACCTCTGAAAGTGTACAAGGGGTCAGGGAAGATCCCTTTTGTATTGGCCAAGGCAGGGAATGTGGGAAGAGGAAAAAAGAGTTCCCCTTAGGAAAAAGAAAGTTTGATTTCTGAAACAGAACTGCCAGATGAAAAATACCAGGTGCACAGATGTCCAATAAGTTGTAGCTATTATTATCTATTTCAACCTTACATTCCAGTGATTTATGTCTCTTATCTCCCCTGCTTGAATTTAAGCACCTGACAACAGGATGCATATCTGATTTATCTTTTTATTGCCTATAAAACTTTGCACATAGAAGGAGTGAGGTAAATATTTGTGTAATAAGTTATATGTGTGTGCATGCGTGTGTATAATCATAGGAAACCAATCACTGCTTTGTGACTCATCAGTAAATATGAACTAAAAACTCTGAACTGAGACTTCTCATGCTGGGTATTGATGGTAGGCATGACAAATTCAGAATGATGGGCTTTGAGGCAAAATTTTAAATGACCAGAAATCTCAAACCTTAAGATTTTCCACCAACAATTTGTCTCAGAGTTAGCTAAGATTTACTGAACTCTATGTGTTAAATGTTATGTTAAGAGATTCCATATGATATTTACAGTTTAAAAAGCTCTGAAAAAAAGATGTCACCACCTCCATCTTATAGATAAGAAAACTGAAGTTTAGAGAGGTGAAATAATTTGTCCAAGGTCATGTACCAGTACCAAGTTGAGCTGAGATGCTGAATTCAAGCACATATGTTTCTTGGGAAAGACTATGAATTTGACAACTGTAAGGAATTATCTCATTGATCATTTTTTAAATCAGGAAAAAAGTGAATATGCAAATATTATATGTCATATGATTATTTTCTATGAAAAACGGTTTCTTAATTTTCTTGAAGTAATTTTTTAACTGTAGGATTGCTTCACTGATTAGTATTATGAATTTGGATGAGTAGAAAACATTCATAGAATCATATTGATTGAAATAAAGGGATTCGTTGACCTAGGTTGAGAAAACTTTTGAAAAAAAACTATATTGCAATGAGATTTCCCATAACATGATGAAGAAAGATTTGAAGACAAAGTTCCCTCAGAAGATTCTATTAATGACAGCTGTTTTAAGGTCTGGATTTCATCATATGTGAGTTTTCTTGCCCAATACAGGAGACCATCTTCTTGAATCAGTCCCTGATTAAGTTTCTCCTGTCCTCACTCCACCACACTTTGTATTTCCAGTAACCACTCCTAGTGTCCTGGCTGACTGTATTCAAGACAGGATGTTTTCTACACACAATTTCTTTAGGGGATATAAAGGCGATACATGTGAAACAGAGGCAAGTTACATAGTTGAGATTAAATGCTAAATTGTTGAAAGCGAACAGAAGTGACCTGTCAGGGCTGTGTACTGAGAATCAAGGTTTTAGGTTTTGATGCTAAACAGACCAGACATAATCTCCACCTCACTCTACCTGGGGAATTTGCCAAAGTACTGTTTTCCTCATCTGCACGACTGGCATAGTAATATCTAAGGAGCAAAGTGCTTGTTGTGATGATATGAGAGCCTTATAAAAATACCTAGCACAGAGTTTGGCTCAAAATAGGCCCTCAAAAATACAAAGTTTCCTCAGTGCTCTGTCCCCTTCTGTTCCCATTTTGGGAAAAGCTAGTCAATAATTGAAGAGGTTTCTTGAAGGGAATCTTACAGAAAAAAGTTGGAATAGGTAGGAGAGATTCAAGATTAAGTTGTGAAGGGCTTGCCTGGTGGCTCAGTGGTTAAGAATCCGCCTGCCAATGCAGGGGACATGAGTTTGAGCCCTGGTCCGGGAAGATCCCACATGCCACGGAGCAACTAAACCCGTGAGCCACAACTACTGAGCCCACGTGCCACAACTACTGAACCTGTGCTCTAGAACCTGTGAGCCACAACTACTGAGCCCGCGTGCTGCAACTACTGAAGCCTGTGCGCTTAGAGCCTGTGCTGCAACAAGGGAAGCCACCGCAATAAGAAGCCCACACACTGCAACGAAGAGTAGCTCCCACTCACCGCAAGCAGAGAAAGCCCACGTGCAGCAAAGAAGACCCAACACAGCCAAAAATAAAAATAAATAAAATAAATAAAGTTATTAAAAAAAAGATTAAATTGTGAGAAGCTGGGTATTTTGAACACCTAGCCAACTTAGGAATACTAGTGTTTTATTCATAGCTATGTGTAATCTATTTTAGAAGCAATTAAAGATATTTGGAACCATATTGTATATGACTCAGCTTACGTATGCAATGAAGTATAGCGTCTGCCTTTCTTTATTCTAATAACTAGTCTCGCTGTCCCAGGCTTAGTGAACATTTGATTACATGGTCCATCTGGGTCCAGTCCCTAGAACGGTAAGAAGGGGAGAGCTAGGGAAGCATTTTATCAGTTAACTCTTAGAGACAGCAATGGGTGTATCTTGGTAACTGAGATGAAACCCTGAAGGCAATGTAGTTCAGTCCCTTATCCCCGAAGAATAGCTGCTGAGCTACAGCTGAGAAGTTGCAGGTGTAATTCAAGTCCCCTGGTAATCAGTAGAAATGGCTCGATCAGACGATGGTGGCCATTTAGCAAACTCGAGAAAATCAAGTTAGATGTGGAGTGTCTGTTGAAAGAACCAGCAAGCCTTAGAGGGAAGATGGAGGTAAACTGAAAACTACCCTTTATTCCTTAAGTGACATGGGATATGAAGTGTTTGACATTTCTCCTCCCTCGGAAATTAGGGAATAATAAAACTTAGGGTTGGAAGGGGCACCAAGAACCCCCAATTCTAGTGACACTTTCTTGGAATCCTTCCCTGGCATTCGTGACTGTATCAAACCCATTTATTATACCATTAAAATAGTACAGTTCTCTTTCATTGTTCTTATCTTCCTCACTAGGAGCTGAATCTGTTTTAAATTTCCATTCTATTTCCAGCACCCAGAGGGAGCGCTGGCACATAGTAGGTGTTATGTATGTGTTCGTAAAAACAAATTTTCTGAATTATCTTTCCGGGGGCATATGAAGCAGGTTTTTTTTTTAAATCAAATTCAATGACCCCCCCAAAAAAAACCCCAAAAATCAAATGACAGAAAGCAAATTAAAAATATATTAGGCAAAAGTATAATTATTTTGGATCAATTAGTTAAAATTTGGAACGCAGTGATGCAGCTTTTTTTTAAACATCTTTATTGGAGTATAATTGCTTTACAATGTTGTGTTTGTTTCTGCTGTCTAACAAAGTGAATCAGCTATACATATACACATATCCCCATATCCCCTCCCTCTTGCGTCTCCCTCCCACCCTCCCTATCCCACCCTTCTAGGTGGTCACAGTGATGCAGCTTAATGCCTATAAGTAAAATAACCAGAAACCCAATGAGTAGCAGTACTTTTCCTTCCTTCAATGCCTTCTGCTTCTTCCTGCAGGTGAGCTATGGTCTTCTTCTGAAGATGGGACAGGAAACCCAGGCACCTCCTAGGCTAAGTTATCTCTGTGTTGGACTAGTTCCAATTCTGAAAAATCCCAGGGAAGTGCTCTGGTTGGGAAGCATTGGGTCTTGAGTCAACACACGTTCAAGGCTTAGCCTGCCCTAAATATTTTCTGCCATGAACCACAAGTTAGGAGAGAATAGGATTGCTCCCCCAAGAGAAAAAGGAGCTGATGTTGAAGAGGTAAAGCTTGCTGGGCAGAAACAAAGCAGAATGAAGCAGAATAACTACTATGTTAGCCTTAGCCGGGGCATTTCTCTCCCTTCAAGAGAGAAGCTTCTCCTGAAGTCAGGAGAATAACTCTTTTCCTCCTGAGCCCATGCGTCTCCTTCTTACAGGTAAGGGCTTAGTATGGTGCACTCTGTCTTTGGTGCTGACCTTTGGACTGGACAGATTTTATAAATCTATGTATGTACATGTATGTATATATCCATGTACAAAACATACGTGTGTATATTACATGTCCCTTCCTCCCTTCCCATGGGCTCGCCACTTCCACAGCTCCTTACTCGACAGCAGTTCTCCTGGTGAGCACATCATCACTCCCAATACAACAGGTCTTCCCTACAGGAGTTTACTCCACCACAAGGATAAAGTTAAGAAAGACTCCGTGGAACTACAGAGTTACATGTTGGGCGCCACTGTGTAACCCAAGAATCATTTTCCCCACTCAGTGGGAATTCTTTGCGTAGAAGGATTGTGAGTCCTTCTCTTGCATTCTGCACAGCCCTTAACGTGGAGTGTAGAACACAGTAGATATATCACTAGCATACGAATGAATGAACGGGTAAAATACTTACAGCTCAAAACCGCATGCTAACTAGTTTCCCTTAGTTAAAGCTTAAATCATTCATCTATATCTGATTTATGATTTTTATCATCAAATCTGATCATGTTTTATTATAATTAACCTTTTTAGTTTCATAATTAGCAAACTTTAAATTTTCATAAAATTTAATAAACCTAATCCTTTTAATAAAAAGTTGATTAGTTTCTGCCATTCAGTTTGCTAATTGAATTAAAAGCTGATGACTCTGGCTTTTCTACAATATAATATTTAGAAGCAATACTTAGTCCATAGAAATGTGTTTCTTATGAAAACACCTGTTACAAAGGATAAAATCAGATCAGGATAAAGACAAATTTAGAGTTTGTATTGAATCTTAAACTGAACATGAGCTTGTTAATATCCTTTTCCTATGGTTGATAGTTGCTTGGATTTTGACTTTAGAAAATATATTTCAGCTTCAAATGACCAAACTTCAGTGAAATTGGTTTAGTCAAAATTTTAGGCAGTTTTTGATTGGAGATAAGGTAGTGCATCTTCACTTGGGATTTATTTTTCAGAATGGATGAGCTTTTTGGTTGACATTTGTCAGCGTGAATGAATCAACAGAGCTGTGTGGAAGAGATTGGTTGATTCTGCAGCCTTTAGAAAAGGAGTTTTTTGGGGGACCAAGGTGTCTGTCTCAGAAGTAAGGGATGGTGAACAGATTCTCAGGTACTGGTTTTCTGTCTACCTCCTATTCTGTCTGTGAAAGAAAGAAAGAAAATTAGAGAGACAGGCAGATAGAAAAAAAAAAAGAACTACCCAAACAAACTAGCAACTTAAACTACAGTATTTGCTATTAAAGACCTGTGAGGAATTTTTTGTGGAGCTGAACAATGAGGACATCCCAACTAGCCTTGGGATAAGAGCATTTGCATTGGCATCTATTTCTAAGGAAAACTCACATGATAGAAATCTGTAAGAGGTCAATGAAAGCATGCACATTTGATACTTTCTCTGAATACAAAAATTAGTATTGTATTCATCAGAATCCCCAGAGCCTAGCCCCGAACTCCTTGGATGGTTTTTTGAGTGCAAATGTGGTGAATCTCCTTCCAAAGAGTGAGCACCGTGATGTCACGCCCTGGGGGAGGATGGAGAAGGGTGCAGCTGGAGACTAGCATGATCGAGACACCGCGGGAGATTCGAACCAAGGAAAGAACTGGAGGCAGGGCCGAGGAAGAGTGCAATGCCTTAGGAGCTCAGGGCCTGTGAGAGGCAGGGAACAGGAGACAAATACAAACGTAAGAGCAGAGGGTGAGCAGGAATGTGACACGGAGCAAGCCAGGAAGTTCCTTTTTCTTGGGGTTGAACTGGGAGTTACTTAGTCTAATCTAATAGCCAAATCTTACCCTGGTTGTCATCTGATATAATGTGCCCTTAGTCAGTGTTTGCCGAATCGAACTGAACTTCGGTAATAGTTCAATTTGTACAAATAATAGCTCAGTTTTGTAAACCAGACACTTTACACTCACAATACTTCAGTTTAAACATTATTTTCCCTGTTTAATGCATGAGGAAGAAAAGCCTGAGAGAGCTCATCTTGCTCAAAATCCCCCAGGGAATCAGCCTTTTCAGCCACCACTTCTATCTGATTCCAAAACCTAAGCCTGCTGTCTGTGCCATGTCGCCTTCATAGACTAGGAAGGAATGGGGCATGGGTCAGGGACGACAGATAGTGAATGGAAGGTGCGACAGAAGGGAAGGAAAGATGGAGATTACAACTAGGGGAAATTGTGTGTTTGTTTCGGGGGGGCTTGGGGAGAGCATTCCTTTCCAGTTTCTGGGAAATGGTTGTTCTGCCAGCAGTCTATGAATTCTCAGACTCAGGAAAATTAGACTCAGGTCTTATTTTCTCAGTGCCTGGAATAAGCACTCTACTCTCCTGGGACCTAAGCTATCAGCGCTCAAGGTATTCAGTGGAGCCGTGTGAGTGGGCCCCATGGTTACCAGGTAGTGGAGCTGAAAGCGAGAATCTGGGATTTGGAGTCGGGGAGATTTGAGCTCAAGTCTTGGTTCTGCTGCTTGTTGCTTAAGGGAAACTGGGCACACTTAAACATTCCATGAGCCATGGTTGCAAAATAAATGAAACTGGATATAATTTGCTTCTCAAAGAGTTATTGTAACAATTCAATTAGATAATGTATGCCAATGAGCCTAGTACAATGCCTGGTACATTGCAGGCTCTTAATATATTAACTCGCCACTCTTTTTAACAAAATGATGTAATTCCAACTTCAGTGCCTTTCCACTACACTCTCGATGGTTCACATCACCAAACGCAGCACTTACATGCCAACTATTTGGCTGATAGAATAATAGGAAAGATTACCTAGATCAAGATCTTGGTGAAGTTGGAGAGTGGGCAAAGTTTGATTTTAGTATAGTAGAATGCGTCTCATGAATTATTTTTCTTTCAAAGACACTCCCTCCAGCCTCCTCATTTGAAGAATATATTTCTATCAGGCTCTGTCTAAACTTCCACCTAACCAAAACTACTGGAAAGACGTGCTTTACTATTAGCCCTACACACCTTAATTTTTTATTGTTAGTGTAAACAATGGTTGTTCCTAGCATTATTTCCTTTGTTCTTATTCCCTCTGCGGAAAGAGAGGCTCTGTCTGTAGTTAAATACTTAATATATCTTCCAAAATTTAGGGAAACTGTGTGGGATGGGCAGAATACCTTCCTTACAATCATGGCACACAGTGGGTGCTCACCCAGCAACACTAAATGCTAACCCCACTCGGAATGAATGGATTTTCTTTCTGCACTGCTCTCTGTACCATTTCTCAGCCTTGAAGGCGGAGCAAGCTTGAGGATAAGAATTGAGCGCAGCAGTGACCATGCTTTGAATATCCCACTCCAATAAAAAGAGCAGGTTTCCTCCTGTTCGAAATGAGGACAACGACATCTTCCACGCTTCTTTCGTAAACTCATATCGAGTGAGACGTATAATAGCACTTTGCACAATCGGACACATTACAAAACCTATAAGGATCGGGTTCTCTCTTGATGGTGCGATTACTCTTCCCTCGGCTGACTCCTAGTTCTTGGACATCTGATTACCAATGGCCTCCTTCTGCATTTGTTGTCAGGGAGTAGAGGTTAGGTATCATTGTCTATCTCGTTAACCTTATCATTACTTGATTAACTAGCTGTTTGACTTCGCATTAGGACCCTCTATAATTTTGCTTTGATATTGGCAGGGTGGAGGATCCTTCATGGGAATTTTCAAAACCCGAAGGACCAAAATGACTCACTGTAAAAGCATATTAAATATACATTTTATTTTTATAAAGTAATTGGAATACAGTAAGGCTTCACAAAATCTTCCTGAGACACAGCTCAGTGCAACATATAGAGAGTTAAAGCACTGTTGAGGAAGGTGTGGGTTTCAAAAGGTTTAAATGATACTATTGCAATAATTTTTTAAAACTCTGCATTCAATGATTCTTGAAATCCAGGGTAGGTCTCATTCATTTATCCACTCACTCAACAAATAATTACTGAGCTTCTACTGTATTCCAGGAGCTGTTTACCAATATTTTATGGGTCTATATCAAATTCATTGGTTTGGTTGAAACCTGACTTCCCCCCTTGTCATTCTAGGGCTTATTTGGACAAGTTATTATGTCTTTTGTGCAGAGATAACTAGTTCTCAGGAAGACGGTGGCCTCCAGGGCTGCACCCGAGCCAATCACGATGCACTCAGAGTGGCTGAGTGATTGATGTGCTGTATAAATAGAATGCTGAAAACACAATATGGGACTAGGAAGAGCCAAATGTCAAAAAAAAAAAAGGCCCTGAAAATAACCGTTCAAATGTATGCAAATTGCCTAATTAATTGACCTCATTTGTGCATGCAGATATCCTTTGTCTTTCCCTTTGTGAATTGGTTATTTTTCCTGTGCTCCAAAACAATATTCTAAGGCGAATTAAACCCTTTCAAGTTATAAGTTAATATTCAATTCATACGTAAACACATTTATAAACATTCATCAAATTCAAATTACTCATTTCATAAATACTATTTTCTTCATTTTCAGCTAATAGATGTGCTCTCTGCATTTATTCAGTGTTGGTCTTAAGGAGTTCACGTGTGGGGAGATGATAGTTACTTAAATGGCAACATAGTGTTTACTTTCAAGTAGATTAAGAGTTTTCCTAGTTCCCAACTGTTTGTTTCTGTAAAGATTTAGTGCAAAGGCTTCATTTGGAGTGTTGGTGGGGTGAGTAAAATATAATGATGATGATTATCAGAGAACTATTCATCCCAGAGCGTTTGCTTTAAAGAGATGTCAAAGGGAAGACTCACTATTTAGGCTGGACTCAGGAAAGAGTGAAATGAATCTTAATGGGGTCAACGTAATCTCAGATCTTGCTTCCGCTCGGCATTATATTTATTTGTCCATTCATTAATTAAATGGCTAATGGATGTAGTTGGGTTGGCCAAAAAGTTCGTTAGGGTTTTTCCATAACATCTTACAGAAAAACCCGAATGAAGCTTTTGGCCAGCCCAATATTTATTCATTGTTATCAATCTACCCATCCATCCCCCTAAAGATTAACTCACTCAATAAACATATGCAAACTATCTTTCAGCATTGAAATTTGAAAACTGATTGATCCAATGCAAGTTCCTGGGTCGCATCACAGATTCACGGAATCTGACACATCTACATTTTATTTATTTATTTATTTATTTCTGGCTGTGTTGGGTCTTCGTTTCTGTGCGAGGGCTTTCTCCAGTTGCGGCAAGCGGGGGCCACTCTTCATCGCGGTGCGCGGGCCTCTCACTATCGCGGCCTCTCTTGTTGCGGAGCACAGGCTCCAGACGCGCAGGCTCAGTAGTTGTGGCTCACGGGCCTAGTTGCTGTGCGGCATGTGGGATCTTCTCAGACCAGGGCTCGAACCCGTGTCCCCTGCATTGGCAGGCAGATTCTCAACCGCTGTGCCACCAGGGAAGTCCCCAGCATGGGGTCTTACACTCCACAAAATAGTTTCTCTCTCTATTTACTTAGATCCTATTTGTTTCATTTCATTAGGGATTTGTAGTTTCCAGCCTGTGGATCCTGCCCACATTTTGTTAGATAAATATCTAGGTATTTCCTCTTTGGATGCTATAGTAAATAGTACTTTTAACATTTTTGATCTCCAATTGTTTATTTCTAGCTTATAGAAATACAATTGATATTTTATGTTACCTTTGTAAAATGTGACCTTGCAAAACTCAATCATTCATTTTAGGAGCCTTTTCTGTAGATTCCTTTGGATTTTTCTACATAGGCAATCCTGCCATCTGTGAACAAAGACGATTTGATTTCTTTTTCTCCCCACAATGTGTATGCTTTTTCTTTCTTTTTCAAGGGTCACTGTTGTTGGTCTGGGTTTACGGCATCACCTAACCTTAATCTGTCCTTCATAAGTCTCAAATTATAATTGTGGATTTGTCCATTTCCCCTTTTAGTTCTACCAGTTTTTGCTCCATGTAGTTTGAAAATCTGAGTTTATATTCATACACATTTAGTATTGTTATGTTTCCTTGATGTTATGAATTGAATTGCGTTCCCCGCAGATCCATATGTTGAAGTCCTAGCCCTTAGTATCTCAGAATGTTACCTTATTTGGGGATAGGTTGGTTACAGATGTAATTAGTTAAGATGAGATTGTACTGTAGTAGAGTGTGCTTCTAACCCAATACAACTGGTGTGCTTATAAAAAGAGGAAACTTGGACACAGACATGTATACAGGCAGAAGACTATGCGAAGATGAAGACAGAGATTGGAGTGATCCTTCTACAAGTCAAGGAAACACCAAAGATTGCCAGCAAAGCACCAGAATCTAGGCAAAAGGCAGGAAACTGATTCTCTCTCAGCCCTCAGAAGGAATCAACATTACTGATACCTTGATTTTTAACTTCTAGCCTCCAGAACTGTGAGACAATACATTTCTGTTGTTTAAGCCACTCGGTTTGTGGTACTTAGTTATGGCAGCCCCAGCAAACTAACACACTTGGTGAATTGTCCATTTTATCATTAATAAAATCTTTCTTGATCCCTGGTAAGTTTTCTTTTTTCTTTTTTTAAAGAAATAACACATTTTATTTTATTTTATTTTCTACTTTTTGACTGTGTCTCTCGGCATGCGGGATCTTAGTTCCCCGACCGGGGATTAAACCTGTGCCCCCTGCAGTGGAAGCACGGAGTCTTAACCTCTGGACTGACAGGGAAGTCCCACCTGGTAATTTTTCTTGATCTGATACTAATAACCACTGTATTTTTTTCTTTTAAAATTAACATTTGCTTAATATATCATTTTCCATCTTTTTACTTGTAATTTATCTGTATTATTATATTTAACAAGGGTATTTTATAGACAGAAATAGTTAGGTTTTCCCGCCCCCAATTTAATTTGGCAATCTGTCTATTAATTGGCATGTTTTGACTACTTACATTTAATGTAATTATTGATATGACTAGATTTAAGTATATCACTTAACTACTCATTTTCTATTTGTCTCCTTTGGTTTTTGTTCTTTCATTCCTCATTTACTTCCTTCTTTTGGATTATTTGAATAGGTTTTAGCTTTTCATTTTAATTAATCTATGGGTTTTTGGGTTATACTTTTTTTTTGGTTTTCTTAGTGGTTGCTTTAAGGGAATACAACATATATACCTGCCATACCTTTTCACAGTCAGTTTAGAATGAATATTTCAAGTAAAATAGGTACTTTTACCTTCCCCCCTCAGGTTATATTTCTCATATGTATTACATTTACATACATCAAAAGGAGACTGAAAGTGACCAGAGTTTTATTCTGTTCCAAAGGCAGCCTCTCAGCAGACTTGATCAGGTGCTATGGTAGTTCTTGCTTGCTATACCCTGGTGCTCATTTGTTCTGCCATTGCCAAGCCATTACTGTTATCATTATGCAGGATTACTCCATGACCAAGGATCATCTATCAGGTGCAACAGCTGTCGTTAGGAAAGCCACATGTGTTGTTAAGGAAGTCGTAAGCAACTGAAGATTCTAGATGAAAACAGAGCTTCAGAAGTTCCATCCCTTGTGGGAATGGCTTAGAAATAATTTATCAGGCATTCAGGACATCAGCCAGTCAGGCTGGTACTCATATCAAAGCTCTATTCCCAATATGGTTTGCAACACAAATCAGGAGTATGGGAAGGAGAGCTGTATATGTATAGACCAATGACTTGGGCTGGACAGATGGAGAAACTACAGTTCTATACATAGGAAGTTATCAAGGGGCTCAACTCTTGTCCACAGGAGCTGACTTGTACTGGGGATCAGTTTATAAGACTCTTGAGTCCGGCTATGCCCACAGACAGTTTCTTAGCCCAGCATTCCTTGGGAACCACTTGCTCGTAAATTATACCTCGTGTCATGTGACGTTTGTCCTGGCCACTTCTGACTAGACCATGAATCTGAATGCACATATAAGCTAGACATAAGAAGAGGACCAGCATCCTTGTAGTGGCTTCCCATGAGAACTCTGTTTAGCAGAGATGCTCCATGTTGGATGATGATTGAGTCCCAATCAAACTTTATCTTGGGACGATTTGAATACAAGATCCCAAAGGAGGCTGGGAAACCAGGAACAGTAAAGAATCAGAGACAGGTAATTCCCTGGTGGTCCAGTGGCTAGGACTCTGTACTTTCACTGCCAAGGGCCTGGGGTTCAATCCCTGGTCAGGGAACTAAGATCCTGGAAGCTGTGTGGTACAGCCAAAAAAACAAAAAAAGAAGAAGAAGAATCAGAGACAAAGAGCAAATCAGAGTGGGAAGCTGGATGCAGACCCCAGGCTTGTAAGTCAAGCAGTTATCAATTTAAATCCTGACTCTTAGCAGGATGATCATGGGCAAGTTACTGAATACCTCTGAGCATTTGCTTCATTATTTGTAAAATTTGCATGATGATAATAGTACCCAGTATAGGGTTGTTATGAGGCTTAGATTAGGATATATTTGTAATGTGTTCAAAGTCTCAGAAGAACCTCAAAGTCCACTGCTTTGGCCATTTCCCAGTGCACTGAGCACATAATTCAAGGTCATGGCATGTTGCTGGCACCATTCCTTACCCATCTTCTCCACTTGCATGAATATCCCTCTGGCTTTACGGCCATGCTCAAATGCCACTTTTCCCTGTGGTTCTCACTGATCCCCAGCTCCAACGCCAAATCTGTAATGTGCTCATCTGTGTTCCCAGAATGCTTCACAGGGATCTCCCCTATTAAATCTTTCTCCTGATCTTCATACTGTGAGTTCCTCAAGGACAGAGATTGGATCTTTTCATCTTTGTGTTGCTAGACCACATAAGTAAAGCTCAATGTTTTTTGTATTATTGATAATATATGTGAAATATTCCTGCAAATTATTATCTTATCAAGGCCCCAATGTGTGTTGCTGCTAATGCACATAAAACAGGCATGGTCTTTAGTCATGCAAACGATGTCCTTTATTCTACGCCCTCATTCCCACCTGGATCTTTTTTATTTTAATGTTATTTTTTTCCTTTAAAATTCTACATTTCTCTCCTAGTATATATGTTGCAAGAAATCACTGAACAAGGCTCGCTTCTGTGTTCTTTTTCTCCGTTAAATGGTTAAACGACTGTCTATTTTGAGTACTGATATACAACTGTTTCCATAGATACCTGATCATAATGGCTAATTAGACGAGCATGCTTTCTGAAGCCTTTTGAATGACATTTTTATAACAAACATCCAGCTTTTATTCAATTAGTACATTTTTCTCATTTCTCTTTGGAAACATTCAGAAATGCTCCATGATGCTTCAACAGATACAATGTAAAAGGACTCAGGTAATTTTTTTGGTCTCTACATGGAGGCCATTTCTGTTCATTGCTCCACCTGGAAGTCGTCTTTCTCTGCTTAATGAACTCCCAGAGCCGACGTCTCAACAACGATGCACAGTTGAAAACCACTTTTTAGTTTAAAAAAGTGCTTTTGCATATGCTGTTTCACTAACACTTCACAAAGATCCGAGGAATTCAGTATAACCACCGCCGTCATTTTGCAGACGGGGAGGTTGGGGCCCCTCCATTAAAAAACCTGGTGCATTACCTGGGATTCCCGGTGCATTGTGGGTGTTCAACAAACACCGATTAGAACTGACTAACTTACTCAAGGTTGTGCAGGTGAAGCGTTTTGTAAATGGCAGAAAGGAGATGTTTTATAAATGTCCCACCTTCCTCCTGACCCATCACGCTTCTGGTATTACCCCATCTCTCTTCACTTGTATCAAACTCGGAGTAGTTACCACTTTCTACAATGCATTATCATTTATTTGCACATCTGTTTTACATAAATTATAAGAATCAAGTCGAAGCCTTTTCTAGTCCCTTCATTCAAAGCATATTTATTCACCATCTACTACCTGACAGATAATAATGGGTAAACATAATTCCTGCCCTTAAGGCATCAATTCACCCTTGTGTTCTCCAGAGTGATCTGCACAGTATTTGCTAATGGTAAAGACTCAAAACTGTTTCTTGCAACAATACCACTTGCAGAATGCTTCATCTAAATCAGCATTAGGTGAAACTTCTCCATCCCCTGCTTTTCATCAAATACATTCCAACTGGAATTAACAATCTTTCTTCTCCTCCTGTTGAGGCTGCCTTCCCTCTTTGATCATGAGAGTCTCCTCCAATTTTTCAAACACTAACCACGCTTAACTTGCTCTAAGGATAAATTCCCAGAATTGAGACAAATGTTTATATAAGAAAAACTGTTGACAAAATCTCTCCTCACCATACACTTTCAGGTTTAATTCTCACGCTATGAGGTAGACACCAAGACAATATCCATTTTACAGATGAGGAAACAGTATCAGGCAGGTTAAGTAACCTAGCCAAGTTCACAGTGATTGACATTGCCAGAAGGTGAACTTTTTTTTGCTGACACCCAACCTATGCTCTTAACTCTCAGCAGTTGATGCACCTGTACTAGTGCTCTGTGCTTCATATCTCTTGTTCTGATAAAACTGTAACTTATTCTTTTGAAGTTGTGAACAAAATACCTAAGGGGACATCCTCATATCTGGTTTCTTCTCTGGAACCATAGAGTCTGGAAGCCGGGGAGATGATAGATTCCTTATTAAACCTGCAAGGTCCAAAAGGAGAATTGTTTCACACCTCTTTTGCTTTCCCACTGAAATTTCAGTTGCTTATGTTGGAAAGATGTGCCTTCGTGGAGAGATAGATAGCATGCCCAAGAGAAAAAGGTGTGTAGGTCTAAAGATGCCTAGAGCAACACTCTCAAAGGCAAGAGAAGCAAGTGTCAGGTCAACTGGGATCAGAGACCATCACTGAGCATCAGAGACCATGACTGTCAAATCTTCCTAAGATTTCCTAATGGTGCTACGGGTACTTCATACCTAAATCCTTATCCAATGGTGCCTAAAGATCCTTTCCCTCATTTGGAAGCCAGTATTTTTTAAACAAACATTTGTAGCCAGATTTTAGCCACTTCTGGATGTTCAATAAAATAAAGAACTGACAAAAAGGAAGAACAGGTGTCCCCTTTTCTGGAAGGCTGCTTTGACCTGTCTCTCTCCCTTTGGGCTGAGTAGTGAGCACTTCTGTTCTCCCTCAATGCTTTGCAAACGTCTCTCTCACAGCGCATTTATGTCCTTCCGTTATCATTACGTGTCTGTGATTCTTTCCCTCTACCGCCACCCTCATTGTATTATCAGAACTTAGTACTAGGGGTGTTTATTTCGTTTACAAGTCTGGTGTGTAACACAGGACTTGGCTTAAAATCACTGCCAAACTGTTTGCTGAGTGAATAGGTGTATTCATGTACTACTGGAAGAGAGAAGCAAGAGATGTATACCTCTGTTCAGTGTACTAATGTCAAAATGTACTATTACAAGAGAAAACAACAACAACAACAAAAGAAACAGAATGAGTATGAAACTGCAAAGAATAAGTCAGACACAATTATTTTAAAGCTTTGGGGGTTTCCCTCAATATGGGTAGGAAGGAGAGAGAGCCATGCCAGTGAAGGCCTGTCTCTGACAAAGGCAGAAGGCATGCAGTTACATAAAGATAAGTGATTGGTTTAAAAAATTACCTGTCACCTGCTCTGGATTGACTGGTTACAGTAGAGTTGGTGCTGCCGATGGCTGAGCCCAAAGCCCATTTGCCGAGTCCAGAGAGCACAGTCAACGAGTTTATCAGTCTGTTTTTCTGCTGTTTCTGGGCAACTTAATGAAAGTCTTGGGTTTCTTGTTCCAGGGTTCTGACCACTTGGCCTACGCCTGTGTGAGTAATAATCCTTTGAAGTAATCGTCTTCACTTGTGTGGAGTGTTCTGCTATTTGATGCCTCTAAAGGGAAGGGCCAAGACTAATCATTAACAGGTCATTGGCCAAAGCAACCATCCCACCACCATGTATTAGAGATGCACCAATGCCCACACTCTGCTATCAGACCCATGAGTGATGCAGCACAGGTTTCTATTAAAGCGGTGATCCCCTCACTTCCTATGGTACCGATAAAGCTGGATGGAGTTGGGGTGGGAGGTGCCTGAGTCACCCTAGCTCTGTGCCTCCTTTTGCTTACTGCCTGGGTCCAAGGAACCCTGGAAGCCCGTGGGTCTGTCCAGCACAGTTTGGAAACCAGCCCTGTGTGGCTCCTTCATATCCTCTGGCATTCTGTACAGCTCTGTTGACTTGACTGGAAAGTAATCCCAGGTCAAAATCCAAGACTTATTAAGTTTAACTGTGCATGACTTGAGTCTTTTCAATTAACTTTTTTTTCCTGATAATCTTATTGTTTAGTAGATTACATTTAAAAAATCTGAAATAGCACAAAGAAGGCACATGTTAGAATAATCTAATATATATATATTAGATAATAATCTAATATATATATATATATATGTACCAAAGATAGGACAAAACTGAGAGGAAGCATAAAAATGTCCCTTAGAAACTGGACCTTGCAAATACAATACAGTGATCTTGTCTTCCTTGTTGAAATATCCAGTGGAGGTGCCTTTGCACTAATGGAGGGTTAGAGAAGCAAGTGGCAAACTGGAAGGTCTCAGACTTTAGAATCGGTTATCATTTTGAATTTTTGTTCTGCCATTGATTAACTGTGTGATTTGGGCAAGATTTTGTTTATTCATTGATTTAAACATCCAAGCCTCAGTTTTCTCATATGCAAATTAAGAATGCAATATAGTATATTGTGTATATTTATTTCACATCCTTCCTTGGACAACACTCCTACCATCTCCATTTTGTCCTGATCATGACCCTACTTCCTTCCCACCCTTAGATGCCATGCTCACCACAGTAGAGAATGATCTCATCACCCTGACCATGAGAAAGTGTTAAAATAAAGTCACCTGCTCTAAGCAGGGCTCTGTCTCAGTGTCCTCCTTGAGATTGGTCTATGGACACTGGAAAAGAAAACAATTCTTTAATTTTGGATTATGAGTCATGAGGGTCTTGGGAATCCAGTGATGATGATTCTTCTCCTGGAAAGAGCTTGCCTAATGACAAAGCCAACACAGAAGGATAAAAGGCAGAAATATTGAAAGGGAAGCAAACGCTAAAGTCAAATTCAAAGCCTCATTTGAGCTTCTGAATCCAGCCATGCCTGGTTTTGGTCCCAGTCTTACACTTCACAAAATCGTCTCTTTTTGTGAGTTAGATTTGAGATCCTGTCATTTGCAATGGCTGGAGTCCCAATAAAAATACTTAACTTTCAGGGTTATTTTAATGATTTGAGGTATAACATGCTCAAGGCACATAATTATCATTCCAAAAATGGCAGGTCCTTTTATTGTTTCTTTAGATAAATGAAGTGGAATGCTCCCTTGACCAATTTGCCTTGGATTAATCTTGATTTTTTTTTTCTCTATTTGTTGCCATTATTAGTCCTCCAGGCCCATGGAAATGGGTATATTTTAGCAGACTACTCACACATTGAGATGTGTTTGTTTTTAATTTACACATTTAAATACATTTAATAGAAGTTCGCATATTGTGATATTCAAATTTCTATTCATACTCTATTACACTAATAAAAAGTATTTCCCTTAATTGGAAGCAAGAGGGTTATGAAGTTAATAATAGCTCTAATAATACTTTTGTTTATAATAATCTTCAGTCTCTTTAATGAGGAAGGGGAAAAACCAATATTTATTAGGTGAACATTATGTCTCAGAAAACTTACTAAATTTTAATGAATGTTTATCTCATTGGGTCTCACTCTAAATCTCTAAAGTTGAGCTTTTCATCCTTATTACACAGATGAGGAGACTGACGCTGAGAGATTTTCAGTAGTTTAAGTTGATGGAAATAAAGAGAGATCAAGCTGATAGTCAAACCTAAGTATGTCTTCCTTCAAAGCCTGGGTTCTTTCTAATGTGCCAAAATGTTTCTCTAAAGAATAAAAAGAGAGGCATCTACTGGGAAATTAAGAAGCAGTAATGTTCTTCCAGAACAGAATTTTGGAAACAGGATCTAGCTTCTACACGGCTGTCCAAGACAAATTTACCACGGGTTCCTTGCATTTAGCTAAGCTTGTTCTCACCTTGGAGTGTCTGCATCAGCTGCCCTCTCTGGCTAAAAGGCTTTTCCTACTGACCTTCTCAGGAAGCAGGGCGACCCCTGCTACATTCCTATCTCAACTCAAATGCCCCTGCTCAGCGAGGCCTTCCCTAACCACTCTCCCCCACTGCCCTTTATCTCTCCTTTTTTAAATTGAAGTATAGTTGATTTACAATGTTGTGTTGATTTCTGTCATACAGCAAAGTGATTCAGTTATATATATATATATATATATATATATATATATATATATATATATATATATATATATATATTCTTTTCCATTATGGTTTATCACAGGATATTGAATATAGTTCTCTGGGCTATACAGTAAGACCTTGTTGTTTATCCATTCTGTATATAATAGTTTGCATCTACTAACCCCAAACTCCCCTACCTCCCCTCCCCCTTGGCAATCTACAGATTTAATGTGATCTGTGTCAAATTACCCGTGATGTTTTTCACAGAACTAGAACAAATAATCCTAAAATTTAATATGGAACCATAAAAGACCTAAAATTGCCAAAACCCCTTATCTCTTTGGCCTGTTTTATTTTCTTCATAGGACTTAGCACTAACTGAACTTTTTGTTTGTTCATGTCCATCTCCCCTCCACTAAAATTTTAATTTCATGACCAAAAGAAACCTTTTCATCCTCTCTCCTCTGAATCTTCAACTCCTTAAACAGTATCTGGTACATAGCATGTGCAAAGCACATATCTGTTGCATGTTGAACAAACCACATTTGTTGTGAGGATTCAGTGAGACAGCATGTGATGCAGATGTTATAATTCTGCCCTTCTGGTGCCTCATCCATGGGGCACAGGTACATGGATGGATGTGAGTGTCACTCTCCTGGTACCCACAGGGCTCATGGACACCTCCGGAGCAGGGATGGGTTGCGGGCTCTGCCGGGGCAGCTGAGCAGATTAGGTCCTGAAAACTTCCCTCTGAGCTATGTGGTCTCTAAGAGAAGTGACCATCCCCTAGTCTCCCGGGAAGATGGAGCAAACTCAGGCCATTTGGGACCTTAACACTGTGCACAATTCTGGCCAGAGTCACTCAGTCGAGTCTGGGAGGCTGGCTGGTGGGCTGGAATCGGGCACCCCTGGATCCTGAGTGCCAGCTAGACAGGACATCTCATCTGAGGCAGTTCAAAGCAGGGAGGAAGAATGGGTTATCCCACCTGGGGTCACTGGGTAGAGGCAGAGTCAGAAGGCAGAGAGAACAGAAGCAACCACGGAGTCTGAGAGGGCAGGATGAGATGGGGACCATGAGATGGAGCCCAGGATCTGGAAGCTGCTTGGGACCCCCGATCCGTGGGTGAGCACGTTGTGAGCAAGTACAGAGGGTCATGCGTGACAGGCCACATCACTGACCTGATCTGGTCACTATGCGGAACCTGGCCAGTGCAGGGCAGAGGTCAAGGGACAGTGGCAGGTGGGTCCTGACATTCACATGCAACCTGCTTTGTTACATAGAGAAATGAGTGCTGGGCTGGGGACCAGTACATTAGGGTTCTACACGTGGCACAAACCAAGAACACCATTGCCCTGCATACCTCTCTCCCTCTCAACACCCTTCACCCCAATGTTATCATTAAGTGTCAAGATCAACCTCTTAAAAATTTTAATCTTCTTTCCCAAATTTCCACTGTCTCTGTCTTGGCTAGGCCTGCCCTCCCGGGTTGCTGCAAAAATCTGTTAATTTCCTTGCTTCCTATACCAGCCTCCTCCAACAATCTTACAGTTTCCAGAGTGATAGTCTCTAAAATCTTTGAACTTATTCCTCCATGGCCCTGCATAAATGCCGTCAATAGCTTACCACTGCCCACAGGATAAAAACTAAGCCTCTTACTTTGGCATAAAAGATCCTTTATGATCCTTTATGGTCAGGATCCTCCCGCTTGTGCTATGCCCCTCTCCCCACTGAATAATAAATTGCTCGCAGCTCTGTGAGCACATTGTATTTCGCCCTTGTGATTTTCTATGCACTATTTCTTCTATGGGATATTCACTTCCCTCCACTGTCTGCCTGGTAAATTACTAGCACTCATCTGGCTCAGTACAGTCATAACTTCCTCTCGGGCATCTTTTCTCAAGTTCTTCCCTCACTACCCTGGTTTACAGACTCCTGCCTGGTCTTTCCAGAGCCCCCTGTACCTACCTCGATCACAGCCCTTCTCACTTTCTTCCATTAATGCTTGTTTCCGTGTCGATAGACCTCACCAGCCTGTAGTCCACAGCTGGCAAGAAGCAGGGGCTCAGAAGAGCGTGGCTGAGTAAATGGGTGCTTATTCCACTTGAGAGGGTGGGGAAGATAGGGAAGTCATGAGCAAGATGTGAATAGGAAGCTCCCCAAGTCCAAAGTTCTCCATGGGAACTCAAGTCGTTACCAGCAGAAAGGGTGCTCCGAAATCCCACACTAGGGAATTTCATTAGTTTCATGAATTCAGTGTCATTAGTTTCATTAGTCGAGAGCCATGCTGCTCAAAAGGCTTGTCCTCCTGCTGCTGGTTCCAGGGCTGTGATGGGAGCATGGGTCTGCGTCAGCATCCGTGACACACACCCCCTCCTGGATCAACTAAGCCTTGCCAAGAAAAAATATGCCATCTGCAGTGTGCAATTGACTGCATTCAGGCACAAACCCTTTTCTCACTGCAGAGTGAAAACACACTGTTTGGGGCTAGCAGAGGTCCTTGGGTCATGCTTCTAGAATCTTCTGACTGAGTTTGGGGGACCAGGCAGGATTTTAGGAGTCAGTTTTCACCTGGTATGAAAGCTTGGCATAAACATAAAACTATCATTTGTTTACTTACTTCTTCCCATGGCCCAAATTAATATCTACCTCCAGGCTTTAAAAAAGTAAAAAAGAGGGGCCATGCCTAAAAATAAAAAGAATAACTCAAAGTTTCAGCCAGCTCTGCCCCTCCCTGTCTTTGTGACCTTGGCCAAATCACATCCTCTCCTTTTTGCATTAGGAGGACTGATTAATCCCTGTCCCGTGGCATTTGTGAAGATTAAATGTGATAATGGTTGGAAAAGTGCTTGAAGAACTGTAAATTGATGTACAAATGGAAGGGATTAAGGGATTAGCTTCAATCCGGTAAAGATTTTCTCTTCTATAGAACAACCCACTAAACATCGGTCCCTATGAGTTGCCGGCACACACACGTAACACACACCCGAGCGACGTGTGCCCTAATGTTCCTTCCTGTCTCCCTAAGTGGTTTTCTCAAGCTTCCCCCTACAACACCCTTCTGCAACACATCAAGATCTTTATCCAACATGACTTTAGGGAAACTGTATAACGTTAAAGGCTTCTCATGCCTGAGGACAACGTGTATGATGAAATGTTGTGTGTGTGTGTGTGTGTGTCTGCAAGTGTTTGTGTTTTCTTTCATTTCTTGGTTGTTTGGATTGTTCAGTGGAAGAAGAAATCCCCAAAGGAAAAGTCTGAGAGAAACAGGAAAAGTTGCTCTTTTATTCTTCTTGACTAAGATTGTTTATAAACAGAAGGCTGATTACAAAATAGTATCCCCATCCTAAGCTATTTTGTCATATTCCTCATCTTTTTCAGAAGATGGTTATTGTCTGACTCTTTTTAAAATTTTAACAATTTTCCTCCAAGCATCTTGCAAATTATCCCTCTTGAGAGAGGATTGCTACTCCAACCCATCCGCTTGACAATTAAAGAATGGGCGATGACTTTCCCACTGACTAGCTGTTTGACCTCAGACATGAACTGGTCTAATACTGCCAAGAAAATGAACTGGTCTAATACTGCCAAGAAACTTGGGGGCCCTGATGTATTTGCAGACACTCTGAGATAACCCTTAAAATAGTGTATATCTTGTATGTGTCCATTTTTGTGCTTATCTCCCTTCCTGAAAGTGAGCTTCTTAAGGGCAGGGACTGTCTCTTCATCTCTATATCCCACACCTAGCCCTGCTTAACATAGAAGCCCTCTTGTTTATTAAATGACTGAAGCAATATATGTACCTGTATGTTTACATACACCTAGCCTGTCCTTGTTCTCACATTTTCAGTGTTTATTTTTTATATTATATATGAAAAATTTACTCCTTTGTAATAATAAATAATTCTATCAGTTTTTTCTATAGAAATGCATACTCGATGCATAACTTAGAGATTATTCCTATTTACTCACATATGTATCTTTGAATTTTTATAGCAAAATATGCATTAGCTACAAGAAATGAAAAGCAAGAACAATGCAATTTCATTCTTATATGATTTCAATTTAACTCCCATGGAGTAGACACAAATTGATTGCAAAGTGGATCCTGAGAAAGAACTCATTTTATGATTCTGTGTGACTTCACATTCTATCTGCTACAGTTGGGCTGGGTAGGATGGGGAGGCTAGAGGTAGAAGATGAGATGAGAGGAGGAAAAATACTTGAAGGCAGCAGATAGGAAATCAACAAAATGAAAAGGTATGTTAGTTATGGGGTGTGCATTCCGGGCAGTAGTCAGCCAGGAAAATGATTTTTTTTTTTCCTTGAAAACCCGGGGAGGGTAATTAAACTCCTCCCACTACAGTTACATAGCATTTCATAGAGGGTATTGTGATGCTTTTGCATTCAAGGAGAGCCACACTTGTTGAATTTTGTCATTTTCATGGATTTACAAAATAGCTATTTGGGACAAAAATAACGAAAGACCTAGGCAGACTGTTTATAAATTCTGGGTAATCAAGGCACGATTCTTTTAAAGGCTAACGTTTGAGGAAATGTATCCTCAAAACCTATCATTTTATTTAAAGCTAAGCACAACTAATGTGCACTGTAAATAAATATAATATTAGTATTGGATTACACAGATCCAATACTGCCTTTACCATTCTAAGGGAATAATCAGTGTCACAGTGAGGTGAAACTGGTAAATAGTATGAGACCACAGTTAGGTGATTCTTATACATTACTTTTAAATAACAGAGATTTGACCTAATATTTATTAAAGCCTATATAGACAAACTCTTACTACATTTGTGTGTGTTTGTGGACAACATTCGTATTCAATATATGGTTAAGTGGTATGTGGATGGTACTAATAAACATTTGTTGAATACCTCCATAAATCATAAGTTTGGGCAGAATATACTTTGTCCTATAGACTGGGTTCACTCTTGTTATCGTTAAAATTTTTCAAGGAAAAAACAACTTAATGTAAGCGACGCAATGCTGTTGGTACTTGTCACACTGTTTTTCAGATTCTATAGAGGAGTTGAGGAAACAATTCTCCTTGGTGTGTTGTAGGCTCTTCTAGGCTGAGTACCGGGACAATTTCTGCATTTCATTCAGAAGACTGAGCCCAAGTTTCACCCCGTTACCAACTATGTGAGGTTGGCCAAGTCACAGATTTCTTTAGTCTTTATTTTCTTACATGTGTAAAGTGAGTAAGATCACATGTGAGGATTCCATTAAGAAATTTTTAAGTGTATTGTCTTTCTGTATATACGTGACAACTTATCTGAAGCTCCAGCAAACCCAATACCAAAACTGTCTTATGCACCAGTAAGCACTTTATATGAATTATCATATGTCATCCTCACAGACACACATTATTTCTCCCAGGTATAAGACGGGAAGCTAAAGACTAGAAAGGTTAAGTGATTTATCCACGCTGAGGTAGCTGTTAAGGGGCGTATTGTAGATTTACAGTAACATCTTTCGGGACCTCAGGAAATTGAACACTTGGCCATAAAGTTTGCCATGATTTCTGCATTCTGCACTTTACTAGGTGGTATATACAGTTGTCACATCACCTTCAGAGGTTGTCCCTAAAAGACAAATACACGGTGTCTGCGTTTCAGATGACCAAGCTGAGAGTGAGTCAGCTCTGGAGAGAAGCGCGTGGCTCCCACTCCACTGGCTGCTGTGGTCTCATCGGAGTGGCTGGACTTGCAGGGGAAGGGGTGGCTTTGCCCTTGAAGTCTGCAGAGATCTTCCCTTCTGCTTACGTTAGTGTCACGCTCAGGGTCACTGACTCAGGCACGTCATTTATGTGTTTTGAGTCAGAGAAACAAATAGAAACATGAATAGAAACACACATAGGGAAAGTCACAGATTTTATATATGTATATATTTAAAGTCCTAATAGTTGTTCCGCGGTGATGCGCAAACTACCATTACATCGACAGCCTCAGTCAAGTCTAGTTTTAGAGATGCATTGTCACGCTTCTCCGTTATGACTTTGTGTTTGGCACAGGTAATTAGGCACAAGCTTAACTTATCGCAAGCATAAATTAAAAGCAGAACTACGTAAGCTTTATTTTTTCCCTCATGCTGTGCAGTTGCGTCTATACCAATAATTAGGATGGGGAAATAGGCCGCCAGAGATTGGCTTTGCAAAGGCCCCACCTGCTCTGCCTCATCATACCTGGGGCTAGACTCTCTCTAGGGGCGAAAGGAGACAGATCCAAGAATAGCAGGTGGTGTTTAAATTCATCAGTCAAGAAAGTGCTGAGGAAAAATTATAAACAATGTAATAAGTTTACTCTGTCTTCAATGTATCATCCCTAACTTTTTGTTTACTTAAAAAAATTTTTATTATGAAATAGATCACAAATAAAGACTAATTTAAAAATGAACCTCTGAGTACTCGGCACGTATTAAGAAAATAATATCACCAGTACGTTAGAAGGCCCTGTGGGCCCCTCCCCAGTTACATCCTGTTCACTAACTACCCTCCCCCTACCCTGCCCTTGTAACTGTTATCTGTCACGGTATCTAAATTTCCTTACTATCTTTATATCATCCCTAAATTTTTAACAGCACTCTACAACGTGGCTGATGGTGAGGATCTTCATGGGTGGAAGTCCTCTCACAGCATATCCTAGGAATTCCTGCTTGCCATTTGCAGGGGAAACTGGACTTGCTCTGTACAGAGAAGGAAAATACAATTAAAATAAATATCAAAATCAGAGAAATATATTACGGTATTTGGCTGATAGAATTTGATGTAGCCACGAATGTCATATTGTAAAATATATACAATCTATTGTGAAGTACAAAATATTATAAAACAATATTCAATCGTGTATAAACCATATAGATGAGATTTGAAAAATACATGTATAGAAGACAAAGGAACAGATATTTAGTTAAATGCTGGGAAGTTATCAGTGGCTATCTCTGGGCTGTACTCCCTATAGATGGGCAGCAAGTCTTTATTTGAAAACAGATTAGGACAGCACAGAGCCATGTCTAATATGGTCTACCCCTTGTCTGCTAAATGTCCTTCTCCATATGTATTTGGGGACCAGGATATCTAACTTGAAGAGTCCATAGATACAGGGATGTGAAACATATACTTATTTGTGAGTGCCATGTATACCCCTAGACTCCCTGACCATACATGCTTCCTATTGGGAACACAGTGCCATATTAAGATTTTTGGTTCAAAGCATAGACTGGTTCCTGGAGGACAGCACCCAGCGCTCCTCAAGTAGTGTCTCCAAACTATTGTTTTCAGTTGTGCTTCATCAAGCCAGCTCAACATTCTACCAAGTCAGAAGCTTTTAGGTGGTGTGGTGTGCTACATCCGGAGGATTCCATACCTACACACTCACTCCCCTCAGCATCTTTTCTGTAAGGTGAATTCCCTGGATTCACATGACATTATCTGGAGCCTTTTGATTGTGGATCAAGTGCTCCGTAATCCCTTGAGGCTAGGGAAAGCAGATCTGTACCTGGAGTATGTGTCCACTACGATGAGAACAAACTGCTGGTCCTTTCAGAATAGAAGGGCGCTTGTGTGTTCGATTGTCACCCAGTGGCTTCAGGGTCTCTCTGAGAAATTGTGTCCCATTGAGAGTTCCGCATTGGTTTCTGCTGCTGGTGGGTTTAACACTTGGTAGAGGCAATAGATCAACCTTGGTGAGCCTATCTTTGTTATAGGGCTGGCGAATAGCATCCATCTCTGCCACTGTGGCCACTCCACCCACGTGCCTGTTGTGGTAGCACTTGGGTAGCCAGTGACAGAGGGCAGCTGACATCAGATGGCTGGGTCCTTTTGGTACTTGGCAGGTGCCTCTTCCATAGAAAGTGCTCTCTGATGGACATTAATATGGGATACTAAGAACTTGAGACTTCATTACCCCTCCCATCCCAGATTTCCTCATTATCAATATTCTAATATTCTCTCTTGAAGCCCCTGAACAGGCAGCCAGAGCATTCACTGCTGCCCCTGACTCCTTATTTAATCTGCGTTTGGGCTACTTCTTTTTCCATACAAACTGGGTGACCATGAGCGCCATCTGAAGCTCTGCCCACTGGGAAGGCATTCCCTCACGTTTACCGTTGTCTTTAAGACCATCACTGAAAGATTAATTTTTACATCTTTGAGGGCTTCGGTATATGAAAAAGAGAGAGAGAGACACAGAGAGAGAGCTGTATGTGGTCTGCAACTTATACAATATTTACAGAAATATTTTCACAGAAAACATTTGTCAATCTCTTTTCTATATCCTTAGTATTTTTTGTTTGCTTGATTTATAATTTTCTTACCAAGATGTGTTAACATCTTTCTGTTTAGTATTCTTTAGTTAATCAGATGTCCTTTCTACTTTAACTTTTAGCATCTATGTTTTTAAGTACTCATAGGTCCAGGATTATATTATCTTTCTGGTGAATTATTCATTTTATCATTTATAAAGGTCACCTTTCTCCATATTAATGCTTTCTGCATTCGCTTAATTAGTATCTGTCTTGCCTATATTAAAAGAAAGCTGGTGTCCAAATATTGATATCAGAGTTAACATTCTCATAAGGGATATGTTTATTTGGGGTATTTATGGGAGAACCTTAGATTTTGGAAATGTTGTCTCAGAAAAATTTTGAATTTCCTTCTCCTGGATGTTCCAGGGGTGTTCCAGGTTTGAGATAAGTTAATTCGTTAATTTATTGGTTTAGAGATCACTGAGCATTTCAGATAGAGTAAAAGCAGCACTCCACGCAGGTTTGGGTGTTTAACAGTTTCTCATGAATGAATGACCTTCCTTATTTTTTCCTCTCAGCTAGAGCTCTGGCTAGAGACAATCTTCATTGCCTCTTTCCTTGGCTGTTGAACAGTATTTCTCTGGTCCCTCCTTCACTTAGGCATTTGGTTTTCTCAGGTCCTGAATCAACACAGGAAACCCATTTCAAAATCTCTGGATACTCATTTCAAACTCTCTGGATATCCTGGCCAAATAGCAAACCTTCTTCCCTTCTACGGGGTTAACATCTCTTAGGCCCCTAGAATGTCTGTCTAATGTGTATCTCTAGGCTCCGAAGACTTCAAGAGCAGGTCATGAACTGATAGCATTGGTTTCTAGCACCTGGAAGTGCCCCTTCCCTTTTGGATTTTTATGTTCACTTACATATTTGATCTTTAAAGAATTAATTTTATCCCTTACTTCTAAGTAAGATACAAGAGTGGCATCTATGTACAGTATTAACTCGATCCACCATATGTCAGAACTTGAATCCAGCAATCTCATTTCTTCATCCCAGCAAACTTGTACATCATTATATATATATATATTTTTTAAACATCTTTATTGAAGTATAATTGCCTTACAATGGTGTGTTAGCTTCTGCTTTATAACAAAGTTAATCAGTTATACATATACAATATATTCCCATATCTCTTCCCTCTTGCATCTCCCTCCCTCCCACCCTCCCCATCATTATATTTTTATCCACACATCTAATAATGGGACACTTGAGCTTAACAACATTAGGTAATATCTCCATGGTCACACAGCTATTAAACAACGAATAAAAACTCTGTGTTCTTTCCATTTTACTGTGTTGCAACTCTGACATATTGCAAGACAAGGCATCATGTTATAAGGATTTCTGAATAAACATAATAGGTAGGTAGGATTACATTCACCAGGAGTCTCTAGATTGCCTATGATAGAAATAGCTCAAACTGCTTAATGGAAAAAATGGCTTATGTATCTGAAAGATCCACTATGAAGTGGCCGCCTCTGTTCTTTTAGCCAGGCCTGATTTTCTCTGCAGTGGCTTTGCTCTTGGGCAAGCTGGTCTAACATAGTAGAGAGATGGCCATAAACTGATTTCAGTCTGCATCTACAGTTGAATAGCTAGAAAGGGTCTCTTTCTCAACATTTCCAGCAAATTCCAAGGGATGTTATTCGTAAGACCAACTTTGGCCAACGGGCACTTTGATGGATGATAGTGGCGAGGGTAGCTTGTTCCATGGATTAATTCTGAAACCCAGACCAGTGGAGAATCCAACCTCATAACAGTTTTTGGTTTTCAAGTTTACATTGATTATCAACATTCATCTGGCAGACGAATGAGGAAGTGGGAGAAGAGAGGATCATCCAGAAGGGTGTTGAGTGGGGTCAGGGCAAGATGAGATATAAATTGCTCCCACTATCAGCCAGACCTAAATGACAAGCTCTTCCCTGCGATGGAAGCTATGTCCCAGAAACACCTCTATAGCATGGAACAGAAACACAATATTTTGTCAGAGAGGTACTGATCTTGGTCACAATAAAATTCGTTGACTGAATTCATAATCTCCATAATCTCAGCACACTTTGTTCCAAGTAAGATTGAGATATGAGAAACTCTGGAGCAGATTCTAGTTCCTGCTTTTATTTTTGGTTTCTTTTTTGCTTTTTTTTTTTTCTTTTTTGGTTTTTATTCTCAGAATGAAAATTTGGATAATATTTTTGGATGTGGAGGAAACTGGGAGTCTCAGAAAATGTCAGGAACAACAGGGCACAGCCAGGGCCCCTCTGAAGAATTTAAAGACTGTCTTAGGGTTGCTACAGTAGCCGATACGTTTCTGGAATGCTTTAAAGTGGCTGGTAATGGTTTCCTGGACCAGACACTTCTTTTCATCTATCTATCATTGACATATCTTTCTACTTTTTGGAAGATATCAGAAGATAAGGGAAAGGAAGGGAAAGAAATAGAAATAGCTTTTATTGAGCTTCTACAACGTGTCTAGTCCCATAGTAGTTACAATGCATAGATTACCTCATTCAATTGTTTCAATAACCCCATGGAGGTACATTAGAAAATTGATTCACATATAAAATAAAATAAAAACTGCAACAATGAGTTAACATTTAAAGCTGGTACCGTGTACCAGCATTTTACATGGACGTTCTCCTTTAATCTCCTTGATAACCCAGTGAATTTGGATGTACAAGAGGTTAAGAGACGTGTTCAAGGTCATTCATGTGGTCAAGAGTAGAGAACAGGGACTTCCCTGGTGGTACAGTGGTTAGGTCTCCACGCTTCCATTGCAGGGGGTACGGGTTCGATTGCTGGTTGGGGAACTAAGATCCCACGTGCCACGTGGCACAGCCGAAAAAAAAAAGAGTAGAGAACAGGAAAGAATGTAGGCACGTCTTTAAGAGAGTTAAAAACCAGACTTGAGATTCAGCCAGTTCCTGCCCTCTCCAACCAGGCTGGCACCTTTGGTCTTTGGTAACCTCTTATTGTTACTTGCATGCCCCCAAGTGGAGGAAAACCGAAGGTCACGTGGCACCTGAGTGGAATTAGCTGCAACAAAAAGGAATAAATAGCAAGAAGGAGGCACAAACAATATAGGGTAGTGTGCTGGCAGGGAGGGTCCAGGTGCATTGTGCCATGTGGTGTAGGAGCTCTCAGGTGACATATGTCTTTGTCTGACTATAATTCCACAATGTCTGTTACAACTTGTTGGTGCCCTGGTTCCAGGGTGATAAATCCATGCAGACAGTTCACTAGGCAGGTAGCGTCTGTGTATTTAAAGGAAACAACATGCATCCTTATGCAATGTGACACAGTCACTGTCTATCTTGGTTTCAGGGCCAAATGTATATGTACATATACAGATACAGGTGTGTGTATACATATATGCATATACATATGCACACAAATATGTGCACATACAATGTGTGCATACATATATGTGTACACGTGTGCATAAGCCTGTATGTTTACAAGTGTACATAGGTACATATGTGTGTGAATATTCATAAATGCGTGCATGCATATATGTGTGTATGCATATGTGTGTATACACACACACACACACACACACACACATCTTGCATCTCTCAGCTACTCCACTGGGAAAAAAATGCTTTCTTATTCTTAGTAATAACATTCTTTCTGAGGATTGAGAGGTTTAGGTAGTTACTCTTGGCTCAATCATTTTTCCCATCACTCCCTACTTTTTAAAAAAAAATAAATTTATTTATTTATCTTTTTATTTTGGCTGCGTTGGGTCTTCGTTGCTGCGCATGGGCTTTCTCTAGTTGCTGCGAGTGGGGACTACTCTTCGTTGCGGTGTTTTCTCTTGTTGTGGAGCACGGGCTCTAGACATGCGGGCTTCACTAGTTGTGGCTCACGGGCTCTAGAGCGCAGGCTCAGTAGTTGTGGCTCGCGGGCTTTGTTGCTCCGCGGCATGTGGGATCTTCCCGGACCAGGGCTCGAACCCGTGTCCCCTGCATTGGCAGGCGGATTCTTAACCACTGTGCCACCAGGGAAGTCCCCACTCTCTACTTTTTGATCTAAAAGAGACAAATACCAGATGATAGGCTTTTTCAGTCCTTGAGGGAGACAAGAGTAATCTTACATTCCTCCAGGCTCTCTGCTCTAGTAGTGTTGTCCTTGTAAGTATTAACATATATTAATCAGGGTTCTCCAGAGAGACAGAACCAATAGGAGACAGATAGGTAGATGATAGATAGATAGATAGATAGATAGATAGATAGATAGATAGATATAGATAGATAGATAGATTTAAAAGGAGATTTATTATAGGAACTGGCTCATGGGGTTTTGGAGGTCAAGAAGTCCCACCATCTGCCATCTGCAAGCTGGAGAAGGTGGAAACCTGGTGGTATAATTCAGTTCGAGTCTGAAAGCCAAGAATTGGGGCTAGTGGTTTAAGTGCCACTCTGAGTCAGTAAACCCAAGAATCAGGAGTACCGATGTTGATGCAGGAGAAAACGGATGGCTCACCTCAAGCACAGAGAGAGAATGGTTTGCCCTTCCTCTGCCTTTTTGTTCTATTTGCCCCCTCAAAGGATTGAATGATGCCCACCCACACTGGGGAGGATCTTCTGCTTTACTCAATTCACCAGTTCAAATGCTAATCTTTTCTGGAAACACCCTCACACACAAACCCAGAAATAATGCCTTACCAGGTACCTGGGCATCACTTAACCCAGTCAAGTAGACACAGAAAAATTAACCAGCACACATATGCAGTCCTGGTCTGAGGCCAAACCCAATTAGCCAGGGAGAAAATGAAATTTTGTTGAGTCCTTACTACATGCCACACACCAGTCCTTTTAGCTCCCTTATCTTAATCGATCCTGCCAATAACTTTGAGAGAGTGATAGAATTCTTCCCATTTATATATTCGGGGAATGAGGCTCTGACAATTTAAGTAACATGTTTTACATCCTACATCCAGTATGTGATAGAGCTAGGGTTGAATCCAGCTCTCACTCTCCCAAAGGCTAGGACACTTCCGTTGAGTCTATGGGTTTCAAACTTTGGTTAACTTCAAAATCACCCATGCAGCCCTTTGAAAATGAAACTCTCTGAGGCCCGCCTTAACCCTGCTGAATCTTACTCTTTCCATAAGGCTCCATGTCCTTTTTAGAAAAAACAAACAAATGAACCAAACAAATAGTGGTCATTAAAAACTCCAGTACCTTAGGAAGGTCAACTTATATATTCCTGAAGATTCCTTGCAGTCTTCAAAATCTGTATGAGTTATATATTGTTGTACAACAAATTGCCCCCAAACTTATCAGCTTCAAACAACAAGCATGTATGATCTCACGTGTAATGTGGGTCAAGGCATAACTTTACTGAGTGCCTCTGGCTCAAAGCCTTTCATGAGGTTTCAGTCAAGCTGTCAAGCAAGGCTGTGGTCTCATTTGAAGTCTTGATTTAGAGAAGAGCGTTCACTTCCAAGCTCACATACATGGCTGTTTGTAGGCCTTGATCTCTTACCCTGTGGGCCTCTTCATAGGACGCCCACACAGCATGACAGAGAAAGAGATTTCAAAGAGTGAAAGTGCCTAAGCTAGAAGCCATTACCTTTAAAACCTAATAAGGAGCAGCACCCTGTTGGTTCAGCTTCGTTCCATTTGTTAGAAATGGGTCAACAATTCCAGCTCATAGCTAGAGGGAGGGTATTATACAAGGTCATGAACATAGGGATGATCAAGGGTCACCTTGGAGGCTGTCCATCACTCCACACCTCAGGCTTCCTTTGGTGGGGCAGGTGAAGGAAGGATGGAGGCGGGGATGGTTTGAACTCCTCTGGAGATTGCCGTGTGACCAATAAACATTTGGATGAAAATAATGTCTGATCCAAATTGTTATATCTTTGCAAAAGCAAATTTGCAACAGAACTGGAGTTGATAGTCTCTGCTTAAAATATTAAAATAATAATGAAATATTGATGATTAACTATCTACATGCTACATTCTAAACTCTTTAGAGAAACAGTAAAGATGCGGTTATGATTACTCTTATGGCTTCTCTTTCATTATTGCCCCTTTTTTTGCTGGTTTGTAGAATACCGAAAAGCATCAGACTTGGGGGTAGGAAGCTTCCAGCTCTGACTCTGCCATTTTGGGCTCATTTTCCTAAGCCTCAGCTTCCTCACATGTAAAAGGAGAATCAAATCCCTTGTTTTACCCATCTCACCAGATTGTAAAGAGGATAATAATATAAAATAAATTATCCAGTCAACTAATCTATGACAAAGGAGGCAAGGATATACAATGGAGAAAAGACAGTCTCTTCAATAAGTGGTGCTGGGAAAACTGGACAGCTACATGTAAAAGAATGAAATTAGAACACTCCCTAACACCATACACAAAAATAAACTCAAAATGGATTAAAGACCTAAATGTAAGACAGGACACTATAAAACAAGAGGAAAACATAGGAAGAACACTCTTTGACATAATTCACAGCAAGATCTTTTTTTTTAACATCTTTATTGGGTATAATTGCTTTACAATGGTGTGTTAGTTTCTGCTTTATAACAAAGTGAATCAGCTATACATACACATATATCCCCATATCTCCTCCCTCTTGCATCTCCCTCCCTCCCGCCCTCCCTATCCCACCCCTCTAGGTGGTCACAAAGCACCGAGTTGATCTCCCTGTGCTATGCGGCTGCTTCCCACTAGCTATCTAGTTTACATTTGGTAGTGTATGTATGTCCATGCCACTCTCTCAGGAGAGGGTGTGGAGAAAAGGGAACCCTCTTGCACTGTTGGTGGGAATGTAAATTGATACAGCCACTATGGAGAACATTATGGAGGTTTCTTAAAAACTAAAAATAGAACTACCATATGACCCAGCAATCCCACTACTGGGCATCTACCCAGAGAAAACCATAATTCAAAAAAGACACATGCACCCCAATGTTCATTGCAGCACTATTTACAATAGCCACGTCATGGAAGCAAACTAAATGTCCATTGACAGACGAATGGATAAAGGAGATGTGGTACATATATACAATGGACTATTACTCAGCCATAAAAAGGAACGAAATTGGGTCATTTGTAGAGACGTGGATGGACCTAGAGACTGTCATACAGAGTGAAGTAAGTCAGAAAGAGAAAAACAAATATCGTATATTAACGTATATATGTGGAATCTAGGAAAATGGTACAGATGAACTGGTTTGCCGGGCAGAAATAGAGACACAGAAGTAGAGAACAAATGTATGGACACCAAGGGGGGAAAGCGGTGGGCGGTAGTGGTGCTGGTGTGATGAATTGGGCGATTGGGATTGACATGTATACACTGATGTGTATAAATGGATGACTAATAAGAATCTGCTGTATAAAAATAAATAAATAAAATAAAATTATAAATAAATAAATAATCTGAAAGCGTTTTGTGAAGAATTTATCGTAGTAGAGAGAGTGGCGTGTAGTGTGTAGCGGTTGTGGTAACAGAATCAAATGTCATGTCTCTTCTGGCAGAAATATCCCTCAGATGTGTATACATCTCTCCATCCAGGAGTCTTGTGCTGGTTCCATTACCTAGAGGTTTCTTTTCTTTGTTTCGCTTCCTATTGTTACAGACCGGTTGAAAAGGGATCACCCAATCACATCCTACTCCTTGGATTAGAATTCATCTTTGAACAGCTTTACTTTGTTTAGAAGTCGCATGTTACTTTGTTCTGGCAGGCTTACATCCTGGTGTCCCGTGTTATGTCTCTACCTGATTGTGCACATCCACAGAGCAGGGGCTGTCTCTCACTCATTCTGGTATATCCGTAACCCCTGACACAATTAAATATACTCTACTTCATTTCAATAAGCTTTGGGAGTAGATAATAAAAACTGAAACCTGAGAGAGGTTAAAGGAGTCATATTAATTTCTGAATTTCCCAGCATCTAACAAAGGTATGCACACAGGAGGCATACAATCTTTTTGTTGCTATTGTCTTGTGCAGACACAGTGATGGTCGAGATGGTTTCTATTCAGGGGAAACCCATGTTGTCCTCTCTTCTTCACCATGCCTAGCATCTTCTCTTTTTTTTTTATTTTTTTTAATTTTTTTTTAAACATTGGGTTTATTTTATTTATTTATTTATTTATTTATTTATGGCTGTGTTGGGTCTTCATTTCTGTGCGAGGGCTTTCTCTAGTTGCGGCAAGTGGGGGCCACTCTTCATCGCGGTGCGCGGGCCTCTCACTATCGTGGCCTCCCTTGTTGCAGAGCACAGGCTCCAGACGTGCAGGCTCAGCAATTGTGGCTCACGGGCCCAGTTGCTCCGTGGCATGTGCGATCTTCCCAGACCAGGGCTTGAACCCGTGTCCCCTGCATTGGCAGGCAGACTCTCAACCACTGAGCCACCAGGAAAGCCCCCTTTTTTTTGATTTTTAAAAGATTTTTGTTTTATATTGGCGCAGAGTTGATTAACAATGTTGTGTTAGTTTCAGGTGGACAGCAAAGTGATTCAGTTATACATGTGCATGTATCTATTCTTTTTCAGATTCTTTTCCCATTTAGGTTATTACAGAATATTGAGCAGAGTACCCTGTGCTATACAGTAGGTCCTTGTTGGTTATCTATTTTTTTTAAGTTTTTAAAAAATTAATTAATTAATTAATTAATTTTGGCTGTCTTGGGTCTTCGTTGCTGTGTGCAGGCTTTCTCTAGTTGCAGCGAGCGGGGGCTACTCTTCGTTGCGGTGTGTGGGCTTCTCATTGTGGTGGCTTCTCTTGTTGTGGAGCACGGCTCTAGGCGTGTGGGCTTCAGTAGTTGCGGCACGTGGGCTCAGTGGTTGTGGCTCACAGGCTCTAGAGCGCAGGCTCAGTAGTTGTGGCACACGGGCTTAGCTGCTCCGTGGCACGTGGGATCTTCCTGGACCAGAGATTGAACCCGTGTCCCCTGCAGGTGGATTCTTAACCACTGCTTCACCAGGGAAGTCCCTGGTTATCTATTTTAAATATAGCAGTGTATATATATGTTATTCCCAAACTCCCAATCTATCCCTGTCCCCACCCCACCCCCTTTCCCCTTTGGTAGCCATAAGTTTGCTTTCTAAGTCTGTGAGTCTGTTTCTGTTTTGTAAATAAGTTTATTTATACGATTTTTTTTTAGATTCTGCATATAAGCTATATCATATGATATTTGTCTTTCTCTGTCTGACTTACTTCTTAGTATGATCATCTCCAGGTCCACCCATGTTGCTGCAAATGGCATTATTTCATTCTTTTTAATGGCTGAGTAATATTCCATTGTATATATATACCACATCTTCTTTATCCATTCATCCGTCGATGGATATTAGGTTGCTCCCATGTCCTGGCTATTGTAAACAGCACTGCAGTGAACGCTGGGGTGGCCTAGCATCTTCTTGTTGCCTAATGCCCCAACCTCCATGAACTGATCCTGGCAAGTACCTGGCAGTAATGTCTAGATGTGCATCAACACACAAGCTTCTGTTTTCCTTGTACTCCAGGGCAGACAACTGAACTTGCTTCTTCATTTCAGGCTTTATTTAGGTTTGTTAATATGGCTTTGGATGCTTTCATGGATTTTGCCTTTGGAAATGCAGCCTCTGTTAATTCTCCTTTGATTGTGCATCTCCCAAGCTGCAGTTTGAGGCACCATCTCGCCTCCACCACCTGATTTCTCCACCACGTCAGGTCCTAGTCCAGCAGGAGGTTCAACTACGTGTGTGGTATAGATTTTATAGAGGTACTTCTTACTAATTTGTTCTCTTTCCTCTCAACCCAGCCCTAGGAGTGGATGAAACTATTAGACTGTGAATGTTTTGAATTAACTTACTTAATTATGAAGAATCCCTTAAACTTTCCCTTTAAATCTAATTCAGGCTTCTCTTTCCAGACTGATTCAATTAAGATTCATTTTAACTGTGGAACCCTGTCTTCCTAATTGTTCTTTTTAAGTCCTTTAAAAGACATGTATCAAATTCCCAAGTGCTGTCTGCCTTCTCAGTTTTACCTCCAATTCCTTACTTAATGAAGCTGAAAAGAGTGGGTGATTGACTACATTGTTCCTTTATTTTTATTGGACCTGCCCAGGAGAATTTGTCCAATTCTGCTGAAATACTACTAATTTGAAATTTTCACAAGGACTTAAGAAACATTCTGCATATGTATAGGATGTGGGAGAGTTATGCCCAAAGATTTTTTTTTATTAAAAATATATTAATGGAAAAGAATATAAAAAGATTGTATATATGTGTATAACTGAGTCACTTTGCTGTACAGCAGAAATTAGCACAACATTGTAAATCAACTATCCTTCAATTAAAAAAAAAACACCATGCCACAGTAAAAAGAAAACATATAAATAAAAAATTCCAGAGCAAGTGTTTTAGCAGTCCTAATGCAAAAACAAACAAAACAAAACAAAATATATTAAGTGCCCATTATATGTCAGACACTCCTCAACATGCTGTTGTTTCAATGGTGAAAAAGACAGCTGTGGTACTTGCCTTTGGTTCCTCACTTCAGTCCAGTGAAAAAGATGCTGGGGCAGGTGGTGGTCCTATGATGCGATACATGTTGTGTCAGAGATATGCCCAGAAGATCATGTTGGCAAAGAGATGGGACACTTCTTTCTGCTTAGGGAAGAGGTATCATGAAAGGCTGCCTGGAGGAGGTGACACTTAAGCTCTTCCAGAAAGATGAATACAAATATAAAATATCCAGAAAGATTAATTGGACATCATTCAGTTGCTAGGTAGAAATACCAAAAAGAATAAGTTTAAGCACAAAGAAAGAATTTATTGACTGCCACAAGTGAGGGGTTCAAGGGACTGCCCAGGTATGGGTGGAACCCCGGTCTAGACAATGTCTACAATTCTCTTGTTCTTACACATATATTTTATTTTGTTTGTTGCTTTAGAATTTTTCTCCCATTCAGGCAAGTGGAATACGTTAAGTTGATCCAGGCTTGCATGGTCCTTGTACAAATGGGTACTCTGCCAGGATCCACGTCAGTTCCCCAGAAAAGGACACTGCGTGGTCCTGTTTGGGCCACATTCCTATTCTCTTACTCACTCATGTGTTCAGTCATCCACTGCAGTTAATTAGAAGCACTGTTCTCGAGTTTATCTCTGGACTCTGAAATTTGTGCAGCCAGGTCAGCCTGAATCACCAGACTCCCGTGAGGCTGGGGAGACCCGCCATATCATTAGCATTCCCACCGTGCTGGAGAAAGGAATCCCTTTAAAAATATTTCTGGACAAATTAAAAACGATGCTACATGTGTTACACCATGCAACGATAAGGGGGGTCATCCTGCATGAAGTCCGAGAGTTAGAGCCATCGGGGTCCATTAGGACAATGCCTGCACACTTCCAGATGCACAGGAATCGCCTGCAGATATTGATTCAAGGTGGATTTGGATTCAGTAGATCTGGGCTGGAGCCTGAGACTCTGCAGCTCCCTGGTGAGCTGATACAGCTGGTCCCTGGGCTATGCTTTGAGCAGCAAGGCATCAGTAATCCAAGTCATTTAATACGGTTGGAGTTTAGGTGACAAGAAAGGGTCAAGCGGTAAAGGAGACGAGAGTGATGAGGAATATTGCAAGGTAAAGAGTAAAGGCTGAACCCCAGAAGGCCTGGACCCTCAGGTCCCTTGTTCAGTTACTCTCCGTTTGCCTGATAGATCCGTTTCTCACCTTACCTGGTGCCCTGGGAGGCTGGCCTGGTGGACTACACCGTCTGTGCAGCGCTTCTAGTTTCTAGTTGCCGGTGGGAGGCACCAGCAGATGATTGGAGCAAAAGTGGCCACAGTATTTGCTCTCACTGTTCTGTCCTTGTCGGACCAGAGCCTGGGTAGCAGCTGGTGCTTCTACCTATGGCCACAGCTCCCAGGCGGAGATGGTTCCCCTGCAGCTCCCATCAGGTTCCGGAACACTGCGCCCTCGCCCTGACCCTGGATCCAGGGGTGGTGGCTGGTTCCCGCTGGGGTTGGTCCCTGGCTGAACATCACCCCTTGATGTGGTCTGAGCCCTGCTGGAGTGTGCCATCTGTTCTCTGCTGGGACTCCCTGATGCACCTCTCATTCTGTGTCTGTAAAATGGGCTAATAATGGCTCTGCCGCCCGGTTCTTGTGAGATTTATAGAAAACAGTTTATCGAATGTGCCCGCCGTGGTGCCTGGACGTGTGGACTCTTCACAATTGAACACTAGGAAGGCTCATTGCTTCTCAGTGTTCACACACTCCTTCTTAGACAGTGTCATTCACCCTTCTCCTGAGAATGTGCTGTTGGGACCCTTAGACTCTGGCCCCAGGCCACAGCTGGTCAGGCCAGAGGTAAGTCTGTAACCCAAACTAGGCCAATCGGCCTCTGCCTGCAGGGAATCTGGAGTCCAGGTCTTGGAGCCTTGTAGGACTTTGTTGGGCTCTTCATCTGGAAGACCATGTAAAGCTATGTATGTGAGGTCTTGCTTGTTTTCAGAGCAGGTAAGGAAGTTGGGAAGAGTGAGGAGGAAAGATTAAAAGGTAAGGGGAGAGAAAGACAGGGAGAGAGGGGGAGAGAGAGAGAGGTGGCTTGGCGTCTGATTGATTTCTTATTCCTATTTCTAATCCCTCCTGAGGTCCAGCTTCCTTTGCAAGACGTGAGACTTTCCCAGCATCCTCAAGGCTTTGTGAGTGACCGTCTACACAGAGAAGTGGGTGATGTGGTCATTTTCCCTTGAACCCCGTGGCAAAGGAGTAGCCTCCTGAACAGAACCTCTGTTGGGTTAGGAAGGAATAAGGGGTAGCTGGCAAAGCAGAAACCAAGGCTAGTTAGAGTGAAGCAAGCACGTAATTCAGTGTAATTTGAGGCCTGGAGAAACAATCACTTCCCTGGGGTTTTTCCTGGGATGTTTACTGGCCCCCTCCCGAGCAGAACAGAAAAAACTACAAGAACAAGCTCTCTGACTCAAAGGGACAACTTGTCATTTCTCAGCATTCCTGTGATTTTGTGTTCAGCCAGCTCCAGTTCAAAGTGAATCTGTCTTTGGGCACAAAAATTCAGCTCCAGGTTCGTGAGTGTGAAGTGTAGCTGCTCAGCCAGCCCTGACTGTCCATCACCCTTAACGTCAGCGTTCTGCTAGCGTGTCTGGAGCCCCAGCCTGGTTACCGGCAAAGCCCCTCGGCTTCTCCAGCATTACTGAGGACTCTCAGGGCGGAAAGAGGGCTCATATCCTGCCTGCCGATTGTTCTCTCACGATCTTCGTTTTTCTTGATTTTGCCACCACTCTGCTTTCCATATGGCCTTCAGAAACTGCTGTACACTCTCTGTCTTTTTTTCCAAATGGAGAATATTCACATGACTTACACTTTCCAAAATTACTAACATGAAGCCATTGTATACAACAAACTTTTCCTGAGTGCTGAGGATGTTGGAGGATGATTACGGCTCAGAATAGAACAGGTGAGACATTACAATAGGCTGGGCCAGGACGTATATGCCCCCGTGAGCTGACTCTCATTGGCTGTCTTTCTCCATATGACCTGGCTGATCTTCCTGCTACTGGTGGCAGCCTTTTACCCTTTACCCTTTACCCTTTACCCTTTACCCTTTACCCTTTACCCTTTACCTTCAGCCCTTACTGAGCCTGTACCCCTCTTGTCCAACTGCCCTAGGGATCTTCAAAATCCTCTGTTTGGAGAACTGACAGGGACCCTATTAATTTGTTATGCAGAAAAAATCCCCTCCTTAGGTATACCTCAAATCAGCTTCCGGCTCTCACTTTGTATTTTGAAAGATACCTATTCATGAGCTCTCCTAAACAAAGAACAATTGTCTTCCTAAGAGAATTCTTCTATCCTCCTAAAGCCAAGTGTCTAAGCTACAGTCAGCTTTAAAAATCCAACACATCCAGGGCACACAGACACACACAGGCTCAGGACATCCCACTTTTTCTCCATGTAGTATGAATGGGTTCAGTCACTTCCTTTCCAGCTTTAGTCTCTCATGAATTGATGAATGAAAAGCAAAGGTGCTGTCAACAACCAGTAACTGTGTTCCGTCCACCAACAGAATGGAGTAGTGTGTCATTCAAGCGATGATCTTATGCCCTGACTAGGACATATCACCACCTAGGCCCCCATATTTTAAGGGCAACTAAACAAGGTTTAGTGGGTGGATTCTTCCAAAGGAAGGAAGAAATGCCCTCGCGTTCCTGGGCTTAGTTAGCTTGCTTGCTTGTTTTGTTGTCAGGCCCTCAGTTTCCCCAGGTTTTTACATCAAGACATATATTCATGTCTTTACTGTGAGCCAATTATGAACCAATCAACTAGACAGAATCAGGTGAGCCACGTATGAACGACTTTAGCCTCACCATCCTAGAGGGCCAGGGAGCGGGTCGTGAAGTGACCTGAGGACCTTTATCTGTGATTCCAGGGGTTGCCTTCAGACGGAGGTGGTCCTCTGCTTGCTGTGACATTCTCTGTTTCCTCCTCTCTCTGTTTCTCCCTCCCTAGGACTAGAAGTCTGCCTCACTTTCCCTCTAGCTCCTCACTAAGACTGAACGTTCTCTCTGAACGGTAGAATGGAGCCCAGAGACCACGCCTAGTGCTTTCCAGATTCTACTCTCAGGACTCCTCCAATCTCTATGCTGCTTCCCCTTCTCAGAACACACACACCAAGGACCATATGAAAGGGAATGTATCTCCTTCTCTCCGTATTTACTATCTTGGTGTGATACGTCGGCTTTGACCCATTCCTCGTACGGGTTCCAGCTCTCCCCCGCCATCTTCATTCTCTTACTTTTTACCCTCAGTGCACTTTAGTTTGGGTCATGAGTGCTACCACATATTCTAGTTACAGCTTTGACTGTTTTCCACCCTAATTTGGGTTCTCCCTTTGCCAGTGTCTCCTGAACCTACAGTAGAGTTTGATTAGTCCCCAGCATCCACTTACCTTGGTGTTCTTTTCCTTCCAACGTGGTTTTCTCCATCTGTAGGGTCAGAGCTGGACATCTGCTTCCTGAACTATCCAGATGTACCAAACTATCCAAAGAGTCCTTGGCCCCAAATGGAGAGATTATTAGAATAGCATGTCAGGTTTCCTTCTGACTTCAGGTGTTACCTGTCACCTGGCCTTCTGTCACTGCCCTTCTAGGTCTGCCAAAACATCTCTTTCTTGTTTTTTGTTTTTTGTTTTTAATTTTTTGGCCGCGCTGTGCAGCATGTGGGATCTTAGTTCTCCGACCAGGCCTTGAACCCGCGTCCCCTGTGGGTTGGGAGAGCAGAGTCTTAACCACTGGACTGACAGGGAAGTCCCTCTTTCTTGGTTTTAACCTCTGCTGGAATCATGCTTTTCATTGAATTCTACACTAATGTCACATTGTGAATGTGGCTATAGTTAATGTGGATTATGATATTTATTGCAACTCAAAAATATATCTGACTTTGTCCTTTGAGTACTTAGTAGGATTACACATCCCTTCTCCTTTGAAGTTAAACATGTGACTAATTTTAGCCAACAAAATGAAGCAAAAGTGATGAGCTTTGCTTCATGGAAGGAAGTTTAAGACCCTGGGTACAATTTGCATTGTGCTAGTCCTCTGTGATGACAGTGTAAGCCCACGTGGGAGGAGAGCCTCTTATGGCCTATATGCCTGGCCGACTATGGTTTGGGTCATGTAGCCTAAGAGAGAAATAACTCCCCTCTTTTTTAAAGTACTGTAATGTGAGATTGCTTGTTGCTGCAGTATAACCTTGCCTTATCCTGACTAATACAGTGATTGCATCCTCTCTCTGGGCTCTAGTTTATTCATTTGTAAAAGGATGTAGTTGGACAAATTATCACTTAAGTTTCTTTCATCTCCAACATTCGAGCACTCTACATCTTATCTGACAGCATCCAGGCAAGAGTGGTGGCCCGTTATTTGTTCCTCTTGGAATGTTTCCATGAAGCTCATGAATGATTAAGATATGTGTCTGGATAACACCCAGTGGCAATAGAAATGAGACAGCTGGCTAAACAATTGTAAACTATAATCAGGGTGTGTACTCCAGATGCTCAAATATTATTGTCAAATGTCCAAATTAATGCCCATCACAATTTGGATGCTGAGATTTTTCTTTTTCTTAACATGATTTTTACTGGCTGTCAAACTAATTTATGGAAAGCCCATACTGCAAGTGTCACATTGTTTTATTAGGGACATATGAGCATTGTGGAAAGTGTTTATGAAACCAAGCATGCAGGAGAGATAAATAATACACCAATAAAATACCAGAATCACAAGAGCAATTTTTTCAAGGGGAAGCACCTTATCATTGAAACAACTTTTTTATAATATTTACAAATATGGTTGACTATGTTTCCCTTGTGCTTAATATCAATTACTATTATTTTTTAAAATTTATTTATTTAATTTATTTACTTTTAGCTGTGTTGGGTCTTTGTTGCTGCATGGGCTTTTCTGTAGTTGCGGCGAGCGGGGGCTACTCTTCCTTGCGGTGTGCAGGCTTCTCATTGCGGTGGCTTCTCTTGTTGCTGAGTACAGGCTCTAGGCGTGCGGGCTTCAGCAGTTGTGGCTCGCGGGTTCTAGAGTGCAGGCTCAGTAGTTGTGGTGCACGGGCTTAGTTGTTCCACGGCCTGTGGGATCTTCCCGGACCAGGGCTTGAACCCATGTCCCCTCCATTGGCAGGCAGATTCTTAACCACTGTGCCACCAGGAAAGCCCCATTATTATTTTTTGACTAAGTAAGAGTAACATGGAGAAAATCTATTTACAGACTTCCTTGATTTGATTATTTTACAGCAGATTCCATGCAGAAATTTTGGAATCAGACTGACTGACTTAGAATTTTGATTTTGCCATTGTTCATAATGTGACTTAAGCTCTCTGAGTCTTAGTTTCTTGATTTGTAAAACGAAGATGCTGTTAGTTATATTTCAAAATAAATTGAGGATAAAATTAGAGTTCGCATATATAGTCACTAGCGGAGCAATATTGAAATCATCCTTGCCGTTACCATTGCCCTCATAGAAAAGACATACACACTGGCCTCTGATGACTTCACACGGCATTGATGACACACTTTAACATTATCAGATTCTACTGACATCCAACAGCCACAAGGTAAGATTAACTGCCCTTAATGCTGCACTCTGTCATTTTCAAGATGACTTCACCCACAGATTATCACAGGGGCTTTCTCACAAAACCCAGCTTAGTGAGTTAATCAACCTTCGAGAGGTATTAGAGGACAGAATGGATGTACATTTCAAAGGAGCTTTAGTCCTAAATCGTCCCAAATCACATGTCTGAACAATTTTCTTCTCCAACACAGTTAATTTGTTGGTCACAATTTATTGAATAGCTTTTACCTACTTCAGTTCTGGAATAATCCTTGCCATCCATCCCTCGTCAATTTAACAAGTGCTTCCCTCTCTTCCTAAGGTTGTCCGTGAAAGGGGAGGGACTTCATTTCACTTGTAAAGATTTAAGTGTTTGAATGGTGGTTATCTTCCAGAATTTAAAAGAAATCCCATTCTTTGAAAAAAGAAAAATCAAGAAGTATCAATATTTTTCATGGGTAAATTTTATCTAGCATCAAAATAGTATAATAATAGCTAATAATTATTGAGTTCTTACTATTTTCCAAGCACTGCTATGTGCTTTACATAGAGAAATCATAATTGCCCTATGAGTTTCTGTCTAGTGATATCCTTTTTATTTAAAATTTATTTTTTATGAGGTAACATTGGTTTACAGCATAAGTTCCGTGTGTACAACATTATTTTTCTACTTCTGTATATGTACAGCATGCTCTCCACCAAAATTTTTGTTCCTATCAAGCACCATATAGTGAATCCCCTTTACCTGTTTCACCTTCTCCCTAACCCTTCGCTTCTGGTAACCACTACTCTGTTCTCTGCATCTATGTATTTGCTTTTGTTTGGTTTGGTTTGTTCATTTATTTAGTTTTGTTGTTGTTGCTTATATTCCACATATGAGTGAAGCAAAATTTCATCTTTCTTTATGGCTGAGTAGTATTCCACTATATATAAGTATATATTATCCTTTTATCCATTGATGGGCACTTAGGTTGTTTTCAAATCTTGGCTATTGTAAATAACGCTGCAATGAACTTAGAGGTGCATATATCTTTTTCAATTAGTGTTTTCATATTCTTTGGATAGATACACAGAAGTGGGATATCTGAATCATATGGTAGTTCTATTCTTAATTTTTTTGAGGAATCTCCATAATGTTTTCCATAGCGATTGCACCAATTTACATTCCCACCAACAGTGTGTAAGGGTTCCCTTTTCTCCACATCCTCACCAATACTTGTCATTTTCTGCCTTTTTGATCATATCCATCCTAACAGATGTGAGGTGATATCCCACTATGGTTTTGATTTGCATTTCCCTGATTATTAGTGATGTTGAACATCTTTGCATGTGACTGTTGGCCATCTGTATGTCTTCTTTGAAGACATGTCCATTCCGCTCCTCTGCCCACTTTTTATCATCTTTTTAAAACTGTGGAAAGAGTTCAGTGGGTTTGGGCAACCCTCCTAAGATCTTTTAGCTGGTAAGTGAAGAGTTGATATTCAAAACCAGATTGGCTGACTCTATAGTTTGCACTTTAATCCCTGTGTACACTTCTGTCCCAAACGCAAGAGATGTTCCATGATGGAAGCAGAGGAAACAGCCAAATCCAGTCCAAGTGCCTGGGCTGCATCATCAGACTTGGACTATATATAATGAATTATATATCAATACATAGTAAGATATACATTACATTATATTATATATACTGAGATATATATATAGCTCACTATGTTATAACTTTTTCATCATAAGAAATGAATAGAAGACACTGAATAATTGGTACATCTCTGAACTTTTGAGTATAAGGTGACTCCTGGGTATTTTAGACGAAGCATGCAATTTATAGGTAATTCATTTAGCTGTAAGTTCTTTCTTGGATGCTTACTTTCAAGTATTTTTCAAGTGTCTTTTCTTACTGCAATATAAATTTCATGAAGGCAAAAATTTTGGGTCTGTTTTATTTGCTTATTTGTCACTGTGCTAAAATAGTGCTTTGTATGTGCTCAGTAAATATTTGCTGACTAAATAAATACATTGTCTCGAGCTCTTCCTGTTTGTAGCATCTGCTATCTGTCCCCCTTAGTGGTTGCTGTCCTCTTGTGGTTTTTCATTTCTGACTATGAGCTCACTTTCAGTGGGTGTTAAGTCTGTTGGAGAATTATCTGGGCCCCCATTTGTGGAGCATTCATTTAGACAGATTTAGACAGATTTGTGTCTATATCTGCTTCAGAGAATTGGGAGAGTATGATTTCATTGATCCTAGAGCAGTTTTAAAATATTAATTTATTTAATATGCAGACCATATACTCTTACAGGGCAGGCCTGAATTCTGCGTATCAGGCATGACTGTATGCTTTCTCCCTTCTTTCTTTGGCCAGCGGGTAGAGTTTTTGTTCCGTTTCACATAAAGACTGGACATTCGTACTTTTTGGTTCTCTAACAGGTAGCTCTCATGTGCACAGGAACCCTGGCTGGTACTTCATGACCTTTCCTGATGCTAAAGATCTCTCCCCCAGGCATGGAATTGCAGATTTGGTCCAGATTCTCCCATAAATCCTTTAGATTTGTCATCTCGTTACCAATGTGTTTGCTCTTCATCCCTTTATTGGATTAACTTCACTTTATGTATGAAAAAATAATAAATTTTGGTTAGGCTTTATCCAGCATTCTACTTGTTTTAGCTTGGAGATAGAGAATTCTTACGTCAGCTCAGTCTGTTATATTGAATAGAAATCCTCAGCAGCACTGTGCATAATAAAACTCTTGCTGAGGATAATAGTATTAAAATTGTCCGTTTTCTCACGAGTTCCCACCTCAATTCAACCCTGTTCTCATGCTGGCTGGGGCTGTGTTCTATCCCTGGAGCACAGCACCGTACTCAGCATATTAGAGGTCACAGGAAATGTTGACAATTGGGTGAATCAGCATTCATGCATTCATTTTCTTTCATTCTCTACCCATTTTCTGATTCCCTACACCTCCCTCCATTATGGCTTTAGTACCTGCTGCCCCTCCCCCAGTCCCAGCAGACTCTGGGATATGTCCCAAGGCCTTGAGTATTTTTATTCAACTTTTTCTATTTTTCCCCCAAACTAATATTCAAGGTACCATCTACTCCTGCTGCACCATGACTGTACCTCCCTAAATCTTCTGGACCCACAACTTTGGTTCTTTTCTAGAATAACCTGTGGCTTGGAATGACCTCCAAGCAAACTGGATTCTGAATTAGAGTGGGGTGCAGAGAATACAGTGTCTAGGTTGTATGGGGTATAAAGGGTGAATGGCAAAAGGTGAGTCCAGACAACAGTTAGGAATATACAAACCATGCCTAGGATGGAAATTCTAAGGATAAGGTATTATACGTATCTTGAGGGCACTGGGAATTTGGGGCTCATGCGCAGAGAAGGAAACTAGAGTCTAGTTATTAGGACTGGGGTATAGAGTTAAAGCTAATGTGGCAGAAAATGAGTTGACAACAGAGGTAACTAGAGTGTGTGTGTGTGTGTGTGTACACATATGTGTGCATGTACATATCCTGCTTCAGGAAAGAAGAAGTTAAAACACACACACACACACATACGTATACATATATAAATACATATATTTTTTCTTTTAAGATTTTGAGATTTTGATGGTCAGACCTTCAGGTACGTCAGACTCACTAGTGGGAGTAGAAGGACGTAAAACCTGGGAACCAGGTGGTCCTGTTTGTACTAAGTGCCATGAAGAATTTAGCCATGCGCAAGCATGGTTCCTTCCCTTCTCACCTCCTATCAAAGGTAGTTAGAACCACTTATGTGTGATCAGAGGAGGCCCTGGCTGGAAACAAGGAGGAATTGCCTTTATACATGGGCTGAAAAGAAGAAATTGAGGGTGTATTTTTCCTCCCCACCTGCCCTGATTTTGCTGGGGAAACGTTATTAGGTTGTTACAGTCTCAGCAGATAAAATCTGAGAATTCATTTTTATTTATATGTATTTCCCGGCATTTCCTCTGATAGACTTCAGTTGTAAAGAGAGTTATAAATGCTGTTTCTGCGGGCTGTTTTTACCGCACTGTATCTGTGTTATTTTAGAGGGCCCCACTGAGACTTGATTCCAAAAGGTCTTGTTGTTGGATAGAGGTCTGCTCCTTGTTAGCTGCAGCTCAGAGAATTCTTGATTGGCATTCTGGAGCAGCTCCAATTACCCAGAGCGGTCAGGGAAAGCAACACACTGTGGATACAGCTCAGCTCATTCACTTCTATGCACTCAGTATCTGTGGAGTTATTCATTCATTCATGTATTTAATAGGAGTATGAATACAAATCTAAATAGAAATATATTGTATATGTGTGCCTATATACACATAATATATTTATATACACACACACATACACATACATATCATATTATATGATGCAAACTGTTTTATGATCCAAACGATTTTAAACATGTGGGATACAATATAGAACAAAAACAAATAAAAACACTCTCTCCTCTTGGAGCTTACATTATTATAGAAGTGGGGTGTAGGAGTAATACACTATCATAAACTATTATATCAATTGATCAATACATAATATAATTTCAGATAGAGATGATTGCAATAAGAATAATGCAGAGTGGAGGGACTTCCCTGGTGGTACAGTGGTTGAGAATCTGCCTGCCAATGCAGGGGACACGGGTTCGAGCCCTGGTCTGGGAGGATCCCACATGCCGCAGAGCAACTGGGCCCGTAAGCCACAATTACTGAGCCTGCGCATCTGGAGCCTGTGCTCCGCAACAAGAGGCCGTGATAGTGAGAGGCCCGCTCACCGCGATGAAGAGTGGCCCCACTTGCCGCAGCTAGAGAAAGCCCTCGCACAGAAACGAAGACCCAACACAGCCATAAATAAATAAATAAATAAATAACTTAACTAGCAACTTTCACGTTGTGCATTAAAAAAAAAAAAAAAAAAAAAGAATAATGCAGAGCGGTGGCTTGAAGAGTGATGAGGAGGAGAGAGAGGTGGAGGGCAGGAGGCTGTTTAAGTTGGAGTGGCCAGAGTAGGCTTCCCTGAGGACCTGAAATTTTCCTGGAAACCCGGGAACTGAGAGAGCAAGCTGTGCAAAAGAATGTTCTAAGCAGAAGGGAGAACCAGTAGAAAGGCTCTGGGGTGGGAACAGGCTTGACGTTTTTTAATCGAAACAAGATGGCCACCACGGCAATAGTGCAGTGACAACCAGGTGGGTCGTAGGAGGTGAGCGGGGGGAGACAAGCAGGGACAAGGTTATGTAGGATGTTGTAAGACCTTGTAACAAATTTTATGGGTTTTGAGTTTTATTCTAATGGTAAATGTTCTGAGCAGGAAAATGACATGAAAAGATTTATGATTTTTTTTTTTTTAAAGATTTATGATTTTAAAGAATGCTCCGGAACTTGGCTGTAGGGGAGAAAAGTGCCAGCAAGGAACCAATTCAGAAGCTATGACATTGATGCAAGTGAGAGATGAGGGCAGTGTGGGGCCAGATTAGCAGCAATGGGAGTGATGAGTACTTTTTTTTGGATGAGGAAAATTAAGCTTAAGTTCTCTACCCAAGATCGTAAGGTGAAAAGTTGGTGGAACAGGATGCAAAGCCAGGTCTATCAGACTATTTTATTTCCACTGCAGCATCCCTGGAGACCTAAGTTTCACCACACAGGAATATGCTTATATGAGCAAAGACCAAGCATCCTAGTCAGTTTGAGCTGCTACAGCAAAGCATCACAGATCAGGTGTCTTATAAACAACAGAAATTTATTTTTCACAGGCTTGGGGCTGGAAATCTGAGATCAAGGTGCCATCACCATGAGGTTCTAGTGAGGTCTCTTTTCCAGTTTGCAGACTACCAACTTCTCCCTACATTCTCACATGGCAGAAAGAGCAGAGAGAGAGCGCTCCGGGGTCCCTTTTATAAGGGCACTGATTCCATTCATGAGGGTTCCACCCTTGTGACCTACTTACCTCCCAAAGACCCCACCTCTTAATACCAGCACATTGGGTGTTAGGATTTCAACCTATGAATTTTGGGGAGCAAACCAACCCATTCAGTCTGTATGCCAAGGATGATATTCTTTATATATATCATTTCATATCTCATTCATCCTAAAGGCTTAATGGTCACCTACGGACTGATTGACCTGACAATGACACAGGTCAGTGTGGATACTTTTGATTTTTAAAATTGCTTTGATAGAATTTTAATCATTTCCTCTCCTTTCCTCCATCTCTCTCCCTCCCTCTGCCCCCCGCCATGAAGAAATAGTGCCATGCTTTGTCTGAGAAACCTCTTCCACTTTAGCTTTAACTCTGCGTCTCAGGAATGGAACCCTCAGTGTTGGCAGGCAAATCCTGGTCCCTTTGGCAGATGTGCACATTGGCAAGCGGTACCTTAACGGTTCCTCACGGTGCACGGTGCCAACAGCTCACAGATCAAGTGTTCCCTAAACAGTAGTATTCCCTGACATGATGGATCATTATAGTTTCATTACAGTCTTTTGAGTCAATGACGTGGGAAGAATGGGCTATCCTTTTCAGCCCCTTGGGAAGAGAGCTATTTTGGCTCCCAGTGGAACCACCTGCCATTTTATCCATGTCCACCATTTCAGAGTTTCTCCCTCAGGCTCTAGTACCTGCATTGGGCTATCGCACACAAGGAGCCACATTTTTTATGATTTTCAGTGATATAACAATTACCTTAGCATTTTCCAGTGCATTTATGGTGTGAGGAAAGAGCACCAAACTGATAAATCAGAATAGCTAGCAACTGGTTGGGAGTCTGGTCATGCCATTTGCTCTGTGATTTTAGAAGAGTAACTATTTAATATTGATTGTTATTGAAGTTATTCCTACTCCCTTTAAATTCTGATTTAGAAAAATTCTACAAGCATTGATGTTGTTAATATTTTTATCTATGTTCTGTCATATAGCAAAAGAGGGATGTTGAAATCCCTGTATTTGACTGTAGATTTGTCTATATGTTCCTTTAGTTCTGTCAATTTTTGCTTTGTAAAACTTTTTGAAGCTCTATTATTAGTTTAATACAGAGTATGATCACTACACAGTCTTGATTAATGTAATCTTTAACCATTGTTAAATGCATTTGCTTAGTAATATTCTTTCCTTTTGAAGTATACTTTGATGACTATTAATAGAGTCACATCTTTTTCTGTCCAAGTTTTTACAATGTATTTTTTCTATCCTTTTATTATCAGCCTGTTTGAAGTTTCTTGTTAATATCCGGTAACCAGGTCTTGCTTTGTATCCAATTTTACAACTTCTGCCTTTTAATTGGTTTGCTTAGTCTCTTTATTTTTAATATAAAGATATATGTTTGGGCTTAATCCTACTGTATTTCCTATTTGTTTTCTATTTATCCCATTTACTTTTTGTTTCTCTGCATCTCAGTCCTTTCTTCTATTTTTGAATTTTTAGTATTTAGTATTTTAAAATTTTTGAATTTACCTCATTGACTTATTTGTTATAGCTCATATTTTTCAGTGGTTGCTCTAGATATTACAACATGCATGCTAACATTTTACATTTTTCTTCAAACAAAATTATACTACCACATGAAAAATGTAAGATTCCTATAATAGTATATTTCCATTTTACCTCTCCCACTCGGAGTCAGGACAAAGGTGAAGTGAGTGAGGTACAAATATGACCCTGAGGGTGAGTGCCTCCTTAACTTTTGTGTCCTAGGTGCCTCACTCTCCTCACCCTAGTCTCAGCCCTCCTCCCACCCTGATTTCTGATATTTTATGCTATGGACCTACAAATTGCTATTATACTAATTTTAAACACTCAATGGTCTTTAAAGAAATTATAAAAACACATAATTGTGTGTGTGCGTAAATAAAAAGGTATATTGGCCCTTTTGTTTCTTTTTAGTATTTCCTGCGATCTGACTTTCATATGGTATCCTTTAGCATTTTTGTGGTTTAGGTCAGCTGTAGACAAATATTCTCACCTTTCATCCATCTGAAAGTGTCTTTACTTTGCTTTCCTTTTTGAAGAGTAATTTCGCTATATAAAAAATTCTGAGTTGATATTTTTTTTCTTTCAGCACTTTAAAGATCTCACAATTTGACTATAAAATATGTATGTGTGATTTCCTTTGTATTTATATTGTTTGTGATTTGCTGAGCTTCTCGGTTCTGAGTTGATATTTTTTTCAAAAAATTTGAAAAATTATTGGAAACTCTCCAATTCTCTATCTTCTTTCCTCTGATACACCAATTACATGTGTTATATTATTAATTTTGTTCCAAAGGTCTTGGATGCTAGAACTCATTTTTACTGAATCTCTTTTTCTCTTTGTGTTTTATGTTGAGAAATGTCTATTGACCTGTCTTCTGGTTCAGTGATCCTTTCCTTGATGTACTCAGATTGTTTTGAAGCCCACGAAATAATATCATATTTTTTATTTCTAGCATTTCACTTAATCCTTTTTATTAGTTTCACCTCCCTGCTGGAATTCTCCATCAGTTCCTACATGTGAACTTTTCCCACTAGATCTTTAATATATTTTTGCATACTTATTTTGAATTCATAATGTGCTAATTCCAACATTAGAGCCAACATAGACCTGCTTCTATTGACTAAGTTCTCTCTAGGTCATGAGTCATATTTTCTTACATTTTTCATATGTTCCTAATTTTTAATCACTTGCCAGACATTCTGTACAAAATACAGCAGCTAAGGAAATAGATGATATTTACCTCCAGAAGAGGGTACACTCTTTCTTCCATCAGGCCACTCATGAGTTGGCTTGAGTCAAACTACTCTGAAGTTGAACTGAGTTTGGCTACTGTGTGGAGAATGAAGTTACGATTGCAGGAGAATGAGAGTGGCATCAGGAAGGCCATGTGGAAGGCTTTTCTGTTCCCCAGAAAAAGAGCGAATGGTGGCTGAAACCAGGGTGTTAGCAGTGGAGGGGACAGTGGTCCAATTTTAGGCATGAACAAGTATGGGCAGAAATGAGGGCACACTGTGAGTACAAAGCATCCCTAACCTGGGACAGAACAGATGTGCAAGTGAGAAGGATGGAAGGATTGAGGAATGATGACGTCAGGGTTTACCGGCTGGCTCTGCCTCTTCAGGATTGATCACATGGCAAACACATCACCCATTTCTCCCACAAGCCCAAACACAAAAGATGGCACATAGTAGGTGTACACACAAAAAAATGCCTACTGAATCACACAAATCCTGCCTGATCTGCCATATCTTTGAAGCCTACCTCAGTGTTCCCTGAGCTCTCTTTGGCTAGCCCCATCTACCAGTAGCTTGCTGTAAATAAAAGATGTAAAATTATTTCAGGGGCAGCGGAGTGATTTTAATATCCTGTGATATTAATATCCTGTCAAAGACGCTGCCACCCAGTGAAACTCTATGGCTTGCTTTACTTAATTCTGTAAGAAGAAAAGCCACAGTGGCCTTGATGAATCCTCACCTGTAGTTCTGAGACATCTAAACATTTCAAACCCCTTGTGCACACCATACTCCTGCCCAGTAAGTAGCAAATAGTCCTCAGTATTTTCTTTGTTCAAACTGCATTATACATTTCTGGACTTACAGATCATAGCTCTGCTACCTATGCATGACAGGCAGGGAGATTAGCACAGAAAGGAACTGATAAAAATGTTTGCAGAGACATGTTCATTCTTAGCAAGACAGAGGGCATTTGGGTCATGATTATCAGTGTCCAAAGATGGGGGTGGGGGGCAGGTGGAAACTAGATTGGGTGTACAGGGTCTGGAATTATTGAGCTGCTTTAAGTTACAACATAGCCTCGGCTTTCCTCCAATTACTGTCTCCTTACTAGGCAGGCTCTCTGTGAATGCCTCAAGCCACAGGGTTTTCCCTCCTCATTTTCTTTCCAAGTATTAGCAAATTACCCAAGGAAGGGCAGTTACTGGGCTCATGACAAAACTCCCTTAAAACCAGCCAAGCCACACTCTGAAGGAACTGCCACCTCTCTTACAATTAAAACCAGCGTCTTCAAAGCCATCCATGTGAAACAGCATTATTTGGGAGGTCTAGCTTCTGTCAGTCTCTGCTTCCACACTGGCCTCGGGGTAGGGACAGTGTTGCTTTTTTGAGCCTCTAGACCAAGAATGGACACTCAGTATAACCACTTATGTAGTGGAACAAGGCTGACACATTTAAGTGAGAGTTTACTAAAGGCTTGGTGTTAATCAAAAAATGAACACCGGAAGTCATGTACCACTCAATAATCTGATTTTCAAGGTGTGGCTTGCTTTCTAGGACTTATGGGCTAGATTTTTCTCACCATTTACAGACTCCCTCTCATGTGGTAGGTGTTATTTCTACACTGTCTCCCCAGAGCCTAAATACCTAAGGTCCTGGCAGTCTGGACCTAAAAGATGAGGGCACAAATCCAAAGAGAGAGGCAGGATCTTTGTCTCCCATCTACTGAAGGATTCCTTTCTGAAGCCAGGGTTATATTGTGCAGTTCTGTCCTCATTTGTGCAAACTATTCTAATTCTTCACCAAAATTAGGTTCTTTCAACGCAAGTTTATCCAGAAAAACACAGTGGAAACCCAAAATTTTCCCTAGAGCTACCACAGATGCTGCAAGGACCAGGATTGAGAGTGAGTCTGGACCCCTAAGAGTGGCTCCCTTTAATGTAATCTGCCCACATATTCATAACTTCCCGCAGTGACTAACATCTAATGAGTAACAGTGATGGAGCCCATGTCCTCCAGCTGAAGACTACAGGGACACACTGGTGTCTAACAATGCTGGATTTATGAGTTGCTGAAAGAAGGGTACCACACACCTTAGGGAACCATGGGACCTTCAGTAAGACGGTGTTAGGAGGCACTAGTTACAGGATTTGGACTTGTGTTAGGTGACTTGGGGAAAGTTCAAGGGATTTTCTCTGTTGTGTCTTGCTGTCAGGAGCTTGGAGTAATACAATGATTGGATGCCAATAATTTTTAATCTAGGCAGTAGGAGGAATGAAGTGGCTCACAGCTAAAAGCTAAGAGCTGTCACAACTACACAACTACTCCTTTTTTTTTTGTCCCCTCTTTTGGATGCGGGTAGATAGGTCAGGCTGTAGGCATTTATTCAGGGTATACAGATCTTCATCGTTGCCATCTTCTGCTATCATGAATGTTTTAGAGAATGTTTTTTGGTAATTGGGCTGGAATTCATTCCTCCTGTTTCTTGGTTGCAGGATAAATCATTGAATCATCTGGTATAAAAATGGCTTTGTAGTTGCATTTAAGGGTCTGAACAAGAGGCACTGGCCAATCGTAACACAAGTGATTACGAGAAACAAAATGGCTATCAGTTCTTGTAGGAGATCCTAAACCCAGGAGTTTAGATTGCCAAACCCAGGCTACGAGAACATGTCTCAAATCCCAGCTAGGGTTGTTCTAGAGAGCCAGATGGCTTTTTCTTTTATCTTAGCCACAGACTGTTCTACTTGACTGGCTATATTTATATAGGTGCAGCAAGACGTGTTTCTAGGACAAACTCCTTCTTGGCTAGCTGAAGGAACAAGTACCTACATGATCCTTCATCACAACTTTTGTTTGTCAAGTCTTCAGGGAAGCTGCTGTGTCATGTATGACTTCTGCGTGGGTCAGAGATGACTTCTGAATCTCTTTTTTCCAGCTGTAGTATTATTCCTGTCATAGGAACTCAAGCTCCCTATCAATTAGAGCTCAAGGTGAATCCTTCTTTTTGGTCCATGATGTGGTCATGAAGAGGACCAGTTAAGTTAGCTATATCAACATGAGTGATCTTATCCAAGAAATCTCTCTAGACTTTTCTATAATTCCAGTCTGTGCTTGTATAAACACTTTGCCTTTAAAAACGCACACCTATCACTCAGCACAAGCCACAGGACTGGTTGATCTTGAAAAAGCTATAAACATGAGTTGGCACCCAACCAAAAACCTTCTGTTGCCTCTTTAGAGAGACAGGAAAGCATAAAACAATGCATTTCATTTTGAAAGAAAGGAAAGAGAATGGACTATTTGAACACCTACTCTGTGCTACCTGCTAAGATAATTTGCAATCATTTATTTTAATTCTCCCAACAACTTCATGAGGCTCAAGTGCTAGATTTTCAGGAAAATATAGGTAGAATGGACTCTGCTCTTTGTGTCTGCCCTGTAAATTATGCCTCTATCATTTGGAAGCAGCACTCATAATAATTCCCTTTGGGAAATTAACCTTCTCCTTGTCCATGGGATTCTGATGGAGTTAATCTCATCAGTTACTGTTAAGGGTGGGTGTATGGACCAGAACTGACCCATCAGAGTGGTTGGTTTGATGTGGCACATGAGACCCAATTTGGTCTAATCAGAGTGCATCTTGAAAATGTCTTTTCGAGCAAGTAAGACAGTGAGGACTTTTTCCTTGTGGAATTCTAGGCAATAGGGATAATGTACAAGTGGAGATACCAGAGGTCACCGTCTCAGAAGCCCTCTGGAGAAAAACAAAGGAGCACAAAGCAGTGATGGAGAAAGTGTGACACTAAATCTTCTGAATATATGTGAATATGAAGACAGCTGTGCTTGAAGCCATTTTCCACCTGACTTCTCAGTCCTGCAAGCCAGTGAAACTTTTCTTTGCTTTCCCTTCAGCAATTTGGGTCAGGTCTTTTTCTCACTGAAAACCTGTAACCTTGGAGCTGTTATAGGGGGTGGTGAGGAGGGTCGGCAAGGTGCAGTTTCTTGCCTAAATGGAAGCTAGTATTAGGACAACTAGAGTCTGACAAATTAGTTTGACTCAGAGGTCCATGCTGTGCCCGTGCCTGGCGACACAGAGAGTGGAGTGGGTGCTCGGAAAACGCAGGTGAAAAGGAAGCTTCGTGAAGAAGACATGAAGGATTGGTAAAGCTTTGATAAACTATGGTGAGTAGAATGTCCTTTGGCATTTTTTATTGTGCTACACTGTCCCTGGTGATCACAATTAAACTTGTCTCTCTTTGTGGCAGGAACACCATTCTAAGGACAAAGGCAAGCATTGTCAATAAACTGGGAGGCAAGCCACATTACTCACGTGTTTTGCAACCCCTGGATTTTGAGATGGTCAAGCCTATTCAAGAGTCACTTTTTTAAAAAAAATTTGAATCATCTCAAGGGGAAACACAGTTATCACAGACTGACAAGCTCCCCACTAATTATGTTAATTTTACTTTATATCCCCAGTATTTAGTATGGTGCCTGATATATAGAATATCCTCAATAAATATTTGTTTAGTGAGTGTATAAGTAATTAATTCTACCTGGGGCATAACCTCCAAAGACCTCTTGCTCAGCTGTTTGCTATCAATTTCCTGAGTCCAGCAGCTCCTTTCGCTGATAAATGGTCTCATTGTTCCTTCAACTGTAGATCAAAGAACATCTGTCCTACAGGAAAGCAAAGTCAGTCTCCTAACAGTCTGAGTTTCCATTGTGCTCAAAAGAGCAAGTTTGGATCACTCCCTAAAATGCTATGGATAACAATATGCTCTCCCTTCATGATGCGAACGGGGAGGGCAGCAGATGTAAAATATAAATAACGACCCGAAAGCCAGGTAATTTGGAACTATTTCATAGCTGATGAGCCATTATTCCTCCCTGTCATCAATGCCTCTAAAACAGGCTCTCCTATCACCTTGTCCAACCTCCATCACAAAATTAATTACCTCTGGATAGACCCCATTTAATTGCTCATAAAATTGATCTTACTTCTCAGATTTTATGGCAACTAGTATGTCATCAACAAAAGTGCCTAGAATAAATGGGATGCTCATTATCTACCTTGAAATAAAATAAAATAAACCCATGATGGATGCAGGCGCATTTGACACCTGTGTCTCTTGTACTGTAATGGGTAATTGCACAGCACCCCAGAGATCTCTGCTGGGCGGCTTCTTCACTTTCAAAAAATAGGAAAAAGGCATGTTCTTTCAATTAGAAAATTCAACGCATTTCATTTTTAAAAAGTGCTCTCGTTAATGCATTTGGTTGTCTCTCTGTTTATTCAGTTATTCAATCCGGAAGGAGTGTGGTTATAGAAAGAACGTGCAACTTGGAACGAGAAGAACCTGGATTCTAATCTTACTTCCTCTGTGTAATAACCATTTACCTCAGAAAAATTACCTTTTCTCAACTATAGGTTTCTCCTCAGCAAATTAAGCATCATGATACTTATTTCATAGGCTGTTGTTAGGTTTATGGGCGATGATGAATACAGAGCACCTAATAAAGCCCCTGGTCCAAAGAAGACGTTTAATCAATGTTAGATGCTATTATATGACTATCGTTGCTATTATATGACTATCGTTGCTATTAATAAACCAACCAGGAAGCAAACATGCATTCAGTGAGGCAGCATGATAGAGAGAGGATGGATTTCGGTAGATCAGTGCTTAGATTCTGTGATTTATAATCTGTATATCCTTAAGTGAGTTACTTAATCTCTCTTATCACCCACATCCTAAAATGTAAGTGGGAATTTTAACATTTAACTTGGAGGATCAGAAGAGATGGTGGGCGAGAGCGAGTCCAGAGCAGCGCTTATTGTAGAGACCCTGCATGTACAGTAGCCCTGGCTTCGGCCTCATACCTCTCCTCCTGTGTCCATTCTGAGTGGCGTTGCTGAGGCTCCTGATATGCACCTGGAGTTTACTTAACTTGCTGAAGGTCCGGCCAGAAGGGCAGGACTCTGACCCGCGGCAAAGATCCGCAATGCCTGCAGCTGAACGGAGCGCGTGAATCCGATGTTTCCTCTCCATTCTCAGCGAGGACTGGTCCAGGAGGCTGGCCTGGCCGAGCGTCCACCCCTAGGTTGCTGGCCCAGGAAACATTTTCTTCCCTTTCGTCTGAAGCCTCACACCCTGTTTCTCAGCTCCTCAAACTACATGTTTCAGTTAATGGAAGTTATTTCTGTTCTAAGATCACCTTCTCTCTCTTAGCTCAAACTCCTACCCGTGTGGTTCCATCTGTCTGGAACACAACGCTCTGCTTCCACTTCTATGTTCTTTCACTTAGATGTTCCTATTCACCCTGTAGTTTAGAGTATGTGCTGTTTCCTCTAAACTTGGATCTTCTCCTAACCCCCAGGTCTGGGTTAGATGCCCTTCTTTATCTGCACGTTATTCCCTTCCCATAATGCTTGCCGTGCTGCCTGTTCGTCTAGCTTTAATTTATAAATAAACTGTGTGAACGTACATGTCTCTCCTATTCATCTCTCTATATACAGTGTGGGCTTCCAGTAAAGACGTGTTGAAATGTTGGATAAACTATAGGCCAATATGGGAAGTTCTTAGGTCAGAGACCAGGTGATGAGTCTTTGAAGGGTACCTCACTCAGCTCAGCCCAAACCAGATAATCCAAAAGCCTTGGTCAAGTGAGTCAAGGGAAATATCCCAGCTAAAGAGCAAGAGGTCAGAGAAGCTAAAGAGAGGTAGAGCAGGAAAAGCAATGGAAGCACCCTGGAGAAAAGACTTAGACGGGATGTGGACCTCTGCTACTCATATTACAAAGTCTCCTGTTGGTTGTGGTGTGGGGCAGATAGGGCAAGTCTTAGAGGTTTTACATCAAGGGCTTGAACAAGGGACTGAGAAGGAAAAAGAAATAGCTTCCTATTGGCATTTTCCATGTATTTCCACAGGAAGTAAATACACAGTATATTTTATCAAGGACATTCATTAGAGAGAAAAGATGGTTTTGTGTCTAAGTGAGTTTGGAATTTTCATTATCTGAGTTAAGCCATGTTAACTATAATATTGCCAGACATCTTAGAATCTTTACAAAGAACATGAATTTCTAAGCTCAGACCATTTTCCAAACTACACAACCATATCATCTTTTTTTTTAAAGGATAATTTCATTGAGCTTGTATCCCACGGGGCATTGGTTTAGAAAACACAGCTTCTTACTATTCTTTGTGGTTTGTATTATTTTTACGGCTTCTATCATTTCAGGTATTTATTTATACTTGCCTTGTTTTTAGAAAAGATCTAAAGCAATCAGTACACTAATGATCATTACAGTTTTGCTTTGTTTGGGGCTTTTTACACTAATGGTTTTGTTTGACCTGGAATCTAAATCCTCCTTCATGAATTCTACTGAATGAATCAGAGGTTATTACTTCCCTCTGGCAAAGAGAAGTAGAGAGAGCTACCTTCAGAAGGTGGAGAGATGAATGAGCATTTGCAGAATCTAGTCTGGGAGCTTTTGATCTAGGATGCAACAGACCCATGGAGCCTCACAGGGCAGGGCCAGGAAGGAGAATGGACATGACGTGGGAGATTTTGAGTCACAGTGACTTAAAAACTTGCTTAACCTTCTGGGTTCTCAATTGTATTGAGTGCATGGCTTCAGATAATAATATCTATATCAAAAGGTTGTTGAGAAGATTAAATGAAGTGAAGTTTATGGACCCCCTAGCACAGAGAAGCTCTGTGAGCACAGAGAAGCTCTGAGGGTATGATGATGATTTGGTAATGGCACAGATTCTCATCTCTAAGATTTCCTCCCATCAGAGTTTCGTGGCTCCTTTCTATTTTGGTCAATCTCTTATTCTTCCCTGAATATTCTCTTTCTCCATTTGCTAGTATAAGGTTTCCTACCTTTTCTCCCAGATGTCCCCAGAACCCTGAGGAAAAGTATAAATTTTGTCTGTACCTGTTCTGCTAAGGTAGTGTTCTCAATTCTTCAGCTAAGACAAGCTAAGTGCGGGGACAGGGATTTAACAAAGCTGACCCCAGGGAACACCTGTGCAATGTGCTGATGGATAGAGACAGTTTTGTGTCTGATCCCTGGTGTGGCGGGGAGAGGGAGGAAGGGGAAAGGACTAGCAGTTTTCTGCATGGAAATAAAAGTAAAATAAAATAAAATAAAATAGTACATTCTCCCTATGAGCTGCACACACCCAACTGGTCTCAAGCCAGTCACAGAAAGACAAATACTGCATAATTCTACTTAAATGAGATATCTAAAATGGTCAGACTCAGAGAAGCAGAGAATAGAATGGTGGTTGTCACGGGCTAGGAGGAGGGAGAAATGGGGAATTGCTTTTCAGTGGATATAAAGTTTTGTTACACAAGATAAGTTCCAGACCTCTGCTGTACAGCACAGTACCTACAGTTAATGATAGGGTATTGTGCACTTCAAACTGTGTTAACCGGGTAGATCTCTTGTTAACGTATTCTTACCAAAGGGGGCAAAACACACAAAAGAGTGCAAGGACATTTTTGGAGGTAATGGATATGTTTAATACCTTAGCTGTGGTGAGAGTATGCATATACCCAAGCTCATCGAAATATATACATGAAATGTGTACAATTTTTGTATATTGTATTTCAATAAAGCTTAAAAAAGCCCACAGATATGCTCACATTCGTTCTAATATAAAAAATAATATTCCCTCTTCTATATTTCTTGCTAGTGAGGTTGTCTGCCCACTATTTGAGTAAAAATGTTGATCCAGGAAATTTTGACTTTGCATATCTCCCACACTTTGCAGTTTTCTGCATTTACCTCTGCGTGGAAACATGGACCCAACCACTGGAGGGTTGTGAAGAGAAAATGTGAAGAGGTGTTAGCAGAGCATCTGGTATATAGTAGGTGCAAAAGAAATGGCAAGTGTTGCTGTTACAAAATGTGTTATAATATAGGATATTATTTTGTATCACATCGGGAGTAGGAAGGTATAGAAACTTTGTGCATGGACAAGAGAAAGAAACAGGGAAATGGTCCTGTGGTACCCAGTCTGTGTAACTCAATGTACTTTAAAGTTGAATTTGTAGGACTTGTGGAGTCTAATGAAAACTGCTTTATTGTTTTGCATCTAACTATCTCTTTTTAACCTATTTAGTGTTGGCCATCTTTCCTCTGCCCTTGGATGGAAACTCAGTTTCCCGACTTTGTTGGGTATACCTAAAATCTAATGTCTCAAGACAGCAACTGAAAATGTCTAGTCCCAGTGGATTATAACTTGGAAAGTTGAAAGGGGTCTAGTGCTCACTCATATTCAGCTCTCTCCTTCCTGGGCACATAGGAAGACAGCATTTTCCAGCTTCTGGTGCAATTATGCTTGCTACCATGTTGGTGAATTCTGGCCATTGGGATATGGAGAAAAGCCATTTATGCCCTGTATACTGTTCCAGGTCACTTTATAAAAGCCCACGTGCAACACTCCAGCTCTCTCTTGCTGTGCTTCAGAAACCCTGGAAGTCATTTGTTGAGGTAGTAATGATGAGGTGGAATCTCAGTCAGTGAGGTTCCCTATGTGAATATGTGAAAGAGCACCTCCACCCCCCAAACCTAGGCATACACACACCCACTGTTATAACTGAGACGTGTGGATGAGAAGAAATAAAAAAAATTGTGGTGTGAATTAATTGGAATCGTGGGTTTATTTGTTACCTCATTATAGCCTCTCCTATCCTGACCAATTTTCTGAACTTGATTTAGTTTTAAATCTTCTGCTCTCTACATGCTGCCAATGGGTTTATGCTGCTCATTTAAAACAAAAGAGGTTGGTATAATCCTCCTACTCTCTTTTCTACCTGGAATTTCTCCTCCTCCAGACTCATGAAATAATTTTCTGACCCCACCAAGCAGAGGGTAGGGAGGAGAGATAGGGGAACGAGAAAGTTCTTATCTAGTGTTGTGCTAAGATTTTCTTACTTGGCAGATGATGAGAGTTGCCCTCTCCTTTGTGAGTGCCATGGTGAGTTCTTCAGAATCTCCCCTGCTGAGACCCCGCCACTGCAATTCCTATGACGTGACTTCCTTCCCAAATCTCCTCTGGGCTTCTGTCTTAGCAGAAAACTCCACATCTCATTACTGCTGAGTCTTATCAGCCCGGAAGGTGGCCCTTTGGGGCAGGAGTCCTTTGGAAATTACTCCAAGCTTCCATCCCTACCTCATGTGGTCCCAAAGCGCCATGCCTGTTTGATTGACTCTCAGAAGGAGTGCAATTACTTCCAAGATGTTACTCTCCATCCTTGAAGCCCAAGGTTACTCTAACTTTCTCAGGTGTAGATCAGCACCCATCCCTGGGTACATATCAAATCTGCCTGTGCTCATAAAGCCTTCTTACCAGGCTCCTCCCCCTTCACATTCTCATTGGCCCCAAGGCCTCTCCCCAAAGCCCCCGTTGCAGAATCCTCCCGATCACTCCTCCACCTACTCTTTTATATCCATGTTTTATGACAGTCATATAAGCAGTTATTTTTTTCATGGTGTTCTGTCTCCAACTCACTTTGGAATGTAACATCTGTTGAATTCATGCCTCATGAAGCGTGAAGAGAACCATTTTAACATTCCTTTACACATACATTGTCTCATTTAAACTCGATACGCGCCTTGTGAGTTATCTTGACCCTTACTTCGTAAGTGAGAAACCGAACTTTCAGGCGGGTTAATCAGGTCACATATGTAATATAAGCCAGAGCATAGGTGCCATGAGGGAAAGGAATCTGTCCTGTTCACTCTTGCATCACTGAATATAGAACAGTACCTGGCACATGGTAAATGCTTAAGAATTTGTCCTGTATGAATACATGATATCAGGGATTTACAGATCTGCTGCTATTTACTCTATACCAGGTTACTCAATCTGGGCACTGCTGATATATGGGGAGAGTTCATTTTTGTTGCGGGGCAGGGGGAGGGCTGTGTGGTGTATTGTAGGGTACTCAGCAGTATCCCTGGCCTCTACCCATGAGATGTCAGTAGCGGCCCTCGCCCTACTTGTGACCACCAAAAGAGCCTTCAGACATTGACAAATGTCACCTGGGAAGTAGTCATGGGGTTGAGAATTGAAACTCTACACTGGTGTTTTTCCCACGTATGTCTGAGGTGCACGGCAGGTAGGAGGGTATTCTTGGACTTAACTGTAGTTTTCAGGTTCCTTGCAATCAGGCATATCCCTGGGACCAGTAAGGAAATTTCTTCAAGGCCTCGTACCTGGGGACTGCTTATGCACGATTCCTCATTCTCTTTTACCCACAGATTGGCTGATACTGAGATGAACACCAGGTGATTTTGTAAGTTGCATGTTGAAGGCCACTGAGATACAAGTTGGAAGAAATTGGATCCTGAATCAGTGCATAGAGGCCAGTTGCACAAGAGAGTTTCCTGGAGAATATCTATCTTTGGAATGTTTCACAGGAAGAAATAAACTTTTATTCTAAGCCAGTGAGATTTGAGGATTTGTCACTTACGGCAGCTGGTGTCACCATAACTAATACACTCTTCACAAAGTTTTACGTACGTAAAAATATGAGTAGATATAAAGAAAAAATATTTATTTAATTATATCTCAGGTGATCCTTGGAGGTGGTAAAACTCAAAAGTAATACCAATAATGGATCAGTTAGACTCAATAGAGACAAGGATGTGACCAAGACCATCTCACCTATCAGGGGTTCTTTTCTACTGAAAACTGTCCTGGTTGACTTCAGAAAATAAGGGAAAATATAATAAAACTCTTTTCTTTGACAAGACCTTAGGGATATAGTTTTGCATAAAATAATTAAAATTCGTGTCATGCAAGGTAGCTGTATTCCATTTTATATTGCGACATAACAAAGTACCACGAATTAGCAACTTGACATGTCTTCATTACCTCACAATTTCTGTAGGTCAGAAGTCTTGGTATAACTTAACTATACCCTCTGCTCAGGGTCTCCCAAGGCTGAAATCCAGGTGTCAGCCAGGCTGTGTCCTCACCTGGAGGCGCAACTGGAGTAGAATCTACTTCCAAACTCCATCAGGATGTTGGCAGCCTCATTTCCTTGTGTCTATAGAATTCATGTCAGCTTGTGTCTTCAGAGCCAACAGTAGAAAGTCTGCTGCTTCAAGACTCTAACATCTAGACCCCTGTATAAAGGATCCATGTGATTAGGTCCTTCTCACGCAGGATAAAATCCCTTTTGATTAACTTAAAGTCAATTGATTAGAGACTTTAATAATTACATCTGCAAAATTCCTTCACTTCGCCAAATAGCATAAACCACAGTCCAATGTGGGTCAGCAAGAGAACTCTGCATTGTTAAAGATATTTGGGAACCAAACTCTTTCCATTTTTGGCTCCACTTACATCCAACTTCTTCACAATTTCTACATTAAGCTAACAGATGGAAACAGAGAATTGAAAATTATCTATGGAAAATTTATATTTTAATGGGTCAGACCTAAAAGTATAAGTAAATTACTTCAATTCATATTCCACTGGCTAATTGCTGGGAGGATGAAAAATGTAGTCTAGTTATGGGCCCAAGGAGAAGAGAAAACGTGGAATTGTTTTCAGTTTACCCTTCTGGTCACTGCCAAAAAATCTGTTTCATTCTTCTGTCGCACAGAAAAGCTCTCATACCCTCCCCAGGAGAGCCAAGCTGGGTTTCTTGTGTCCCACTGCATCCAGCTCAAAGTCTGGAGGACGCTCAGTGTCCCAGTGGTTCCCCATGGATATGTCTCCTCATGGTTCAATAATTTACAAATAAAAAGGAAGTTGTCTGTTTCCCCATCCTCCTCCTATGCAAAGAAATTCTCAGTCAGACAATGGTAGAATGGGAGGCTACAGCAGGCACTGGTCCGTATCTCCTCCGAAGTCCTGCAGGGCAGGCTTTAAGAAGGTCCTCTAACTTGAAAATTGGTGACGTTTCTTAGTTAAATCCTGCTCTGATGTTTGGGAGAATACTCATTGCCCCTCGTTCTCCATGGATCTTTGCTCTATTCTCTGGGAGTTCTATTCCTGTCCATTATCCTCCAGGGTGCATTATTATAGGTCTGCAAAGTTTCTGTAACCTTGTAAAAGCCCACTTCTGTGGGTGCAAGTATGGTATGGAGTCTCAAAGGCCCTTTTAGGTCTCAAAGAGCCAGAGGATCTTTGGTAGTGTTTTGACAATGTAATTTATCCCCAGACTTAGGAAGCTTCTGATCTATTTCTCTCCAGTCAGTTACACGTGTCAGTCATCACAACCTAGACACAATTCTGAAGCTTGATACACTTTGTTGCTTCCTTTTTTATGTCTCCTATCCTCCACTTAATGGGTTGACAGTATGAGGCACCTTGTTTAAAGCTTCTCAGAAGGTCTTGGGATGACTGGGCACCTGACACCCACAGGAGTGGCCAATGTTCTTAAATTGGATTTTCCTCCTTCCCTGCATGGCTTTCCTAGTCTTTCATTCTTATTCAGATAAGACACATGGACATACAACATTGTCTTGGGCTCTGTTTTCAAGACAACTAGGCTGAGACACTACTACTTTTTGCAGAAAGGCTGAGTCTTTATGTGTCTTTGTCAATCCAAGCTTTTCCAACCTTGTTTCCTACTGTTGAGAGCCTAGAAATACTCATTTTGCCAACTTTTTGATGTCTCAAATTTCTGAACTGTCTCTTGTCTCTTTCTTTTTCCTCTTACATATAAGCCAACCATTGACCAAGCTCTTCACTTTTTTTTAATCCTTTCCTAATGTCAGCCACTCACACTGACCCCTTCTAGCTACTTTCTCTAGGGCTTATGGGCTCAGCCAGCCCATGGTCTGCCCCAAGTTAGAGCAAGTAGTATTTTTCCTTGAAAGTTTCATTGAGATAATTGTAGATTCACATATAATTGTAATAAAAATCAATACTACATAGCTATCCCTTGACCACTTTTCCCAGTTTCTCTCTGTAGCAAAAATTTTGCCAAACTATATTAAATATCATAGGGCAATGACTTTAATACAATCCTCTGATCTCATCCCAATTTTCCCAGTTCTACTTTATGCATGTATGTGTATGTTAAGTTCTATACAATTTTATCATCTTTGTAGGTTCCTGTATCCACCACCACAGTCAAGATATTGAATAGTTCTAACTACTGCTTCATGTTGGATCTCTCATGCTGCACTATTATAACTATCCCCATCTCCTACCATGGCCACCCCACTTGGCTCTGGAATGAAGTTTTGACCACTAAAAAGCTGTCCCTTTCTAAAATATGGTCATTAAAAAATGTTATATAAATGGAATAATACAAAATGTAACCTTTTGGAATTGACTCTTTTCACTCAGCATAATTCCCTGGAGACTTATCCAAGTTGTTTATTCCTTTTTATTGATGAGCAGTATTCCATGAAACTTACGTAACACACGTTATTAACCATTCACCTGCTGAAGCACAGCCAAGCTGATTCCAGTTTTTCGCCATTGCAAATAAGGCTACTGTGAATTCTCATGTACAGGTTTTTGTGTGAACATAAATTTTCCTTACTCTGGGATAAATGTTCAGGTATGAAATTGCCTGGTAATATAGTAATTTTATATTTAGTTTTACAAGAAGCCAATAACCATTTTAATGAGTGGCTATACTATTTTACATTTCCAGCAGCAATGTGTGAGTGATTCATTTTCTTTGCATTTTCTTTGGTCATCCATTCTGATAGGTATGTAGTGATAGCAGATTGTGGTTTTAATTTGCATTTCTCTGATGGTTAATAATGTTGAATACCTTTTTCGTGTGCTATTTGTTATGTGTATATCTTCAGTGAAATGTCTCTTTTTTTTTTTTTTTTAACTGTTGAGTTTAGAGAGTTCATTATATATTCTAAATACTGATTTTTGGCCAGATATGAGGTTTGAACATATTTTCTCCCAGTCTATAAATTGTCTTTTCTTCCTCTTCACATGGACTGTCAAAATACAAACTTCTTAAAATTTTTATGAGGTCCAATTTATCAATTTTCCCTTTATTGCAACGTATTTTTAATGTCAAGTTGAAGAACTCTCAGATTAGCCCTAGATCCTGAAGACTTTCTCCTCTGTTGCTATTGTTTTTGTGGAAAGTTTTATATTTTTATATTTTATATTTGTCTATGATCAATTGTGAGTTAATTTTTATATAGTGTGTTGAGAGTAGGTTAAGATAATTTTTTCTTTTCTTGCCTATGGGTGCCCAGATGCTCCAGCACTATGTGTTTAAAAAGCTATCTTTCCTCCACTGAATTACCTTTGTACCCTTGTCAAAAATCAGTTGAGCCCATTTATGTGAGTCTCTCGGTAGATCTCTATTTTGTTCCATTGATCTGTGTTCCATTGATCTGTGTGTCAATCACACAGTCTTGATTGACAAGTCATTTCTACTTTACTGTTTGAGTTCATCCAGTGAGACTTTTCTATTTCTGTTACTGCATTTTTTAGTTTCTTAACTTCCATTTGGTTCTTTATATATTTATATAAAACTTTTATTCTTTTGCTGTAATTTCTATTTTTTCATTTGTTTCAGGAGAATCTATAATTGAATTTCGAAGCATTTTTTACAGCTACTGCCTTAAAATCCTTCTCTTACAATGATATAATTCCCACGTCTGATTCGTCCTCGTACGCCATCAGTTGATTGTCTTCTCTCATTGAAGCTGTGATTTTCTTGGTTTTTGGTATCCTAGGTGATTTTCAATTGCGTCCTGGACAGCGTCTGTATGTTAGAATACTTTGGGTCCTATTAAAATCTTTTCTTTTAGCAAGTCACCAAGCTTAGGTTTAGAATGCAGGCTTCGGCTGACTTTGTGGAGTATGGTTCTAATGGCAGTTTAACCCTCAGAACGTGCGCAGTGTGATTTTCACCTGCTTGGTTTGGTGCTGCTGGGCCTTCCCGGTCCTGGCTGGTGCTGCCGAGGGTGCAGAGGGGGCTTCCCCAAGTCTGCTGTCAGATGCCTTCCCCTGGTGAGGGGCGTGGCTCAGGTCCACCTACTGGACCCCACTCCCACCCCTTCTGCTCCCCTGGTGTCTCTGAGTGGGAAAGGGGAAGCTCAGCTAAGCCTGGGAGGACAGAGAGGCTTCCTGGATACGGCCACTGGTTGTCCTGTATTTTTCTTGCATTCTCCCTGACCCCTCAGAACCTTTCAGCAGAAAGAGGGAGTCTCAGGCCCAGTGGGGGAAGAGTTCTTTGTTTATCCTCTGGTTATTCATGGTGTCTGAGTAACCTGATGTATCCAGAGAGACTCCTGTTCGATCCGGGGACAGAATGCGTCTGCCTGCATGTTATTCTGTTGGTGGGTCAGGGATCAGGGAACGCCAGGCCTGGGTGACTTTGTTCTGTTGGGCGAGAGAAGACAAGATGCCCTGCCCCTGAGCTGTTCCTCCAGTCCTGGAGCCTGAGCCTGCTGGCCTTCTTACACCTCTCAGAGTTCTCCTTGGTTGTCTCCTGCACCCGTTCTAGGGTTTATGGTGATGCTGAGTGAGGAGAGACAAGGAAAAACACATCTATGCCACCCTGCTCAGACCAGAAGACCGAGCAACATTTATTCCAAGACATCTCGCAATCAGACCTTCGTTTCCCTATTTTTATCATTAATTCCTCCCACATATGCACCTTATAGAATTACTGATTTGCTGAACTTAACTGACTTTCTTGCCTTTGTTTAAATTGTTCCCTCAACCTGGAATGCCCTGTCGTCTCCACTTCTTTACAAATGCTCGTGGGATTTTACGGAGTGTTTTCAATGATTGGGGAAGTCAGGGTTGACTCATTAAGGGTAGCGGATGCTAAGGGAAGGTGTTTGGACTGCAGGCTACAGGTAAAAACAATTCCCTTGCTGGCCTCAATCCTCTGAGAACCCTTATTAGTGGTTATTGAGGCTGTACTCTTCTGGGTTACTTGATTTGTAAAGAGGGAAGCACACCTCACTGCTTTGTGGTAGAAGTCGGTTGACATTCAGTTATTAGACTAATTCAAACTGTGTTTTCCAATGAATGTCTCCAGGGACGGCTTCCAAGTCACTTTGGCTACTTAAGGGTAGTCGTCAGAGTAAATTAAGGGCTCAGCTCTTTACTCAGGCAGTGGATGCCTCTAAAATAACACCTGTTGGCCTCTCTTGATGAACAGAATACTCCTGTTTGCGGTCTGGTTTGGCCACATAACCATAGAGACAGTGGTTCTTTTGTAAGAAAATAACAAGCCATCCAAAAACACCTGCGATGCATTTAGGTACCTATTATATTTGACACTAGATGCTAGGAAGTGTATGAGAATGCTCACCAAAAAAAGCTCCCGTGTGCAGCAAGTGTAAAATGTTTATTCATTCACTCACGTATTTACTTATTCAATCACCTTTGCACTTATTGTTTCAATATTTACAGTTATATGCCAGTGATTTGGCTAAGTACTGGTATCATAATAAACAAATCATTACATCCCTTGGGAAGCTAACCACCAAATCAGAAGACAGGCTTCTAAAGAGATTCTTACAAAATCACGTGATCAGGGCAGTGGCTTACTGCCCCTCCCCCTGGCCCCAGTCACCAGAGGCCCATGGAACCCCATAAAAATGTAGAGGAGATACCTACTTCAAAATGCAGGAAAACGGGGCATCGTGGAAAAGTCCTAGAGGAAGTTTTAAAGGGTGAGTAGGAATGAAGGCAGAGAGGAAAGCACTCAGGGCAGAAGGAAAGAAAGACACCAAGTATGTTCTACGTACTGCATAGCAGATGCCACTGGGGAGGGGGGTGGGGAAGAGTTATTGACAAACCTTAATGGCTCTGATTTGCATAGTGTTTTACTGTTTACAACTTGCATGGTTTGATTATCACACAAAAATCCTTGATAATTAATTCCACTCAGGAGTCCCAATACACAAGGGTAATATGAGGCTCCGTTAAATGGAGTGCCTACCTAAGGCAGTTAGCCTTCTTTCCTTCCCTCTTTTTTCATCTCATTTCCCTCTCATTTGTCCATTAGTTTATTTGTTCCTCCCTCCTTCTCTCTCTCTTTCTCCCTCCTTCTCTTCCCTCCCACCCACCCTTCCTTCCTTCCTTCCTTCCTCATTTCCTTATTGTCACTGTTGTTTTTCCCAAACAAATATTTATCGATTACCTACTAAGTACCATGAACAATGTTAGGTAATGAGGACAAACCCGAACAACAACAACAATGATAAAAGAAACCAATATCTGACTTTATACATTTTGCATTTTAGCCTAGAAAAAACATATTCAAGCAAACAGGCACATATTTATATGTCTAAAAAGCATTGTGAACTAAAATACATGTTATGAAGGAAAAAATAGAGGTTGAAATAGTGTCCAAAAGAATGGGTTTTACTTTGTTAAGTCTGCATAAGGAAACCTCTCCAAGAAAGTGACATTTAAACTGACACTCAGAGGAAGAAAGGGAGCCCCCCGGGACATGGCTGTGGAGGGAACAGCGTGTTCTGAACGTCGGCGTGTAGAGCAAGATGGTCTGAGTGAGACTGGTGCAAACAAAGACGAAAGTGGCAAACAGAAGACTGACCATCAAGTTCATAATATTATTCTGCCAATTGTAAACCCAGGTCTATGGATGGCGCAGTCCTGGCTATTGGTTTTGTTTCAGATTAACCATCTGTTACTGAGTCTCTCCTGGACACTCAGAAGCTTCGGTATAGCCATGAACCAACAATTCAATTTATCCTAATCTCAACAACACTGGAGGAAGAAATCCCTCAGAATTCCCTGTCTCTCTCTCTCTTTCACACACACACACACACACACACACACACACAGGGGCAGGGAAGGGGAGAGGGGGGCAGAGAGAGAGGTAAAAAACATCGACGCACTTAGTTGGATTGTAGATGGAGCGCTAGTAGGTATCAGCTTAGCTAAGTCAATCAATCATTTTGTCAGATCTCCTTGGATAAGCATCCGTTTTACAAGAGGGTAGGTAGCAGGAAGGGCAGAAACCCTAGTCTGGAAGAGACATATGGAGGCACGAATCAGCATGATGTGCTGAGATGCGTGGTGTTAGAGTTTAAAATTGCAGAGGGTGCAGCAAAGACGGAGTTTACATACATTGCACAGAGTCACACGGTTAGTGGCAGATGGGAGATTTGAATCCAGCTCGCTCAGTGACTCTAAGTCCAGGGATTTCGCCTCTATGGATGCTTTTCTTGTCTTCAGTTTTCTTACAGGAATGGAGATGAAAATTTATCCTCCCTCCCTCAGGAATATGACTTGACTTTATCAATTCTTTTTAAAAATGTGGCTACTCAAAAAAATAGGAAGTACACGTATGGCTCCCATTCTATTTCTATCTTGTGGTGCTGCACTGGATTGTTTGCTCTAAGACAAAATCTGTCCACTGAAAATCTGAACCCTGGCATGTGCTCGGCTCAAAGCGAGTCCTGACACCATGGGGGTCAGGGGCAAAGGTTATCAGAGAGTCTGGAATTCAACCCTCTGCCCCCCTCTCTGGTGGCTCTCAGACCCTGGGCTCTGTTTCCTCATCTGTAAAATCCAGGTTGCTGTGAAGAATAAATAAAAATTTTGTAAAAGCCATTAGACTAGTACCTGCTATGGTGTGTGTTAGCTCCTGATATGAACAAGCTGTGGGACCTTAAGGAAGTGATGTAAGGTCCCCTGGTCTTTATAAAAAGCCCCGGGTGGGCAGGGGTGCAGCTCTATCAGTCTACCATCCTGGCAGGAGGACAGGTTAGCTTTCCTCTGGGTCAGTGAGCCCAAGCTAGTTGTGTGAACTTGGGCAAATTATGTAATGACTCTCTCCTTTATTTTTCTCATCTAAATACGTGGATGATAAAACCTCATACGGTTGTTGGGAGAATTCATTAAGGTTCTGCAAGCGTTTATCACCGTGCTTGGCATACAGCAAGCACTGAGTAAATGTTTATGATGATGATGATGATGATGGTGATGATGATGACGACGATGATGATGATATCAAAAAGAGCTTAAAAGGAGCACAATTCCATTTGCTCCTCTGCCTCTTGATCACAAAAGTGATGCAGCAGCAAATGGCAGGTGTGACTGTGAAGCCCAACCAGCATGGCAGGTCCCAGGCTGAGCACATAGCCTCCTGCCCAGTGCAGAGCTGCTAGTGAGGCTGCTGGGAAGTGACAGGGCGTTTGCTAAGGGGGGCTCAACACGTGGTGACAGCTCGCACATGAAGCGCCTCTCCACAGCTTGGGATGCTGTCACCTTGTGGCAGTGTTTATGGGAACAGCTATGACTGGAGAAACCGGATGACCTGAGGAATCGGGACCGAGGCTAAGCGACTCTTCACCTCCTCCACAGCTTGCACCACGCAGGTGAGCACCAGCGCTCTGACACCTACGCCGCCTGGCTGCCGGTCACAGGCGCTGTCTTGGCACGGAAGGTCGGCGAGCATCGTGTTCATCTTTGCAGCCCGCCTCTGTGGCCGTCCTGACTCAGGCCCTCCTGCCTTTGACGTGTCAGCGCCAGCACAATGCCACCTTCACCTCCTGCACCAGCCTCCTATTGCTCGGGAACGATGAGGAGATCGGGGACCCCAAGGTAAAACTAAAATAGCATTTTGATGGAAGTTTGACCGAGAGACAGGAAGATTTTATAAGCCCTTGTTTCATCTATTCTCCCTCTGCCTGACCCTGCTGATTTTCCAAATGTATGTGCCGCCCTCTCCCTGCCACTGAGTCTGTGCGAGCCGCGCTGGCCTTCTTGCTTGTTCCCCCAGCAAGCCAAGCACGTTCCTGCCTCAGAGACTTTCCACTTAGTCTTACTGCCTGAAATCCTCCCTCCCCAGACGTCCTCATGTCCTGCTTTCTCCTTCTAGTCACTGAGCTCAGTATTATCTCATCAGTGAGCACTTACCTGACCTCCCTGCGGTATATAACAGCAGCCCCCAGGCACCGTGTTCTCTCTTTCTCCATAGGACTTACATACGGAATCATATTTACTTAGCCCTTGTTTTCTTCTACTAGAGTATAACTTTGTGTAGGCAAAGTCTCAGTCACTGTGTCTCCAGAGCCAAGATCGATTTCACAAAATACACGCATGATGGATATTTGTAAAATAAGTGCATAGAATGAATGAGGGACCCTGGAGCAATGTCTTAGTGGGTTCCTCTACCTTTGGTGACCTCTATATCATGTCTACCCACCATGTGCTTTTTTAAAGCAGATCTTACTATATCAGTCCCCACTTAAGTGCCTTCAATGGCTTCCTATTGCTCAGGAATGACGGCAAGATTGGGGACATCAGAGTAATAGAACTACTACTCTGTAGTCTATATTTTTACCAAGTGACATAGTAGTATTCATATCTCCCTTTACCCCACCACTCTTTTCCCTGTGAAGTCCTGAGATGGGCACACATGCAGAAGAAAACAAAGAAAATTACCCTCTGTGTTGGCCCCAGACTTCAATGAAAACGATCAGACAAAGGACTAATATACAAGGCTGAACTAATGGAAAACTTCATTTTGCTAAAACTAAACGTTTTTACCAAGACTAAGGCCAACTCTGCCTATTTTCCCGTCTGTTTCCCAATCCCTTTTCTAACACCCAATCTGATGTCTTAGATTTTCTAACCATAATGTGAGGCAATAGTAACCCAGTGAGCACCCACCAACGTCACGGAAAAAGGAGCTAGAACCGTAAAGTGGTGATTAGTGTAGAGAGCTGCTCCTGGGTCTGACCCTTCCCCAGAACCAGCTAATGTATCCCACTTGGGGTTCGCCAAATATATCATACTCTTGTGCTTCAGACTATTAAGTACTTTAAACACTTCACTTCTAGTTAAAGTGGCCCTCCAAAAATGTCCTCAATCTTAAACCCTATGTGAATCTAAAAGGCCAGAGTTGGGGGTGGGATGTGATAAGAATGAGCGCTTTCTAGAAGTCACCAAGTCTTTGAGTTTTTGTTTTCCTGTTAACCCACTGGTCTTGATAGTGAGGTCTCTGGTTGATTGGTCAGGGTTGGCAACAGAAGTGTGTTTTCTCATTCTAGTTCTGGAGGCTAGAGGTCTGAGATCAAGATGGCGGCAGGATTGGTTTCTTATGAGGCCTCTTTCTCTGGTTTGTAGGTGGCTGTGTTCCTCTAGTGTCTCTGCATGATCTTCTCTCTGGGCCTGTCTGTATCTTAATCTCCTCTTTATATAAAGACATCGGCAGCATTGGACTAGGGCCCACCCCAGTGACCTAATTTAACCTTAATTACCTCTTTAAAGGCCCAGTCCCAAATATGGTCACATTCTGTGGTCCTGGGTGTTAGGGCTTCAACATATGAATTTGGGGGCTGAGACCCAATTCAGCCACCAAGGGATTTCCTGTGTCAGAACCGCAAGGTAAATAAGGTAATATTAGCACCACGAATGCCTGAAATGTGAACAATATTAAATCACCCATTCGTGATATTTCATTGTAAGATTAAACTCTCCAAACAGAAAAGCTCCATTCTTTTCAGAGAAGTTGAACTTTCCAAATCTCTTGTTCTTCGTGTGCTCTCAGCTCCGGGTGGTAGAGTCTTACCCAGATGCCTGCGTGGAGTCTGCGCTCCATTTTCAGCATCTGAAGGCATTTCTACACCATTTCTACAGAAATGACGGATCCATTGATGTTCCATCATTAAAGCCTGGTTATTCCAAACTCGGGCTTCTCTGCCTCTTAAAACAGAAGTCATTTAAGATGGCAGATGAGTCCCTCCATTATCCAATCATTCCTCTCTCCACCCTTCCCTCCTTCATTCCTTATTGCTCCCTATCTTCAGGATCTCTTTGCTTCTCACCTGGATCTTTACAGAAATCTCCTCTGTCTGCCATCACTCGGTCCATCTTTCCGGTGCAGCCAGAAGGGTCTTTCAAAAATATAAACAACATGTCCTTGCTTTGAAGACTTTCTTTAATTCTTCTTTACCTTTAGAATAAATTTCAAACATTTTACTGTAAGAGGCTCTTTATTCCCTAATGCCTGTCAATGTCTGCAGCCTCATTTCCTGCCAACCCCTCCTCAAAACATACATTCCAGCAATTTTGAGCTACTTCCCTTTTCCCAAATAGTCTACATTTTCCTCCTCATGTTCCCCATTTCACTTAAAAAACTGACAATATCCCAGGTTGTTCCAAAACGAAATTCTGGAAGCAATATTAGATTTCTACTTTTCTTTCTGACCCCCCTCCACATACAAGAGCTTTCTAAGACCTCTAGATTTTGTCAAAAGTCTGTCTTCATGTTTTCTGCCCTCTCCCGGTTTACAACCTCGTTATTTACTTTTATGGGTTGTCGAAACAAGAGCAAAGTCAGATGCCATCTTTCCATTGTTGGTATTGCCACCAGAGAAACCAGTTTACACATCTGCATTGAGTGAGTCCTCATCGCCTTTGGTTAAACACGTACTGACCTACGCTGGGGCCTGGGGTGAGTCTAAGCAGCTGATTCTCCTAACTAGAGAACCCACTGATGCAAGTCTGGGCACTTGGGCGGACATGTGGGGCTGGCCTGCCATAGCCTCTCTGTGTGAGCTTTGAGGAACCTACTGAGAAAGAACTCCTGCTGACAAAAAGGCATGCAATGAACTTGATCTGGTAAGACGGCCTTAGCCATCAAAAGGAAGGCTGATTCTGAGGCCAGCATGGTGGCTATCCGTGGTCAGACCAGACCTACACCTCCTCTGCCTTCACCTCTCACCCCGCCCCCATATACACTCGGAATCACTCACATACACACTCTTCATCCATGCTCTGGTGTCTTTCTGTTCTTCAAGGTCAAGTAATGCTACTCTGTCTCCAATGTCGTACGGTATGCAAAAAGTGCTCTCTGCATGCCCTCTCTGCCCCAATTTTCAAACCCAACTTTGCAACTGAGCCTCCATAGATTCTGCTTACCAGTGAGAATGAATGTGTCCCCATTCTCTGGGGCAAGATGGAGGGAGGGCAGGGAGGGAGGAAGGAACATACACTGATTATCTGTCATATATCAAATTCATTGTCTACATTATCGTATTTAATTCTCAAAAGCATGCTGTACAGCTGTAATTCCTTCCCCCACTTTCAAGGTGATCAAGCTGAGAGTGAGATGTTGAGTTGTTAATCTACTTACTACAGCCAGTAGGTGGAAGAACAGGAATAAAATCTAGTCTTTTCACAACCAAAGCGGATGATACTCTCTTCACATCTTGCATCCAGCTATAAGCTGGACATGGGTTTTCTCTGTGTTTGTGGAAAGCAGTGGAGCAGACACTGATGGTAGCTAACTCCACATCTGTTCCACACAGCCTGCTTCCCCTTTCTCCCCAGAGTTCTGAGTTTGCTTCAACACCTACTTCTACCCCTTCTAGTGGATGGTGACTCCATGACCTGCCCCAGAGTTTAGATTCTGATTTCCCTAAACCAATCAGTGTATGACGTTCCCCTGTGATTGCTAGGACTCAGGGGAATGCCTTAATTATCACAAGAAAACTGAAGGATATGTCCAACCACTCATGACTGAGGGAGGGATTTCTGGGCTGTCCCCCTGAACATGAACAAGGCAGCATGCATAGAAGTCATGTTACCTCTGGAAGCCCTCTTGGTTCTACAGGGGATACCAGGATCTGATTCAGGAGGAATCTGGAGCTGAGGTTAGGAGAGAGGGATAGAGTGAGAGAGAGAAGGAGAGACTGATTGAAGGAATCTGAGTCTATGTTACATTACGCATGTGCTTCTCCTAGAGGCTGCCCAACTTCTGGGTTTCCAGTTATATGAGGTAATAAATTTCTTTATTGTTCATACTCACTTGAGTTTGTCCAAGATTTCTGTTATTTGCCTCTAAAGCATTATGAGTGCCATGGGCCATCATGGGTCTTATTTGTCTCTCTACTTCTCTACACACAGCCACCAGCACTGTGACAGAGGACACAGGTGCTTCTCCTAGCTAGAGAACCCACCTTGTCACCTGGTTCCCTCCACCTCATCCTCATGTCCTTTCCTAAATATCACTTCCTCAGGGACACATTTGCTGACATTCAGAATGGATGAGAGCCCCTGATTATACATTCTTTTCACAGTCTGTATTTTTCCTCCTTGTATTTATCAAATCTTGACTGATTATTTGCGTGATTATTTACTGTGTGGATCATTCACTAGATTATGAGCTTCCTCGAGGTAGGGCAACGTTGGTTAAGCTCTACCCATATTTCTGGGCACACAAAACATTTGTATATCGAGTGATGAATGAATAAATAAATGAAGAGCCAGCCTTTAATGAATGTGTGTTGAATTGGAATTGAGATTTAGTATATCTGTACATAATGTGGACTCAGCAGTGACATTGCCAATTAATATACACTGAGCACCTCGGATGTCTCCTATGAATCTAATACATTGGTTTCACTCTGGTGTCTTTGAAGGTGGTGGCTGGAGTTCATTTGAAATGGTGTATTTGCCAATTTCACTTTATTTCCTCAGCCTGGATTTCAGAGGCAAGCAGCATGCCTTTCATTTATCCAACTTACCCAGAGCCTATTCAATAGAACAATCAACTCCCAGTGTGTTCCACACTTGCTGCTTGTCAAAGCGTCTTACAGTCATGGAATGTAAGTAATCAGTGCAGTGTACTTGGCAACACATGAAATGAGAGGTTCAGAATTTTAATTTTGTTCTTCCTTTAAGAACGAGTCTCTATCTGGGCCAGCCAGAGTGGCCTTTCTGCTTTCATCTGTTCAACGATGAGAGAGCATGGGGTCAGCCTCTAAGTGAAGCCTCCCTCTGCACTTCCCTCATACCCTTCCCTTCCCTTCCTTTACTTCTCACTACCAGATGTTATGATGCTCAATGATGAAACCTTTGACTTATTCACCTCGGTCCCCAGTACCCCAGACAGGGGCTACAGTTCAACTCAGTTCCATATAACAATGTTTCCTGGAGGCTTGTTATGGACCAGACACCGTGGTGGGCATGGTGAAAACACAACAGGACACATACACCCTGCAGCAGTGGTGATCAGAGAGGCTTCGTGAAGGAAATGCCTGAGGGAATGAGTGAGAGTTATGCCAAGACAATGTAGAGAACTCAAGAAATATGCGTGCTGTGGTGTGAATCAAGAAATGAATTAGATGGATGAAAGGACAGAGGACTGATGAATATTAAAGTACTTTGAACAAAAATGAGTCGTCTGTCAAGTCACAGTCTATGTCATATTTAAAAGAAACACCAGTCTGACATCTAAAAAGAGATAGAAGTAATTAAGAATTTACCAGGTCTCTTAGTATAATGGAAAAGGAAGATCTGGCATAATCTTAAATACAGTCTACTTATCTTGTCCAGCATACAGTATGGTGATGACCCCCACTCAAGCCTCGCATTCTCAATCTAACCAAATATCTTTTTGTCTTTTCTCTGCTGCTCCCAAACTCTCCTTGGACTCTGTCTGTTGTGGCCCTCGTGTATCCCCTTCCCCTTCCCATAAATCCTGGATTAATTTATTTCTTCCAGGGGTGGCTTGATGACCTTTCTCATTAAACAAATGAAACCCTTTCTATTAGCTTCTGAAATATTGATTCTTTATGTATTTTTTTTTACAGCATAATAAAAGACCTCTGTATCTAATTGGCAAACACAGAGTATTCTTCAGAAAGATGGAAAAGAGCAAAAGACTTGGTTACCTTTTGTCCCAGTGATGCTAGAGAGAAGATTAGGTTTGGAGTCTGAAATTCAGTTTCTCTTAACGCAGTAGTTAATTGCTATGTCATTTGGTACCAGTTATTTTTGGTTTCCTTTAGACCTCATTTTTCTCATCTGAAAAATGGAACAGTGGGAAATGGCGTTGGGAGTAGTCCAGAGTATGTCTAAAGTTCTTTCCTAATTTTTCTATTTTTTACTTGCAAAAGGTAAGTTAAAGTTCCTATGGACTTTTTTCTTCTTTTCTTGACACTTTTCACAACCAGACGTCAGGAAAAGACACTCTCCCTGGGAGGAGATTCATAATGAAGAGTTCTAAGCCGAAAATCACCCTTTCAGATGATGACCTTGATGGCATCAACCGGAATCTGCAAGGGAGTGATTGGATAAATAGTTCTCTTGTTACTCAACAAAGGATTGCCTCCAGCGTGCCCAGCTCCTGGGCTCCGGAGGTGACGACAACAGCACTGAAATCCCCTGGGGACAGGAAATGCATCATTGGTAACGAGAAGGGGTGGGCTTCAAAATACGGTTTCCAGTCTCTGGAAAATACAGCTGGAGAGAATTGAGGTATTTGAAAGAGCATTTCCTCTGGACTCAGGCAGACCTGGCTTGATTCCCACATCAGCTGGTTATTAGCTGTGTATCCTTGGGCGAGTTACTAAGCTTCTCTGAGGCCGAATATCCTCTCTGTAAAAGGAGAACAGTTGCTTGCCTCATGGTATCTTTACAAGGATTAAGCAAGGTAACTTGGGTGGATATCCTGCTACGATACCTGGCTTATGAGTAGGTAGTTAAATACGAACAGAATGACAGCAGATTAAAGTTACTTTAGTCTCAGTTTCATATAGGTCCTAATATAATAGGTGTTAACTTTTAAAAGGAGAAGCAACAGAGGACTGTGCTGTGCCTATGAAAGAAGGGGGCAGAAGGAGGCCCTTGCCTCTAGCCCAGAGTTCACCAGCTTTTTCTGTGAAGCACATGATGGTAAATGGCATAGGTCTGTGGACCACTTGGACTCTGGTGCATCTACTCAGCTCTGCTGTTGAAAAGCAGACACAGCCTCAGACAATACGTCAATATGAATGAGACTGGCTGTGTTGCAATAACACTTTGTTTATTGCAACAGGTAGCGGGCAGGATTTGGCTGGAAGGCCATAATTTACTGACCCCTGCTCTGAACTATGAAAGATTGTTGGAGCAGCTGAAAAAATGTTGGTGGTTAGAAGAAGGTTTTGGGATAAGGCCTCTCATCTACCTTAACATCTCACTCCATCCTCTCCACAACCAGGCTCAGTGTGGGTGGCATGGGAAGCATTCTCCTTCCACCTCAGGTGAAAGAGGGGCGTTGAAGGGATCACTCAGAGAAGGGCTGTCAGTGAACTAGTGTCTGAATCACACCTGAGACTTTTAAATGACAAGGGGCTAGCTGACTCACGGCTCTAGGGAAGGAGAAAGTGGCTGAATTGGGACTGATTTGAACTCTCAGAATTTCTAAGGACAAAGATTATGCCGTGGTCTCCCTTAGACCCACGTGGGCTCCTTGCAAGAGAGTTGCCTTAGATCTTGCTTGAGCGGCGCGAGTGAACTTGAGTAGAAGGAAACCAGAGGCATACCACAGGTGGCTTAAGACTAAAAGAGAAGCCCTGTGTGATCAGCTGAAATAGAGACGCATTGATGGACCTGGAGGGAAGGGCAAGGAGGGAAGGGAAAGCCACAGAGAAGAAGGAGCTTATCTGAGAAATTCACAGCTGGTTCCTGAGAGAGAAGTGTGCTTAAACACTCGCCAACCCCAAGGAGGACCTCAGTCCTCCCTCCACAGTTCAGTCAAGTGAGACATTTCCTTTTTCCTCCTCTCCTTCTGCCCCATCCCTATTCCTGAGCCCTGGGGGGATCTGGACTCAGGACTAGGAAGATAGGATAATAAAAGAGCAATGTGGAGAAATAAAAAGGGAGTCAACCATGAATCTTCCCCCAAGTACAGCTGGCCAGCTGGCAGTAAGCCAGTTCCAGGAAAGAGAAGTATTAGCTACAACTTGAATGAAATTTAAAGTCTTGATTATTTCACTGGAACAGACAAGTTGCTTCTTGATTACCTGTATGTTAATTACTCATACATGATCAGAAGGAGTGTCAGACTGACCCTAAATGTAATCCAGGAGCAGTGCATAACTACCCTCACAGAATATATGCAGAGAGACGATAGAAGACTAACAATAGTTACCTTATGATTTATCCCACAAGTACGTTTTTTCAGTGAAATGCATACAAATTTTAGTATCCTCTTTACATCCAAGAATGTGCAACTTAGTCAAAACTGAGCCAGTAACTCTATACTGCATCATGGGTATTGAACTTTCATCTACTGGAAGAAGCATTTCAATGGAAATCTCCATTCCTCAAACACCATCATTAGATTATAAAAGCAGATTGTCAAACAGATTGGGAATTTAAGCTTAAGGTTAAAACTTAGTTCCTTACCTTCAACACAGTAAATTTCCATGCTCTGGACACACTGAATCTATAAATGTACATTATGTCACTTTAACATCTTAGAATGGCAGCATTATGGTATTGTAAAATCATAGAAGTCTTATTTCTTAGAATAGAGTTTATTAGAAACATAACCTCAAGATGCCCTAGAATCTAAGTTTAAAGCCTCTTAAGATCTTAGCATCATAGAAGCTTAGAAAAGTAGTCTTAGATTTAAAGTAGCTTAGGATAATATATAGAATCCCAGGAATTTAGAATTGTAGCTTCTTAGAATCATAACACATAAAATCTTTTAGATCGTATAATCTAGGGATCATAGACTTGTTAAAGGTCAGAATCCTAGCACGTTAGAAACCTGAATAATAGAATTTTTGAGAGATGCAATTCAAACTTGGTGGGATCTTAAGCGTTACCTATTTTAACTTCTAAGATTAACAGAGACTCTTTTATGAGGGCGTTTCTCAAATAGCATTGCAATTGACATTTTGGACTAGATAATTCTTTGTTAGGGTGGGAAGGAGGGGTTACCGTCCTGTGCACCATAGTATGTTTAGCAGAATTTCTAGCCTTTACCCAGCAGTTTGCTGTAGCACCGCCTCCGTCGTAACAATGAAAAATTATCTTCATCCATTGCCAAGTGTCCCAAGCACTGCTTTATAACACCTGTTGGATGATCATCCCTGAGGGAGGAAATTATCTTCTGAGGATTTCCCCAGCACTTAAAATTTAGTGTGTACTCTCTGCTAGGTTTGATCTCATTTGAACCTCACGGTTATTATCTTTCCACTTTACAAGCGAGAAGGCAAAGGTTTAGAGAAGTTGAGTTCCTGGGAGTCGCACAGCTGATAAGGGGTTGGGGAAGGATTTGAAGTCACATATTGGACATTTCTCTAAATGCTGAAACTTCCCCACCTTTAGTGTTGGCAGTTCTAACTGTAGGAAAGCATTTCTTTTGTTGAACTGATTCCTACTTCTTTTTCCAGTCTTATTCATAACATAATTATCATATGGTTATGGATTTTCTACTAAAGGGCAGTGTTGTCAAAGAGTCAGACTGTAGAGGCAGACGCTCTTGAGTCCAATCCGAGATCCACGACATGTCATCAGTGTGATCTTGGAAGGTCTTCACATTTTCTGCCTCTGTTTCTTCAATTTACTGCTGTGTGCAAACTGTTCCAAAACTGTTGTCTTAAATCAACATCTATTTTAATACATTGCATAATTTTGTGGGTCAGAAACATAGGCAGAACTTGGCTGAGTTATACTTCTGTTCTACATGGTGTCAAAGGAGGTCACTTGATGGTATTCAGTTGGCAGATGGCTGGTCCTGAGGATCCCAGACGAGTTTGCTGACATGTTTGGCACTTTGGCAGGAGTGATGAGGAGGCTGGGTGTATATGGAACTGTTGACCAAAAGGAGGGCACCAATTTCCCGGCATGGTGGTCTTGGAGTGGTCAGACATCTTACATGGTGGTTCTGGACTCCAAGAGTGAGACTTCCAACAATCAAGGTGGACTCAGTGTGGCCTTTGTATGACACGTTTCTGGAGCCACTGAGCACCTTGTGTGTCATTTCTCTATTGGCCAACACAGTCAGAGCCCACCCAGATTTGAGGGAAAGAGACACATACCCTACCTCACCTTGGAAGGACTGTCTGTCTAAGAATTCACAGCCATGTTTAAAAACCACTGCACAATAAAAAGAGACAAGAATAATTCTTATCTCATTGAGTTGTGTGAGTCTTAGAAAGGCTATACTGTAAAATGCTCAGCATATAATGAATAATCCAACACGTGAGCTGTTTTTATTTACACGTGGCCTCTAATTACAGGATTATCTCTGTGCTTGCAAAATCACCGAATCCTTCTCCCTTTCCCAGAGCAGTGGAAACCTTGAGGGCTGCGTGTGAGCCAGGGCACTTAAGGACACCGAGTTAATTTAGACACAGCTCCCGCGACAGGGGCTGTGAGATAAAAACATTTCCATTTTAGAGGGTGAAAGAGCTGCTTCCATAAGTGATTGAGGCAGAAGGGCTGGCCTGGATTTATTCATGTCCGTATTGGAAGTGACGGCACATGTGTGCTGCCCTTACGTAGCTACTGTGCTGGGCACAAGCGACAAATACACTTATGAGGCGAAATAATAAATCATTAGCAACTGTGAGCCTCTCCTTGCAATGAACCATGAGGGGGGAGGATCCCCCAAGCAATTCAAACTCAATTACTCTGCTCACAGGGTGTTTGAAATGGAAACAAATGAAGAAGGCAACCTCAGAGGCAGGGGGCATTCATCAGTGCGGCTGAATGCGTTTTATCCTGGGCCACTGGTTAGATTTTGTTAAATGAAAACAGGAGGAAAAATAATAAGAGGAACCCCTCACATTTGCAGAGCATGTCTGAGTTAGCAAATTGATTTGCTGTCCGCCATCCCCTTGAGCTGTCCTGGAAGGCTCAGATGGCTAACTCCATTTTACCAATGAGGTGACTGAAGTTTATATGCATCAGTGGCCTTGCCCAGCATTACAGGCTACCAACTCCCAGTCCCTTGGGTCCTTGCCTGGGCTTAGTTCCAGTGTTCTGGTGTGGGTAGGATATAGTTATAGAGCAGGTGAGGCATTTCTTCTGCTGGAGACTCTGTCTTCTCTTTCATCCAAGTGCCCTCTATTCTGCAGGGTCTCTTGAGGCCTGGGTCTGGAAGAGGGTTATTCCTCTGCAGTTGTGGCCCGTGGAGTTCCGGAGCTTATGACACAGTGACCGTATTATTTGTTAGGACTGCCATAACACAGTACCAAACACTGTGTGGCTTAAACAACAGGGGTTTACTTTCTCACAGCTCTGGAGGGCTGGAAGTCCAAGACCAGGTGTCAGCAGCGTTGGTTCTGCAGCCTCTCTCCTTGGCTCGTGAACGACCATCTCTCTGTGGCTTCACACGGTCTCCCCTCTGTGTTGTCTCTGTTCTCATCACCTCTTATAAGGACACTGGTCACAGTAGATTAGAGCCTTCCCTAATGACCTCATTTTAACTTAATCACCTCTTCAAAGACCCTGTCTCCAAATACAGTCACGTCATGAGGTACTAGAGGTTAGGACGTCAACGTATGAATTTTGTGGGACACAATTCAGCCTATAACAGTGACCTTCAGAGTGGACTTACCCACCTGTCTCCACGCCCATCTGAGCACATTCATTCATGTGTTGGGTACTGGTCCTAAAGTGATCAGTCTCTGTGTTTAGGGCCTCACAGACAGCAGGGTACAATGAAACCACTAGCTCCACTTTAGAATCTCACTATGTGAATAATAGGCAGCTCTTTTTTTCCAGTTTGTAAACCAGCCTTTAGAATTTACACCTCTAAAATGAGACAGTAGGAAAAGTCTATTCAATACATAGTGAGAGAATGGCTCAGCTTCTGCTCTTCTTTCCATAGAGGAGAACAACCTAATTATGAGGACGGTCTCAGGGAGCACAGAGCCTAGGGTCCCAGAGACAGCAATCACTCCTTCTGGAAGGCTAGCTCAGAGGTGTCAGTTGTAACTACTTCAGACCTACTTGTGACCAGAGGTCACCTGAAGAGACACAACGGGACAAGTCCAGTGTGACTCTGATTGCATCTTTAGGATCAGGTGTTAGAAAAATCCTTGGCCAGTATCTGAGTTAAGCTCAAGTCTGCGGGAGTGCTCTCTTTGGTTGAGTTCAGCCCTCAGTGATAAGAAATGGAAATTGTGGACCATGGGCCTTATCTGGGACCATATCTAGAAGGGAATCAAGAAACAGTCATTGGGGCTTCCCTGGTGGCGCAGCAGTTGAGAATCTGCCTGCCAATGCAGGGGACACGGGTTCGAGCCCTGGTCTGGGAAGATCCCACATGCCGCGGAGCAACTAGGCCCGTGAGCCACAGCTGCTGAGCCTGCGCGTCTGGAGCCTGTGCTCCGCAACAAGAGAGGCCGCGACAGTGAGAGGCCCGCGCACCGCGATGAAGAGTGGCCCCCGCTCGCCGCAACTAGAGAGAGCCCTCGCACAGAAACGAAGACCCAACACAGCCATAAATAAATAAATAAATAAATAATTCCCATTTAAAAAAAAAAAAAAAAAGAAGCAGTCACTGAAGGCAGAAGAGAAGGGACTTGTGAAACCAAGCCAAAGACAACTCCATTGTTTGGCTTGAACGATTGATATCTTACTGAAATGAGATGAGAGATGAGAGGAGAGAGGGTTTTAGAGAGGGGAAGATTAAGAATGGTGTTCAGGTCCTTGAGTTACTCATTAGACATCCACATAGAGATGCCTCATGGACAGTTGGGTCTAAGAGTCTGGACTTCTAGGGAGAGGTCAGAGCTGGAAGCTCTAGATTAGGGAACCACTGGTGTCACAATGGTGCTTAAAGCCGTGGGCTGCTGAGATTATTTGAGGAGAGTGTACGGAAAGATTGACAAATGTAGGATGGGGCAGTCCAGATCCTATGCTGACACTCTCACAAGCAGAGCTGGAACGGAGAAAGAACCAGTGAAGAGGCTGAAAAAAAGTGACCAGATATACGATATGTAAACAGGAGAGGGTGGAGCTCTGGAAGTAACAACACAAAAGAGTGTTTTGAGGCAGAAGGAGGACTTACTGTATTTAATGATGCCGCCGCCGTAACCTAAGAAAAGAACAGAAAAGCAACTGTTGGGGTTAGCGAAACGGAGGACATTGTGTCCTTGATAAGAACAGATTTAGTGGAGAAGTAGAGGCAAAATCCTGAATGACGTTACTTGAAAGGAGAAGTGAGGTAAGCAGGTAGAAATGGGGACTATGGTCAATGCTTTCAGTACTAATTTTGAATGAATGGGACTCATTTCAAATAACTAGGAACTTGGCTGCCGCAGCATGATGCTGCCCTTTCGCCACTTTGCGTCCAAGGAGGGATAGCACTGGCCCTTAATTAATGTTCCCAGTTCCGATTCAAAACCTCCTTGTTGGGACCCCACCTTGGGTTAATTAATCACGGCCAAGGACTCTGAAAGAATGCGGCAGCTTCCAGATACATCTCAATTTGGGATGGACAAAAAAAGATGCAGGTAGGCAAGAGGAAGAGGGTTGTTTCCAAAATGGGGAGGAATGGTGCTGGTAGACAAAGCATAATATAAGTTAGCTCATTAAATCTACATGGCAACCGTGTGAGGTAGACAGAGGTGTTACTCCCAGTGTACAAAGGATGAAAACTCGGGCCCCTCCAGCTCATCAGTACAGAGTGTAAATTCACACTCAGATCTAATGGGCTCCCAAGAGCTCGTGCTAATTCCAAATAATTATATGATGCCATGCACTGAAAGTCAACACTTAAATACTGAAGCAGTAGAAGCAGCTGTTTCTGGAAACGCTCCTGGCCCCTTTATGGTCGTGCCACATGGGCACTATCTTCTCTGCCCACACATAAAGGCCACCTAAGGGTCAGAAGAAGTGACATTCTTTTCTAGGAATATCAGAAGAGTTCTTTGGGTCCTTGGATTCTCATATGCCTCTACTAAAAATGCTAAACCTTGAGAAGTGAGTTTTGGCTTAAAGAAACTTTTTTCAGCTTCTATTGGGTTGGCCATTCTCCCCTTCTGTTAATTTAGCAAACAGCATAAGATGATAAGTCTTCCTGACTTGGTCAAGCATAGGTCCTTCTCTACGCATGGGGGGAAAAAGGGAAAAGGGAAAAACCTGTTGGTAGGTTCTGGCTCATTATTAAGTGTCTGTGAGTATCTATGTGTATGGGTGTGTGTGGGGGGGTCTGTTTCTCTAGGCAGCAATGTTATAATGCAATCATTTATACACAAGAATAAACCTGTGACAGTGGCAGTATTATTTTAAAGAGGACCATAATGACAAAAGTGATTATGTGTTATTTGGAGCCAATTTATTTTTATGTAACATAATGAAATGTGGACTCGATTTTGATAACCTACTCCTTTACATGTGCAGAATTGCTAAAATGTCAGGCCTTCTTTTGTATTTGTCCTACCCTGGTAATTTAAGGTAATGCTGATTTCTATGGGTAGACTGGTAGGGGTGAAACAATTATAAAAGTGTTGGATTTGTTTCTTACTTAGTAAACGTTCAGCCTTCTGGGCTACAGTATAGTTGAGCTAAACCCTCTAATTCTCTATGGAAGGCTAACTCTTTTTCCAACACCAGCCTGTATTTTGATTCCTGAATAATGGGATTGGTCAGACCAACTGCTGGGCTTTTACAGTGACTGCTGTGCTGGTGTATGGTTGTCTCTGGTCAGTATGACATGAAGAAAGCCTAGTGTAGCACAAAGAAGATAGAGTTTGGATTCCAAGTTTGGAGTAAATCAGAGCAGCTGCTGTGACTTACTAGATCTTTGATTTGGGGCAGATCATGGCCAACTTTGGACAAGTTTTTTTATTGCTAAAGCTGGAATGATAATATGTAGGTTTAAGGGTCATTGTGAACTTTAAATAAATTGTGATACAAAGTTATTCACAATAGTCAACATACGGAAACAATCCAAGTGTCCATCAATGGATAAATGGGTAAAGAGGATGTGATATATATTATATATATATACTTATATATGTATATGTGTGTGTGTGTGTGTGTGTGTGTGTGTGTGTGTGTGTGTATGTGTGTGTGTTTATATATCCATCCCAATATCATGGATCTATTCCCCAAATTAGGCATTTCATTCTGGCTCTTGAGGCACTGACTCATACTTTAAAAATAAACCTCCATCATGCATCTCTTTCCCAGGATATGCCTTCTCATCAAAACTTTCCCAATCAGCTTCTGCTCATCACTTCGCTTGCCAGGGGCACAAGAAATGATAACATGATAACCTAACTACTATGTTCTCATTAGTACCAACAAGAGCTAGGTAAATAAAGATCGTTCATTGACCTGTAAATCTGATTTTCAAGATGACCTTGAAAACTGTCAACCCAGATCTTCAGTCTCTCTTAATGTGAAGAATCAGTTTCTGGCCGCTTGCTCTTAAACTACTACTTGCTTTTAATCTACTTTGTGATTATAGCCATTTACATAGGTGCGTAGTTTACAAATGAGAAAGAGTGTTCCATTACCCAGTCATTTGGTTCCCATTTACTTAGGAAATTCTGGACTAAGTTTTTCTGTAATTTCTATGGGCCTGATTAAATGCCTTTATGTTCATTAACTGTACACTGAGAATAGAATAAATAGCACTAAGTTTGTATTAAGGAGACCTTCATTCAAATCCTGGCTCTCACGTCTGCTTGTGTGTGATCTTAATCGGGTCATTTCATATCTCTAAAATTGTGTTTCCTCAACTGGCAATGAGCAGGCTGAGAGAATTCAGTGAGATGATTGACACGAAGGTGACTAAGAACGGCCAGTACAAAGTAGCTATTAATAAATACAAATTGAACTTGAAACTCAGGTTTATCTCTCTTCGTTCCCATTCCCTGTTCTACTAATATGCTCATGATTTAACACAATGCCCTATGTCATCATTTTGGTTAATATATCCTATGGGTCAAGCAAAATACTGACACATAATAACTGACTTTAAAAAAATCTAGTGTTTGAAATCTAAGGTCTGAGTTGGACTGGAAGACAAATGTCTGTGTTCAGATATCATTGCTGCCCATTCATTGCCTTGGACGAATTATCTGTAGGCCATGAAGGATCTCCGAATACAAGTCTTTCAGAGTTCAGAATATGGAACCGTCATTTCCTGTATTTTGTAAATGGTGAACTTGTTTCTTTTCATCGTAAGGCTGCTTCTCTAGATATTCCATAGGTGGGATGTAGTGTAACATTAACAGTGGTCTCCAGTTCTGGTAGACCATTAGAATTTTTTGAGAATAACCTTTTTTAAGTAAACATTTTCTGGATCTGTTTCCCATAATTACAAATATAACTCCTTATGTATGGGTTGGAACTGAGAACTCACTGCTGGCAGTGCTCTCTCCGGGTGATGTGGATGATTGGCTAAGTTTGAAAACTGCTTAGTCAAGTGACCTTTACGATTTTCTACTGAATACACAAGCTTGAACAGCTATTCCTCAGCTTCCTCCATCTTCAAGCTGCCAATAAACCCACCCTTTTTTACTTTCAGCAGAAAATCTTACCTTTACTTAACGGAGAAAATTGGGTCCATCTCAAAAGAACTATTCCATCTTTCTTCCACCAGACTGACAGCATGTACCGATATGCTCTGCCCTCCCTCCTGCTGCAAGGAGGCACTGTACCTACGTTGTCTGTTTTGCCCACTCAGATACTGCACATATGATTATCCCTTCTTCCAAAACAACAAATTCTTTTTTTCTTCTGGATCAATTCTTCTCACATACGAATATCCTGTGATATCTTTTATCTTTAAAAATTTTTAAATAAACCTTGTTAGACCCCTTATTACTCATTTTCAGTTTCTTTTTATAGCAAAACTACTAACATTTTAAATATGTCAATTACTTTTGATTATCCTATACCTTCTGTTCTTTCCTTAAATCTTCCTCATTTGGCTTTTACAGTCTAGAATTTCTATAATTATGCTCCAAAGACCTCTAAAGACCTCCATCCTACCAGTTCTCTCATTCTCAGTTTTTAGGCTGTCAGATGTCTCAGCAGTACATGACATCATAGGACTTTCCTTCTATTTGAAACATTTTTTTTCCCATTTATTTTCTGAGATGTCACACCTTCTGGATTTCCTTCCATTTTACTGGCCAGTCCTGCACACCCTCTCTTTTGTCTCCTATTATGATTCCCAACACACCACATAACAGCTCCACGTGATGGCTTAACCATTTTCTAACATCCTTTGCTCTTATATTTGGCCCAGATTCTCATGGGTTCTCAGGTCCTGAATAGCCCTACCTATCAGACAGACAAACATGTTCTTTGCAATAGGTCAATAAGAGTGGAAGATACTGGGTTATGGGCCAAGATTGGGGGTTGGGAGGAGATAATAATTCCACAAACATCTATGAATCCATAGACTGTCTGAAGCTGACATTCCAAAGTTTTCCTTTTCATTGTTTTTCTTTATTAAAGAAACAAACATAAGCTTTAGATGCATGCAGTCAGGCCACTCTTTTCCCTTCCAAATGTCTATTTTATACATTGTTTTATGTAGGAGAGACGGAATTTCCTTGTGGAAGTGGTACAGAGAGTGGCGGAAAACTCAACCCATTTCCACTATTGGAGTTCAGACATACAGAAATCTACCTGGAAGACTTGGAGCAGATGAGAAAGCCTGAGAAGTGATTTACCCTGAGGAGCACTGAAGCGATCAGATTAGCACCAGAGATTCAGAGAGGAAAGCTGGGGCGAGAAGAGGAGTTGGTGCTGGCATTGAAGTCTTCTCCAGGCTAGCACAAGAGAAGATGATTGTCCCAGAGGAGAAATAAGAGGAATATGCAAATCAAAGTCAATCACTTATTTATTCAGTCAACAAATGTACACTAAGAATTGCAAGGTGCACTTGGAGTATGCCAATGAATAAAACAAATAAAATTCTTGTCCTCATGCAGCATACATTGTAGCAATAGAAGAAAGAAATATGACACATAATAATTAGGTAAATTATTTACTATACATTGATAAATGATATGGATTTTTTTTTTTTCAAACAGAATAGCATAAGGAGAATGGGGGCAGGTTGCAGTTCTTTTTTTTTTTTTAACATCGTTTTGGAGTATAATTGCTTTACAATGGTGTGTTAGTTTCTGTTTTATAACAAAGTGAATCAGCTATACATATACATATATCCCCATATCTTCTCCCTCTTACGTCTCCCTCCCACCCTCCCTATCCCACCCCTCTAGGTGGTCACAAAGCACAGAGCTGATCTCCCTGTGCTATGTGGCTGCTTCCCACTAGCTATCTATTTTACATTTTGTAGTGTATATATGTCCATGTCACTCTCTCACTTCGTCCCAGATTACCCGTCCCCCTCCCCGCATCCTCAAGTCCATTCTCTACGTCTGCGTCATTATTCCCGTCCTGCCCCTATGTTCTTCAGAACCATTTATCTGTAGATTCCATATATATGTGTTAGCATATGGTATTTGTTTTCCTCTTTCTGACTTACTTCACTCTATATGACAGACTATAGGTCCATCCACCTCACTACAAATAACTCAGTTTCATTTCTTTTTATGGCTGAGTAATATTCCATCGCATATATGTGCCACATCGTCTTTATCCATTCATCTGTCGATGGACGCTTAAGTTGCTTCCATGTCCTGGCTATTGTAAATAGAGCTGCAATGAACCTTGTGGTACATAACTCTTTTTGAATTATGGTTTTCTCAGGGTATATGCCCAGTAGTGGGATTGCTGGGTCGTATGGTAGTTCTATTTTTAGTTTTTTGAGGAACCTCCATACTGTTCTCCATAGTGGCTGTATCAATTTACATTCCCACCAACAGTGCAAAAGGGTTCCCTTTTCTCCACACCCTCTCCAGCATTTATTGTTTGTAGATTTTTTGATGATGGCCATTCTAACTGGTGTGAGGTGATACCTCATTGTAGTTTTGATTTGCATTTCTCTAATGATTAGTGATGTTGAGCATCCTTTCAAGTGTTTGTTGGCAATCTGTATATCTTCTTTGGAGAAATGTCTATTTACGTCTTCTGCCTATTTTTGGATTGGGTTTTTGTTTTTTTGATACTGAGCTGCATGAGCTGTTTGTAAATTTTGGAGATTAATCCTTTGTCAGTTGCTTCATTTGCAAATATTTTCTCCCATTCTGAGGGTTGTCTTCTTGGCTTGTTTATGTTTTCCTTTGCTGTGAAAAGCTTTTAAGTTTCATTAGGTCCCATTTGTTTATTTTTGTTTTCATTTCCATTTCTCTAGGAGGTGGGTCAAAAAGGATCTTGCTGTGATTATGTCACAGAGTGTTCTGCTTATGTTTTCCTCTAAAAGTTTTATAGTGTCTGGCCTTACATTTAGGTCTTTAATCCATTTTGAGTTTATTTTTCTGTGTGGTGTTAGGGAGTGTTCTAATTTCATTCTTTTACATGTAGCTGTCCAGTTTTCCCAGCACCACTATTGAAGAGGCTGTCTTTTCTCCATTGTATATTCTTGCCTCCTTTATCAAAAATAAGGTGACCATATGTGCGTGGCTTTATCTCTGGGCTTTCTATCCTGTTCCATTGATCTATATTTCTGTTTTTGTGCCAGTACCACACTGTCTTGATGACTGTAGCTTTGTAGTATAGTCTGAAGCCTGGGAGCCTGATTCCTCCAGTTTCGTTTTTCTTTCTCAAGATTGCTTTGGCTATTCGGGGTCTTTTGTGCTTCCATACAAATTGTGAAATTTTTTGTTCTAGTTCTGTGGAAAATACCACTGGTAGTTTGATAGGGATTGCACTGAATCTGTAGATTGCTTTGGGTAGTTTAGTCATTTTCACAATGTTGATTCTTCCAATCCAAGAACATGGTATATCTCTCCATCTGTTGGTATCATCTTTAATTTCTTTCATCAGCGTCTTATAGTTTTCTGCATACAGGTCTTTTGTCTCCTTAGGTAGGTTTATTCCTAGGTATTTTATTCTTTTTGTTGCAATGGTAAATGGGAGTGTTTCTTTAATTTCTCTTTCAGATTTTTCATCATTAGTGTATAGGAATGCAAGAGATTTCTGTGCATTAATTTTGTATCCTGTTACTTCACTAAATTCATTGATTAGCTCTAGTAGATTTCTGGTAGCATCTTTAGGATTCTCTATGTATACTATCATGTCATCTGCAAACGGTGACAGCTTTACTTCTTCTTTTCCAATTTGGATTCCTTTTATTTCTTTTTCTTCTCTGATTGTTGTGGCTAAAACTTCCAAAACTATATTGAATAATAGTGGTGAGAGTGGACAACCTTGTCTTGTTCCTGAGCTTAGAGGAAATGGTTTCAGTTTTTCACCATTGAGAACAATGTTGGCTGTGGGTTTGTCATATATGGCCTTTATTATGTTGAGGTAAGTTCCCTCTATGCCTACTTTCTGGAGGGTTTTTATCATAAATGGGTGTCGAATTTTGTTGAAAGCTTTTTCTGCTTCTGTTGAGATAATCATATGGTTTTTCTCCTTCAGTTTGTTAATATGGTTTGTCACATTGATTGATTTGCGTATATTGAAGAATCCTTGCATTCCTGGGATAAACACCACTTGATCCAGGTTGCAGTTTTATTATTATTATTTTTTAATATTTACTTAGGCTGCACCAGGTCTTAGTTGTGGCACCTGGGATCTTTTAGTTGCGGCATGCGGGATCTTTAGTTGGGCATGTAAACTCTTAGTTGTGGCATGCATGAGGGATCTAGTTCCCCGACCAGGGATTGAACCCAGGCCCCCTGCAGTGGAAGCGCAGAGTCTTAACCACTGGACCACCAGGGAAGTCCCAAGGTTGCAGTTTTAAATAAGATAATAAGATGGGTCTTCATGTTAGTAATCTTTGAGATATTACCTCATCATTCAGGTCTAGGGAACAAGAGAAGAATTGTTTTGCTACACGCATATACTTTTTCACATAGGCTTTAAGGGAGGATCAAATCTCTCTCTCTGGTATTCCAAGACAAAGATGGTTAATTAAAGATATACACCTAGACTCAGTGATATCGTGAGGAGCAACCAAACTTGCTGTGGGACCAGTTGAACAGAATTCTCCCCGGAGGAGAAGGAGCTGTCCCCTCTGTCTTGCAGCGTTCTGTTTATTTGTTATGACACATGAGGAGTGAAAGCGTCAGTGGCCTAAGTTATCAGCTGGGAAGTAAGGGGAAGTCTTAGCTTGTCAAGGTGGCAGGATAAATGCGATTCCAGCTTGAGTTCAGCAACTCCATCTCTGGCTTAGAAGAGAATTCACTCAGCAAAACAACTGGAGTAGGATCAGCAAACCCAGCTCTTAGCACGTCCTCAGAAGATGACAGCCATATCAATGTTTTTGGAAAACACTGGGATAGGGAATGGGGGCATATATGCTATTTTCTCTCTAGAAAATATCAAGCAAGGGGAAGAATAGGCTCATGAAGACTCTGAATAGTGTGAATTTGATCTGGCTAAAATTGTGTTTAACTTTAATATAACATAATTTTTTCTCAAGGTCTAATGAGGCTTAATGACACCTTGTTTATGGATACATAAATACACACACAAAACAGAAGTAACATGCTTCTTTGGGCTCTGGGTTTAAATATCTGGAAAGAATTCCTAGTGATACATTTATCATTTAACAAATTATATACTGAGTAGCTTCTATATGCCACTTATTAAGCAAACTGAGGTTTAAGAAACGTTTATCATTTTTAGTGTTTCAGCACCCAAGATTCTTCTTACATCGCACAGCTTTGCTTTTGGAAAACAGCATTTCTCCAACTATGTGTAGTCTTGGTGACAGAAAAATACCTACCTTTCCTTGTCCATGTCTTTGGGAGACAGCCCCCTTCTCCCCACACTGGTGAAGCCAAGACTCTGCTGTGATGGTGACCCCGTGTCACTTAAAATGATGTTCTCTCCAAAGTGTTAGAAATTCAAGCCACTGATGGACGGACATGGGGACTTATGCAGTGACTGTAACAGTGTAGACACTTCCTGCTTCACAACCAACTCTGCAGTTCCCAAGAACTCACTCTGTACACTTTTGTTCCTCTAGCTCCTCAACACCTTGGGGAGGTATGGACACCTGCCTACAAGGGGCTCAAAGGCTTTGCCTAGTGTTGTCTAATTTTCATCATCCGGTAGCACGTTCTCAAAATATTTATTCAGTAATCATTTTAAGGACCTACTTAGTGTCAAGCAACGTGCCAGGCCCTATTGGATGCATTAAACCTCTTACGGCATCACTTCCCACCCTCGGGAAGCATACAGTCTAAGCAGAGAGATTATATATTTGCAAAAACAATACCATAACAGTCACATGTTAAAAAAAAAAAGAGGTGCTTAGGAACAGGAGAAAGGACTGTGAAAAACCATAGGCATAAATAAAATGTCCAGATATGAGGGTCAGGGGAAACTGTGGTGTAGGTTTTTGAGATGCAAGTGGAGTGATTTTGTCCTATGACACTGGGAGCAGGGGCCACAAGCAACAAGAAGAAGACAGGCCATATTTTATTGGTGTGTCAGGCCACCACTCTTGGAAACACAAGCGTTGTTCTCTGCACACACTGTTTTTTTTCATTCGAGGACCTTGAGAAAAGCTTTCCTTTAACTTTAACCGGATCATAATATATATTGTTTCTAAAGTCACAAAGGCTGTCCCTTATTTTAAAACTTATAGCAGTACCTTGAAAGTAAATCCAAGAGTAACACAAGGTTGTAACTTTTCCAAAAGGCATAGATTCAGGCAGCCAAAGTAAGTGATTAGTTAAAACAATCAGGCAAAATAAAGAAAAGCTCCTGACTCTCTCCAAAGAGGAGGGCCTTTTATACAGGGAGGTAAATACAGAGCACCAAGTTTAACTACCACGGAAGACACCTGGAACCAAAGTTTAGAAGGATGTTATGGGAAATGTTGAATTAACTTTAAGAACTTGAAGTTGGATCTATTCTCACAAGGCATATAACTTTTTTGCTCTCTTTATTTTGGGGAAAACAGAAACAATATTCCACGACTGTGGGCTCTTTTTCTTACATAAGTCATATCAAGATATGGGTGCCATTGCCTAGAAGATAAATTATACACTTCACAGTAAGAGAAGATAACGGGTAATGTTGGCAACATATCTATGGATGTACTTTCTATGCCAGAAATTAGATTTGCCTGTTTCAATTAGAGGGTATAGAAAAATCTATCACTTAGTGTTCAAGATGGTAGAAGAATTATGAATAGAGGTTTCTGTGGTACATGATTTCTGCTCCCTCTGAGGAAGGGAAGTCATCAGAATGGCTTCCCTTTTGTAGGCAGTTGCTTATTTGAACCCGTGGAGTTTGGATGAGGGTTATAGGCAAACTCTTTAATATTCATTCATTTATACAAGCAGGTAAAGCCAGGCCAGGACCTAGTACATCTCCCATGTTTCAAATAGTTTCCTCTTTGCCAGAGTGATGAACTGGACGTAGGCAATATCTGAGCGTCGCTTAGCAGCGTGTTGCATAAAGCAAAGGAATAGTAACCGCCATCTGACTGCTTCTTATACCTTAGCATCCCATGACTCTCCCTCGTTGCATTGAAAATAATTTTTTAAAATGAGGCCTTATCCAGAGAAGGAGGTCTTCCCTACTTTAGGGAAGGTTCTGTCGTTATCAGCTCTTGTGTCAAGGCGGTGGGACAGGGTTCTGTAGAATCACATGGATTCTTCTCCAACATCCTGAGCAATGGTTTGCCCTCAGTGAAGCTCTACAGGTGAGTTCAGGGTGACTCAGGAGGGCATGAACAGCACGGCACCTATTCAGAAAAGCCAAGGTCACTTACACAAAGGATCCTCTCTAGCAGTAAGTCATTCATGAATACGCACTAGGCAGGGTGTCTCCTGAGGTCTTCTTCTGTGTAGGACCTTAGTCCATTCTGCTTGTAAATGACACGCCCAATGAGAAGTTGTCCTGTGGTGTGTCATAATCTTCCCTTTATTTTCTTTCTGGATGAAATAATGGGATTGCCAATTTGTGAACTGAATAATTGAAGAACGTTGGCAGCTCGAGTCAGAAAACCTCCCTTTAGAAATGATTCTTTAGGGTGAACAATAGAGGCTTTCACTTCTTCCTCATCACTTGTCCTCCCATTGAATTGGGAACCTTTGGGAAATTCCCTGAGGCCCTGCTCTCTTGGGGGGGGGTCCTAAACCAATCAGAGACTACCTCTTTTCTAGACATCAGAATGATGAAAAGGTTATTGTTCTATTATTGAAAAGCAGATAACTTCAAATATTTATGATTATCCTTTGTAGAAAATATTATAAATATCTCTCCAACCACAGACTAGAGACCATAATCTAAGTTTTTGGAATATAAGGGGAGGCTAGCTTTTCAGAGAGAGGAAAAATCAAGCAGAAATAATAGTAATTTACACCTCTACAGGAATTATAGTTCACACTGTGATGTCACATATATTTTTTGATCTTTCTCACCAGTACTGGATAAGGCAATCCAAGATTATTGTTTCAGTTTTACTGCTACAACTCAGAGAGGTTAACAGATTTCTATAAGGTCACATAGTCAGTTGGCAGTGAAACTAGAACAGAAGAAAAACATCTTCTGGTCTGAAACCCTGTGATTTTCCTACTACCGCCCAAAAGTAGTGAAAGAAGTGGAACACTGTTTTGTTTTTACTGTTGTTCTGTGTGTGCCATCATGAAAAAAGAGAGGTTGGACATTTTCTAAGGAATTCAATATTACTTAGAGGTAATTTATATGCTGGGTAGGTTTTTGAGTTTTGATATCAGAATTCTTAGATTTAAATTTCAAATTCTATTATTCATTAGCTATGGAAACTTGAGCAATTAAAAAAATTTCATTAATCTTTATTTACCTTAGCTATAAAATGAGAATAACCATAGTACCTACCTCATAGGACCATTGTACATTCAATTAAATAAAAATACATATAAGACACACAGCAGTCTTGAATAAAAGGTGACAGTGGCACTGGTGGTGATGTTGGTGACAGAAGGGGTAATGGTGGTAATGGTGGTGGTGTTGGTGGTGATGGTGGTGGTAATGGTGGTAGTGTTGATGGTGATGGTGATGGCACTAGTAGTAGCATCAGAAGCAGCAGAAGCAATAGTCAGTATTTAGTCAATATATCAATACAGTCAATATAGTCAATATATCAGTGTAGAAACTGATATATTGAGAGGAGACTTGACTAATATAATTTTAAGTTTAGCAGAATATTGTGGCCCCTAGTGTAGTTTTTCCAGCTCTGGAAACCAGAACCTCTGGGAAGATGGACCTAAAATTATGGGGTCAGGAAGAATGAATTTTCCAATTCTTGTTGGGCCATTACCCTTGGGAAGGGCTATTGTTCTTTATTCTGTTCTTGGCATTAGCAGGTGGAGGTAATTTCATGGGTTTGCACTTAGTCCTTCCTACTATAATAGCTCTTGGGTGAACCGACAATGTTTTCTTTTTACCAACTGATAAGTATGTCTACTCTGATTATATTTTTGAGAACTAGGGAAAGTACTACTGGGAGGGTTTGTGGTTTTAGTGAACTCACTGTGGTAGATATATTATTGTTCACCAAATCTCCCAGTTCCTTCCCTGTAACGCCTCTTCTTATGGGATGATTTTCCTTCCCCATCTTATTGGTGCTATCATGCCTATGAGATGCGCATTGGCCAATGAAATGTGAGCAGAAGTGATATGTGTCCCTTTTGGCCATGTCTCTCCCCCGACTGCCGCCCCCCACCCCACAAAAGCAGCAATTTCTCAGATAGACACCGTCTCGCCAGCTTTACCCTATATGGAAGACTCTGTGAAGCAGAGCTGAGGCTGAACTATGATGTGTATATAGCACGACTGAGAATAAATCTTTGTTGATTTTGAAGTTATATGTGCAGTATAATTTAATCTGACAGATATATCTCACTAGATAAATGAGATACATAGGGCGCAGACCATATTTTAATTGTCTTTAAATACATATTATCTACGTTAGTTCCTAGAATATAGTAGGTACTCAATAAAGCTATTGTTTAATGACAAATAGAAGAAGTGTATCTACTAATATTGCCTTAGTGTGCAAACCCATAGATATTTCTGAATTTTGAAAGATTATTAAGTTTTAGCTTTCAATTATTTACAAATAATGTGAATAACCTAAGATCTTATACACAACAGACATCCAATACATACTTATTGATTTTCTAGAGCCAGCTATGCCTTAACCTTCCTGCCTTCTGTGGCATTTGATTACGTATTGCAAGAGACTCTGAATTCCTCAAAGACAAGAATCTTGTTATGTTCATATATATTTCCCCATAACCTAGATCATCCTTATCACGTTTGTCACAACTATGCAACCAGGCATTTAATATATACTTGGTAAACGACTGACTGAATGATTATAAAGAAATATATTTCCCATGGGCATATTTTAAGCTGACAGGCATGACATTATTCAGGAAAAGGGTGGGACATTTCCATCTCAAATAGTATCAGTTTACTCTCTTTAACTAAGAACTAGCCAGTGATCAGAGATTGACCTTATAGAGTCAGTCGTGTTCAAGATATTGAGTGTCAGATTGCCTGTGGTTTTATTGATTAAAGGTACCTTGTGGAATATAGACTAGTTAGATAATTTTGGATAAAGAATTTTGTCACTATTGTTGTTGGTGTGTATGTGACTATGTGTGTTTCTACCTAATTGATAAACATTCCCTACAATGGGGAATTGCAATTGGTATATTTTTGATGACTAATCTCTGCTAAATTTAATTGTAGGAAATACAAGTTGAGAGTGAATTTACTCACATTTATAAAATTTGTGGGGTCCATATGGGTGAACAGATTGCTTTATTCACAGGTTGTGCCATGTAGGGGTTATAGCCAGAGATAAATATCCCTCCCTCTCTGCCCTCGATGTCAGAAAGAATCAGTTTGCAGCAGCCAGTGCTCAAGGTAATTTGGGGCTAACCGCATGAACATCAATTACGAAGATGCACCTGTGCCTGGACGATCGGAATGGCCTCTAACCTGTCTCCTTGCTTCCTGCCTCCCTAATCTGATGTCTTCTTCATTGTACTGCCAGATTCAGCTTCCTAAATCACCATTTTTATCAGGTTATTTCCAGTCTTCAATGGCTTCATTTTGTCCACAGAATAAAACCCAAGCACCTTGCACTGATATTCAAGGCTTTCTGCTAATCTTGCTTCAACTACTCTTCCTGGCCTACTTCGCATCTCTCACCTACACAAACTCCAAGTTGCAGCTGAAATGATCACTCAGTATCTCCTTCTGCACCTTATCTGTCTCCTCTTCTCGATCACGTCATTACTTCTGTCTAGAAAACACTTTCCATCCTCTTCACAGTCATTTAGTTGATAAATATCGAGTACTGAGCTATGGGTCTGGCCCTGTTCTAGCCACTAGGGATACAGCAATTAACAAGACAGCCAGGGCCCTGTTCTCTTGAAGCTTATAAAGAAATCTATTCTAATTTTTAAAATAACCTCAAATCTTCCCACTAGGGAGTCTCCTATGGTTTGTTCAACTGGAACGGTTCTTTCTTCTTACAAAAAATTTTAGCATCTATTATATGACTCAACTGTATGTTTATCTTATCTCTACAATTTGGACAGTAAGCTCCTAGAAAGGAAAATCATAAATATACCTGTATATTTCCACAAACATAGTTTCTAGAACACGGCACCTCTCAAAACTATTTATCATTACTTAAAAATTATTAACAAAATGAATCAATACTAGGTAACATCCTTTGAACATTTACTATGTACCTAGCATTGTACAGTATACTTCAAACACATAATCTCACTTCCACAACAACCTGAGATGGTACGTGTTATTTTTCTGGCTTAATGAGAAACTAAGGCAGGCAGCATGGAGTTCGTTGGAAAGAGTGGAGCATTCCTCTCTTAAACAGTGCTCAGTTCCTCTCTTTAACTGTAGAACTAGGCTGTAATCTGACATTGACTTTATAGAGTCAGTGGTGCTCATGGGAGAGGATGTAGGGTGACCCTGGCATTATTGATCTAGGGAATCATGTAGACTAATTCTTCTTTGAAAAAAGTTTGCCTGAAAAGCTGTAATGGCCGAACTAGGCTTCAAATTCAGGTCTATTTTACTCCAAAGCCCACACATTTCCCCTATACCACTCTGTTGAGTAAATAAAAAGAATGGAAAGGACACAAAGGCATTCACTGTAGCAGATGCTCTTGGTGCCTTGATCGTATCCCCTAAGCAATGACCTCTGAACCCTGAAGGCTATTTACTCCGTATTATTGTGGGGATTTTATCTGGCCATGAAAGCAGTGACAAGCTGCATGTGTTGCAGAGTTAAGTCCTCAAGATTGGTCCTCATCCACTGTCAGACAGAGAGTTACTACAGAAACACCCCAGCCTCCTCCCTCCTTAGTTGGGATGATTCTGAAGTATGTTATACACTGTATTCCACGTTTCTTCAATGCAATTTAGGCTCCAATTTCCCACAGGGGCAGCTTGCTTGATAATGCACCCTGTATTGACTTGCTTCCCTTCCCTATATCACTTCTCCATTTGTCATCAGTGTTCCTTGGAATTCACCCCCATCCCGCCAACACACACACACACACACACACACACACACACACACACACACACACACTACTTGCACTCAAATTCTTGTCTCAGAATCTGTTTCCGGAAAAACCCAAACCAAAACATCTGCCTGATTTTCAGTTGTCGGTGGTTGTCCTGTCACCCCTACCTGCCCTCTCCAATGCCAACACACCCACCTTTGCTCTTTATGAACCAAAGTCCTGTCATCCGTAAGCTGGGTGCTGATTGGCTCCAGATTTGAGCTCTCAGCCAGTGTTTGAGAAGCTCTCTTCACCCATGGTCATGATTTTACAAATGTTTACTGCTGTTCTCTCACAGTCAGTCGTGCCAGGCTGGCTCTAGTTTCAGGGAACTCAAAGAAGCCTGGTAATGCGGATTCTTTGGTTATTTTCCTCATGTGCGAGCAGCCTTACCCATGCCTAGGGCAATGATTTCTTTTTCCCAATTCTGCTCTCTTTAGGGACAATCTGTAGGTCTGGTCACTTGACTTACTGACGGGGAAGCTTAACCATGTTACTAGTCCTTCCTAGGCCTTTCTTTGCTGGAGAATCTGAGCCTGCTTCCCGTTCTCCAAATATCACCTTGGTCAGACTTACAGGATTTGTAATAAGACAAAAAAAATTGTATACAAGCCTTACCTACAGATTTGAATCCAAGGATAGTCTCTCTGGGTGGAAGAATTTACCGTGGCCCTAGTCGTGGTGCTTTGATCTGGGGCACTTACAAGGATGAGCCACTTTTTTCTTTCCAGTGTATTTCCACTGACCTCCTCTCTGCCCAGGATCATGTGCCACATTCTGATTGACACTAATTACCTCGTTCTAAGAGGCATTATGGCAAGGTGGTAAGGACATGAGTTTTGTAGTCAGACTTGGGCTCAAACCCTAACAATTGCCCTTACCAGCTATTAAACCTTGAGCAAGTAACTGAGACTTTCTGATACCCCAATTGCTTTATATAAAAACCAAGGTAGTACCAATGACCCCAAAGCACATTTCAAGGATGAGGGATACATTTTGCATGTTTTTGTTGATACATGTTGAACATTCAGTATTTGGGAGCTATTATTTAGTCATATATCTGATATTTTTGGAATAACAGTCTTGAGTTTTGTTTTATTTTTAAGCATTCCTAATAACTCAGAGAGACTTGCATCTCTCCTGGATAATAAGAAGAGTTCAGGATTTAGATGAACATTTGTGGAAGACACAAGGCCCTAGTTCAGTGTAGACTTGAGATGATTTCAGAGATCAGAAGCACAGTCATATTCACCTCTGACACAGCTGAGCAGTGAGTAATGGCTGACTTAGGATGTTTTGCTGGGAGGCTATGATAAAAATTATGGAGTTGTCAGTGGCAGTGATTTGGGTTACATCTTTCCTTTGGTCATTGTTTATTGTGCCAACCTTGGGTGATCTTCAGATCCACTCTGTCTGAAGCATCCATCATCTGACATCATCTGACATCATTCTGGGCTATGAAGGGGTATAATCTAGTACCTTCACCCTCTCCCTGGACATCAAGACTCATCACTACTCTTTCTCCCAGCAAACGAGTTGCATTTTGTACCATGTTACTGGATATTTTGTTTTTATTATACAGTTTTCCAAAAGATTAAAATCCTGCTTGCAAGATATATGAGCAATGAATTTGGAAACAAATGACTTTGCTTCTAATATCTTTTCTGCCTCTCCGTTGCTGTATGAATGTGGCAGAGACACTTACCCCCTACGAGGTTTGGTTTCCTCAACCACGATATTGGCTTCCATATGATGTAGGGTTGCTATGAGTGATAAATGGGACATTCATGATGTAGTGCTTCATAAACTATAGTCACAATAAGACAATTTTAAAAAGGGAGAAAGAGGAGGAAGATAATGAGGAGGGAGATGAATAGGATTGATGTAATGCAGATTCTTTCTTTCTCAGTGGTCTTTAAAGTCCAAGACCAAGCTAACTCCCATCAAGGAGGAAGATGGTTTATTTAATATTTAGATTCATTTTGTACTAATTTATTAGTAGTATTAATTTATTTTGTATAAATTTATTGATTACTATGTCTAGTTCTACTGAGATTAGATTTATGGAAAGAAGCATAGGTGCTTTTTTTAAGTATCATTTTCCCTATAGATTCATTTTATTTGCTCTTCGATGAAAATTAGTTGCCCTTACAGATTGTCTGAAAGAAAAGTAAAGAACCATGTTGATAGATGGTTCCACTTGGAATTAGTAACACTCCCCTAACCAGACAGTGATGGATATGGTTAAATGGGTAGAGACTTCCATTATAGTCATCAGTGCCTGGTTATAATTAGATTGTGAGGAATATAGTTGAGCTAAAATGTATAGGAATAATGTCAAGGTATCTGGGACTTAGGACCAAGTTCCTAAGGTAAGTATGTACTTGATTTTGAACCACCCTCTATTAGTGATAAAAATTTTTGTTAAAGCACCTAAGGAAAAGGCTCCTTAAAGAGCAAAAGAGACAAGGTTTAGGATTGTTAGGTCAGTGTATCTAGAGGAGTATTTTTCAAAATGTGGTCTTAGAAGTACCCAAGCATTGGACAAATTGCCCAAGTACCATGGTAAAAACACAGATAGTAAGACATAATGAACCAGAATTCTGGGATGGGGCCTTAGGATGTGTATTTAAAATGTGTCCAGATGCTTTGGATATCTTTGTACTGAAGATCATGCTTTGAGGAACACTATTTTGGAAGTATTGTTCCTAATAAGCACACTGTTAATATAATTAGAATTTTTTAAATGTGCAAGAAACTGGAGATACACAGTTACCTGTATGTCAGATTTTAGATCTACCCATAGGTGCCATCCTCAGTTTAAATTCTATTTTATTTACTTATGGGTGAGCATTTTTCCTTTGGATCCAAACACCCCAGCTGTCACTTCTGCTTGTTCATGTAAATAGTTGCTTAATATTCATTCTCACTTCAGAGGTATGGGTTCATCATTCTTGAAGTCAGAATTTTCAGCCTGGAAGGGAGCAGAGAAGTATTGCCAAGCCCTTCATTCTATGGGTAATGGAAGCATGGATGTGTGATGATGATGGAGATGGGACATACATCCTTGTCTCTGGACTCCAGGAGCCGTTCTTTTCTCTCTTTGGGACTTCCCATCTGGCACGCGATTGTGGGCTCTACTACTTTTATTTGCTACTGGTGCCCTGCCAGATGTGCCTTCCCAAGCCCACCCACTACCACTGCCACCAGCACTCAGGTGGAACTCACTCTTTCAATCTACTTTAAATTCCAAGGAACTTCCCAATGCCTGAAGATTTCTGCTTAATAGAATGCTAGTGAAGCTCCTCCCTCTGTCGACAAACCCTCTTCCTTTTCACTGCAGGGCCTTTGAACAAGCTTCCCCAACCTTTCACCTTCGGCTTACTTTACCTGAAACTATTTTTCATCCTGTTGGTCTCAGTCTAAATGCTATCTCCTTGGGAAGTCAGACCCCCAAGACTAGAGAACCTTGTACTTTCCTTTCCTGGCACTTGCCTCATCTACAGTGACCTTGGTGGATCTCTGGATGATGATGTCCTTGCACCTTGCATCCTGAATGCAGAATCTCTGTGAGGGGCAGTATCTCTCGTTCACTACTGCATGCCCATCGCTTAGGTGGTATGTAAACGCTGCAGGAACAATGCTCCTGGAATGGTCAAATTTTGCCTGGTTCTTACCTCCTGAACACTGATGAATGTTACGAGGTTGTGGAAAGTTTATCTCATATTATCTAAAATTTATTGAGAACCTAACAATCACATTTTCAGCTGGTGCCCCTTGTGCAGTAGCACAGACATTCCAAAGCCCACACACCCAGCACTTGCCATGAACCTCACTTGTTGGTAACTGAAGTCTGCATCATGATTCTATTTTCCTAATATTTATTCCAACTACCAAATCATGCCATACAGGCTTTTTTCTTCCTTTTCCTTTTTTTGTAAAAGTAGACATTTACACACTCTGATTCAGAGGTGCAAAAATAAAATTTGAAAAGCACCTTTCATTTGTTTTACATTATTGATCCCAATTTACTCTCAAGGTCCTCTTTCTGATGACAGCAAAATACAGGCAACTCAGACTCTTCTGATTCAAAATGGTCTATTTTGGATAAATCTGATGACTTTGTGGGAAATTCCCTGGCATTTCAAAGTTCAATCTTCACATTAGGGCAATCTCTCCCATCTCCAGGGGTAACTGCTGCTCTTGTACACAGGGGACATTGGAGACCCTCATGGGGCAGGGTGTTGACAGATGGTTCACTGGGTCCTGATTTTCTGTGTGCAGTGTCTGGTCAGGCTGAGTCCTTTGTGTTGTTTTGGTGGCTCCTCCTGAAATCAGTTATCCCCAGCATAACCCCACGCTCCCCACTCTATCTCTGCAACCTCCCCGTATGATCTTAGGCCCCTCTGTGATCCGTGGATTCTCTCGGCAATTTTATGTCCTACTGGAAAATGCTGGAACACCTGGTTTCCCTAGACACCAAGTGCATCTATAGGAAAATTAAGGCCTCTGTACCAAACTCTTCCCTCAACCACTTCTGATCTTCTGCCCAGGAAGCAGCACTTTGCTCTTGAACCATCAGGAACGTAGGGGATCTGTAAGGGGCCTACCATTTTCCCAGGTTATAACTTGGAAAGCAAAATAAGCTTTTCTGCACCAGGATTCTCTAAAAATGTTTTGTTTGACTTCAATTGTTTCAACACTTGAAGTAAAGAACCAGAGCAGTCCTGTCTTTGGTCTCTTATCCCTTTCTACCCCTTTTCTCATTTCCCCCTCTTTCTGCACCGATTCTTCTCTCCCTTCTTGTCCGACAGTGACTCCCCTTATATCATATTTTCCCATTTTATATTCTATAGACTTCTTTGTCTAGGTAGATTTCTCCCAATCTTTTCCTGAGACATGAAAGACCATAATTTTATAGAAGGAAGGCATCAAAGTTAAATAAATGAAGCTGAAGAAACAAGGATTTAAAAACACTGATAAACAAAGAGACAAAATATACTGAGAACTTCAAAATTATCTACTCTACTCCTTAAGTCAACTCTCAGCTTGGGTAATTTTGCTCCCCAGGGGAAATCTGACAATGTCTGGAGACATTTTTTTTTTTTGCCACAACTGGAGATGCGCTACTGGCATCTGGTGGGTAGAACCCAGGGAAGCTGCTGAACATCCTACTATGCACAGGGCATTCCCACAACAAAGAATTAATCAGCTCAAAATGCCAGTAGTGCTGAGGTTGCAAAACTCTAATTTAAACAGTTTAGGTTTCTTAAAAAAATTTTTTTTAATTTCTTAATCATAGTAGGCACTTGAAAAAATCTATAAAGCGTAAAATTAATTATTCTCATTTACAGGTAGAAAAACAAAACCATAGAGGTTAAGAAATATAGGTACGATTACACAATTTTAATCATAGGCCTTTTTCTTTTTAACTCAAAAAGCATGTCGTTTGAATCTAAATGCTTATAATTTCATCAGACTGTTACACACACACACAAAAACATGTGAATGCACATACACATATTGAGAAGCGGTCTTATAAGGTGATTATGTACACAAGACTGGGAGTCCAGCATCCTGAATTTGAATACAGGCATCAGCAAATGCCATCTTACTGGAGTGAACAAGTATAATCTCCCTAGAGCATACTATATTTATCTATGAAATGTGGTTAATAATACCACCTTCCTCAATAAACCGTGAAGAGGATTAAATAAGGTATTCCCTGTAAAGCAATTAGAAGAGCGCTTAGAAGCACTAAAAATATTTGTTTTTATTCCCATGGCACATGTTAACTTAGCCTATTTTGAGCAACGCTGGAGCACAATGTCCAGCCATTAGCAATATTGGTTTTTGAATTATCAAGACTAAAATACCAATGTGGTAAACACCATTTTTAGAAAAAATGAAGTTTCCATTTTTGTCCTAACTCATGAACATTTGAATCTCATTGTGCTAATTAAACCAAGACATTTCTAAACCTCTATCACTGACCTATGGAAGTAGCAACCAACCAACCAACCAGATATCACATAAGAAATACTGGTAAATTTGTTATCTCTGAGGCTGGGTCCATCTCATCATTTTATTCTATAACCTACTGAAATAAGGAGATTTCTGTTGGGTTATAGACAATGACATCTTTCACTATATTCTCAGCTACCCCCTCAGAGTAGCCCTGTATTTGTTTGCAAGTCCCTTAGACTTAGAAAGGCAGTAAAAGGAAGGGTTAGAATGATGAGTACAAGCCCTGCTGCTGTTGATTATCAGAAGTGTGACTCTGGGCAAGTCAGTTGTCTTTTCTGAATTTAGTTTGCTCATTAGGAAAATGGAGATAATATTGTAGCTACCCCATAGATCCTTGTGACAACTAAGTCAAACAATCTATGTTAAGTTCCCAGAACAGCGTTTACCACCCAGTAAATGCTAAATAAATGTGGCTACTATTAAATAAACATCTTAAAATTCTGGAAAAGCTATTAGAACAACAAGCAGACGAGAGTGAAAGTGAGGGGGATGTTTCTTAAGAGATTACATAAAGGATGGGGCTTCCCTGGTGGCGCAGTGGTTGAGAATCTGCCTGCTAATGCAGGGGACACGGGTTCGAGCCCTGGTCTGGGAAGATCCCACATGCCGCGGAGCAACTAGGCCCGTGAGCCACAACTACTGAGCCTGCGCGTCTGGAGCGTGTGCTCCGCAACAGGAGAGGCCGCGATAGTGAGAGGCCCGCACACTGCGATGAAGAGTGGCCCCCGCTCGCCGCAACTAGAGAAAGCCCTCGCACAGAAACGAAGACCCAACACAGCCAAAAATAAATAAATAAATAAATAAATAAATAAATTTAAAAAAAAAAGAAAAACTCATAGCTAACATCTTAAAAAAAAAAAAAAGATTACATAAAGGATGTCACAAGTTTGATGCCCAATCCTTCTGTCTCAAATTCACTACCCATTATTATTATACATTTAAACCTAACGCCATTATGAGCAGAGGTCTTACCACATAGGTAACTAAAATAAGCTGTATTTGTTTGAGTTCAAGACTGTCAACTGTAAATTTAGAGATGATAGTAATAAATCATAGTGGAAATCCTGATGGTGCTATGTAAAGGTAAAGGCAAAATAACATGGAATCAGTTAGCGACAGACTATATAATCTGAAGTCCATCCTGGGAGCATATTACAGCAGCATGTGATGACTGATGTGTGCATGATCGTATATCATTATGCAAGTGGTATACTTTGCTCAGGAACTTCTTTTTTTATTTAGTTATAATTAACATACAATATTATTTCAGTTTCAGGTATATGACACAGTGATTTGATATTTTTACATATCATGAAACGAACTCCACAATAAACCCAGTTACCATCCATTACTATACAAAGTTGTTACAATATTATTGACTATGTTCCGTATGTGTACATTACATCCCCATGACTTATTTATTTTATAGCTGCACTTCCCCCAGCTCATGCCCACTCCAGCTCCAGCCAGCCCGCCAGAACCACCAGAACAGTTGACACAGAAGATGCTCCCACACAAGGTCACTCCTCCAAGACCAGGAGGGGTAGCTGTTTCATCTAATTCATAGAAACAAAAACTGAAGGTCAAAAAAAAAAGAGGATACAGAGAAATATGTTCCAAATGAAAGAAGAAAATAAAATCCCAGAAAAAAAATCTAATGAAATGGAGATAAGTAATTTACCTGATAAAGAGGTCAGGAAAATGGTCAAAAGGATGATCACCAAACTCAGGAGAAGCCTGGAGGAACACAGTGAGAACTTCAACAAAGACTTGGAAAATATAAGAAAGAGCCAATCAGAGTGGAAGAATACAATAAATGAAATTACACACACACACACACACACACACACACACACACATTAGGGGGAATCAATAGCAGATTAGATGATACAGAAGAACTAATAAGTGATCTGGAAGATAGAATAGTGGAAATCACCCAATCTGAACAGCAAAAGGTAGAATTTTTAAAAATGAGGAGAGCTTAAAGGACTTCTGGGACAACATCAAGAATACTAACTTTCACATTACAGGGGTCCCAGAAGAAGAGAGAAAGAAAGGGACAGAAAACTTACTTGAAAAAATAATGGCTGAAAATCCCCCTAACCTGGGGAAGGAAACAGACATCTAGGTCCAGGAAGCACAGAGAATCCCAAATAAGATGAACCCTGAAGAGATCCACACCAAGATGCATTAATACCTACACCCTAGAATACTCTATCTAGTAAGGTTATCATTCATAATTGAAGGAGAGATAAAGATTTCCCAGGAACGCAAAAACTAAAGGAATTCATCACAACTAAACCAGCCTTACAAGAAGTGTTAAACGATCTTCTTTAGGCAGAAAAGTCCACAACTAGAAATAATAAATTGTATAAAAGGAACTTCATTTAAGAAAAAGGCAGGGGATTATTTGACTTTTATAATGACTGCCACCAAACTGCTAGAAATGTTTAAAATGTCACTTTGTGGGTTATATTCTGCTTCTCTTGAAAAAAAAGTATATAGCTTATTTCCAATTAGCACCAGATAGAAGGTATTTTTTAAAATATACTTAAAAGATTCACGGAAGTTTTATCTGATGCTAACATTCAAGTTTAAGAACTGCTCATATTGGAAGAGTGGGAGGTTTGTTTGTCATTTATGATGTTTCCTCTCATGTAGGGACCATCCATTACTATAACAGTTCTGTGTTCTTTCCATCGCTCACTGACTCCTTCCTGGGTAGAATGTTGAGGAAATGGCGTGAGTTACATGATTCACAATTTTGGGAGAGGGCACGTGTGGTTTTATTCTTTTTGTTACCCTTCCTTGTGAACTTGTCTATTCGTAGAAATCATGTTCTCTCAATTTGTCTCAGCCTTGTTGTAAACTAATTGGTAAAGATTCCAAATGCACTAAGAAAGTTTCATCCATTTAATCTTTTATATTCACTCAAATTGGTTCAGAACTCAGACTGGGAAAATATATTATTTATTAAGATCTAGTTCTTTGCTGGGTGCCAGTCATGTGGGATTTTGATCTGAAGGGTCAGTGTTGCTTATGGAAAATCTTCCATATGAAAATATCCCAAAATGTGGAGATGAACCAGAATAATTCCAGAAATGAAAAAAAGTGTTACAAAAATTGAGGAATAATTGACAAAAATAAGTCACCTGGAGGCTCATGGAGGTTGACGTTTTTCCAAATATATGTAAAAAAGTGGAATTTATTGATGCCTTTGATGAGAATGAGTTAGAATAGTGGTGGAGGGGAAAATGGTGTGACAACAGGACAGAATGCGAGATGAGTGGGAGGAGAAAATTTATGTGAGAAATTTTGCTTCAAAGAAGAGCAGAAAAATATGGCAGAAGTGTCTAGGGATATGGACTCAATGTACTATTACTTTTTACATGGGAGACATTCTGGCATATTTGTATATTGATGAGAAATAACTGAGTGGAGAGAAAAATTGATGATGTAGGGAGAGAAACAATCAACATTAGGATTAGTGAAAGAAACTAGTACTAAAAGATGACATATTGCATGATTCCACTCAGGTGTAATGTTAAGAACAGACACATTTATAGAGACGTAAAGTAAATTAGTGGTTGGCTAGGTTTGGGTAGTGAATGTGGTAAATGTGAAATGATTTCTAACAGATTCATGGCTTCTTTTGGGGATGAAGAATCTGTCCTAAAATTAAATTTTGGTAGTGGTTGCACAGCTCTGTGAATATATTAAAAACCAGTGAACTGTACACTTACATGGGTGAAGTGTATGGTTCATGAATTATATCTCATAAAGCTATTTTAAAAAGGAATGGATGGTGAACAAACAAAATGTTAAACATTTGAATACAACTACTCATGCACTGACAATTCAAAGTAATGACAATAATGCTCAATACGGAGTGTTGTAAAAATCAAGAAAGAAATTTGATCTGAGGCAAGGTTAATATTTGCTTTGTAAGGAGGTGAATTGCATTTAGTCTTAAAATACATACATTTTCTAGGAGAATAGTAAAGATATTGCTTAAATTTAGATTCTTAAGTTAAAGGTACAAGTTAAATTTTTAGAGTCATCAACAAAATGATACAAATATATTATGTTATACACATTCAAAATTAGTAGAGAAATTAAAATTTCAACGAGAAAAAAATCAGTATAAAAGAATCCAAAAAGAAAGGAAAATTTAAAGCACTATCATAATAAAAATCAAATAGAAAACAATAATTAAGATGTTAGAAATAAATTCAAATATATCAGTAAGCACAATTAATATGAATGGTCTGATTGTCTAGTTAAAAGAGATTAGAAAGAGTTAAAATCTTGGCAGATTGGATGAAAAAAAATTCAGCTATATATTGCTCTAACAGATATATCTAAAACAAAAGAATAGAAACAGGTTGAAAGTAAATGGATTGAAAATATACACCAGGTTAGAACTGTGTTCATATGCAACTAACAGAAATCTCATGTGATAGTGGCTTATATAAAATAAAACTTTATCTCAATCTCACATAAATTAACGCATCGTTGGGTGGTTGGAGTTTTTATGGTGGCTTAAAATTCCTCTGGGACCAAAAATAACTTCCTTATTCCCTTTTGCAACCTCTTAGGTGAGAAACCTTGTTATCCAGGCATGAGATGGAGTCCAAACTAACACACCCACAGGAGAAGCATAGAAGAAGGAGGGTAGAAAGGGGGCAATACCACACAATCGCTTTGTTTAACAGGCAGTTCTCAGAAGCTACCTTAGGACACTTCTGCTTAAACGGCTTATGTTCCCTTATGTCTGGTGAGGAATACAGTCTTTATTGATGATTCAATTACTTTGGGCAAAGGATAATGAGGGACAGTCATCTGTTCTTGCCAAACCAAGGAAGAGGTATAATAAAAAGCATCCTGCTAATCCAGATTACTATTATACAAAGTAGACTTAAAGTGATAAAGCATTGATAGAGGTAAAGATAGTCAAGTTTGAATAATAACATCTTTAGATATTAAATTCGACACAAGTAGACTACAGTTAACTGAGATTTATCTACTCGCGTGTGTCAACTTACTCAACAATGAACTCAAAGGATGAAATGATGACATTTTACATTTTCAGCTCCCCCCTCCACCCCACCATCTCTGTCTCTGTCTCTCTCGCCCTCTCTTCTTTGTGTAGGTCCTTAGTCCCTCATTCTGAAAACATTTGGAGATGAAATAAGCATGAATCACTGCAGTGCCGGCAGAAGAATATTAACAACTTTTGTAAGTTAATAGCTCTTCTTCTCACTCTAGTCATTCTGGACTTTATTTGGTATTCATTTTCTGTATTTTCTCCTTTCATTAAATGGTGATGGAACTATTTTATATTCATAAAGAAAAACCTAAAACCACTCCTTGCCACAAACTGTATACAAAAATAACTTAAAACAGGTCAAAAATCCGCAGGTAATTGCTAAAAGTGTAAGACTTCTAGAGGAAAATATAGGAGGAAATCTCTATGATCATCTGGTTAGACAAATATTTCTAAATATGACACAAAAAACAAAAACTATAAAAGAAAAACAGGTACTTTTGAGTTCATCAAACTTAAAAACATCTGATATTTAAAATACATGTTTAATAAAATTAAAAGATAAAACCTAAACTAAGAGAAAATATTCACAAGGGATATATCGGAGAGAATTGATATTTAAAACACATTGAAAACTTTTATAATTCATAATGTGAAGGCTAATATTTACTTATAATTAGTTTTATTCATAAATAAACAAAATATTTACAAATATTTTATTTATAAAATTAAATGAATTAAATAAATAGGTAAAGGATTTAAAACATGTATAGCACAGTAAACAATACTCATTACCATTATTCATTACAGAAATGCAAGTTAAAACCACAATGATACCTCCACTACACAGACACTAACATGGATACAACTTAAAAAGCCTGATAATATCAAGTGTTGTCAAGGATGGGGGGGGGGCAGTTAGGGGGAGGGGATTAAGAGGTACAAATTACTAGGTATAAAATATGTAAGATACGAGGATATATTGTACAGCCCAGGGAATATAGCCAATATTTTATACTAACTTTAAATGGAGTATAATCTATAAAAATTATTGACGTACTATATTGTACACCTAAAACTAATATAATAATGTAAATCAGCTATATTTCAATAAAAATTTTTTTTAATTTAAAAAAAATGATTAAGACATTAAGGAAATTGTTTTGAGGTTTTTTTAACAATCCTGATTAAGGTAAGGATTTAATATTAAGGGAACAGAATCAGAACACTTCACAGTATGATTGAAATATTATAAAATATTTATATGTGCATAATAATCTACATTAATATCATTTCCATATCAATGTTTATATCAAACATGCTGTCTCAAACCTCTGGTTCCCAGGTCTGAAACCGCCTGCATGACCACTAACTAGCCCCTCTCTTTTATCCAGCTGTGATTATTTATTTGAACTGTAACACTGGCTCTAATTTTATAATCCCAGCCTTGCCTTGGGTCTCCTGGCTCAGTTTCCCACCTTTCCTTTGAGCTCTGTCCACCTATACTCTGGCCATGATGGTGTCCCTCCCCCCCCCCCCACCCCGTCCCGCCCGGTACCAATGTGCAGATTTATAAAGTATAAACACTGTGCGGTGAGGTGCCTTTCCTCCCTCCTCATTATCCCTATTATCTTGGAATAGTTGAACAGCCTAAAGTCCTTAGAAAGCCTATTGTAGTTTAAAAAAACAAACAAACAAACTTCCTAGGAGGAGATGAGAGCGGATAATCTAATGGGTCTTTTTCTTTTTTTACTGCACATCTCTGTGATGGAAGCAAATGTAATTTTTATGTAGTTATTCGAAGGAAAATTGAAACGGGGATAATTTTGTAGCATTATATTCCCGGGCACTCGTTCCAACTTCTCTCTGCAATCGCTGTTCACCACTCTGGTGTAATTGCATAGGTCATTTGAGGAAAAGCATAATTATACCTTAAGGTAATGTTCCCTCATGCATTATTAAGTCATGAATTTTTCTAAAGTAGATAGAGGGAGGGAACTAGGTGACTGGAAGAGAAGTCACAGAATACTGGATGGGAAGGGGCCTGGGGACCAGTCGCATCTCCTGTGCAGCACTGCACTCCTGCCTGGAACATCCTCACCAAAGGCTCTGACCACACGGCGTCAACAATTATGTGTGTATGATGGTCTCTCTCTTTAGGTGGAGGGCCTCTGGAAGGTGATGACTGGTCTAATTCCTCTGGATTTCCTCAATACCCAGCACATTGTCTGGCACAGTGTAGAAACTCAGTGTTTCCTGCCGAGTGAATGTTGAGGACATTTCCAAGAAAGAAAACGTGAGATGGATTTTCTTTGACAGATTATGCTCCATTCAAAGACATTTGGGCCAGTGAAAGACAGCTTTAGAGTCTGCTTGCACCTGAGTTTTCACAAAGGAGTAATGAATGTAGAATGGAATAAAGTTAGACATAGAGACAGAGCTGGTTCAAATAACTTGGATGTTTGCCAGCTTGTTACTTAACCCTTATCAGTATCAGGATGTACAAACGTAAAGCATGGATCACAGCACCTACTGATTAGGTTGTGTCAGGTTCAAATGAAATAATGCATCTGCAAGTGAAGAATGCAATGCTGGGTTCAGATAGGTGCTCAATAATAATGTAACTGATGATACTTACCAACTGTCTTCTAGGCATGGCACAAGATTATTTACATTCAATGAAGCTTTTTCTTCAATCAGTGGCCATGCATTAATCAGTTATGACATGCCAAGCAGTATGAGAGGTTCAAGGGTACAACAGTGACCAAGGCACAGTCAAGTGGGGAAGTCAGACAAATAAACTTATCTCATCATCATCCATTGCAGTTAGCCTCAGCCAAATTTATAAAACAAGTAGTTTTTTTTTTTTTTTTTTTTTTTTGCTGTGCTGTGCAGCTTGCGGGATCTTTGTTCCCTGACCAGGGATTGAACCCGCACCCTCGGCAGTGAAAGCCCAAAGTCCTAATCACTGGACCACTAGGGAATGCCCTAAGATAAGTGGTCTTTGATTCACTTCTCCCTTTAATAGTTTAACTCCTTAAAGGAGGGAATATACTTGCAAATTAACCAGATATAGGTTGAGTTATAATATTCAAATCACCTTTATTAGAGCTTGGCCCATAATTAGTGCTCAGTAACGTTAGCTATATTATTACATAGGGAAATGCATACAGACTTCAGTTTTCTTATTCGTAAAATTAAATTTGTAAAAAATAATTATTAATTACAAATATGAAACAAAATAAAGCTGGAAAATGAGAAAGAGAGTGGCAGGGGCTCTAATTCTCTATTGACAGTCAGAAAAGACGTCTCAGAGAAGGTGACTTTTGGGAAAAGAACTGAATAAATAAAAAGAGAAAGCAAGAAAAAATTTAAGTAGGAAGAGGATTGTAGACAGAGGAAAGAATACTCAAGAAGACACTGAGCATAAGAATAGCTGGTGAGCTCAAGGGACATCACATAAATGATAGCAAACTGCCTGACATACAAGAGGTGTACTCAATAAGTACTCAAAATGTGAAGTTTTCACCTTACATAAATTACTTTCATGTAGATTACTTTATTGATCTTCATACCTGTTCCGAGATGGTGTTGCATAAAAGAGACTGAAAAGGGGTTTGTTCCAGGTTTCACAGCTACTCTGTGATGGAAGAAGGCTTGGACCCACAATTCCTAACTCACCTTGTCATTCTTTATGTGGTAACTGAACTCCCCACTTTCCTCCTCTGTTCACATTTTCCAACCAAAATCTCTGAATCAGGGTCCTCCTTCCTGTGTTTAAATACCGAAACTATCAGAAGACAATCTACCTATAAATAAGATGTTAACTTACATCTCCTAGAGCTGTAAGCCCTATCTTCCACCCATGCACCATATTCCCCTTTGAACAGACATGCTCAGTGCAAATTTTATCAAAGAAAAGAGACTTGATTACAAGGTGTTTAAGTTTTTAACGGAGCAAGGATTTTTTTTCCATTTCTTCACATCGCATCCTACTTTGGCTACTTTCTCCTTCTTCACTATGTCAAAGCCCTCTGTGGAACAATAGTGTCTGCAAGGTTACGGCATAATCGCAAATTATGGAGGTGGCCGTTGGACTCACATTTCCTACCTATGGGTGTTCACACTGGTTTATTCTTGGCAAAATGTGGCTCATAAGCAGGTCTCTGGAATAGCTCTGACAGAGAAGAATGCTTGTCATGTTTTGGTCCAGATGCTCTCAGGGATCAAAGGGTCCCTGGATATGAGCAGTCCCCTTGGAAGCTGTGCAGTTGGTTTTGCTGGACTTGATTCTTCCCTGAGTGTCAGGGACAATATTATCAGAGCATCCTTCTGGAAGCACAGGGAGAGTCATCTTTGCATTCTATATCTTCCTATGTCAAATGAGTGAAAAAAGGAACAGAAATATCTAAGTTTGAATCCGAACACAATCTCTTCCTACCTATATACTTTTGAGCAAGTTATTTACTCTTAGATTCTGTTTCTACAACTGAAAGTAGACATAAAGTATTTTTCCCTCCTTCCCTCCCTCCCTTCCCCCTCCCCTTTCTTTCTTTCTTTCCACCCTGTTTTAATTTAAAAACAACTCTTTTGGTGCATCTGCTCAGGAAGTAATGAAAAGGTCTCCTCTTCCCTCAAGAAGTAAGAAACGGGCCTTGGGATCTTTGAAGACTGAGCCCTCCCTGCCCTGGAGGAGACTAATGATTTTGAGAACATTGTTGCTGATGATTTTGATACCATCTTTTAAAAAGGATGGCATTTTGAACTAATTATAGATTCAAATTGCAAAAATAGCACAGAGAGGTTCTATGTACCTCTCACCTCAATTCCCTCAATGGTGGCATTTTATGTGTCTGACAATATCACAACCAGGAAAATGGCATTGGCATGATAAAATAAAATACCTACTTTTAGGGATTCTGTGTAACATTTTGGCGCCCATGTTCTAGCATTCACTTTTACTTTCTGTGGAACTCCCATCTGAGGGAGTTATACACAGAAATACAGGATCTCTTAGTGTCTGAACAAATACCTATTACAGCAAACGAGAGGATCTTGGGTAAAAACTGGATTGTAGAACATTGTTGAGGCTTGAGGTTTAAGTGATACCCTGTCTTCCCTTCCTTCTCTTTGACGCCCATGCAGTTTCACTTCCAAAGAGAATACAACATACACAGAAGTGTTAGACACATGGCTGGGTCTGCCCTGAGGAAGTACACACTGTCTCAAGTTGCTGACCACTTAAATGTCCAGAGCATGCATAAAGAAGCATCCTTTAGGTAGCCATTCATTGTCAGAGCAGAAAATGGAAGAGAGAGAGGGATGGTGACATTTAAAGGCAATAACCCTGTTCCTGGACAAGTATGTAGCCTAATATATTAGTAAGTATTCTGACTTTCAACTTCTCCTCCATTGGGACAGAGAGTTCCAGCTGAGGGAAGATGTGTGGAGAGAAGGGCAGAGGGAGAATGGAGGAGAAGAGAGGGGTTTCTTCATCACAAATCTCATGGAATATCAAAGAGTATTTTATGAATCAATGCACTCAAGACACTCAGCACAGCATTGGGAGCATAGTAGTTGTTCAATAAAAAATAATGTTGTTCTCCTGACTTATATCCTCTTTAAGAAGCTGATCCCAAAATAGTCAAAGAATCCCAATGTTGGAAGGTAACTCAGAAAGTAGCTAGTCCCATCTAGTGCAGACTTTCCTTTTCTGGAATCCTCTCCAGGTTGTCTGACATTCTCTTCTAGACTGACTCATGCTCCTGAAGTGGAACTCCGGGTAGAAGATAGAGTGGGCTGGTTCATTTAGCACCCATCCACGGTCTCCTAACAAATCTTTCTGTGCTGGAGAGGCTGACAAGATAAGAACTACATTTCTGGGACAGCCTTGCAGCTAGGGTTTCATGTAGCTCCTAGATTCTGCAAAGCAGGTGCACTTTCTGAAACCTGGAGGCTGACATGAGTCACCTGATCTCCTACTCTGAGACAGCTGTGGTGATGTTTCTAGCATCCAGTTAGTTACTGAGTCCCAGTTGCCCAGGATGGGCAGTGATGGCAGTGGTGTTTCTGCTAGACAAGACTTGTGATGTGCCGAGCTGCTGTATTTATGGCTGTGTAGCGTTATTCCCAGGAAATCGGATCCCCCCAGAGATTCTGTGAGTGCTGAAATATAATAAATATTTCTTCTCTTGCTTAAGATAGCTAGATTGATTTTATTTTCTAAACAAGGACCCTGATTAATATACCCTTCAAAGGCTCTATATTATCTAAACAATAAAATGTGATATATTCATGTGACAGCCAAGTGTCTACATGATTTACCCCCTGGGACATCTCCTGTCTCATCTCTCACCCCCGCCCACCCCCTGACCTTTCATTTCACATTCTGCCTCAGAGTTTCATGAATATCCCCATTCCATTTTAAGGGAAGTTTGGTTTAGATAAATTTGACTTTTATTGAGCTGCCTCTGCACCCCCAGACTTTATGTCTATTAGTTCTCTGTGTGTCTGTGTGTAAGAAATCATTACTGGACACATTATTTTCCAGTCATTTATCTAATAAGCTTTAGGTTTACAGAACAGTATGGAGTTTACAATTAGGGTGAATAAGAATGGGGAAAAGAAAAGAAAGATGTACACTAGAAATATATAATTTTATATAAGTTCTCTTTGAAACATATCACGGCAAATCAGTCATCAGGAAAATTTTTTTCTTAGGAGAAATGCTGGAGTTCGAACCTGAGTTTTGGCCAAGAGTTGGTCATTTTAAAAGAAAGAAAGAAAACAACCTCTGCAGAAAGGTTTCTAAGCAGAGGGAACAACAAAGGCAAAGACTCTGAGGCAGAACAAAGGTTGTTGTCTGTGAAGAATCAAAGGAAGGTCCTTGTATCTAGACGATAGAGCAGGAGGATGGTGTCCATGGTAAGAGCTACGTTCAGAGAGAAGGGGAGGGACTGGGGAGGTAGAGAATGAGTGAGCAGTAAGAATTTAAATCCTGACGTCCTGAATTAGAATAAACAATATAAATCCCCTCTCACGTGACCATGCTCCGAAATTTTGAAGGTCCCAATCACCTTGGACTTGGGGCCACTCTCAAAGAGAAGCATGGTAGAAGGTGGTTGAATGGCTGCCTGGGTGGGCCAGTGAAACTTGAAGGATCTGGGAGGCCAGAGTGTTTATCCTTGGAGGAGTGACAGTACCGGGAATGAGGCTTGCTGGTTGTTCATCCTCCTAGGAAAAATCTGTTGAGTTTGTGACCGAAATCATTTTATAGGGTCTGGAATGGATTCACCTCCTTTCTCTGAAACACACTGGGAAAATCTACTCTAATAATTCCTCTTCTTTCTCTTCTTCTTTTTCTTTCTCCTTTTCGTTACTAGCTACCTCTGTATTTGTTTCATTGGTATTATACCTAATCACAACTTTGCAAGGAATGCATAATTATCCCCATTTTACAGTTATGGAAACTGAATCTTAAAGAAGCTAAGTAGCATGCGAATGAGTGCAGTTAGTAAGCGTTAGAGTCGGTATGTGAACACACTACCCTTCTGGTCTCAAAGCCTGAGATGTTTTTTCTGTATATCATCATGGCACATTTTCTTTTACATGAGGGACTCTGCATATGCAACTCTTGCTGGTTCGTTATCTTTGATTTCTCCATGCATTCCTATTTCTTACCCAACTGTAAAAACTCAGCTTAGACATCACCGCTCCTAAAAGCCTTTCCTGAAGTCCCCTTAAACCCTAGGTTTTTTAGGCGCCCCTCTATGTGGTCCCTCAGAGTCTCCCCTCTATGTGTGGTCTCAATCTGTCAAAGCATGTATTACATTTAATTAAATTTGTCAATTTACTTACTAGACTGTGAGTTCTTTCAAGGCAATGATTGTGTTCTTAATCTCTGCACCCAAAGCTCAAAACTTTTTGAGCTTTTTCAGTTCATTTCTCTTGAACAAATGTATTCTCTAGAAATTGGAGAGGTAAAGGGGGCAGGAGCCACAAGGTATATACAGAAATGACTTAACTGTGGCCTTCTAAGGGTATCAATCATCTTCTGCTACCACGGTGCTGCAGAGCAAATGGTCTCAAAACAATGGATTAAAACAGCAATTATTTATTGTTTATGAATCTGAGTGTTGGCTGATCTAGGCTGAGCTTGACTCCAAATTGCAGGATTAGTCTAACTCCACTCTGTGTGTCTCTCAGTGTTTGGGGAACAGTGACTCCTGGGCCATGTTCTTTTCCTAGTAATTGCAGAAGCTCAAGAGAGAGATCACATTTCAAGTCTTTGATTACACTGTGTTTGATAACATCCGATTGGCCAAAGCAAGTTACATGATCAGACCCGACGTCGGTGGAAGCAGGAAATGGATATTGTGCCTACTGACAACGGAAGGAAGAGGGGAGTAAATATTTACTTTATAATGCTCCAAAGTAAAAAACTAAAAAAATATAAGTGCATTGATTTACCATTTATTAAGGTTAGGATCTAGACTATAACACATTGGGATCTTCTTTGGTGAGGATTGCTCTCTGTTTGGTGTGTTAGGGAAAAACTTTCACCTGAAACAGAGTAACACATGGTGGAAAATAACTATGATTCACTTTTATTGGGCACCTACTAGGCTGCAGAACCTGCATAGGAATTGCGTAAATATATGGGCTTTGTCCTCAAGACTCCCAGCCTGGAAGGGAGGACTGACACGTAAGCCAACCATTTCTATGCTGTGTAAAGTCTTCCTATTAAGAAAACACTCAGGATTCCAAGGAACAGAAATTCTGACTATGCATCCAGGGAGATGTCCTGAACAAGGCAAAGTCAAAAGGGGATAAATTTAACTTCTCATCCTTTTGAATTTCTTTAAATAACTTTACGGAGAGTTTGTTTTTCTCTGCACCCCCAGTTCTTATCTGACCACCTGGCACAGAATGTGCACTCAGAGCATGGTTATTATAGGATTGGTGGGCGAAAAAATACTTTCAGGACGGCTATGAACTCTCAACATAGCCCTCATTCTTCTCCTTTTACAGATGAAGAAACTAAAACCCAGATGGCTGATGTAACTTTGTAAGGATCACACAAATATTTAATGATGAAGCTGTAAGTAGAACCTGAGGCTTGCGGCCCCCAGTCCAGTGATTTTGTGCTAAAAATTGCATGAAAATTACCTGACTCTAGTTTTCAATGGAATAAAAAATAAATTATACAGCTGGGAGCTGTCTAGCAGTGACTGCAACATGCATAAACTTTGTAAATGTTTGTGGAATTGAACTAGAAATTGGAACGATTCAGAAAGATTCGCTGGTTTATCTAACTTCCCATTTTTCTCTGAGAGGGAAAGTGAGTGCAAGAGCTGGGAAATGACCTTTGCCAAGGTCACGTGGCTCATCAGCCACAGAGCTACAGCAAGAACCCTGAGCCCTTTGCCTCTTGATCCAACACTCCCTTTCCTTATGTTTGCCACTGGGATGTGAATGAGGTCCTGGAGGCTGCATCGGTGGGTAAAGAGGCATGACATTGTTTAAAGCCATTCCATTTTAAGCTCGGTCTGAGGCAGCTGAGTAGGAAAAGATAGTAATTCAAGTTGTCAGGGCCCTTAGAAACCTGCTCTGGGGTGTTGTATTCATAATGGAAAGAACTGTAATGCTTGAATGTGGTTATTCTTGGGCCCATTCTAAAACCAAGAGTGTATATTCTCAGCAGGCTTAATGTAGACAATTACAGTTAAACACAAACCTCCAGATAAGCTAAATTTCCAGGACCTAGTAAATATTTCCATGTTCACAGTTAGTGTCTTCACACTGGGCGCTGTATAAGGAAGAGGGCATAAGGCATAAGGCAGAGGGGAGTGATAAAGCAACTGCAGACTCTGTTCCTTTACCATCATCTCTGGTCCTTGTCTTCCTGTGTCACCTGTAACTTCGGGTGGCACAGAAAACACTCCCCAAATTCTCTAATGGTGTATAGCCAGCCTGAGCCACTCACTCTGTGATTTCTTTCTCTGCAAACTTATTTTAGTCCCAAAGGACCTTCCAAAGGGAAAGACACTTAATCGATAGGAGGCTCTAATGAGCCTCATTTGCCAATGCAGCTATGTGGGAGGGAAGAAAGCAAATCACAAATAGGAAGAAGCCTTATCTTCTCTCTAGCTCCACACAGGGAGCTAGCTATCTTATGCCCTTTTCTGCATCTTCAGCTCTTTCCTTAATTCATATGAGTGCTTTTCCTTTCTAGAGAGAGAAGAGAGAAAAATAGATACTATAACAACATTGAATTCATCCCAATTTTTCAGCAGATTATAAACCTAAAGCCTTACAAAATGAGTGTATCTGCAAAGAGCCAGTTTATTCAGCTGATCTTTTCACTTTCAGATGAGAAACTGAGTTCTAGAAAGAATAAGTAGCTTGGACATAGTCTTCCTATAAGCTTAGTGCAAAGCAGTGTTTAGGTCTCAGTGTTTCTGCATCTATGGGCTCTTTGCCCCACACTTAGCTGATGTCAAATTTCCCTAGATTATTCCAGTGACATTAATAAATATATGGGTTTATACTTCTCTTCCAGAAATGCTTTCAGAGTAATTTCATAAGACACACATGAAACCCTTCCCATTGTATCCATAGTGCTTATTTCACCCCAAAGACACTTGACCACCCAAGTTATTCATTAACTGTGCTTCTGAGAAACTTGTCTTTTTGCTCCTCCAATATCAAATGCATCTTCGAGATAAAGAGGTTTGAGGCCATGGAAGGATATTTGAATCCATGTTCTGAAGACTCAGAGGAGCCCCCCAGTCGTGATAAGGAAGTGGCTTCCTTTGGAATTATCTCCAGTTCTGCTGGGGCCAGCTTTCCCTTTAGCATTAGCAAGTCCTGGGTATGAAGCTCAGTGCTGTGAATTTATTTTAACTTTTTATTTTATATTGGAGTAGAGTTGATTTACAATGTGTTAGTTTCAGGTGTACAGGAAAGTGATTCAGTTATACATGTACATGTATCTATTCTTTTTCAAATTCTTTTCCCATTTAGGTTGTTACATAATATTGAGCAGAGTTCCCTGTGCTTGTGGATTCTGGGCAAAGTACTATTCTGCCTCTCAATTCTCTGGTCTGAACCATGGAGGTCATGATAGCCCCTCAAAGAGTTGATATGACGGTTACTACGTTATCTGCCCATCTTCCCCATTCGTTAATCATTAAAGGCGGTGGGTGTACAAATTCATTTTTATCATGCTACTGACTGGCACTGCCTTACAAAGGGTAGGCATTTATATTAGTATACAATTTGGGGCTATAATTAATAGAAACTGCCTTCTGCTGGTTTAAGCAACTTGAGGCATTTATTATAAATGTTAGGGCTCATTCATGCAACCTAGGGGTGGTACATAGCTGAGCTTCAGGAGCTTGGGAACATCAGACAGCCCAAGAGGACAGCTATGAAAGGAACTCTTTCCCATGAGCCCCTACTCGTTTGGAGGCCTTAGCATTGCTTCTGTTCCTTTGTGACTTTCCCCTCTGCTGTGATAGGGCCATGTAATTCTCTCTTATTCTTCTAGCCTGATGATCTCTGTATATATTCCTATGGCCTCCACAGAGATCAAGTTTCTTGTCAAGCTTCTACTTCCCACCTTTAGGGGGAATGAGTACAAACCAGGTTGGATAGACCCTAGGACAGTGACAGGCAGTAGTGTTTCAGGGGTGTTGTTAGGTTAGTGCATGTTCTGTGGTCTAGATTAGGTGTGACTATTTCCCGTTTTCTTTTTCTCTTCGGTATTGCTTTTATACGCACACGAGAGATCAAGACACTTGGGGCTGCTGAACCGACTCTGGCTTTCTCATTTGTGCACACTCTCTGCCATTGCCTTGGTGTATCCTTTAAAGCTTGCCGCTGGGTCCAGGTCTACTGCCTCAGCCAGACCAGGATTGCAGCAGACGGCTCTCCATTTTCATCTGATGCACCAAGATAAACTCTCTGGCTGCATTGCACCTGCGAGGCCGTCAGGAGCAGCAGATGGTGTTCAGTTTTGCCTCTCTTCACATCAGAATAGTGAGACCTGAGTTTCTAGCTTAATCATTATGGAAAAATGCCCTAACTTGCCTTATGAAAAACTTTTGTTCAGCAAAATGTAGGCCTTCCTGGTATAGACAAAACAAGGTTTAAACCAAATGGTTAACTTAGTTGAGTTTACTGATTTCTACCTGGGGCTTGAAACATGAGCACTGCATAATAAGTAAAGCTTAATTTATCATGCTCTACGTATATTTCCTTTCCAGTAATGGAAGTGGTGGAGCCAGAAAAAAACAGGTTATTTCTAAATCCCTGGCCAGAATACCAATAGAGTACCATTTTAATCACATCCCATATCATTATCCACATCATCCTCCATCAGAACAAATATCACAGTAACATTTTACTAGTCTTCCATTGAATTTTGAACTCTCTATTGCCTAGTGTATTTTCTGGAAAAACATGTGTTCAAGAAATGTTGAATGTAATGGTGAATAAGTGAATAAATGAATAAAATTACCTAATTACCAGGATTTTTTTTTTTTTTTTTTTTGGAACATGCCAATATGGCTTACTGGAAAAATTTTAACTCAGTGATCCAATGTTCAGGAATGTGTAATCATGTTTGTATTTGATGTTTGTTTTGAATATCACATTCATATATTAGAAATTTAAAAATGGGGAAAGAACACAGAACAACTGAAAGAAATGAGGAAGCATTTTAAATTTATCAAGAGATAATGATCGATGCTTCATTTTTATTAAAATATTCTATCTATCTATCTATCTATCTATCTATCTATCTATCTATCTATCTATCTATTTCTCTATCATCGATCTACTTACCTATTTCTCTATCTATCCATCCAGCTAGCTAATTGGAGAACCTCATTTAGATTAAAAGATGTAGACACACAAAGGGCCCAACATCTTGCATGAGATCCAGCCCGGGCAAAACTCAGAACTCAAGGATGTGGGTCTTTATATCTCTCTGATGACTACTTCTCATGTGTTTTCAAGCCCCTAACATTGACAGTATATCACATTAGCTCATAATAAACATGTTTTGAGCTCCTTTCTCATAGTCCAAGGGAAGTGAATGGCCTCCCTTTAATTTCTGTAGCCTTCTAAGACGATGTCTTCGTATTTGCCTCTGTTCTGATATCCTGAGCCCTCTGAGCTCTTGAGTTTACGGCTTCTACCTCTCCTTTAGTTTCAAGGAACTAAAGAGAGGAGGCAATGTGGAAGATGAGTCTCTTGTCTTGGTTTCCTCCAAGATACTAGTAACACATAGCAGGTCTTTCCTGAAGCTTGAGTGATTAGAGGGTGTCTATGTCTCAACACAGAAAAAAAAGAATACTGTAAAGTTGTGTATTAGATAACTACACCCTTAAACTTAACTTCATCATTTCTATGAGTAAAGCATTTCATCAGCTGACCCTTCTCTCCGTGGTCTAACCTCCGGTCACGGTGAGCCCTTCATTTTCTTCTTCCCGTAATCCATCTAAGCTCTCTCTCTCCCTCTCTCTCTCTCTCTTTTTTCAATCAGGGTTTTCTCACCTCCCTTTCCAGCATCTTTTGGTCAAAGGATTTCTATGTATATCTCTGTGTGGGCAGTATGTAGGAGTGGTGAAGCATCTGGAGCCAGAACACTTGGGTTTGCATTCCTGCTCTGCCATTATTCTGGGGACCTCGGGAAAGCTGGTAATCAATTTATGATTAATCTTCTACATCTATCCAGTGGGAATACTAAAAATAACCTAGTTCATATGATTATGAAAATTAAAGGAATTTTATTGCATATAAACATATAGAGATTGGTTCAAGATGGCAGAGTAGAAGGACGTGCTCTCACTCCCTCTTGCAAGAACACCAGAATCACAACTAACTGCTAAACAATCATCAACAGAAAGACACTGGAACTCACCAAAAAAGATACCCCATATCCAAAGACAAAGGAGAAGCCAAAATGAGACGGTAGGAGGGGCACAATCACAATAAAATCAAATCCCATAATTGCTGGGTGGGTGACTCACAGACTGGAGAACACTTATACCACAGAAGTCCACCCACTGGAGTGAAGGTTCTGAGCCCCATGTCAGGCTTCCCAATCTGGGGGTCTGGCAATGGGAGAAGGAATTCCTAGAGAATCAGACTTTGAAGGCTAGAGGGATTTGACTGCAGGACTTTGACAGGACTGTGGGAAACAGAGACTCCACTCTTGGAGGGCACACACAAAGTAGTGTGTGCATCGGGACCCAGGGGAAGGAGCAGTGACCCTATAGGAGACTGAACCAGACCTACCTGCTAGTGTTGGAGGGTCTCCTGCAGAGGTGGGGGGGTGGCTGTGGCTCACTGTGAGGACAAGGACACTGGCAGCAGAAGTTCTGGTAAGTACTCCTTGGCATGAGCCCTCCCAGAGCCTGCCATTAGCCCCACCAAAGAGCCCGCATAGACTCCAGTGTTGGGTCGCCTCAGGCCAAACAACCAACAGGGAGGGAACCCAGCCCCACCCATCAGCAGACAAGTGGATTAAAGTTTTACTGAGCTCTGCCCACCAAAGCAACAGCAAGCTCTACCAACCTCCAGTCCCTCCCATCAGGAAACTTGCACAAACCTCTTAGATAGCCTCATCCAACAGAGGGCAGACAGCAGAAGCAAGAAGATCTACAATCCTGCATTCTGTGGAACAAAAACCACATTCACAGAAAGACAGACAAGATGAAAAGGCAGAGGGCTATGTACCAGATGAAGGAAAACCCCAGAAAAACAACTAAATGAAGTGGAGATAGGCAACGCTACAGAAAAAGAATTCAGAATAATGATAGTGAAGATGATCCAGGACCTCGGAAAAAGAATGGAGGCAAAGAGCGAGAAGATGCAAGAAATGTTTAACAAAGATCTAGAAGAATTAAAGAACAAACAAACAGAGATGAACAATACAATAACTGAAATGAAAACTACACTAGAAGGAATCAATAGCAGAATAACTGAGGCAGAAGAATGGATAAGTGACCTGGAAGACGGAATGGTGGAATTCACTGCCATGGAACAGAATAAAGAAAAAAGAATGAAAAGAAATGAAGATAGCCTAAGAGACCTCTGGGACAACATTAAACGCCACAACATTCGCATTATAGGGGTCCCAGAAGGAGAAGAGAGAGAGAAAGGACCAGAGAAAATATTTGAAGAGATTATAGTCGAAAACGTCCCTAACATGGGAAAGGAAATAGCCACCCATGTCCAGGAAGTGCAGAGAGTCCCATACAGGATAAACCAAGGAGAAACATGCTGAGACACATAGTAATCAAATTGGAAAAAATTAAAGACAAAGAAAAATTATTGAAAGCAGTAAGGGAAAAATGACAAATAACATACAAAGGAACTCCCATAAGGTTAACAGCTGATTTCTCAGCAGAAACTCTACAAGCCAGAAGGGAGTGGCATGATATACTTAAAGTGATGAAAGGGAAGAACCTACAACCAAGACTACTCTACCCGGCAAGGATCTCATTCAGATTTGATGGAGAAGTCAAAAGTTTTACAGGCAAGCAAAAGCTAAGAGAATTCAGCACCACCAAACCAGCTCTACAACAAATGCTAAAGGAACTTCTCTAAGTGGGCAACACAAGAGAAGAAAAGGACCTACAAAAACAAACCCAAAACAATTAAGAAAATGGTCATAGGAACATACATATCGATAATTACCTTAAACGTGAATGGATTAAATGCTCCAACGAAAAGACACAGGCTTGCTGAATGGATACAAAAACAAGACCCATATATATGCTGTCTACAAGAGACCCACTTCAGACCTAGGGACACATTCAGACTGAAAGGGAGGGGATGGAAAAAGATATTCCATGCAAATGGAAATCAAAAGAAAGCTGGAGTAGCAATACTCATATCAGATAAAATAGACTTTAAAATAAAAATGTTACAAGAGACAAAGAAGGACACTACATAATGATCAAGGGATCAATCCAAGAAGAAGATATAACAATTATAAATATATATGCACCCAACATAGGAGCACCTCAATACATAAGGCAACTGCTAACAGCTCTAAAAGAGGAAATCGACAGTAACACAATAATAGTGGGGGACTTTAACACCTCAGTTACACCAATGGACAGATCATCCAAACAGAAAATTAATAAGGAAACACAAGCTTTAAATGATACAATAGACCAGATAGATTGAATTGATATTTATAGGACATTCCATCCAAAAAGAGCAGATTACACTTTCTTCTCAAGTGCACACGGAACATTCTCCAGGATGGATCACATCCTGGGTCACAAATCAAGCCTCAGTAAATTTAACAAAATTGAAATCATATCAAGCATCTTTTCTGACCACAACACTATGAGATTAGGAATCAATTACAGGGAAAAAAACATAAAAAACACAAACACATGGAGGTAAACAATATGTTACTAAATAACCAAGAGATCACTGAAGAAATCAAAGAGGAAGTCAAAAAATACCTAGAGACAAATGATAATGAAAACAGGACGATCCAAAACCTATGGGATGCAGCAAAAGCAGTTCTAAGAGGGAAGTTTATAGACATAGAGTTGTCTATAAACATAGAGTTGTCTATATAAGCCTACCTCAAGAACCAAGAAAAATCTCAAATAAACAATCTAACCTTACACCTAAAGGAACTAGAGAAAGAACAAACAAAACCCAAACTTAGCAGAAGGAAAGAAATCATAAAGATCAGAGCAGAAATAAATGAAATAGAAACAAAGAAAACAATAGCAAAGATCAATAAAACTAAAAGCACCAATGTAAAAAGAAGGAAAAAAATTGATGCATTAGATTTCATCAAAATTTAAAACTTGTGTGTTGCAAATGATGCTATCAAGGAAGTGAAAATATGACCTGCAGAATTTGTGAATATATTTGTAAATCTTATACATGGTAAGAGACTTGCATCCAGGATTTGTAAATAATTCTTACAACTCAATACTAAAGATATAAATAACACAATTAAAAATGGGCAAAGCATCTGAGTAGACATTTCTCCAAAAAAAGATATATCAGGCCAGGAAGCACATAAAATATGTTCGACATCATTAATCACCAGGGGAATGCAAATAAAAAATTACAATGGGATACCACTTCACACCCACTATGATAGCTATAATCAAAAGAATAGACAATAGCAAGTGTTAGAGAGAATGAACAGAAATTTGAACTTTCATATGTTACTGATAAAAATGTAAAATGGAGCAGCCACTTTGAGAAACAGTTTAGCAGTACCTCAACATATTAAACATGATTTTATCATATGACCCAGCAATTCTACTTCTAGGTATATGCTCAAGTGATTAAAATCATATGTCCACACTATTACATGTACACACATTTTCATAGCATCATTATTCACAGTAGTCAATAACAGAAACAATACAAATGTCCATCAACTGATGAATGGGTGAATAAATGTGGTATATGCATACAATAATATATTAATGAGCAATAAAAAGAAATAAAGTTCTGATGCATGCTACAACACGGATGAACCTTTAAAACATGTTGCTATATTAAAGAAGTAAGTTACAAAAGACCACATGTTGTATGATACATTTATATGAAATATCCAGAATAGGAAAATCTATAGAAACAGAAAATAGATTAGAGATTTCCTAGGGCAGAATGAGGGGGTGATGTAAAAATTGAAGATTGACTGCTAGTGCACCCAGAGTTTCTTTTGGGGTTAGTGAAAGGTTCTGAAATTATATTGCTATGGTGGTTACAAAACTCTGAGTATTCTGTAAACCACTTTAAATGGGTGAAATGTTTGGTATATGAATTACATCTCAATAAAAAGTTAAGGAAAAAAAGGCAGAGAAAGGAAAGACTGAACATGCGTGGTATTCAAAGGATCTGAGAAGTTTATTGCTTCAAGGATTTAGTAGATGTTTCTACTGTTTATGATTATCTGGTTCTATTCGGCTGGAGACCCAGGGGTATCATAGTTTTCTACTCCTTGGCCATGAGCAGGGCCATGTGACTAGTTCCGGTCAATTAGTTGTGAGAATGAAGGTTACATATTACTTCCAGATCAACCATTAAATTTCAGTGTGAGATCCTTCAGCAGACTCTTCCCCTGCTACATCAACCAAGGAGACTATGTCCCAAAGGGTGCAGCTATAGGCTGATGAAGGTTTTTAGAGCCTAGTTCACTGGATATGAAGATTCACTCAGACCCACAACAAAATTTGCATGACATTTTCAAGAAATACACTTTCACGTGTGTGTGTTGAATCACTGAAATATGAGAATTGTTTGTTATTGCAGCATAATTTATAAGATCTGACTAATACAAGGGCAAATAGCAAGGGGAAAGCCTGGAGATAAATAATTATTGACTTGCTTGTTTGCAACCCCAGAGACCTAGCATGAAGCATGTACAAATTTGCCTAACATTTTGGCTAGTGGAAAAGTGGCTATTAAAATCTCTCCCTCCTGGAATCTGTTGGGTCTTCTGAGGACCAGTGCAGCCTGATTTTAGTTGGCTGAGGGTGCATTTTATACAATTTGAGACTAAGAGGAATGGTGTCATATATATATTTCTTGATTCCAAAGGGCTAAAGTTTATCACATCTAGTAAGTCTCTATTTTCTATTTTCACAGTTTTTTAAAAAATCTTTCCTTTAATCAATGGACAAAGGTTTGTGACAGATGGGGATTAGTTTGTATCAAAGATCTACATTTGCTGAATGTGAATTGAGACAAAAAACTGAATCTTTCTAAGATTCATCCCCTTGTTCTGTATAATAAAGATAATAATGGCTATTTCATAGTATTTGTGGGGAAGTCAAATAAAGTTCATGGTAGACACTCAATAAAAGGCATATGGTAAAAATAATGATGATGACGATGACGATGGTGATGGTGCTAATGACGATAGTTTTAGTATGAGAGAAATAGGGCAAAAACAAACAAATGCTTGGCAATGGAATAAGTACAGACATTAAAACCATACAGAACCAGACTCAAATCTTAAGACCTCAATTCTAGCTAGGTAACTTTGAGTGATCGTTTAAGTGTTCTAACTCTCTGTGTTTTTATCTCTGAAATGGGGAATTTTTTTTATTTTATACAATTTTTAAAGATTACTTTCCATTTACGGTTATTACAAAAGACTGGCTACATTCCACGTGTTGTACAGTACATCCTTGAGCCTATCTTACACCCCATAGTTTGTGCCTCCCCCATTCCCATCCCCATATTGCCCCTCCCCTTTCCTTCTCCCGACTGGTAACCACTAGTTTGTTCTCTATATCTGTGAGTCTGCTTCTTTTATGTTGTATTCACTAGTTTGTTGTATTTTTTAGATTCCACATATAAATGATATCATAGAGCATTTATCTTTTTCTGTCTGACTTATGAAATAGGGAATGTTGATAATAACATCTACCTCATAAATTTGTTTTGAGAATTAGGAAGAACATATAAAAATACCATTCTCTGTATAGGTAGGTAGGTAGATAGATAATAGATGATAGATACAAATAGATTGGTATACATACATATGTATAATCTGCACATAATGTATATACATATAATTGTAATCATATACATATAATTGTTCACAGTACTTTTACTCATAAGTGTGCTTTGTTTAGGGAAATGGTCATCAGAGGACAAGTTCTTTTTTGTAAGGTGTATGTGCATTAGGAGTTTTTGTTTATCATTTTTCTCATCCCATGTTCCTGATATTACTGGTGAGAGAAGAGAGAATGCCTTGCTGTGCATCAGGTGCTTCATTCAAATGTCATGGCCACTATACCAGGTTCCATTTAATAAATTACTGTTAAGGGTACACTGAATGGCATCACAGTACCTTCAAATCCATTAAGAGGTAATTTACTAATTCTACAGGAGGATGGATCAGGGATAACATTGGCATTACCTGTGTCCCTGGAGTTCAGGACTTCTCCCAACATTCATTTCATCCAATTAATCCAGATAGCTATTATCCCCATTGTACAAATGGATAAACTCACCATAAGATCAGTGAGAATGTGTCAGGTCCCACTAGGAGGCTATGTTGCTACCCGATATAGAATCCAAGTGGCCTTAACTTCTGTCTCTGTTCTTACTATCAGACACCTTAGGCTGTCCAGCCATGCTCTTTGTAAAAGTCCAAGACAAATTTGAACGAACACAAAACAAACTGATGCTTGGAATTACACTGTTAGTTACTCTAAATACATTAAGCCTTAAAGTGGGGGACCAGGATAGAAAAGGAAAAATGTAATCCTAGAAATGGTCCCCATGTAAATAACACTCTGAAATTTACAAATCATTTACACGTAACTCTCTCCTCATTTATCCTTCAAAAGAATTTATAGTTTAATCAAGTCTTCTGTTTTTACAAATGAGAAATCTGAAGCTTGAGCTTGGTGATGTCTGTAAGGTGACACTCCTAGGAATTTTAGGAAAGTCAATATCTTGAGGCAAGTATTAGATAATCTAGTTTAGTTTTTAGATGTTCCAATTGCCCGTATTAATCAAATCCAAAACTCACCTTGACTAATTCCTCATCAGGCTCTTTTCTTTCCAATGACATTTCTTTTCACTTTCTTCTCATTCACTACTCTCTGGACAGATCAGTTTTATTGCTGTTTCTACAGAGAACCAAAGTTACACCTTAAGGAATTTATACTTTTAAAAAAAATTGAGGTAATATTGGTTTATAGCATTATACAAATTTCATGTGTACAATGTTATATTTGACGTCTGAATACAGTACAGGTTGCTCACCAGCAAAAATTTAGTTTTCATCCATCACCATACAGTGATCCTCTTTTCCTATTTTGCTCTCCCCACAGCCTCTTCCCCTCTGGTAGTCACTACTCTGTATCTACATGTTTGTGTTTGTCTGATTTGGTTTGTTCATTTATTTTGCTTTTTCAAAAATACAGGTTCCACATATGAGTGAAATCATATTGTATTGGTCTTTCTTAATCTGGCTTATTTCACTTAGCATAACACCCTCAAGGTACATCCATGTTTTCACAAGTGGCAAGATTTCACCTTTTTTAATAGATGAGTGGTATTCCATTTTATATATATATATATATATATATATATGCCTCTGCCTACTTTTTAATCAGGTTGTTTGTTTTTCTGTTGTTGAGTTGTATGAGATATTTATTTATATTTTGGATATTAACTCCTTACTGGATACATGATTTGCAAATATCTTCTCCCATTCTCTAAATTGTCTTTTCATTTTGTTGATGATTTCCTTTGCTGTGCAGAAGCTTTTTATTTAATGTAGTCCCATTCCCATTTGTTTATCTTTGCTTTTAGTTCTCTTGCCTGAGGAGACATATCCAGAAAGACATTGCTAAGAACAATGTCAAAGAGCATACTGCCTGTTTTCTTATAGGAGTTTTATGGTTTCAAGTCTTACATTCAAGTTTTAAATCCATTTTGAGTTGATTTTTGTATATGGTGTGAGATAGTGATCTAATTTTATTTTTTTTAATACGTGGCTCTCTAGTTTTACCAACACCTTTTATTGAAGAGACTATCCTTCCCCCGTTGTATGTTCTTTGTTCTTTTGTTGTAAATTAATTGCCCATATATCTGTGGGTTCATTTCTGGGCTCTCAATTCTGTTCCATTCATCTATGTGTCTGTTTTTCTGCCAATACCATGCTCTTTTCATTATTATAGCTTTGTAACATACTTTGAAATTGGGAAGTGTGATACTTCCAGCTTTGTTCATTTGACAAGATTCAACCCCATTTATGTAAACATTTTCCATAAAATTATTATAGAAGGAATGTACCTCAACATAATAAAAGCCATATATGACAAACTCAGAGCTAACATCATATTCAATGCTAAGAAACCGAAAGATATTCCTCTAAGGTCAGGAACAAGATGAGGATACCCACTCTGGTCACTCTGATTCAACACAGTATTGAAAGTACTAGTCAGAGCAGTTAGGCAAGAAAAAGAAATAAAAAGGAAAGGACAAAGTAAAACTCTCACTATATGCAGATGACAAGATTTTATATACAGAGAACTCTAAAAGCTCCACCAAATAACTATTAGTAATAATAAACAAATACAGTAAAATTACAGGGTAAAAAATCAATATACAAAAGTGTACTTTGTTTCTCTACACTAACAATGAACCAGCAGAAAGAAAAATTAAGAGAACAATCCCACTTATAATCACAACAAAAAGAATACCTAGGAAAAATTTTAATCAAAGAGGTGAAAGACCTGTAATTATAAGACATTGTTGAAAGAAACTGAAGAAGATACAAAGAAATGGAAAGATATTCCATGCTCATGGAATGGAAGAATTAACATGGTTAAAATGTCATATTACCTAAAGCAATCTACAGGTTCAGTGCAATCCCTATCAAAATCCTGTGACATTTTTCACAGAAATAGAACAAAAAAATCCTAAAATGTATGTAGAACAACACAAGATCCTGACTAGCCAAAGCAATCCTGAGAAAAAAGAACCAAAGGCATTTACGTTTCATTTTTCCTCCTCCTGGAAACTTCTTCCTCTAGATCTTCCTCTAGGAGTAGATGGCTACTCCTTAGCACTCTCAGAGTTCAGATTACACATTACCTTTTTGGACCAGACTTCCTTGCCTACCTCACCTAAAGCTGTTCCTCTAGAAACTTGTGCGTATTACAACATTCCTCTCTCTTTTTGAGTTTGGTCTTTATAACAGACTTTTCTATCCTGTTTATTCATTTATCCTCTGCCTCTCTCTGCTAGAATTTCACTCCAAGAGAGCAGGCACATTGCCTACTTTATTCACCATCATATTCTCAGTATGTAAAACAGTACCTGATACATAATAGATGACAAATATTTACTGAGTGAATGAAAGGGTACGTTGACTTTTAGGGGTGAAAAGCCAAGAATAGTTGTCTTTGTAAAATATAGGAGAATTAATAAACTTATGTTTAGTGTCAGGGGTCAGAAACAGACTTGATGAATGAGGTTCTAGAGTGGTAATAGAGTTTAACTCTCCCAAAAGAAAGAACTTTATAAGGTATTGTATATCCCTATCAAAGAAATAGGCTGTCCTATACAGTGGTTAGTTAATGATGGATGAAATGTTAAAGGAGAGGAGAGACAAGCATCCTCAAATGCAGGGTTGCCCATATCAGGCAGTGGTTATACCAAGGTGGTCTCTATTCTACTTTCTCACTTCTGGAGCCTGTAACTCTAAAGGGGCGTTTTGTATAGAGAATGTTGTTTTATGGGACAAAGGCAAATAAGTAGGCAAACTTGCTAATTGTACGTTATTATTTTTCACTAAAATCATACAGATCATAAGATCGCACGTGGGAATTGCATATGATCTTCTTTGCAAATGCCTTATGCTGAAAGGGAAATTTTTAACAGCATATTAGATTTTAATTTACAGTAAATATGCAATTACCCTCAATTAATCAGTGGTTTCAGTTGCAAGTAACCAAAAATCTGAATAAAAATGGCTTAAACAAATAAGGGCTTATAATATCCATATAAGTGGAAGTCTGGGCACAGTCAGTTCCTGGCACTGATTTGACATTTGCGTCACTGAAGCGTCACATTTGTCTTTCTGTCCATTCCTGTGTCTTCTAGATGGCCAGCTCTGCCTCTCAAGCTGTCTCACAAAGAATAAGCTGCTAACACGCTCTGAGCATTAGAGTCTCACGTGTAAAATATTAAAAATAATAATGGTACCTCTTTTACTGCATTGTTACTAGAAATAAAAAACTAATGTATGACCAGGGCTTTGCACTGGTCTTTGCCTTCAAGGGCTCTACCATTTCACCAACTTTTATGATCACTCCACTCCCCTTACATTTAACTTCTCTCTCAGCACACCTGTCTCACCTTTTGTTTACACTCAGCTCTTTGCTTTATGGTGTAGGTCTGGTCATCCTCCTGCAGAAGTTTTTTCTGAAAAACCCACAGTATTCATCCTTCCAGGTCCTGCCCCTTCCCCTCCAACATGCCCAAACTTTACTTATAGCTCTGAATATCCTCAGTCTTGGGAAATGATTACTTATTTAAAACAAGCGGCTTCAATGTCAGTTCAGTTCAAGTCACTAAGTGTTTATGGTGTAACCACTACCTGTGAGGCACAGGGAAACTTCTGTGAAGCCCCCTTCCAATGCCTGTGAGTAAAGTCAGTCACTCACACTTTTGAGTTCTAGGAATAAGTCGTAGGTTGGGCTTTCTAGAAGCAGATGATAACCTGAAACTGTGTGGGGCAAATGTTAATCAGGGATCATTGCCATGAAAGGAAGGGGTGGGGAAAGCGGAACTGTACAGAGAAAGAAGTCAAATTGTGTTGCAGCCAGACAGAGCTTCAGCCAGTCTAAACTGAGTAACGCTAGGCAGGATCATCCCGTGCTGAACCAAAACGGCGGGAACTTTTTATGCCTCCCTCATTCAGTCACTAAGTGATGCTCAAAGGACATGATCTCAGCAAGGCAGGTCTGAAGGTGTCGACAGCTGGAGACTGTCTCCTGACCACACTCCCTGCAGCTGGGCTACTTCTCATAAAGTATTGCCCCCAAGCTGGCACTTTATCTTTGCCATGAGCAGGATATCTCTATGCTCTTTCAGGCTGGCATCTTCTGGGTGGGAGAGTATGTGGTATGAACAGTGAATTCCATTGCCTTGTTCCTACTTTCATACCTCCTTTGCTGTAAAGTGAGTCCCCTAGCAACATTATGTGGGACTCCATGCTGGTGGATCAAAAGTCCTCAGATAGTGAGTGCTGACTGAGGCCCTCAGGGAGGTAAGGAAAAATCCTGAAAGTACCTGAAACAGAGGTATACTCTAACGTGGACAAACTATTGGCCCTTCCAGGAGAGAAGTTAATGTAGTTAATTTTCTACCAAGTGGTTGGATCTCCTAATGGAACTGTGCCATATAAGGACTGAAATTTTGCCTCTGTTCATCGCATGTTGGACAATCAATAGTGAGAGCAGCTAGATCAGCCCTGGTGAGTGGGAGTTCATGGTGTTAAGACCATGGGTAGCCTTCATCTATTCAAATGTGGTCATGTGGCCAATATGACAAAACGGAGTGGCTGATGCCAGAGGCTGAATAACATCAACTACTGGACGCATTGTGTTTCCTTACCTATTTGGCATCTTTTCAGAGGTTGATGCTCTCTTGTGAGCAGTAATATATAACAAAATATCATACTTCATGTTTACTCCATCCACGTGTATCTCTGTAGTCCGTCTCGTCCCTGATCCTTCTTCAATCTTTTATGACCAGATTCACCACTGCCAATGAGTGTGTGTGTGTGTGTGTGTGATTCACCACTGCCAATGAGTGTGTGTGTGTGTATATATACACATACATATACATACTATATTTAATCTCAACCCGAGTGTCCTTCCACTCACAGTAAATGATGATGTGCACTACTCAAAACTTTGCTCATTGGAAGGATTGTTCCTCATCACTGACTTTCAGTGAAATCTTTGCATGAGGCTACAGTGAATTTTCCACTCACTTTAGCTTGCACTGCCATTCTATACTAGCAAATCCATAAACTATGCTTGGGATTTTTCCTTCTCCTCCTTTATTGGGTTAAGTGGACTCAACCATACATAGTGGTGAACTGATGGAGCAGTGCTCTTTTCAGGAGAGACGGATGTCATAGGTGTGGAGGCTGACTTTTCATGCTGTTTGCTTATGCTCTGTGTCCCACTCAGGCTCAATCCTGGAGGTAAAACTTTTATCTTATAGTGAATGGTGGTTGGGCTTGCCTGGCTTCATTTCCTAGTGTATCTGACAGAAGCCAGTTTGTAATGGGCAGTTTTGGCCCAGACTCTCATTTAATGTGCTACAGTCAGATGTTTTGTCTCCATGTGGACTTGTTTCTCAAAAGCTTATAATTATTTGCTGCAGGTGGTTTGAATTTGTTCCTGAATTCTAGTGGCTTGTGTTGTATTTTTCTCATTGGATTTTGCCAAAACACCCCATGGCATATTTTCCCTCCACTGACATTGCCAATACCACAGGGTATGCCAGATCATATGGCCCAAGCAACAGGGCTCCTTACACATCAGCCTGGACCTGCTGCAGTAACCCTTTCCTTCTCTAGGTCCCACTTAAAGTTGATAGTTTTCTGTGTCACCCAGAAGATGAGCCAAAGAAACATTTCTAGGTATGAACCCTGTCATATTTCAGAACCCAAAGAGGCCCACCAGGAGTGGCGATTTCTTCTTCATAGTGGGAGGTGTGAGATGCAGTAATTTATCTTTTACTCTGGAGGCCATGTTCCCAAAACATGATCTCATGCCCTCCTGACAATCTGACCCTTAAAAGTGTAGTTATGTCTAGCCTCCAAATCTCTGTGGGGCTTATTTCCCACCCCTGAGGCATATGTGTCTTACTACCCTCCGGCTTGTTAGCCATTGTTTGCTCATCCAGCACCATCAACCTGGTGTCATCAGTGTTATGGATTGAAATGATGTTTGGCAGAATATCCAGAAAGTCCAGGTCACTTTGAACTTCATTATTATGGCAGTGAGCAGGATAGTTAACATAGTCCCAGGGCAAAACTCCGCGTGGGGTGTGTGTGTGTGTGTGTGTGTGTGTGTGTGTGTGTGTGATTTCATGCAAATGCAAACTGTTATGATATACCTTCTGATAAGGTAGGAAAGAACACAATATCAAAATCCACATGCCGCCTATTTAAGGATGTCTTGATCTGCTCTATCACAGATAGTGTGTCTCACATGGTGACTCCAGTTGGGGCTGTTCTTGGCTGAGCTATTGATCTGCTCTATCACAGATAGTAGGTCTCGCATGGTGACTCCAGTTGGGGCTGTTCTTGGTTGAGCTATTGATCTGCTCTATCACAGATAGTAGGTCTCGCATGGTGACTCCAGTTGGGGCTGTTCTTGGTTGAGCTATTGATCTGCTCTATCACAGATAGTAGGTCTCGCATGGTGACTCCAGTTGGGGCTGTTCTTGGTTGAGCTATTGATCTGCTCTATCACAGATAGTGTGTCTCGCATGGTGACTCCAGTTGGGGCTTGGCTCTTGGTTGAGCTGCCAGTAGCCTTCGGTTATCCTCCAGAATTCTTCCAGTTTCTATGTTGTGCATCCCAGTTAATTAAAGAAGGGTATCACAGGGATCATCACACTCCTGTATCGTTTCAGTCCTTTAGAGTGGTACTCATCTTGCTTTCCCCTTAGGGTGCGATACTTTTTCTAATTTACTACCTTGGATGGGAGGAAGAGGACATTGGTAATTTCAGTTTCCCACTGGCATTCTCCACTATGATAGCTTTACCCCACGGCCCGCGGTCACAATATAGAGATTGTGTCAACTGCCAAACATGTCGATCCCAATTCCAGGGACCAGAGAAATGACCACTGGGCGGTCTTCTGGATGCCTTGGACACTGTAAGCTGAATGTTGCCCAGGACTTAAGGACATCACCTGACACCCGTAGGACCCTACTCTAACAAAGGAACCATCATGATGGTTAGTTTTGTCTGTCAATTTGGCCAGGTGATAGGACCTAGTTATTTAACTAAACAATAATTTAGGTATTACTGTGAAGATATTTTACAGATGTCATTAACATCTACAATCAGTTCATTTTAAGTACAGGAGATGGGTACTATTTCCTCCATATGTCTGTCTCAAATGACTAATACACAGTACTCACTGGTTGATTCCTTTCCCCTATGCAACCTAATTCACCAGTAACATTTTTAACAACTGGACCACAGCTTTATGTTAGGAACCATCTGTACTTCACCTTCTACTAGTATTGGGCCCTCCTTGCCAGCCAGGCGGTGAGTGATCCTGCTTCAAAATTCTACCTTACCACCTGCTTTCTTGCATCACTCTCGGTACCAACAGTCACAGATTGAGTTCACTGAAAGCAAATGCTGAGATGGTATTTGGAGTGTAAAATGTTCATTAGAGATAAAGATCTGCGAAAGAAATGAGAATCGAGGAAGCAGGATTAGATAGAGGAATAATTAAAACTAATGCAGGTTTCACAAAGCCTTGGTTAGCCAGGAGCAGAGGTCTCGAGAGAGTATTTTCCATCAGAGCCATCCTGTGAGGGAGGAAAGGTGCTGGGCCTTAATGCCCACTTCACTCAGTCACTGGATGTGGGTCGGTCTCAGAAGGGCAAAGACAAGGCATCCTCTCTCTGCAGCTGAGACACACGCTGGGGGGATGATGGCTGACACCCTCTGCTGATCTCATTCTCCACTGACTGGCCAGCAGCAAGTCATTTCTTGAAGGAGAGTCAGCGGTGCATCCCCTTATCTCCCTGTCTGTTCACTCTCTTATTATAATGCTCACCCTACTTCATCTATTGACCTGTTGTATTTTTCCTGGTAAGCCGTGATTCTTTTGAGGGAAAATTATTTTAGACATTATTGTATCTTCAGGTCAATCACAATGTTTGTGCGTAACATGTGATTGTTGAACACGTGGAATTCATTGATTTATTCCCTAAAATCTACTGGGAAAAAAAACTTTATACCAGTCAGAGTACTAGAGGTGGTATTAGAAGTTGTGATGATATGTTTTGTATGACCTCTACCATAATGAGGCTTATGGTAAGAAGGGATAACAAGAATCTAAAGAAATTATGGTACTGGTTTTGGAGCTGAATTCTAATATTGTTTATGCCACGTTCAAGTTACAAAACTTCAGAGAAGTTTTTTAGCCTGACTCTCAGTTTTCTCATTTCTTCAGTAAGGATCCTAAGTTTAATATGCATGTTTATTCTGAGAATTAGAGATACTATATGTAAAATATCTAAACTTATTCTAAGCAGTACAGATAGCAATTTAAAGTAATTGACTCATAATAGAAGATAGTCTCACTTTGGATTGTCCAAAAGCAGACTCTGAAACAAGGACTTTGAGGCAAGTAGACTTTGGGGAGGTGATCCTAGAAGGAGAGAAAATGATACAGAGGAGGGAGAAAAGCCAAGGCACACTCGTGGGTGGGATTCTATTGTGGGCCTCTGGGGTTCAGGCCTACCAGGAGCTATTAAAGAAACTGTAAATTGTCCAACTACAGACCAGAAAGATTGGAGCTTTCATCCACTGACTCCCATCCCACGTTGATTAAACATTGTCCCCTGGGTTATCTACTCCTTCTGTCCTTGGTCTGTGACTGCCTCTGGTGGAGTGAGCTCCAGCTCTCATGGAGCTGGTGAAAGCCCTTAGGCAGAGGAGAGAGATGAAAGATCCAGATGCTTGAGGTTGGGAGCTGCCTGCCTGCCGGGTACCAGAGCTCTAAGCAGACTCAGATGAGCTGAGGGGTGTGAAGTGAGGCACCCCTGGCATCTGCTAAATTCGCCAGTGAAGGGGAGCAGCTCTTGTTACTGTAGTCACTGCTGCTACTGATTTTGTTGTCTTGATTATTACCATTACTGGCACTACTTTTATTATTATTTTACTTTTTAAGAAAGTATTAGTGGCTAAAGAAAATGACCTGCACCTGCAGAATAACAAAGAATGTGTCTTTTCTCTAGCTTTCCTTTCAGAAAATTGGGTGATGCCAATAATGGAGATTCACTTCAAATAAAAATGGATAATTTCCAACATTCATTTTCCAAAGGTAACTAGAACGTGGGCCCCAGAACAGATAAACTGGTCCTAGGGTTAATTACTATGGTTTCTCTGTTATTCCACCATTTTTTTGCGATTTAGTCTCTTCTTTTTTTCATCCTCTGCATCTGTTTGCTGGAAGCCAGTGGTCTGGGCATTGTGCCCAGTTTGATTTAATTTTGGTTTTCTACTTAGGCAGCATCCTAGCTGTGGTCTGGAGATGACCTATTACAAATTGTGTTTAGGCGTTTTTGTTTATTTATGATGGAACAAGTACAGAAAGCTTGTGCCCAGCCTGTTTGGATAATAACATTTAAAATAGGAGAAATAAAACTAATAGCAAATGATAATACATACAAATGTGTGATTATATAGAACACTAGTGCATGTTTACATGCCTTCAAATGGAGCTTTGGATATAATAACAGGACATTGCTGTCTTATTTCTAGTCTTTTCCCATCTCTTCCCATAATAACCTGAAAAATATAAGAAAGGACAGAATAGTGGCATGTAGCCATGATGTGCCATCGGAAAGCACTGGGTAAGCACATGCTGGGGCTGGCACTGAGCTGGGAATTTATAGAGGGCTTTAAAAGATGCAGAGCCAGGGACTGAGCTGGGATCCAACCAAATTCTCAAGTCGACAAAGGGTGAGCTGGTGTTACAAGGAGGCAAGCAGACCAGCTGTATCACATTGTGTCTGTAAAGTTCTGCTGAAGCTTTTTTAGTTTGTGGGTGGAATCTGGACTATATCTTACAATGTTCCTGGTAACTTTCAGGTATTAAAATGTCCAGTTCCACCCACGTAATCTCTCATCCAATTTAAAGCTTTTCTCCGCCCGCTAGCTTGTTCAGTCTCAGACTAGAAACTTACATTCGGGAAGAGGCCGGGAAGGGCATCTTCACCTATTCATTCCATTTTTTTTCATCTCCTCCTCACTCTCTCCCTGTGCTGCCTCTGATCTTCCAGGGACAGAGCAGGGAGGGAGGAGAGGTAACGGGAAGGCGGAAATGCTATTTCATGGCCAGCAGGGTTGTGTTTTGCAGATGTTCAATGTGAATTATTCCTTCTTGGCACCTGCCCAGGGGGAAACCTGTTCAAAGTGGAACCTCCCCAAGCAAGAAGGCCTGGTTCATCCCCTGGCTGCTCTGCTGCTTCTACCTTATTCTTCTCTTTTGGTTGTTATCCTAGTCACTCCAGCAGATACCTTTTGCCTTCAGTTTTTTTTTATGCTTGAATCAGGTATCAACCTGTAAGTCCCCTGAATTTCAAGGAACACACATCCAGTTCTCTGATTAATTTTCCCTTGAAGCTCTTCACTTGCTTTAAGGTGAAAGGGCAGAAAGCCCTCCTCTCCCCTCGATGAGCAATAATTTACAGACCTGCAACCCTGGCCAAAGTAGGTCTTCCAGCCTTGTTTTGTGCTGCTCTCAGCCTATTGAAAACCAGTGTTGTGGTTGGACCAGCCTGTGTGGTTCTTATTATGATTGCCCCCAAGCAATAATCATCAGAAAACTTTGAGAAAATAGAGGCTTATTACTCACAAGACCTGGAGGAGTACACACAGCACTACAGCACATCGAGGATTATTCAGCGAGGGCGTGAGGGGAGACAGAGAGAGAGAGAGAGAGACAGAGAGAGAGAGAGAGAGAGGGAGAGAGAAAGAGAGAGAGAGAGGGAGAGAGAAAGAGAGAGGGAGAGAGACAGAGAGAGACAGAGAGACAGAGAGAGAGGGAGAGAGAGAGAGAGAGGGAGAGAGAGACAGAGAGGGAGAGAGAGAGAGAGAGAGAGAGAGACAGAGAGAGAGAGAACCTGGGTTTGCTTTTATTGCGGTCAAGGGTGGAGGCCTAGCATTCTTCAGGCTCATTCTCTATGGGTGAATTTAAAATGTAAGAATGGGAATTTAAATCATGGGAAGAGAAAAAAAATTAGCCCAAATGGTCAGTTATTGAAATCAACCATGATCTCTAAAACGAAGGAAGCCTAAATCAGGGGACAGCATCTGGCTATCTAGGCTGTGGTGATGTTTATTCAAGAGCCCCTCTTTGAAATGGTGCCTCCTTGATATGGATGCCTTTGACAAGTCAGGCACTTGCATTACAAAAAAAGGAAAAACAAACAAACAACAACAACAACAAAACAATGGTCAGGGCTTACACTGCAAGTCTCCAGTCTCCGACCTCCTCTGCCTGTAAGATGGGCTAATTCTGATACGTTTGCAAGCCCTGCACTACACTGGTGTGCTTAGAATCAGTTGTTCTGTTGTCAGCATTTGTGACTTCTGCTGAATCTTTAAGACCACAGGAAGAGTCATATTTGATACCTTATCATGAACAGACCCACGATAGGAATCAGAGGAGTGCGTATATGGAGGCTCGTGTATGTGCTGGCTTCACTCCCACAACTTCATCTGTAACGTGACACCCTAAGCTCACTAGGATACTTTGACGGGTCTTGCCTAGAGTTCTGCACCAGTATAAAGTCATGGTATAACTTGCCTGGAAAGCAAGGAAAACAATACTTCACCAACTGAGAGGTGGTGTGTAGCACAGATCTTCAAAGCACAAGATTGCTGAATCCTAGATTTGTTGAGTGTTAGCTAATTTTTAATTAAAAACTAAAAATTTTAATTTTAATAAAATTAAAATATATATTAAGATATTTTAATTTTAATAAATTGAAATATATTGAGTCTTTCTGTGCCTCAATTTTTTATCAATAAAATGAAAATAATAATAGTACTCACTTTACAGGTGGTTCTAAAGATTAACTGAGATCATGTATATGAGCTACTTAGAATAGCATACATAATACATGTTCAATAAAAGTTAGCTATTACCTGGCTTAGGGTTTGAATACCACCCCCCCCTCCACCCCAACCAACACACACACACACACTTTCTATTCTTATTTTTAAGTCACGAAAGAAGGCACTCCTGACCCAATGGCCTCTCCTTGGCCTCTGTCTCACGCTAGTTCTGAGCCCACTCGCTTATTCAATCAGCATCTCTCATCTCTGGTGATGACTCACTGTTACGATGACTGGTTTTGGAATTTGTTTCTCCTACTCCCCAGAACACTTTTTTCACTATGGCTAAGCATTGGTATCACCTGTGGGACACTTTAGGAAACCGGAAATGTCAGCGTTTTGCCCCTGATCGTCAAGCACTACTCCTGGGCAGACACTTTCCTTTGTGACTCTCCCTGACAATGGTGACGTGCTGCCAGGCTTGAGAAGCACTGACTGTCTCATGTGTGTTTCACTACTTCTGCTTTTCACAGAACGAGCACCATTTCACAATCCTGTTATCCACATTGTAATGATGCCTCACCACTCTTGTACAAAAGAGATGCGGCGCTCCCCCCATTACTTTGAAACTCTTTACTCTTGGGCCAAGCACTTGTCCCCGCACAGTTCATTCTATTTCTTCCTGCGCTGACCTCTCAGCTTTTCTCTTGCCGCAGACCCATCTCCAGCTCAGAAATTTTGCCTCAGCTTTTCATCTTGCCTCTGATACATGAAATCAGAAACATTTTTTTTTTTTATAAATTTGCTCAGTATTTTGACCTCTCTGGCGAGGATTACAGACCCTTTTAAGTGAACTGAGCCTAAAGAATAGTCCCAGATAGCAAAACCTTCTATTCCAGAATTCCATTTAGTGGCTCTGTGCCTGTAAAATTACCTGTCAGTTACCTGTCAATGGGTTTACTCTGTAACTGTCTTTACCCACTGTTGGAAAATTCTATTTTTGTTTTGTCATTTTTTGCACTGAGTTATGCTGTTGTTTCAGCATCTGCCTTACCTGGACCTGACCCATGAAAGCAGTCTTTCTCAAAATTTAATGTAATATGTATGAATCACCTAGGGAGCTTGTTAAAATGCGTATTTAGATTCAATATGTCTTGGGGTGGGGCTCAAGATTCCTGCTTTTTAACAAGCTCCCAGGTGGTGCAGATGCTGTGAAGCTCCATGGTCCACACTTTGAGTAGAAAGCCTTAAGGCTGCTGGCTCCCAGCTTCTAGTTCCCCCTCTATTAGCCTCTTCCAGACTCACATTGGTCCAGACCCCACTTTGACCAGAGTTGACAAATGCATCATGGCCATTAGTAAACAGCATGGTCAGGATTTAACCCTGGGTAGCCTAGACTTTGCTATCTACGGTAAGTAGAAACATGTTTCTCAAGGCTTGGAATAATAATCATAGCTTATATTTACCAAGCATTTACAGGTCAAGCATTGAACAAAGTGCTTTACATTGATGATTTTTTAAAAAATTAAATCTCACAACAGTTCTGTGAAGTAGGCACTCCTGCTATCCCAACTGGTACTTGAGGCCTCTGGGGTTAACTAACTTGCATGAGGTTTCACAGGAAGTGATGGGGTTGAAATTCAAACCTCGGAGTAAGATCATTTTTTCAGATAAATGCAATAAACTAGTTGTGTGTGTGTGTTCATAATATTGTTCCAAATACATACACATAGGCAGAATATAAGCCAGTTATATGAATCCAAACTGGTGTTCATTACCTTTGCTGTATCCCTACACTGTCTGAGATGATACACGAACATGTATTTTAAAATTAGCTTTTTAAGAAAAAAAAAAAACAACCTTGCACAATAGCCTCAGCCCTCAAATCTTCATCTTGCATTTATTTTTTTCTTTTTTTAATTTTCAAAAAGTCTGAGTTCGATTCTTAAGTTAACCCCTTACACAGCTAGATATCAGCATCCATATTTGTTACAGAGGTGGGGATTTTAACCACATCAGAGTAAACTAAGGATTTTTCTAAGTCTACATATGTGTCCACCCCTGTGAGATTCTGACACAGACAATCTGGGTTGGGGTCCAGGTATCTGTCACCCAAAATACCCACAAGTGATTCAAATGTATACTTTGGTGGAGAACTCCTTCACTAAATGATCTCTAAGCTACTTATTTTTACACTCAAAACGAGCTATGCCACTAATCCCCAGTAAACTGTGTTCTTGCTTTCAGTATGGAGCTTTTGTCTCCCCTGTAGAAGCAGGCAGTGCTGGAAGAAGCTTGTTTTGTGTCTGAAATCTTCTCCATTCAAGGTGAATGATTAGTGAGACTGCTGCTCTCCTAAAGCAATCCCAACGTGGAATGCACTGTTGGTCAGGTGATAGGTGGCTTAATTAGCAGGAGTCAATGCATAGTTGCTAGCAGTCTGGGGCTCTGTAAGGCTGTCGAGCATCTGTTATGACTTTACGAAAGCTGGAGGGCAGGAAACCATGGGGAGTAGTCTATTTCTACGGTGTGTTTCTGTTGATGAAATTGTCTGCATGCAGAATGAGCCCATTGATCTTTATTTGGAAAGTCTTGAGAATCTTCTTTGCCTGAAAGCATGTGGTAGGGTTTCACTGTTTATCAGCAGAGACCGTAATGGGAGTATTGAGTGGCACATGGTACAGCTCTCTTGGGTAGGCCATGAAACTCTTCTCTTATTCCTCATCCAAAGATTCATTCTCCCTCTCTCCCCCCCCCCCCTCATATAATCATAAAATATTAGGACAAGAAAGGTCCAGATAGGTCGGTCACCTAGTATAGTGGTCCCTGATTGCTGACAAAGAGATAATTATTCTTCTACCTTTTATCATTACATATATACAATTTTCTCATGTTTGGACATTCCAGCAATATATGTTTTTAAATCTCCAAAACGATTCTTATACACAGCCAATTTTGGGATTCCTCATGTTACAGATGGTTAAGTTGAAGCCCAGAGAGGTAAAAATCATTGTTCACATCTAGAAAGTAATAGAATAGAGTCCAGATTACCTGATTTCCCAGCCCATTTTCCTTTTCCATACTGTATCATTTCCACGTCTTATCACCCATCAATTACTGCACTAGGACCTTTCTGTAGTGCACATTAGATATTTTTCTCCATCTAGTGCCCCATTTTCTAGGGCAACATCTCATCTCCCATGCAGTAATGTGATTTTTGTGTGGTGACCAATCATAGGATCTCATCCTCTAGCCCCAGGTTGGGTGTGTAACCCAGACGCTGCCAGTCATTCATTCCTCTTTTCTCAGCATGTGGTCCAGGTCTCTGCCTGTCATCAAGCTCGACCAACAGAGCCCTTCCTCTGGGCTCTTCAATTTCGGGTGGAAAGTACCTGTCTTTTAGGTTACAAAGACAAAAGACGAAGTTAGGGGATGCCACAGTAGATCTTTGGAATAAAGTGAAAACCTGATTTATTATAACTGATTTATTCTTATTATTGTAACTTTTACATTGATCTATTGAAAAAGAAGTGACAGGAGTCAGGACTTGATTTTGTTATAAGCAAGATACACAACTTTTCATGTGAATGACACTGGCTAAGTCATTTTAACCTCCCAGAGTTCATTCTTAATCTGGAAAACAGTATAATAAAACCTGATCTTCCAGTCTTACAGAGTTTTTGAGACAAGAAAAGTAGATCTTGTCTATGGGGACATTTTGCAGAGTTAGACTGCCCTCAAGATTTTCCCACCTAAGCATAGCAGTGCTCTGTGTAAAAGTCCCTGACCAAAATCGGGAAATAAACCTAAAAATACAGAACTCAAAATCTGTTAATAAGCAATGGAACCAACAGAAGGGAAACAACAAAAAACACATCCTCCAGCATATTGTGATATAAAAGAAAAAGCAGGGGCTTCCCTGGTGGCGCAGTGGTTAAGAATCTGCCTGCCAGTGCAAGGGACACAGGTTCGAGCCCTGGCCGGGGAAGATCCCACATGCCAAGGAGCAACTAAGCCCGTGCGCCACAACTACTGAGCCTGAGCTCTAGAGCCTGCGAGCCACAACTACTGAGCCCACGTGCCACAGCTACTGAAGCCCACACGCCTAGAGACTGTGCTCCACAACAAGAGAAGCCACGACAATGAGAAGCCCGTGCACTGCAACGAAGAGTAGCCCCTGCTCACCGCAACTAGAGAAAGCCCTCGCGCAGCAACAAAGACCCAACACAGCCAAAAATAAATAAATAAATTTATAAAAAAAAAAAAAAGAAGAAAGAAAAAGCAATTACCAGAAATGAATGTGTGTTCAGGATGACTTCCTTCATTCAAAAAGAAAATGGTCCACAGCCAGCCCACCAAAGCATGGGATACACATCCGGCTGCTGAATGGCAGTGTGATTTTGCCCCCTACATTTTACAGCCGTGATTGATGAGTGATAACACTAGAATGAAAAAAAATGGCTGTAGGTGTACATCAAATGTTCAGTGAGCCAGGCGACTTGCATGGGTGTTTGATTACATGCCTTTATTTAGAGGAAGTATGGGAGGGTATAAGAGGAGAACAATGGTGCCAGAAGATACAGACCTAGGGACAAGATGGAATTGAAGTTTCCAGATGAGAGAGAAAATACAAGATGTATGCTGTTGGGCCATACAACTTCACCTTTCTAACCAGCCTAGGGACCAGCTATTCGTTCTTTTTCTTCTCTTATTTCACAGTAGCATTTGGTAATTAACCTGTTACCCTCTCCTTTGTGGCTGCCATTAGCTACTATCTTCTTTGAGAACTGGTTTATCCTGAAAATGGAAGGCACCAAAATCAATTCCATAGGAACTCTGAATTGTAAGACTGCCCAAGATATAGTAGTCAGAAATTTGACCCACCCTTCTCCAGGACCATTGGAAGTCCATTTGTTTTTAGAGGACTGGAGATTTTGCTCTTTCACAGAATTGCAAAGGTACAGAAGTTGCCCACAGGATTAGCAATAGGAAGAACTCATTTAACTAAAAGAAAGAGAGAGGGAAGAAGGAAGGAAGGAAGGAAAGAAGGAAGGAAGGGAGGGAGAGAACAAGACACTTTGCTAAATGTTCCAAGGATGTGTAAGTTGATTCCTTAAATCAAACCTCTATTGAGGACCCACTGTGCACGCTGTTCTACGTTCTGGGAATACAGAGCTGAACAAAGCGTCTTTGCCCTCAAAAGGTTCACCTTTGAGCAACGGGACAGATATAAGCACATATATCCAAAAGTAACTGATAAGGACATTTGTAGAGGGAGATTCTGAAGGAAGGGTGTCGGAAAGCTTTCTGAAAGAGCTGACTTCTGACCTGAGTTTCCCAAGATGACAGAAAGAAAAATATATTTCTAGACACCTGTCACCTTTTGAATACTGAGCCCTAACAATTCAGGAGCCATCTTCGGTCATCTTTGTAAACCCAAGACCTAGTATATACTGTAGACATTTAACCAATGTTTTTTAAATTGTTCCTGGAAATTTGCTTTGTACCCCCGTTCTGGTAGCTGAATACAGACACGCACACACACATACATATGGAGAGTTTGTAACATTTATCCATTAAGACTAAGGACAGGCATGCTTTCACTTCCCCTCATTTCCAGACTGTGTTTGTGAGCACTACATGCCCTCTCCGAGTGTGTAGGATCAGTTTAGCTGTATCTTCCTTTCGTAAAGCTAGAAGGTTGACAGCGCGCTTCCCACTGGCAAGGATCCTGAAAAGCCAGCTTCTATTAACCATTAAATTTCCCTCCTCCTCTGCCCATATTTCACTTCAAAGAATTTGCTGACCTTTCTGTGATAAATGTGATTCACTCTGAAATTTAAGGGTCAAATGAAAAAGAAGAAAATCTGATATTTGGATTCACCATCCATTAGGCTCAATAAGGCCAGAGATCACCTTAAAAGACAATATATATCACCCCAAATTGAGAGTGTTTTGATTCATGGTGACTGTTTGGGCGATTTAAAAAAACATTTTTTTCCCCAACCAATTTGCAGCTGGTATTTTGGGACTGTTCCTTCCTTTATATCCAAATCAGACAGAACTTGAACACAGCTAAAATTGTGTTGCATTTGTTACTTCTATTAGGTCTTAAGAAACAGAATTGGATTCTAGATAAGCCTCTGTCATTCATTCTCTAAATGACTTTGATCTAGTTCCTTAATTTTTTTTCCTAAGTTATTTTATCATTAAAATGGAAATTGCTACAACAATTAAGTTTTGATCAGCTACTATATCTAAGGCTCTGGGCTAGGTACTGAGGCCTCAGGTGTGAGAGGGACAGATAAGAGCTTAGAATCTAATTGAGGAGCTAAACAATAAACGATATGATTTAAGATGGGACTGAACATTAACCGCAGTTATATACAGGTACAACGTCTGGTGCATACATTGAAAGCCTGTGTTAAAGCAATGATTTTTCTATTTACAAGCTGCATGAGCTAAGAAAAAATGCTTCATCCTGTCTAAAATAAGGAAAGTAAGACATTAATTCAACAAATATTTATTGAATTTTGTCTAGATAATAGTGATACAACATTGAAAAAGGAGACAAGAGTACTCCATCCCTGGGCTTACATGCCATAATTTATCTCAGTGTTTATTCTGAGGACCATTAATGAAAATATATACGAATGTCTATTTAAAATTATAAATAAATGTAATTGTTAAATGACTGTTTAAGATATTGGACCATGTTCCCCAGAGTTTCATGACCTCTGTTTCATTACGTTATATCTATAGTCTTGTTAAATTCTGCCCTTTGCACCCATGAGTGATAACAGCTCATTTACTTGTCATGAAATAGAAATCAGTATTAACCCAGGCTTTTTCACAACCTCACAGCAGTGATGTTTTCTGTCCACTTTAGTGACCCTGAGCATTACCAGTTCAGATGGGTCTTCTGAACCTTCGGGGGAAGAGAGTATGATACAAGTAGTTACAGTGAGTGCTTATATGTGCATTTTGTTTTTTACACTTGAGAGTTTTAAAAAATCTTAGTCTATGTCTCTCATTAGTGGAAGTTTTCTATTAAGTTGATTATTACAGAACAAAGACAGGGCAGGATGGGGTGAAAGGAGTTCACAGTGACCATAGCGATCATCTAGAACCAGGAAGGCGGAGACATGGCCCTTCACAGCTCCTTGTTGACATGAGTAGACAATGATGGGGCTTGTCTACTACAGCCTGAACACGGTCTCATATTTCTCAACAAAGTGCTCTAGGCAGACACCCCTAATTCAGTGGAGGAGGCATGTGCCTTGAAATGTAGTTTTTGTCCCTGTTCTGGTGCAAGACTCTAATTTTGCAATTGAGGAGAGATGAATTGTTTGTGATTACATATCAGCTGATGACAAGGAAAGCACCTGAACCCCAATATAGTGCTCTTTTTTACATTTTTTTCTATTTTTGTTTCTTTCACCACAACACCTTGATCCTTAGTCACAACAGACAACAGCTTCTATTAAACACACACACACACAGTATGGTCTAATATCATAGCAAGCTAGACACTGCCTCTCCAGCTTTTGCTTTCTCCTACCTCCAACATTAATAACATCAAATCATAGATCACACTTTTTAGAATCATTGAATAACAGAAAACTCCATCTGAGTCACAGAAATTCAGATGATTTCACAAAATTCCTGATACACAATTGAAACTGATGCCATTGGTGCCCTGCCTATAATCCCTTAGTATTTTGTGATGCTAGATCAACTTCCAACAGCCAGCACCCATGATTCTTCACCTGTGGTCACTCCCTGGCTGCAGAACCTCCCTCTGTCTATGTGAGGGCTGGGCAGGAAGTGTTGGGGACCTAATGCCTCCTGGGTGAAGCCCTTAACCAACTGGCTGACAGGAGGGGTAGGTTCAGCACCCCAGCTCCATTGTGACGTGGATGGCATGACTCTGGGGTGTGTCCTACACTGGCTCTCCTGTTTTCCAGCAGGATTAAGCTCTGGTTGCCAACTGTGGTCATTACTTCCTTGTTAATACACCTTTCCTTGGCTCCTTCCCTCCCCTGACTCATTTCCCCATTCGTTACTGCTGTTTCCTGAGATCACTTCCCAAGTGAATTACTGACACTCAAATCCTTGTCTCAGAGTCTGCTCCTACAGATCCCAAACCAAGACAAAGATATATCCACACAACAAATTTACTAAATGTATACACAAGTTAACTCCTGTTCCGAGGCTGGGCATATGGCAGTAAACAAAACAGAATAGAATCCCTGCTTTCAGTGTGGTACGTAAGTGCTTATGCTTTTCGCTGCTTAGTAGTTCTCTCAACTGAAGAGAGGAAGACAGAGAAGGCTTAGCTTTAGACTCCTGCTAAAAACTAAAGAGGGATCAAAGCACGATGCACAGTGAGAACATATGTTTGCATAGTGGTGTAAAGTGTACAAAATTTTTACCTATAATACCTTAGGAACAGTCAGAAAACCTGAAGAGGCAGGTTGGGTAACTATCGCTCTTACCATTTCACAGATGAGGAAACTGAGGCTTAGAGACATGATTTAGCAGGTTAGTAAGCCTCAGGGCCAGGACTCAAGTTCACTGCAATCTCTCTCCCACCTCACAGTTCACGTCCTTGTAACCTCTATAAAAAGAATGTGAGGACAGTGCTACCTATAAAATGACTGCTTCCAGTAACCCTGGCCTGTGACTGAATTGTAGTTTCCTCACCTTCTTTTGAAGCAGGCAGATTAGGTCACTGCTGGGAAGAGTTTCTTCCATGGCCCATTGATTTGCTTTCATTGGGCATCTTTTCCTGGCAGAATAGTCTGTCGATGATGTTAGGTAGATGCAAGTTATCATGCATTACAGAAATTTCTAACTCTGGGCAAGTGAATGAAAAAAGGGGAAAAAAATGGCTATAACTTAAAATAAGAATCCCAGATGTTTGGTGTGTTTGTGTATGTAGGGGGGAGGTTACCATGGAGATCAAGGCCTGGCAACACATTTTGCATGATACAGTGGAACAAGCCCTAGGCTGGAACAGGTCCTGATGCATCTCTCTCTGACCATCATAGTGACCACCTCCTGTCAACTGTATCTAATCATGGGCCAATCCATGCACCCTTATGCCCTCCAGGTTCATTCCAGCTCATAGGTAAAGTTTAACCTGGATGGGAAATTACCAGCAACTCAACCTCACTATCTGGTACCAAATGGAAGTAAATATTATTGGCAATATTCGTTGAATGTATTATCCCAAGGACGATGAAAATGACAAGAGGAATAACAGCGGCCACTCCTTAGTCACATCCTCTGTGTAAGACATGGGGCTATGCAACTACATTTACTATTAATTCACAAAACGAAATGCTGAGCTATAGAAGTCTATCTCTGCTTTATAGACAAGACAACTGAGACCCAGAAACATGAAGCAATGTGCTCAGGATCACACGGCCCATCAGGGAAAGAGTGTGGACTCAGACCATGGCCCAAGCTTTGCTCTGGGAATGCTTTCTGTGTCTGCATTCTCTCCTTTCTCACCCTGTTGACCCAGTTTGTAGAGGTTTCTTCTCCCCTGAATGATTCCTCATTGCTTTTCTGGTTTTTCTCCTCTAAGCATCTCACTTCCCATTTTGTACTGAGACCTTATCCCAAGGTGGCCCACTTAACTGAGACACGGATACACACAACTAGGTTAGTTTCCCAAATAACAAATTCCCCTTAGTCCAGGTCTGCATTTCCTTCTCTATGCTTAGTTACTAGGTCACAGTATATATCTCTCTCCTGATATGTCATACTAAAACTAGGAGATACAGGTTCTGATGAATGTGAATCATTAGGCACTGTAGGTCTCTGTTTCTGCATCTTGGGACAGAAGGATATGTAGGGTGACTTCCTTTTGTACATTAAGGTACATCTGTACATAAGTATATGTTGAGCACTTACTGTGTAATGGACGGTGCTAAAGAGAGGTAAAACTTACATTAAGTAGAATTGGCAAAAGAATAAAGTATTGTGAATGGAAAAACCTGGGAAGCATTTGACTTAAGATTTTAGGATTGAGATTCAGTAGGTGCAGAAGTTAGACATGTGATCCAGCCTGAGAAAACACGACGGACAAATGCAGGGAGAACACAGAATAAGCTCAGAGGGCAGAAGGTGCGGAAATGTGGTAGAAGACGATTTATTGGTCGAGAATGGATAGAAACAGGAATCTCATCCAAACATCTTATTTAATAGATGGGAATGCTTGAGAGTCACTGGAATTTAGCAACTCATCCAAGGAACTCATAACTGGCTCATTTTAGCAATATAAGTAAAGAGTCCAACTAGTTGTTTTTGCTGGATTGACTAGTTCATCCTTACAAGATGATTAAGTTAAAAAGCTCTTAGGGGCTTCCCTGGTGGCGCAGTGGTTGAGAATCTGCCTGCCAATGCAGGGGACACGGGTTCGAGCCCTGGTCTGGGAGGATCCCACATGCTGCGGAGCGGCTGGGCCCGTGAGCCACAATTACTGAGCCTGCGCGTCTGGAGCCTGTGCTCCCAACGGGAGAGGCCGTGATAGTGAGAGGCCCGCGCACCGCGATGAGGAGTGGCCCCCGCTTGCCACAACTAGACAAAGCCCTCGCGCAGAAACGAAGACCCAACACAGCCAAAACTAAATAAATAAATAAATAAATTTATAAAAAAAAAAAAAAAAAAGCTCTTAGGCTCATAGTTAAGATGACACACTTCAAAGATTACAAATAATATAAGAAATCATGACTGCCCGTGAATACAAGTATGGGTGTCTCTGTGACTGCCTTAGCTGGCAACATGGCTCATATAGTCTACTGAGTTGTCAAAATTAGACCCTACTTTTCTAATTAACCAGTCCCACGATCAAATTTTTGTCCATGAATTCTGAGTACAAAACAAGTAGAGAATACTGATCAGTAATCCAAGGAATTCTAAAGACTAGTTTGTATGAACTGGCTTTTCCTCTTTGAGTAACCAAAGTAAATGCTCCTGCTACACTTGCCCCAAATTCCTTATATCTCATACCATTTTACAGTGGGAAGGCTTAGTTCTCTTTGCATCAGGAAGGCTTTGAGAATCTAACAAAGGCTTTAGAGCCTGCGTGGAGACAGAATCCAGAAAAAAATGCACTTAGTTAATTACACACAATATATATCCTTTGAGTCCACATCTATATGTACCCACAAAGCATATACATCCATATGAAATATTCTATCCATTTGGAATTTATAAACTCTGGTTGAGAACTCCGATTTTATACGCTACAAAATGAGTTCAAAAAATTCATGTAAAATTTACATCTCAGTGTAGCAATGAGAAAACTGAGGTATGAAGTGTCTTTCCCTCATTCACACAGCTGGTACTTGGTAGAGCCAAACATGGCTCCAGGACTTTTGGTCGGGTTCCATGACACCGTTATTATCTCCATCATCCTTGAAAAATCTTTGATAGATTATGGTAGGTAAGAATAAGTAGGATGTAGTGCAGAACACATTTTATATCTAATTGTAAATGCAGCTAGGGTCAAAGAGATGAAAGGGCATCTCTCTGAGCTGTCTTTTCTGAAACTGGCAGGATGAGCTTTTAAGAGTGTAAATTGGGCACACGCAGAGAACCAACAAGAGCACTGCATCATGTGTAAGCTCACATCCTGGTGTTCTTCAAATATTCATTTGCTTCCCTGTGTTGAAACATCAATTAACCATAAGTCAGTTTCACAATCCCATTACACTGTTGTTCCTTTGGCTACAACTAGGTCTCTCTCATTCAGGAGACAATCAATGAAAGATAGATTTGCCAGGCTTAACTGAATCTTCCATATTCAAGTCTGCCTTCTCCATTTGATAAGAAAAAATATATTTGAAGAGACTTTTGTCTCCTGAATGTCAAAATCTCTCAGCAGGGCTTGCAAAATTGTTCAGACAATTAGTTCCTCTCCTGGGCCACAAAGCTGCCTCTGACTCATATTCCGAACCAGGCCTTGAGAACTGTAATGACCCAGGGCGTATCTTATTCATCTCTGTACCCCTAAGTTCTAGGGAGAGAGACAGGCAGTAAACAAGTAAATAAGTAGATAATTTAATGGCAGGTGATAAGTGCTGTAAGGTCAGGAGATAAAGCAAGATGGGGAGTGGGGATTTATTTTCTATGGGGGCTCATGGGACTCTCTCTGCGGTGTTCTTATTAAAACCAAGACCTGAATGAAGGGGAGAAGGTAGCCCTTGAATATCTGGAGGGAGAACATTCCAAACAGGATACAGGAAGTATAAATGCCGAAGACAGGAACATGCCTGGCAGGCTTGACAGAAAGTGAGGAGGCCACGTGGCTGGTGTGTGAAACATGGCAGGGTCTCAACAGACATGAGAAGAACTACCATCTTAAACAACACTTGGACATAATAAACCTGCAGTGAATATTTGTTGTATGGATAACATTTGTACTCTCCCCACAATCTCAATACACCTAAATATCCATAAGTGTTAGCTAACTTCCCAATCCGGTGATCTTGTTCAGTGTGCCTTGTAACAGGAGCTAAAACTGATCGAGCAGGTGCTCTGTGCCGAGGCATGGTCCTAAGTATTTTATATTCATTCTCTTTTTTAATTCCCATGCTAAGTATGTCAGATGAGTATAATTATTCTGATTTTATAGACAAAGAACTTATAGTGATAGAATAACTTATCCGTGCCCACTCAGTCACTGAGCTATAAAAACTGCAAGCTCAGATTTTGCTCAGAAGTCCCTGCTTTATCACTTACTACATTGCCTTTCCAGGAGTCAGATGGAAGAACTATTCTTCTCTTGAAGGTAGAGATTTTTAAAGGAGGTGGATCCAGTTGCGCATAATATGGATTATGGTAAATTCTATTTTCTTAGTCAGTCAAAGTCTGGCAGGAAACAGACATCACATTCAAAGGAGTGTTTGAAAAGAGTGAGATGAAGGGACGATTTCCTGAGGTATGGACATAGTGATGGGAACTGATGAGGCACAGGGAAGCTTCTAGACACTAGCCACTGAGGGAAGTCACTGAAATGGCCAGAACCCAGTGAGACTCTTTAAGATGTAGTAACAGATGCATCTATGGGAGAGAGGTCACCAAACAGGAGTTTGCCAGGGTGACAAACTCATCCTATTTAGCTTGGGACTTTCCCAGTTTAATATGGCAAGTTCTGCATCTTGAGAAACCTCTCAGTCTACAGAGACGATTGTAATCAGTGCTGACCACAGCCCAGCAGGGCTGGAAAGATAGGAGAGGAATGTTCTTCTACTGCTCTCTTCTGCTGTTTGTCCTCAGTCCACGGCTTACACTGGCCACACCCAATGGGAAGCTCGAATGCAAGGGAGTCTGTATGATTCAGTCTGTAAAGGCCAGCTTGAGGGAGCTCAGAGCAGGGCAGAGAAGGACCAAGAATGGACGTGGGAAATACTCGTGGGAGTGCCGTAGGAAACAGGCTATCTGTTGGGCATGAAGGACCACGGGGTACAGTAGTTGCCTGTGTAAGATCATGAGATGTTTACGGCAGACTCACTCCTTAGCATGATATTCATGGCTCTGTAACGTCCCCAGCTTAGCTTCCCAATTCACCCAATGTGTTATCTGTGTACATTCATCCTACAGCCACCTGGCACTAAACGTCCTTCATCACAGCTGCATTCGTTCACTCCACGGCCTTGCTAATTCTGCTCCACCACTGTGATGTGTTTCTTACCTCTGTCTCTGGGCAGTTTACTCATTTCAAAGACTGTAACCTAATCTGGCCACCTTCAAGCCACAAATGATTGTTTCCCTCTATCCTCCCACCACAGTTTATACCTTGCAGATTCCTACCACTTACTTGTCTTGTCATGTGTCTCCTGAGCATGTCTCAGAATTTTCCCTGCGATCACCCAGATGGGGAGACCCTGGTCAACAAGTGACCATATCTTATTTTTGTATCCCAACCCAAACTTAGTATAGTATGTTATACAATGTGTGCATTCAGTCAACTTTTGTTCTGCATAGAATTGAACTGAAAAACAAAATGTGGCAGAGAGAATGTCCTTAAGTTTCCACAGCATCCTAAATGGCTTGAGAAATTTAATGAGAAGAGTAATGTAGGTTGCTCTCAGGACCTCCTTACATGTCTACTCTTGTGAAACAAAATGCTCACCTATCTATCTACAGGAAATGGGTTTGGCTGAGAGAAAGATAATTTTGGAGGCTGTTGTCTTGAAGTTAAAACCCAGTGTGGGGTTCAAGGACAAACATTGAATCTTGCCAACAGTGGCACATTTGTGGAAGGGTTTCACAGCTCTTCCAGATAGAAAAGAGATTTATACCATAATCAGCCAAAATGTACATTGATAGGTTAAGGAGAGGACAATTTATGCTTCCATGATTTGTAATGAGTAAGTAAGGATGTGTTTTAGATACGTTAAGCCAATGTCTTTGCCCTGTTCTAAATAGTGCAAGAGAGTATGTTACTTATTATGCATTTATTTAGCAGCTACCCATTGAACATCTATACTCCAGGTGATGCACTAAGGTGAGAGAGGGAATAAAAACCATGGAGTCAGGAGAGAAGCATTTGAGTCCTGGCATCACCACTTCTAGGTGTCTGAACCTTGGCATTTTACTTGACCTCTAAGAGCCCTGTTTCCACATCTATGAAGCTGGGATAAGAGTGAATCTCCTGCTTCTCAGGGCTGTTTTGAGCATTAAACGTTGGAGACTCTAAAGTTACATAAACATGACCCTGTAATTGACAACTCAGTGACGCTACATCTCAAGTTCCTTGCAGTAAAATAAAGACAGTGGTGCCAGCTCTCTTTAAATCACAGTGTGAATCACAAATTTAAAGAAATTATTGCATATGATGAAAACATTTAAACTACAGAAGGAAGACATTATTACTGGAAAGTCTTGTGGAGCAAAAACAATACCTTTAGAGACCCAAGAACCTGAATATACAACTGTTTCTCTGCTTATTCACTGCGTGGGCTCAGTGAATTTCTTAAGGTTAGTCTTAGTATCATCATTTGTAAAGATGAGACGAGAATACACGCTTTACCTGGTTTAGGTAATGAGCAAATGAAATGATAGCTATAAATAAAGGGCATGGAACATAGTTGGCATTCAATAAAGTACAGTAGTTCTTTTCTTCGATTGTAGTATTTTCACTTTATTTAACAAAGATATTCAGCATTTGCTATGGACAATGCATAGAAATTGCTTAGGGTCTTTCACTTCGGCTAATGTAATATGGGTACATCAAAGGCAAAGTCATGTAGATGGATTGTTCAAGAAATGTAATATCTCCAATTAGGGGTGGAATTCCTTACAGGCAGTTCCCATCTTCTGCCAGAACCCCTTACAACTCTGCATTTTACATTAGCAAAACTTTCACATACATCATCTTCATGACACAGAGCGGGGCTGGCAGATGTGTTCTGTAAAGTGCCCTATAGTAAATATTTTCACTTTTCAAGCCATGTGGTCTCTGTCACAACTACTCAATTTTGTTATTATAGACAACATACAGATGAGTGAGCATGACTGCGTTTCAATTAGACTTTATCACAAAAGAAGATGGGTGGCTGGATTTGACCCACGGGATACAGTTTGCCAATCCCTGGCATAGATGACATGTAACTTCCTACAAGCCAAATCACCACATGCCAAGCCAACGAACATGACAAAGAGCACAGAAGCAGCTATAAAGGATTACATGTTTTCGTAGGAGGCGAATGGGTTTCCCATCAGTGATTAGAGCAGCCCAACATTATCTCTAAAGAGGGATTTTCCCTGGTACCTTCCACACTTTATGCATTGCTTGGATTTTTCCAGGGGGAAGTAAATCATAAAGTAACAAAGATAATGTGTGGTATTTATGATGCATTTGCCAAACTCTCTTTTTTTTGGTGACACAGTCTTAGAATTCTAAGGACTGAACTCTAAGCAATGCACGAGAGGGAACAGAGAATCCTGTATAACAGCGATCTCAGGCTTTAGGTCACATAGACTGGGATGAAGAATCAAATTATGTGGGGAAAGGGAACAGAACATTAAAAAATGACCGGGACTAGGGCAAGGACAGAGACACTATCTTGGCTACTTCTGACTAAGGGTGTAATCTGTATCCAGCACCAAGCACAGACCTTCAGACAGAGAAGGTACCCATTTAGGGCTCTGCCGCCAAAATGCTTGGATCCAAATCATACCTTTGTCACTGATCAGCTATGTATTTATGGACAAGTTATTCAAATCCTCTGCAGTTTAATTTCCTTGTCTATAAAATAGGAATTAAATAGTATAGGTTTGTAGTGGGAATTCAATTAGTAAATCACATGTAAAGTATTTTGTATAATGCCTAGCATATGTTAAGCTCTTAATAAATGTGTACTGTTACTGTTCATCAAATTAATGAGTGAATGACTTACTGAATGATTGAATAATATACCGAATGATTTTATGCTTTAGTGAGGAGAGAATGAACCTACCCCAGGGAATGCAGGGCTTGAGTTTACACCTCAGTTCGCAGACCCTGTGTTGGACAGGACTCCATCATAAACTTGGTAGCTGCAGTTGTATCTGTGTATAGTATGTATGTATGGTCAGCTCTTTTTTCAACTTCCTATTGGGCTGGGAGTCAGATAAGCTCTGGATGGAAGAGGAGAAATCGGCCGTCTCCCTGTGTTCCCAACAGTCTTGACACAGGGCTCATAACTTCTTTGTATTTTCCAAAAAAAGAAACACAGTTGTATCAAACCTAATAGTCACTCTGAGTTTCACTGACATTTCCATGGGAGAGTGAGAGAGTAAGTTCCCATTGCACACCTCACAGCAAGCAAATTCACAAATCCCGTTTAGACATTTACCTTCTTCCTAAAAGTCCCTCTTGGTAGTGCCAACAACAGAATAGCCACTTCTGGTTTTATCCATTTCTGTCCAGTTCTATCCTCTGAGATCCAGGAATTTCCACTAGGGAAATTCCAAGTCTCTAAATCACCTAAGGTTTTATGATACCAATGAGTTTAATAGCATAGCATCACATCAGCTCCAAACTTGCACACCCACCAACCAGAACCAAACAACTGAAAATCTCCAGGTTATTGAGATTCACACAATAAGTAATTGTACACTGACACATTTTATCTATTTTTAATAATTAACAATTTTATATGAAACAGGATTTTATTTTTCTATAGATGTATTTCCTGTTTAATTTGCTGAGTCCTCACTTAGAGTTAGAAGACCTTTCTTCAAAAGCCACGATCTTGGTGAACTAGCAAATCAGCACGGAACTTCAGAAGCAGCCATATAGCCGTACTGCCCACATTCCAACCCTGAATCCCTTTCTATCTGTATGAGCTCAGATGAGTTATTTAATCAATCTCAGTCTATGATTACTTACCTATGAAAAAATGAAAATGGTAATAATACCCCCTTCAAGATGTTGCTGGTGGGTTTTAGTGCCATTGTCTCTGTGGAGTGATTACCCCCATGCCTCGTGCATAATGCGCCTTAATAAGTGTAAGCTTTGATTACAAACTGTCTCTTTTGTGGTGAATTCCCTAACCTCCATGTGCCGTGGCATGCTCTAGCAAACTGAGTATGATAAAACCGCAAAACATTGTTGTAATGATCTATCTAATAGGTCAGGCATTGCAGGATGTTCACTATTTTGGTGGAAGATGGTTTGGGGAACATGAGAGCAGGGGTGAACCAGGTTTATCCAGCCAAGGTGGCTGCAGGGGGCTCTTTACAAAATGTAGCGTAACTAAAATATTTTCCTCTTACCATCCAACATCTAATCACTCTGAAGAGGAAAGAAAACAATGCATGGAAAAGAAATGTTCCCTGGATGGCATCTAATTTGGATCAGCCCAGTGCCAAGATTTTCTGAGATATGTGGTCATCAGGGGCCCCTTGCTGCAGACCGGGATGCTTTTGTGCACGGCACTCAGGCTTGTCCTAGGCCTGGTTCTCATTACATCATTTTCTCCTCCAGTGCTTCTCTCCATAGGCTGCTGGGCAGGAAATAGACCCCAGGTAATTGGTCGCATTAAAACAGAACACCCAGATGCCTACTGAAAAGGAGATTTTAAAATTAGATTCTGCTTCAATTAGGAGGCTATGTTCTCATTCTCCTCCTCAAGCCCCACTCCCGTTCGATGCAAAGCTTGGGTTCTGGAAACAAATGCACAAGACTCTTACCCTAAGGCCCACCGTGTCCGTAGTGGGAGGGGACTCCGGGCTAGGCTCCCATCTACTGAGCCAAGCCTACCTGTTTACTTCAGGGATGCGTCCCCTTCCTCTGTCTCTATCCTTGCTCAGATCTCTGTCTGAGGTCTCTCGGACATCTGCTGCTGCTGTGGGATCAGGAGTAGGAAGGGGGCGAGGGGTGGGCAGGGAGACTGTCCGTGAGCTCAACTGCATCCCCACTAAAATGATCCTATTCACTGGTGCACAGGATTTTCCTACCTTGATTCACTCATTAAACTCTCCTAGCTGCTTCAGTACATTTTTCCCCGAGGCCCCTGTCAGGAATGCTGCTTCTCCCGTGATTACAGCACAACTGATTGGCCTTCTGGACCTATGGCCACCCTTTCCTAATGATCTTGTAATGGCTGCTGGGCTTATTCAAGCCACCTGACAGATAAAAGCGATGTTAATTATGCAAACCCAAAATAATGCCTTCTCATTTGGAACCATGTCTTTTTACTCCTGTCTTGTAAGAAGTAGAGCCGGGCAATAGCAAGATAAATGCTGATCTCATATGTATATCTTAAATGTTTTTAGACTGGTCTGGAGCCAAGCTCCAATACAGCCGTGCCTTACCATGGGGATGATAATACTCGTTTCCTCACAGATTACGTGTTGACGGAATTGAACTAAATGAGTTATATGAACAATTCTTAGGAAATTATCTTAGAACACTAATTTTGTTAACGATCGCCATTGTTGCGCCTAACAAATAGAGTTCTCCTCACCCCATGTGCAGCATAGTGAGCCTGTGTGTGGAGGGGAGGTTATTGAGGGGGGAAGACACAGGGGTGATGAAAGGTGAGTTATTTGCTATTGATTTATCTGCATTTTTTTCAGAGATGAAGGGAGCTTCACAAGGACGGGGCAGGTGACTCAGCATTTTTGGTCATGCATCTTGCAGGGCTGCTAGGGACTCTCCCATAAGCCCAGAGCACCCGATGGTGATGGGGTTTGTGGATCCAGGAAACCACCCGGAGGCCTGAGCTGAGCGGGTCCCTCTCAGTCCACTGCCCCCTGCTTTAGTTCACTCACACCTTCACCTCCCCTTCTGAGCTGCATACCCCCAGGTCTCAGGAATGTTTTAGGAACTGGTTCACATTCCTGAGCAACCAGACAGCCTACGGGCTCCATGATCTGGGTCTTGTCACAGAGTCCGGTGGTTCCCCACTTTCCATCCCCTGTTTGCTCTTAGCAGCTTTTGTGGTAGAACAGTGAGTTAAAAACGAATGAAGACACAATATTTTCTGTGTTGTCCTTGGAGTGAAGAAATTCTCTTTGCCCTTAAGTGCAGCTTGCCTGGGTAAAGGCAAGCATACGCTGCCTCTCAGTTGTCTGATATTTGGGTGGAATTTGCTTTTGTGTGTTCTCATTTCATGCTGAATTCTGACTCCTACACACAGAACTCCCTTTAATTGTGCTTTTAGTTTTGCTCGGCCGGGAAGGGCTTTCTCTGCTGCAGAGGTTTGACCAGGACTCCTGCTGGGGTTTGTTTTTGGTCCGTTTGTTTGTTTATTTTTTAAATTAACTTTTATTGGAGTATAGTTGATTTAAAACGTTGTGTTAGTTTCAGCAAAGTGAATCACTTATACACATACATATGTCCACACTTTTTTAGATTCTTTTCCCAGGTAGGTCATGACAGAGCATTGAGTAGAGTTGCCTGTGCTATACAGTAGGTCCTTATTATCTGTTTTGCATACAGTAGTGTGTATAAGTCAATCTTGCTGTTTTTACCCATTGTTCATGGTGATTAGTTACTAGTATTTCTCTGCTCTGGCCCATCAGTTTTCACACATGTAGTGCCTTAAGGCTACACTTAGGAGTAGTAAACAGAATGTTTTTTTTCTCACTGCTTCAGCCTTCCTCACTTCCTCACCTTAGCTACTAAATACCCCATAGGGGAGCAAAATTTGCTCCCCAAATATCTCTTAGGCATGTAGATTATTTCGAGCTGAAAATTATCAAGACCCCAAAGACTCAGGAAGGACCTTTGACCTTCTCCCTCACTGCCTAAAGAATGTAGATGGAGGACCTGTTCTAGGAAGGGAGCTGTCAGCATAGATCACTACAGCATGAACTAGGTGTGTAGACAGGGAGGAACCTAGCAGAGTCTGCTTGTTAAAATTCCTCTCTGGGTCCCATTGCCTCTGCCTGGCCCAGCAAATATTTGTTTACTGAACATTTGCTTTTCCATCTCCATGTCAATTGCCTTCCTCCTCTTTGACATCCCAAACCGCTACCCCCAATATTCTCCTTTGTCTTTAGCTGAAGTTGGTATTGAAGCTGAAGGTTCTGGCCATTTGTATGAGTTACTCAGTTTTCCTGGGTTTCTCCCATGTATACATGTTATTAAGCCTCTGTTTGGTTTTCTCCTGTTAATCCGTCTCTTGCCAGTTCAATTCTTAGACCAGCCAGAAGAACCTAAAAGGGTGGAGGAACATTGCTTCTTCTCTGACAACCCCTTAGGGCACCGTTGCATCACTGCAGTTCGTGGAGGCTGCTGGTTTTGAAACACTGGCTTACACTCCACTTCCCTCCCCTGGCTACTCAACCCTGCTTCTCAAACGGCCCAAGACCCAACTGGGCAGAGAATTAGGACAGCTTCTGTTTCTAATGACTAGTATGAAGAAAAGGCTCCCAACCCCATGCTCACCACTGAAGCCTGGCCTTTGTTTCACTGTGACATTCTGTATGAAGTCTGGAGACCATTTGAAGGATAGAGGGGAGCCATGAAAAAGCAAGCAGAGGTAAGAGTCAGGGGGAGACTAGAAGATGCTACGTAGCTCTCTTTAAGATGGAGGAAAGGGGGGACTTCCCTGGCAGTCCAGTGGTTAAGACTCTGCGCTACCAATGCAGGGGGCCCAGGTTCCATCCCTGGTCAGGGAAGTAGATTCCATATGCCATACGGTGCGGGCAAAAAAAAAAAAAGATGAGCCAAGGAATGTGGGAGCCTCTAGAAGGTGGAAAAGGCGAGGAAACGATTCTCCTCCAGGAGGACACAGCCCTGCTGCTACTTTGATTTCAGCCCAATGAAACCCAATTTGGATTTCTGACCTCCAGAACTGTATAATCATAAATCTGTGCTGTTTTGATACTTTGTTTATCATAATTTGTTACAGGAGCAATAGAAAACCAATGAACTTGTCCCAATCTCTTTTTGCCTGTAAAGATTTTCATTATGTGCCCATTTGTTGTTTCCCACCATAACGCACAGAAGGCAAAGCACATGCCAGTATTGACCTCATAACCATCCTACAATATTGGGGTGATAAAAAGTTTTAAGTTCTTTTTCACCTCACTTTTCATTTTTTCTTTTTCACATCAGTTTCAAGGCTGACCTATCCACACACCAATCCTTGCTTCTTCTCTATTAGGAAAATTATTCTGCATTACTTGAGATAAATTCAGTGTCTAAACCCAGGATAAATGGAATAACCTCAAGAAATGCTAATATTATTCCATAGTCCTTCTTAAGAACTAACCCCTCATTTACTTTCTTGTTCTCTGTAGAAATACACATTAATATTTTTTTCCTTCTTCTCCGGCTTCTCCCATTCAGTGCCTGTACTGATTTGGCTTCTTTTGTCCTTCCTTAAATAGTGTGTTTCATGGCTGGGAAAGTCCCAGTTTTTCACAAAGCCCTGCGCTTTACACAATGAAAGGGGACTCTATTTTTGCAGCATTTGGGGTCATAGACTTCTGAGATATCCTTGACTTTTTTTCTTTTTAATAATCCACATCTGACTCCTCAATAAATCCTGTTGGCTTGGCTTTGCTTTCATATTTACCCAAATCTGACCAATTTCTCACAACCTCCTCTGCTATCACTAAGCCAGCTTTTGTTTCTTTGTCTCTTATGTGAATCATCACAACTACTTCCTACTTGCTCTTCCTGCATCCACACTTGCCCCCAGCGCTATGGTGAACCCAGTGGGCTCCTTTAAAATGTGAGTCCCGTTCAGGCCCCTGTTCAGCCTTCCCACTCCTCCACCTCACTCAGGGCAAAGCCACATCTTCAGACGGGCTTCCACTGCCCTGCACCATCTGGGCCTTCTCCACTTTCCTGACTCACCTTCTACTTCCCTCTCGCCGGCTCTGCAGTGGCCGCAGAGGCCTTCTTGTTCATCCTAGAGCATGTGAAACACGCTTCTGTGTCACGGCGCTCACACTTGCTACTTCATCTTCTCGGCACATTCTTCTCTCAGATACCCATGTGGTTCACTCGTTCACTTCTTCCAAGTCTTTGTTCAAACGTCCTCAGTTAGGCCTATGCTGATCACCACATTTAAAATTTCAGCCTCTGTCTGATATCATTACATGTAGAATCTAAAATTAATACAAACGAATGTATATGCAAAACAGAAACAGACTTGCAGATACAGAGAACAAACAAATGGTAACCAGTGGGGAGAGGGAAGTGGAGAGGGGCACATTAGGGGTATGGGATTAAGAGATACAAACTAATATGTATAAAATAGACAAGCAACAAGGATATATTGTGTACCACAGGGAATTACAGCCATTATCATGTAATAACTTTTAATGGAGTATAATCTATAAAAATACTGAATCACTATGCTGTACTCCTGAAACTAATATAATATTGTAAATCAACCATACTTCACTGAAATAAATAAATAAATAAAATGTCAACCTCTACCATGGCACTTACTTTATTCTGAATAGTCTATATGACTTACTCTCATCATATTTATTATCAGAATGCCCCCATAGAGCAAGGACTTTTATCTACTTCTATTTCACAGTTGTTTTCAATGTCTAAAACAATGCCTGGCATAGAGTAAATGGTAAAAATAAATAAATACACTTTCCCACTCCATACATTTTCCTTGGGCAACACCATCCAGTTTTATATATACTGATCTATATATACTGTTTCCATCTATACTGAACTTTTCCTGATCTTTCTCAACATGGCCTTAAATAAAGGAAAGGCACCACCACTTGCCCAGGTGCCCAAATCAGGAATTAGGAGTTTACATCTATTTCATTCAGCCAGTAAATGTTCATTGCATTCCTCTCTTCTATAGTGCTATAAATCAGAGAAAACTTTGCAGCAAAAAAGAAAGTGAGAATTCTCGCTTTCATGAGCTGATAATTAAGTAGGGGACATCTAATCAGAAAAGACAGGACCACTCAGTGGAGACAATATTTACTTTACATTCTTCCAATTTTCATGTGAGAAGGGCACTTCCTTTGCCAAAAGATTAAAGGATAAGAGTGATAATGACAATAAAATAATATTACTGACAATATTAGCAAATACTCATATTGCACTGACTGTGTATCACATTTTACACATATTACATCTAGTGCATATTTTGGTTCACTGAGTCCTCAGAACAACCCTATGAAATGGGTGGTATTTTTGTCCCCATTTCACCAATCTGCAGGCTAAAGAATAAGGAGGTTCCATGGTTTATTCAAGACACAGAGCAAGCTAAGTGCCAGAGCTGGATCTGAACCCAGACAGCCTGGTACCAGGGTCCAACTCTTCACCACTGTAAGAGTGTTCTGTTCCCTTCCTCCCGTCAGTCTGTTGGAAATGGAATCAGGTATTTGTTTTTTTTTGCGGGGGGGCGTTTGTTTAATACCTTCATCTTATTATTTTATTTTTTAACATCTTTATTGGAGTATAATTGCTTTACAATGGTGTGTTAGTTTCTGCTGTGTAACAAAGTGAATCAGCTATACATATACATATATCCCCATATCTCCTCCCTCTTGCATCTCCCTCCCACCCTCCCTATCCCACCTCTCTAGGTGGACATAAAGCACCGAGCTGATCTCCCTGTGCTATGTGGCTACTTCCCACTAGCTATCTATTTTACATTTGGTAACATATATATGTCCATGCCGCTCTCTCATTTCATCCCAGCTTATCCTTCCCCCTCCCTGTGTCCTCAAGTCCATTCTCTACATCTGCGTCTTTATTCCTGTCCTGCCCCTAGGTTCTTCAGAACCACTTTTTTTTTTTTTTTTTTGTTTCCATATATATGTGTTAGCATATGGTATTTGTTTTTCTCTTTCTGACTTACTTCACTCTGTATGACAGACTCTAACTCCATCCACCACACTACAAATAACTCAATTTCGTTTCTTTATATGGCTGAGTAATATTCCATTGTATATATGTGCCACATCTTCTTTATTTTTCAGATTGGTCTGTTTATATTTTCTATTTCTTCCTGATTCAGTCTCGGAGGTTGTGCTTTTTAAAGAATTTGTCCATTTCTTCCAGGTTGTTCATTTTATTGGCATACAGTTGCTTGTAGTAACCTCTCATGATCCTTTGTATTTCTGCAGTGTCAGTTGTTACGTCTCCTTTTTCAATTCTAATTCTGTTGATTTGAGTCTTCTCCCTTTTTTTCTTGATGAGTCTGGCTAATGGTTTATCAATTTTGTTTATCTTCTCAAAGAACCAGCTTTTAGTTTTATTGATCTTTGTTATCACTTCCTTCATTTCTTTTTCATTTATTATTGACCTGATCTTTATGACTTCTTTCCTTCTGGTAACTTTGGAGGTATTTTCTTCTTTCTCTAATTGCTTTAGGTATAAGGTTAGGTTGTTTATTTGAGATTTTTCTTGTTTCTTGAGGTAAGATTGCATTGCTATAAACTTCCCTCTTAGAACTGCTGTTGCTGCATCCCATAGGTTTTGGGTCCTCGTGTTTTCATTGTCATTTGTTTCTAGGTATTTTTGGATTTCCTCTTTGATTTCTTCAGTGATCTCTTGGTTATTTAGTAGTGTATTGTTTAGCCTCCATGGGTTTGTATTTTTTACAGATTTTTTTCTGTAATTGATATCTAGTCTCATAGCGTTGTGGTTGGAAAAGATACTTGATACGATTTCAATTTTCTTAAATTTACCAAGGCTTGATTTGTGACCCAAGATATGATCTATCCTGGAGAATGTTCCATGAGCATTTGAGAAGAAAGTGTATTCTGTTGTTTTTGGATGGAATGTCCTATAAATATCAATTAAGTCCACTTGTTTAATGTGTCATTTAAAGCTTGTGTTTCCTTATTTATTTTCATTTCGGATGATCTGTCCATTGGTGAAAGTGGGGTGTTAAACTCCCCTACCATAAGCAGAAACTAACACACAATTGTAAAGCAATTATACTCCAATAAAGATGTTTAAAAAAAAGTCCCCTACTATTACTATGTTACTGTTGATTCCCCCTTTTATGGTTGTTAGCATTTGCCTTATGTATTGAGGTGCTCCTATGCTGGGTGCATAAATATTTATAGTTGTTATATCTTCCTCTTGGATTGATCCCTTGATTGTTATGTAGTGTGCTTCTTTGTCTCTTGTAATACTCTTTATTTTAAAGTCTATTTTGTCTGATATGAGAATTGCTACTCCAGCTTTTTTTTGATTTCCATTTGCATGGAATATCTTTTTCCATCCCCTCACTTTCAGTCAGTATGTGTCCCTAGGTCTGAAGTGGGTCTCTTGTAGATAGCATATATACGGGTCTTGTTTTTGTATCCAATCAGCCAGTCTATGTCTTTTGGTTGGAGCATTTAATCCATTTACAATTAGGGTAGTTATCGATATGTACGTTCCTATTACTATTTTTTTAATTGTTTTGGGTTTGTTATTGTAGGTGTTTTCCTTCTCTTGTGTTTCCTGCCTAGAGAAGTTCCTTTAGCATTTGTTGTAAAGCTGGATGGGTGGTGTTGAATTCTCTTAGCTCTTGCTTGTCTGTAAAGATTTTAATTTCTCCGTCGAATTTGATGAGATCTTTGCTGGGTAGAGTAATCTTGGTTGTAGGTTTTTCCCTTTCATCACTTTAAATATGTCCTGCCACTCCCTTCTGGCTTGCAGAGTTTCTGCTGAAAGATCAGCTGTTAACCTTATGGGGATTCCCTTGCATGTTATTTGTTGCTTTTCCCTTGCTGCTTTTAATATTTTTTCTTTGTATTTAACTTTTGATAGCTTATGTGTCTTGGTGTGCTTCTCCCTGGAATTATCCTGTATGGCACTCTCTGGGCTTCCTGGACTTGATTGACTATTTCCTTTCCCATATTAGGGAAGTTTTCAACTATAATCTCTTCAAATATTTTCTCAGTCCCTTTCTTTTTCTCTTCTTCTGGGACCCCTATAATTCGAATGTTGGTGCATTTAATGTTGTTGTCCCAGAGGTCTCTGAGACTGTCCTCAATTCTTTTCATTCTTTTTTCTTTATTCTGCTCTGTGGTAGTTATTTCCCCTATTTTATCTTCCAGGTCACTTATCTGTTCTTCTTCCTCAGTTATTCTGCTATTGACCCCTTCTAGAGAATTTTTAATTTCAGTTATTGTGTTGTTCATCATTGTTTGTTTCCCTTTTAGTTCTTCTAGGTCTTTGTTAAACATTTCTTGTATTTTCTCTATTCTATTTCCAGGATTTTGGATCATCTTTATTATCATTACTCTGAATTCTTTTTCAGGTAGACCGCCTATTTCCTTTTCATTTGTTTGGTCTGATGGGTTTTTACCTTGCTCCTTCATCTGCTGCATATTTCTCTGTCTTCTCATTTTGCTAAACTTACTGTGTTTGGGGTCTCCTTTTCACAGGCTGCAGGTTTGTAGTTCCCGTTGTTTTTGGTGTCTGCCCCCAGTAGGTAAGGTTGGTTCAGTGGGTTGTGTAGGCTTCCTGGTGGAGGGGACTGGTGCCTGGGTTCTGGTGGATGAGGCTGGATCTTGTCTTTCTGGTGGGCAGGACCACTTCCGGTGGTGTGTTTTTTGGGGTGTCTGTGAACTTATTATGATTTTAGGCAGCCTCTCTGCTAATGGGTTGGGTTGTGTTCCTGTCTTGCTAGTTGTTTGGTAAAGGGTGTCCAGCACTGTAGCTTGCTGGTCGTTGAGTGGAGCTGGGTCTTAGCGTTGGGATGGAGATCTCTTGGAGAACTTTTGCCGTTTGATAGTACACTGGGCTGAGAGGTCTCTAGTGGACCAATGTCCTGAACTCAGCTCTCCCACCTCAGAGGCTCAGGCCTGACACCCGGCCGGAGCACCAAAACCCTGTCAGCCACATGGCTCAGAAGAAAAGGGAAAGAAAGACAGAAAGACAGAAAGACAGACAGACAGACAGAAAGAAAGAAAGAAAGAAAGAAAGAAAAAAAGAAAGAAAGAAAGAAAGAAAGAAAGAAAAATAAATAAATAAAATAAATTTATTAAAATAAGAAATAAAAAAATTATTAAAAATAAAAAAAATAAAAAATTAATAAATAAAAGAAAGAGAAACCAAACCAAAAAACAAAGTCACCAATGATAACAAGCACTAAAAACTATACTAAAACAAGCAAACAAACAAAACGGACAGACAGAACCCTAGGAGAAAAGGTAAAAGCAAAGCTTTGTGTGACAAAAATCACACAAAGAAGCATACACATACACAGTCACAAAAAGAGAAAAAGGAAAAAATAAAAAATAAAAAAAATATACATATAAAAAGAAGAGAGGGGCTTCCCTGGTGGCGCAGTGGTTGAGAGTCTGCCTACTAATGCAGGGGACACGGGTTCGAGCCCTGGTCTGGGAAGATCCCACATGCCGCGGAGCAACTAAGCCCGTGAGCCACGGCTGCTGAGCCTGCGCGTCTGGAGCCTGTGCTCCGAAACGGGAGAGGCCGCGACAGTGAGAGGCCCGCGCACCGCGATGAGGAGTGGCCCCCGCTCGCCGCAGCTGGAGAGGGCCCTCGCACAGAAACGAAGACCCAACACAGCCAAAAATTAAAAAAATAAATAAAAAAAATAAAAAAAAAAGAGATTTGTGCATTTCCAGATTAAGATGAGGTTATTAAAAAAAAAAAAAAAAAAAAAAAGAGAGCAACCAAATCAATAAACAAATCTACCAATGATAATAAGCTCTAAATACTAAACTAAGATAAACATAAAATCAGAAACAAATTAGATGCAGAAAGTAAACCCCAAATCTACAGTTGCTCCCAAAGTCCACCACCTCACTTTTGGGATGATTCATTGTCTGTTCAGGTATTCCACAGATGCAGGGTACATCAAGTTGACTGTGGAGATTTAATCCACTGCTCCTGAGGCTGCTGGAAGCCTCACTGCTGAAAGGCATTTCCCTTTCTCTTCTTTGTTTGCACAGCTCCTGGGGTTCAGCTTTGGCTTTGGCCCTGTCTCTGCGTGTAGGTCACCTGAGAGCATTTGTTCTTCACTCAGACAGGAAGGGGTTAAAGTAGCAGCTGATTAGGGGGTTCTGGCTCACTCAGGCTGGGGGGAGAGAGGGGTACGGATGCGGGGCAAGCCTGCAGCATCAGAGGTCAGCGTGACATTGCACCAGCCTGAGGCGTACTGTGCGTTCTCTCGGGGAAGTTGTCCCTGGTTCACGGAACCCTGGCCATGGCGGGCTGCACAGGCTCCCGGGAGGGGAGGTGTGGAGAGTGACCTGTGCTTGCACACAGGCTTCTTGGTGGCTGCAGCAGTGGCCTTAGCGTCTCACGCCCATCTCTGGGGTGCACGCTGATAGCCGCAGCTCGCGCCCATCTTTGGAGCTCCTTTAGGCGGTGCTCTGAATCCCCTCGCCTCGTGCACCAGGAAACAATGGTCTCTTGCCTCTTAGGCAGGTCCAGACCTTTTCCCGGACTCCCTCCCTGTTAGCTGTGGAGCACTAGCCCCCTTCAGGCTGTGTTCACGCCGCCAACCCCAGTCCTCTCCCTGGGATCCGACCTCTGAAGCCTGAGCCTCAGCTCCCAGCCCCCGCCCGCCCCAGCGGGTGAGCAGACAAGCCTCTCGAGCTGGTGAGTGCTGGTCGGCACCGATCCTCTTTGCGGGAATCTCTCCGCTTTGCCCTCCGCACCCCTGTTGCTGCGCTCTCCTCTGTGGCTCCAAAGCTTTCCCCCCCCGCCCACCGCTGTCTCCGCCAGTGAAGGGGCTTCCTAGTGTGTGGAAACGTTTCCTCCTTCACAGCTCCCTCCCAGAGGTGCAGGTCCTGTCCCTAATCTTTTCTCTGTTTTTCTTTTTTTCTTTTGCCCTACCCAGGTACGTGGGGAGCTTCTTGCCTTTTGGGAAGTCTGAGGTCTTCTGCCAGCATTCAGTAGGTGTTCTGTAGGAGTTGTTCCACATGTAGATGTATTTTTGATGTATTTGTGGGGAGGAAGGTGATCTCCACGTCTTACTCCTCTGCCGTCTTTAAGGTCCCCCTGGAATCAGGCATTTGAAGCTGAGAACATTCTGAGTTTGCTTTTTCTTCTTAGCTGTGCCAACAATAGACCCAAAATGCTCCCCCTATAGGCTTCTAGTTTCTGGTAACACTCCCTCTTCTCCTTTCTTCCCTGAGCTCTATGGGAAGTCACTGATTTTTGCAGTTACTAATTTTAACTTGCTCTATCAGCTTTCTGGTACTTGGGTGACCCATTGCGTGTACTTGCTCCCCTCTATCTGAAATATTCATTGTGGTTTTATTTTACTGACTGGACTCTTACTCATCTAGCTTTATGCACGTCTCTGTTCTCATGAGCACTCTACCCTCTGTACACAATTACTCCCACTTTATACTTAGGAGAACCAAGGTTCAAGTAAACTATTCCACCTATTTTTCAAGGTCATAGATAGGCTTTATCCCCAGGACTGTCTACTTTCGATATCTGTGCTAACTTCATGGATATGATGGTTAGCATTTTCAAATTAAACATTCAAGGACTTACTAATTCTAAGTTGGATGTCTGTACTTAAACTGTCCTCTTCAAAGCTCTACTGTTATCCCCAAAATGTTTCAACATGCCACAGCATTTTCTTTTATTTCATCAGTGGTGAAATATCTTCAATCTTTCAAGCTTTGAAAGAGTATGTATAGTTAAGAAAAAGTTGACAGAGCTGGATCTTGAGAATAAAATGATCTTATTATACTTGAAAACATCATTGGAATTAAACACATGATATAACTACAGAATGACAAAACTACATTTCCTATGAGATGCATGAATTGGCTCTGAATTCATTTACTGAGATCCAGTTAAGTAGCTAACATTGGTTAGAAACACTGGGGTAGAAACACTGGATTGTGAAGACAGTTCCTCAAGAGAGAAGAGTCTGTGTGGTTTGAATGAAATAGTCTTTGTCAGAAAGTAATTTGAAGGAACAGATGAGTGTCACTGTGTGTTTGTTAAATACTGGTGTTGCTCTGTATATGTAACAGACACACATCACAGGGTTGTAGGTAAGAATAGGAAGGCGGGTGAACTTGTTCTGGGTTCAGGCACAAGTTCCCAGGATGCCACTGATGGGAAATGCTGGAAAACGAGGAAACATACAACTAAGTTGTACAGCAGAGCATCATTTTCATTCTATTCTGCCCGTCAGTCCTTAGCAGCCGTGATTCACTCCCACAATCTTATTTTATTAAAATGTCATTCTTCACCCACTCTTCAGGAATTGTGTACTACAATTCATCTTTCTTAGGGATGTAAATTAAAAGGCAAACAGAAAGGACTTGGCTTGGCTTAGTAAGAAAAAAGATGCAGCTTTCCTAGTCACAATGCCCGGGGAATGTTTGGGTGCCAACCCACCTTCTCTTTTCAAAAGCTTCAGGAACACAACGTCTATTTCAGTGCTGTTGAAAATGTAGTGTCTTTATTCGACCAAGACACAGCTCATGCAGGGAAGAGAAGCGAACCAGCAGATAAATAAGGACATGAGGAGACAGGCAGAAGGAAGAAGGAAGCTGGTTTCTTGGGAAGTATCTTATTACAGCAAAGTGGGAGGGCATGATGAAAATAGAAACAGCGTTGAGAAGTAGGAAAAGAGACAAAAGAGAAACTGTAGATGACTTGGAGATGTTTTTCAACCATGAAAAACAGGCAAGAAAAGTTTCTGATATCCACGATTGTGCTGGGAAAAGTGGATATTAAGTGGGAAAAGGGTCAGATGCAAAGGCAATATGTTGGGTGGAGATGGTTCCTTTTTCAGATTTTGTTTTATTTTATTATTTTTTTGGCTGTGCCGCACGGCTTATGGGATCTTAGTTCCCCGACCAGGGATTGAACCCGAGTCCCTGGCAGTGAAATCATGAGTCCTAACCACTGGACCGCCAGGGAATTCCCTCACTTTTCTGATTTTAGAGTGGGAAGTCGGGCTGTTTTGTGAGAAGGTGCTGATGGACACAGAGAGCATTTAAAGCATATTCTAGAAGAGGTACTAGGGAAACACAGCCTAGGTTCTCACATCAGAAAGACTCAATACGGACACAAGTCTGAAAAATAGGGAGCAGACTGGGCTAAGGATCATATTCTTCACTGACCACGTGGCACCAGGACAGGCTATAACTTATGTGGGTCTCCCCAGGGCTCCTCCCCAGTCCTGACTGCTTGGCAGCTGTACCAGCCATTCATGGACCGCACCAACTATGGTTGGCCAATACCAGGGACACGCTGGTTTTACTCTGTATATCTCTCCTATTTAGTACAATTTCTGGGACAGTCTGACGACTCACCAAAGAAGTGTTAAAAAGTAATTGAATTACTCCTATTATGTGCCCCTGACCCCACGTGATACTGTGATATAATTAAAAATGTGTACTTGGCCTTCCTTGCTGGCTCCTGAGATAGCTCTGGAGTGGTAGAGGTGAAAGAAGTGTCTTTTGTTATTTGTACCAAGCCCCTTTCATCCATGTCTGAGCTTATGCTAGTGAGGTCACTTTTGGAAAGCTCCTAGATGAGGGGTTGGCTGCCAGAGGAACCAACCATTTGATTAGAGATGGTTAGAGGGTTGGGACTTCCAGTTCCATCCCTCCTCCAAGGAAGGGAGATGGGCCAGGGGTTGAATTACTCATCGACGATTAATGATTTCATCAATCGTGCCTAGTAAAGAAGCCTCCATAAGAACCCTTACCAAAGCCATTTGGAGAGCTTCTGGGAGAGGACGGACCTGGAGAGAACATGGAACCTCTGTGCCCCTACCCACAAAACTTGTTCTGTGCATCAATCCCATCTGGCTGTTCCCGAGTTGTATTCTTTGTAGTAAGTCAGTAACAGTAAGTAAAATATTTCCCCGGGTTTGGGTTTTGTGAGCCATTCTAGCAAATTATCAAGTCGGAGGGGAGGATGATAGGAACCCCCAAATTATAGCCTATCAGCCAGGAGTTCAGGTGACCTCCTGGGACTTGTGATTGGCCATCTGGAGCCAGGGCCAGTCCTGTGGGACTGAGCCCTTAACCTCTGGGGTCTGTGCTAACTCTGGGCAGTTAGTGTCAGAATCGTTCCATGTGAGGGAAAAAACCCGACACATTTGGTGTGAGTGGAGGAAAACTAGTGTTTTATTTTGTAGGGTAAGGCCTCCTTCCCTAAGCCAGAGTGAGTGGAGTACAGCTTTGATCCATCTCAAAGGCACAGCCAGATCCCTGACAGCCACGCTCGGAAGAGGAGCAAGCAGGCACGGCCAGGCAGCCAGGGATTTGACAGCTACGATAGCTCTGCTGGGCTAATGGGCTTCTCTTAATGCAGACAGATCAGCTTCGCAATTTGCTCAACAGCCCTGGGCCAGCTTTGCGGAGGCCACGCTGACTGCAATTGGAGCAAGGGTGTGGGGTGAGTGCGTCTGTGTGAATAACCTTCCAGAGCTCCCTGCTCCGATTATTTACTGAGGCAGCTCCCTGAGCCTGGATAATTGCCTATAGAAAGCATTGATGCTGATAATTAGAACTAGCCAAGAGGCAAATGTGGCCTCTGAGAGTGACCATGTCGGCCTTGGTACCCATTTAAAGAAAATTCCAGTATGTCTCCATTGCCGGGGCACAATTTTCCCGTCTGAGTGTGTACAACTGTTCTCATGGCTCTTGTTTTCCCGTTTTCTCACCCACAACCCCATGACTAGGCATCTCCTAGAGCTGTACTTTCTTACTCTCTCTCCCTCTCTCTCTCTCTCACATGCATCTTAGTCCCCGAAGAAGGTTCTTTACTCTTTCTTCCACATTCCCCAGAAGAATTAGTTGTCATGTCAGTAGGAAGGGCTTTGGAGTCAGAAATGGGCTTGGAGCCCTGCTCTGCCACTTCCAAGCTACGTGATGTAGGGAGAGTCACTTCACCTCACTGTGCCTTAATTTTTCCATCTGTAAGATGGGGTAAGGATAGTCCCCCTGAATAATGCAGTGTTGTGAGGGTTAGCTGAGTTAATGCAGGTCGGATGTGTAGAACAATGCCTAGCACATAGCAAGCCGTCTGTAAAGGCTGGATACTATTTCCGGGAAGTTAGGCTTTACTTGAAACATTTATGTTAAGATTGTTAAAATGTACATTTTATTATAAGTCAGGTAGGGTGAGGCCAACAGATATGAAGACAACTGCCCACAGCAAAGGGGACTACATGGTGGGGAGGGGAAGAACCAGGGTCAGTCAGGAGGCAGGACGTAGAATGCGGGCAAGAGCTTTCATTGTGGTTTCTGTGGGAAGGAAGAGGTGAGGCAGCGTAAGTCGGTTTATGATGGGCTAATTTGAAACATGTCAGTAGACTCTGGGGAGTAGGGGCTGAATCTAGTTATCTGGTGCCTGGTCCTGGGTGATTAGGGCAGGTGAATAGTGGCCCAAAGTATAAGAGTCCCATAAAGGACGCAGTTGGGGTGTGGGCTCTGCATTGGTTAGTTTGCATATGAAAGGCACATTCACAGGCATATCATGTAATATCTCTAGGAATTGATTAGCCCTGGGAGGGGCGATCTCTCCAGGGTCAGCAAGGCCCCAGATGTTAAAGCATCAGAAATAAAAACGCATGATTAACACATGTCTTTACTCAGATGTGTCCAGAAATAAAAGGGGAAATCAAGGAAAACAGCCATCATTGTGTACCTACGCCACAGTGTCTAAGAATCTTAGGACAGTTGCTTCCTCTCTTGTCTAAAGTTCATCATCCCTCCCTCTGACATAACACCTCTCAGAATCCTTGCTTTGCTTCTGACAACAGAGTTAGTGTTCACAATTCAGTATGCAGTTGACCGCTAATTTTGAACGTTTTCTTCATGGTAAGGACCTGTTCTTCTATTCCTGGTCTCCAACCTTGTCTTCATGAGTTTATTTTTGCTCTTCTCTGTTTCTACACAACAGTAAGAGTGAGCTCTTAAAAATGCAAACTTAATCATGGCGTTCCTCTGCTAAAAATGATATCCCATCGCTCTCAGGAAAAAGCCGGTATCCTTAACTTGGTCCACAAAGCAGGCTCAATCAGGATCCTGCTTTCTTCCTCAACATCAACTGATACCACTCTTCTTATCACTGTCTGCTCTGCAGCTGCACTGGTTTTCACTTCCTTTTTTCCATGCATCACGCTCCTCTCTACCTGAGTAATTTTCCATATATTGTTTCCATCAACTGAAGATATATTCTCACTACCCTGCTCTGCATATTCACCTGGCAAATTTTCATATGTCTTTCAAAACTCAGTAATTGTTTCAAGGAAATCTTTGTTGTTCACCCCAGACCAGGTCAGACCCTTAAAATTCACTGCCATAACACCCCATGTTTCTGCTTTATCATAGTTTAAATTAAATAGTTAAATTTAGAAAATTTTAATTTGGGTTTTTTAAAATGTCTTCCTGTTGACTTGTAAATTATATGAAGCCAGGGTCTATGTGTGTCTTATTTAATTTACAATCCTCAGTGCACAATGCCTGGCACATATTTGGAAAATGCCATAGACATTTGTCTTGAATCCCATTTTAAAATATTGTAGAAATTATTGTTAAAATTAATTTCTTCTTCTCTTGTGACTCCATAATAATTTTCTCGAATCCGTCCTAGAGACCTGAAGGTTTTTCATTTGTAAAATAATAAGGTTTAAAATTTGTACTTCATAGGATTATTATAGAATTTAATAAAAGCATGCATATGAAAACGTGTAAATGTCAATGCATTATACAAATGTAATGGGTATTATTACAAAGAGTTAATCAGTGAGACTTAAAAAAAAGTTGGTCTTATTTCAGGTATTCAACTCTATGATTTACATAAATTGTTCATTTCATTGTGATTTATTTGAAGATAATTGAGAGCAATAAACTATTATGACCTTTGGGCTTATGATATAAAAAATAACTGTTTATACAGAAAGGATATGATATCCAAGTTATCTCATCCCTTCTAAGTGAGATGAACTGACTTGAAGAATGACTTGGGTTTTGGCGTCCTGTGTTACTTTATACGGATACTTAAAATCCTAGAGTCCTACTGACAGAACCCTACTCCTGATGACTACTATTGAACTTTAGGAGTTGGTAATAAACTTTGATACATGTAAAATCTATTTTTGTTGGCATAATTTGAAAGGGAAGCTCATCTTTTGTAACTAAAAGCAGTCATGAGGTTTGAAGAGCTAAGTGTTCCCTCCTGGGGGAGGGTATTAAATTTCAGTGAGGGTCTTTTTCCAGAATGGTTGAGAATTTCCTGATGATAATGTCACTACAGGGAAAACGACCTTCGCAGAAGGTGTCTGTTTAGTGCAATGGAAACATAGCTGGGGAAGAATGTGGGAAATCTGGACTTCCTTCTTGTATGGCCACTGTGACCCACTCTGTGGGTCCAGGTAAGTCCTTCACTCCCGTAATTTAAATCTCATATGGTGAGGGTTGTAGTACTAGAAGCTGATAACATTCATTTAGCAAATATTGAACCCTACCTCTGAGCCAGACATGGTGTGGGAATCTGGTGGTAAAAGCTTCTTGTCAAATACAAAGTTATGTCAATAATAGAAATCCCAGGACACAGAAAACATACTTTGTCCATTTTTCCTACATAAATTACAGAATACTCCTTCACACAGTCCCCATATTTTGCAGTCTTTTACTAACAAAAATATATTTGTAAATGAAACTTAATTCCCATTTTTACTTTAATATTTTACTTATAAAACTAATATAAGCACATTACAAACACTTGAAAAAATAAGAGAAATACATATACTAACAAATAATGTCCACACTAATTTAAAAAAACACACTGATCTTCACACTAATTAAAAAGAAACAATACTATTACTAATACCTAAGCCATAAAAAATTAGTTCCAGATCTGAATTTTCCTTTCCAGTCCATTCTATATGCATATGCACACTCTGTGTGCATATTTTAAAATCTACACTAATTTTTAAAAATGATTTTATGTTTTGTTTTCCCTTCTAGTCTATTCTCTATGTATATTAAATAATCTTATCTACTTTTCAATTTTAAACATTATATAAGAATTATTTTCTATATTTCTATATGCTGCATCCTATTAACATTTGCAATTCCTGCACAATATTGCAGGGAATACTTACAGCAGAGTTGGTTTCACCAGTTCCCACTTGGTCATTTGTGTTCTCTTAAGTTTTTGATATCACGTATTGTAGTCCAGTGAAAGTGAGTATTCCCATGTATATAGTCTTCCCTTTCATATTTTCTTTACATAGTTCCTCAGAGGTAGAATACTGGAACAAATATAGGTATGACTTTAAAATATAAAATAATTTTCTAGAAGAAATGTATAGTAACAGTACCAGGCTCACTCTACATTTATCAGAACTGAGTTCTCCATTTATTAAAAACAAATACACACAGTACCAAAAGCACTTTCTAATAGTTAATAATGTTTTAATTCTATATTTTTATTATGAATCAGACATATCTGCTCTTTACTAGATATCTAGATCTGCAGGGGAGAATTGAGGTTACCACACCAAGTTGTTATAATTATTGTCAAGATGAAATAACTTGGCATTTTATTTCAGGATTTTTTAAAAAGATTAAATATGCTATTCCTTTTGGCTGTTTAAATTATTGAAAATAATCCCAGGATCCTCTTAGTAATTTCATGACTACCACATATGATCTTTCTTGGGAACCGCTGAAATACATCTTCACACATACGTGAAGTTCTACACTCCTAATATGTATGTTTGGGCTGGAAAGAGCAGCATACAGCAACCTCTTTCATGGCATATATTTTAAATACTAAGAAACTGAGGATTCAGATGAATCAGAGTGTCAGGGACTGTCTGTACCAACTCAGATTCCTGTGGGTCACTAAGTTGCTCTCTTTTCTGTTTGTTGTCTCAACAGTTTACCAGCAACAAACTCGGATTCTAATGCCTTGGGGTGTCCCACACAGAAAGGAGCCACAATACATTTTTTCTTATGTGTCCAGCTGGGTTTGTGTTGTCACCCACAGATGTGTCCAGCTGTGTATTCTCCATTTTGTTTGACCAAACAATCATTCAAAAGTTCAAACCAACCATTTCATCATCATAAATTTTTAAAATAAATTTAAGTGAATTCATTCTAGTTTAGATTAATTCTTCTGATTAAATATAATTTTACTTAATATAATTTTATTAAAAATAATTTTAAATATAATTTTATTTAATAGTGTGATAACTCTAAGGATGTCTCATTATGTGAAATTTCATTTCCAGGATCAGAGAGATTTTTCCCCAAGTTTTCCTCAGCACAGCAGAGCCATACTTTCTGTTTACCTGTCTCAGATCCTTCCTCTCAACATGTAACTTAAAAGTTGACAAGACAATGAATGTTAGAGCAAAGAATCAATAACACTTTCTCCAAAACCTGTCTACACGTTTTCAAAATGGAAATGTTTTTGCTAAATAAAATCCTATAATATTCATTAAAATAGAGAACTTCTCTTTTCTCGTATTTCTGAGGGCCAGCAAAGAAAATTTCCGAGAATTGCTGTTGATTCAGGTTGTACTCATTAGCCCATAGCTTAGTGATTAAGAAGCTGTAATTTGGAGGAATATATTTGAGTTCAAATTTAAACTTTCCCACTGCGTGGACTTGTGGGACTTCCTTAACCTCTCTATCCTTTGCCTCCTCATATTTAAATCGGGGTGGTTTATTGCTCACTGAGTACAGGAAATAAATGATTTATTGCAACGGAAGTGCTTAGCATCAAGTCTGTCCTAACAATACTAAGTGCTCCTGAAATTGTAGCTAATTTTTATTAAGCATGCACATACCCCCCACTTCCAACCCAAAGTCTTTCCTACTTCCCAAATTAGATGCCTTTTTTCTTTTGTTGATCTCCAGCCCCCATGACAATAAATCAGCAGCTTCGGAAATGAATGAAACTGTCCCCCCCCAAAATTCAGATGATATTGTCTGAACTATATGACAATTTTGTTTAAAATATTCAGAGATTAAAAAAATAGATAACTGAACCCACTAGATGAGTGGGTACAGCACGTTATTTTTTAAAAAAAAGAAGGGCTTCCCTGGTGGTGCAGTGGTTGAGAATCTGCCTGCCAATGCAGGGGACACGGGTTCGAGCCCTGGTCTGGGAAGATCCCACATGCCGCGGAGCAACTGGGCCCATAAGCCACAACTACTGAGCCTGCGCGTCTGGAGCTTGTGCTCCACAACAAGAGAAGCCGCGACAGTGAGAGGCCCGTGCACCGCGATGAAGAGTGGCCCCCACTTGCCACAACTAGAGGAAGCCCTCGCACAGAAACGAAGACCCAACACAGCCAAAAATAAATAAATAAATAAATAAATAAATAAATAAATAATAATTAAAAAAATTAACAAAAAAGAACAAAAGGGCAAATAAAAATGAAAATTAGAAAACTGTAGTCCTTGAAATTAATAAAAATAATAATAAAAACATGGGTTAAAGAGCAGACTTGAAATACTGAATTGGAAGGTGGTTGTGAGCAAATCACCCAGAGCTCACTATGACGACAGGATGGAATATATAAGAAACAGGAGATGCTGACCATGGAAAGAAAAGATCAGAAATACCTTTAAGCCCTGATTCCTTTCTCTTTCCCCTTCTCCTCATCCTCCTTCTTTGCCATCATCTATTACCCCATTAACTGTTTGGGGTTGACTGTTTATAGTTTGTGAAACATTTTTAAATGCGCTGTCTCACTGGATGTTCACAGCAAATCTCTGAAGTAGCTGGATTTAGAATAATTTCTATCTCCATTTGACAAATGCACCTGAGACTCTCCAAGAAACCGTGATAGAAAGTGCGAGGGCCAAAGCTGACTTTTCGGTATTCAAAACCTAATTCTTGCAGGATTTTGAATAAGTCACACACACTGTGGGCCAATATGCTTACCTACAGGAGCAACAATGGTTCACATTTCTCAGGACTGCTTTGAAGGTTAAATGTGATGAATATAAAACTGCAGAGAATTGTGCACACCTTAGTATGATTCCGATGCTAATGGGATTTACTAGCAGTAACTGTTGTATCATGAAGTATTTAGATGATGACTATGATGGCCCACGTAGGACATAGCCTTTGTTATACCCGTATATGACTCATAATTCCATGTACCCAACTCTCTCACCTCTGTAAGCTCCGTTGAGCCAACTACAGATTTATTATCTTTTTTTGGTGCCTTTTAGAGGTCTGGTCTACTCCCCACCTCCAAAAAAAAAATAGTCATGCCACATAATAATGGATCTCTAGATGTCTTCACATGACAGATTCTTTGTGTCCAGAACTTCTCACCTTGACAGCAAGAAATCCCTAGAACTTCTTGCTTTCTGGCTTTGTGAGTCCTTTTTCTCATCACCCTCTGACCTCACCTCTCAGACCCTCCGCACAACTTCGTTGGCCTTGCCTGTTGCTTTTTCTCCTCCACCTGATTTCAGTTCATTCCTTGGCTTTGTTCCAAATAATTATTTGGAGTAAATTGCATGCCAGTACAGCTCTATCTAAAATCTCAGGATTTAAAATGATTATGGAGGCTTTTAGGCCAACCCACTATCCTTTCCAGTATGTCTGATAGGTAGCTGGATGTATTGTTTAAACGTCTCTACACACAGGATGCCCACTACCTCATGAGATGGCCTCTTTTTTTTTACCGCTATGCAGGCCTAATTGTTACAGGTTAAAAATAGCTTTTCTCATGTTGCCTTCTGCCTGGAATGATCATCCTTATTTCTCTGCCTTCTCCGAACTTCAGTCTTCAAGTTTTAGGGCCCATCGCCTTCAAGTAGACTTATGCATTCCTCCTTCTGTGATCTCTGGGCACTTGTTAAAGCCTTAATTAGAGCTCAGATCACATTGTGCTAGTGAAATCATTTATAGAAAAACCCAGGGGCTTCCCTGGTGGCGCAGTGGTTGAGAGTCTGCCTGCCGGTGCAGGGGACACGGGTTCGAGCCCTGGTCTGGGGGGATCCCACGTGCCGCGGAGCGACTGGGCCCGTGGGCCACAGTTGCTGGGCCTGCGTGTCTGGAGCCCGTGCTCCGCGACGGGGGAGGCCGCGATGGTGAGAGGCCCGCGCACCGCGATGGGGAGTGGCCCCCGCTTGCTGCAGCTGGGGAAAGCCCTCGCACAGAAACGAAGACCCAACACAGCCATAAATAAATAAATAAATAAATAAATATTTAAAAAAAAAAAAAAAAAGAAAAACCCAAGTATTTTCATCTCATTTGTCTAAATAACACCTGAAACAGTGCTGGAACTATAGTCCATAGATCACATTGAATGATTCAAGAATAAATGACTGACTAAATTGAATGTATACATGAATGAAATAAAATGTTTGTCTCTGAATGTGACTCTCTGTGAAAATTAGACTCCCCATTTGGAAAACGTGATTTTCTCTCCTGAATAAATTGAACAGAAAAAAATATGCCAATGTACCATACTGAGTGTACACTTTATACATTAGACCATAATGGTGACCTCTAATTTTAAAATGATACTTTAAAAGCTGTAAAATGATGTACTTAAGTTTTGCAACATAAAATAATGCCACCATAATCACCGTCTGCACTATTAAACTACTGAGCCTGATTAAGTCTGACATTAACAAGAATTCTAACAAGGCATTAACTAGTGAAATCATGGATAAGACCCAGGAACTTCAGCTCCTAAAAGACCAACAGGATAACACAGGTCCTAATAAGAGAAAGCCAGAAATATATTTTAATTCTGTTGAGTTAAATCGTTTTAAGAGAAATTCAAAGAGGGAAAAAAAAGTGAAAGCAAAGGGGAAAGTTTGATCCTGTGAGATGATAGCAAAGAGCAAGTTTGATTCTATGAGATGATGAGCAATGGGGTCCAGTGCTTCATAGACTGCGGTTTGCAATTCATTATAAAGAAAAATATCCTCGGGGCTTCCCTGGTGGCGCAGTGGTTGAGAATCTGCCTGCAAATGCAGGGGGACACGGGTTCGAGCCCTGGTCTGGGAGGATCCCACATGCTGCGGAGCAACTAGGCCTGTGAGCCACAACTACTGAGCCTGCACGTCTGGAGCCTGTGCTCCGCAACAAGAGAGGCCGCGACAGTGAGAGGCCCGCACACCACGATGAAGAGTGGCCCCTGCTCGCCGCAACTAGAGAAAGCCCTCGCACAGAAACAAAGACCCAATACAGCCAAAATAAATAAATAAATAAATGGCGTTCCCTTTAAAAAAAAAAAAAGAGAGAGACAGGCTATAGATCAATTTCTCTATCTGGGATTCATTAATTTCAAATTTGGCCACTATTCTGTAACCATAAAAAGAACTTGTATTAACCAACCCTATAAAAAAAAAAAGAAAAAGAAAAAAAAAAGAAAAACATCCTCGTCATAAATGTTGTGATGATGCGGTGGTTGTTGTTATTGTTATTATACAAACTACTTTGCATACGGCATCAACCTGATGTGGAGACTCTGGCACTCAGCGCAGTCCAGTCTTCGCGGTGCACTGTGTTGTTATGCACACTTTATGGAGTGTATTAAGAGGCTCAGAAAGGTTAACACTGAATACATGCTTAGGATCTCATAGCTACTGAAAAGACCAAAGCTAACTCCAGAAGGAGTCGTTTCTTCTGAGTCACATTGCCTTCTTAAGTGTATTACTGCAAGAAGAATTGTATTATTTTTCTGTCTGATACTGGCTAATACAATTCGGGTTGGGTTTGGCTATGATTATTTGGTGGCTTTGATGGAAGGGAATCACAGGACATGTGTTATGGACTTGGGTACGGGCACCATCACAGGAAAGACAGGGTCTACTGTATTTCTCCCTCCTCATTCCATGTAGTGTAGACATACACCAGCTGTGTGTCAATCAAACCATCCATTCATGCACTAAGAGTTGAAAAGTGTTTTACCAGTAAGACAATACAGCTAAATTATCTCATATTTTCTCACACAAGATCTCTATTAGATAGGGATTTTATTCATTTTTATGAGTCAAGAATATGAGTATATGGGAGTTTAAGTGATTCGGTCAGAAACAAATCTACTGAGTCGTGGACCTTGACCACATCCTCCCCTTGTAAATTCACTAGCCATTCCATCTCCCTTTCTTTAAGGGCTTACAAAGTGTAAAGCATAATGCTAGGCATACTGGAAGAAAGAGAAAATAATTCAGAATGTCTGCCCTGAAGGAGGATTGTACTGTCTTCTAGTGGTATTTTAACTAAGCATTTAAGTTGGCTTGAATTGTATCAGCTGGAGTAGTAGTCCGGCTGATACAGTTCAAGGTAGTCCCAGGGCCAATGCCATGGGCTTGCTGCCTGTGTTGTCTCACAGGGCCCTGGGCTTCGAGGAGCCTCTCATTGGTTTAATGCTCTACTGTTCTGTCTTGAAATGGGGAATAATTATGGAACAAGGAACCCTGAATTTTCATTTTGTGCTGGGTCCCTCAGATTACGTAGCTTCTCCTGGTAGCCCTTAATCCAGGCTGTCCTCCCGGATATCCTTGAATCCACAGGGAGGATGAAAGTCAGAGGGGTAAGAAGCCAGCAATATATTTCTAAAGGTCAGTGAGTCTTTTCATCTCTTTCCAATTTTTTTTTCCTGCTTGTGCTTCAGCTTGCATACTTTCTATTCCTATGTCTTCAGGTTTCCTGGTTCTCTGCTATTATCTAATCTATTATTAAAATCATCTGTAAGATATTTCATTTCTGATGATACATGGTTTTTTTTCAGCTTGAGAAGTTCAATTTATCCTTTTTCATATCTTCCATTCATCTCTTCATTGTGTTCATATTTTCCTTTAAATACCCCCAAAAGCATTTGTATTGCTCTTTTTATATAGACCTTATTTGCTAATTCCATCATCTCTGTCACTTCTGAGTCCATATTTATTGGATTATTTTTGTGTCTTTATGTGGGTCATTTTACCGATGCTTTCACTTCTAGCTATTTTACATTTAAATATTTTGATTTTGAATTTCAGTGTTAGTTGTCTTTTTATAAAGAGTGTTGAGTTCAATTTTGGAACTCAGTTAAGATACTCACAGAATTTTTTGATTTTTAAGGCTTCTTTTTTTTTTCCTCTTAGAGCAGCCTTAATCTAGGTCTACTTTATCCTTACTTAATATGTGGCTCTCTGGAGTTCAGCTTACAGCTCCTTAGTATATGCCTTTTGCCCAGATTTAAAGGAGTTTCACTCTACACATGACCAGCTTAGTATTCAGCCAACATCACAAGGAAAATGTGTGTATATTCTTGGAGCTCTTTCTCAACACAGCTTCTTCTAACCCACTCTTCTGCCCCCCAAATACCAGCACCCTTGGCCTCCCTGAATTCCTATCCGTGGCTCATCTCAGTGAGACCTTGTGCGCTGCTAGCTCTGCATTCCAAACATTACCTCCCCCTGGGCAGGAAGATGATGCCATCACATGGCTTATATTTTCCTAGGGATCGCGGTATTGCCTTATGGTCTAATTCACAAAAGTTTAGTTTTCCCACGTCTGACAACAGTTTTTTTTTTTCTTCTCCATACATATTTTGTCTAGTTATTTTCATTATTTATGGCAGAAGGGAAGGTTTTCTACCTGTTACATTGCTGGATGTGCAATCCTTGAGACTTTTAACCATACTATTGACCATAGCATGCTAATTTTAGCAAACTCTTTACGTTTTTTGAACTCTAGAATTTTTATTTATAAAGTATGCTTGATAAAATTCACCTCATAGGCTTGTTGTAAGGAGTGTTGGACAAAAGAGCCAAAGCAAGCATGCCTAAACCAGAGTCAAGTAGCAAGTACACATATCCTGCACATTAGTGAGAGTAACTTAAAAGTCTCATGCTCAGGGCATGGGCATAAGAAGGAGGGAGAATCAGGGTCAATAGTGCAATCTATCAGAAGTTAAAATCTTCTTTGAAGATCTCCTTCTATTTTGGGTTGGTGCATACCCTTTCAGACCCTTAATTATATGTGTTCTGTAAAAAATATGAAGTGTTTATTATATGAATGTGTATATATATTGTATCACATTGTATGTATTGCTCCACTTGTGTTCATCACTCAACAATACCTCATGGATGACTTTCTGTATCGGCACATACAGCTATCTCATTACTTTTTTTTTTTTAACATCTTTATTGGAGTATAATTGCTTTACAATGGTATGTTAGTTTCTGTTTTATAACAAAGTGAATCAGCTATACATATACATATATCCCCATATCCCCTCCCTCTTGCGTCTCCCTCCCACCCTCCCTATCCCACCCCCTAGGTGGTCACAAAGCACCGAGCTGATCTCCCTGTGCTATGTGGCTGCTTCCCACTAGCTATCTATTTTACATTTGGTAGTGTATATATGTCCATGCCACTCTCTCACTTAGTCTAAGCATACCCTTCTCCCTCCCCGTGTCCTCAAGTCTATTCTCTACGTCTGCGTCTTTATTCCTGTCCTGCCCCTAGGTTCTTCAGACGCATTTTATTTTTGGATTCCATATATATGTGTTAGCATATCAAAACTACAGTGAGGTATCCCCTCACACCGGTCAGAATGGCCATCATCAAAAAATCTACAAACAATAAATGCTGGAGAGGGTGTGGAGAAAAGGGAACCCTCTTGCACTGTTGGTAGGAATGTAAATTGATACAGCCACTATGGAGAACAGTATGGAGGTTCCTCAAAAAACTAAAAATAGAACTACCATACGGCCCAGCAATCCCACTACTGGGCATATACCCTGAGAAAACCATAATTAAAAAAAGAGTCATGTACCACAACATTCACTGCAGTTCTATTTACAATAGCCAGGACATGGAAGCAACCTAAGTGTCCATCGACAGATGATTGGATAAAGAAGATGTGGCACATACATACAATGGAATATTACTCAGCCATAAAAAGAAACGAAATTGAGTTATTTGTAGTGAGGTGGATGGATCTAGAGTCTGTCATACAGAGTGAAGTAAGTCAGAAAGAGAAAACCAAATATCTCATTACTTTTAACTGTTTCATGATATTATAAAGAATGAATGCACGTATCTACTTAGCCATTTCTCTATTGTTAGAAGTTTAGATGAGTTTGTAATGCTCAGTATTATAAACAGTGCTTTAATGAGCATTGTTGTACATTTCTTCTCATTTTTCCCCAGGGTAGCCAGCAGAAATGACTATTTTAGGGCATGTTGTCCGTGAATTTCATATTGTAATATAATTTTCAAAACTAATTCCACTGTGGCTGTATAAGTCTACTTTTCCTCCAGCAGCGAACACATACCTACTTGCCTACACCATCACTAACACTTATCAAACAGTTCATATTTTTTTTCTCTCAGATGAGTGAAAACCCTCAATTTCTCAGTCAGTGATTTGAGATCATTTTTATTTAAATGGTGGATCATCATTCTCCACAAAGCACGTTATATAAAACAAAGTAATATAGTACTATGGCATAAACATAGTGCTTTCGAGAATGCCTCACACACTTAGCCCCACTCTTGTCTTGTAGCACTGTACAGAGGACACTCTAAATAGTCTTGCTCATGTCAAAATTTACCTTGTTTGATATAATCTCTGAGGATCTACACCCTGACTTTCACCCCTACTTCTGTCTTATCCACAATGGTTGAGACAATTGTTTCACTTCTCTCATCAATACTGTGTCTCAAATAAATACTTCACTCAATACGGAAACCTCATTATGCTCCACACCCAAAGCCCGAAGCCTAACGATCTCATTCATCTCTCTCTTTTATGGCCAATGGAAAAAAGAAAAAAAACAACAGGCTCTAGGAAAATGATCTGACTCCTTATCTTTAACATCATGGGTACAGAAATTAAGGACATCCTAGGTTCCATGATCTACGACAAATGATGTGAGAAGAGATATAAATATGAATGAAGAGTATGGTCTGGTGAGAGAACACTTGAGTAGCTTCCAGGAAAAACTGAACCCGCAGGCCCCCTCCCACACACCCACCCTCTGCACTAATTACAGTAAAATTGGGAAAAATAGATAAACTTTCTTACCTTATTTCTTTACCTAAAGAATGAAAAATACCCTGAAAAATTGTGAGCAGGTAATTAATGTGTGTGCGTGTGCAGGTAAATGGTTCCCATATTACTACATATATGTACACAGTGAGAAAACCATCAAAATTAATTATTTTCACCAACATGGGATAACCAATGTGGTCTTAAGCCATTTCCAAAGGAGGACACTTAGTGCTGGGTTTAATATGTATGGGCCATCATTTTTCCTAATTTTGGAATCATTCAGACAAATTAAAGATAAAGGTTTATTTGGCCCAAGAAAAGCTTTGGACACCCCTGAGGGAATGAGAAATTGGATCACACTCGTCCTCACATCAATCTAGCAGTCTGAGAGAAATGTAAGTCCATGGATTCCCTCCCAATAGTCTTCTAGTCAGTCACATGTATGCCACCTGGGGCGCTGGGGACAACACTGATCTACATTAAAATGAACAGAAGTTTCGGAACTCCACGTCATGAAGAGGACTGGGGGTCAGAAGGGACTGGTGTGATTTCTCCCTAGTCACCACTTCACCTGAGCTCTACCAGCACCCACCTCGTGCCTCAACTGGTGGTCAGCGCAGAAGGATGAAGGAACACCAAGTGTTGATATTGTGGCTCTTCACCGGGTGGGGACGGGTTGGAGTGGGAGATGACTCTGCTGGTGGGATTAAGAGGTTGAGGTGCGTGGGTCTGGGGACAGTGTCAGTTCATCTGAGACTTGTGGAACTGCACAATCTTAAAGCATCGAGTCGTCCTGAGTAGAAACATGTGAGTTAGGAAATTTGAGACGTCAAAAATCAGGAGTGTAGGGGAAGTGGAGAGAAGCAGTTATCAAAGTCATGGAAAAGACAAAGTGTTTGCCAGCTGGGAAAGACAGAAAAAGACACACAATATAATCGTGGTGGTGGGTGAAGAGGGTGGTGTGCTGACCTAGTGTTAATATGGAAATTGGAATTGCTTTTGTAAGTCAGTGGCATAGGTATTCAGAAGTGAACTGGCCTATTTTGAAAAACAAAAACAAAAACATGGAAGCCAAATCAGAACTTTTATAATCAATCTGTCCCTGTTCTTAGTCGTTCTCAGCTCCTATCGCTGTCTGCATTCATCCTTCCCCAACCTCTCCACACATCTTCTTAAATCCCAGGCACTCTAACCTCACTAAATAACTGCACCTTATCCTCATAAGGCACATACTTCTGTGCTTTTTCTCCTTGGTATTCTCTTTCCCTTCTCCATGGAATGCCTCATTATCATTTTCTTGCTTGTAAAACTCCTATTCATCATCCAAGTGCTGAAGCTCCCCTGTCAAGCCATCCATGCCTTTTCCAGGCAAAGTTGGTTCCAGTTGCTTCTGTGTTCCTGCTACAAGTCAGGAAGCCATGTGTAATGGTTTCAGAAAACCCAACCTTTCTTCTAAGATTCTCACCGAGGAAACTAGAAACAGACTTTAAACTAGAAACAGACTCTAAGCGTACAATCTCTATCAATCACCAGCACCTGTCCCTTCCCTGAGACAGACTACTGCTAGAAAAATCTTTCTAAAATGCATCTTCCATCACATTGCACTTCAATATGTATAATCTCAACATTTTTGTATGTGAAAATAACACCCAGAGAGTTTCATGGCACATCCGAGGCTTTTTACAAATGTGGAGCTCAGAGAGGTTAAGTGATTTGACCAAGGTCAGAGAGCTAATACATGGCAGAGAGAATATTTGAACTCAGATCTGTCTGCTTCTAAAGGTGCTGCCCTGCACCGCCCCTTTCTACCACATTGAGAGGGGCAGGACCCCCTTCCTGTGCTGCTTGCCTCTGAACTGGCAATGCATTGGGTAATTTGGGAAAGAAATGTTATATAAGCAACGTAACATATTTCTTATGCGCAATATGTCTCTGCAGCCTGAGCTTATTTTAAATCAGCCATGGGAATGTGTATTGGTGAACACATACTGAGCTAACAGATGGGAGTGGGCACCTTTGTCACTCGTAAATATAGCACTTTGACCACAAGTGGAGGAAACTCAAGTGGTGAAAAGTACAGCTAATACTTCTTTCCCATTTCTCTATTTACAACTTTTTTTCTATGCCTTTAACACACTCTCTATCTCTTCCTCTAAATCTCTCTCTCTCTCTCTCTCTCATCTCTCTCCCACATGCACACAGACATACACACACACCCCATTAGCAAGTTTGCTTGTCCATGGAAGAGGATAAATATGGAAGCATTTTTATCATCCAGGCACAAGTGTACTTCCTGGAGCTAACATGGTTCTAGCTTGGTTCCTGCTTCCATTCTTTTCTACTGAACCTAAACCTGAAGGTTCAGGGTGAAGGAAACTTGTTTTGTGGGTCATATGGTCTCTGTACTCCCACTACTCAGCTCTACCGCCGTAGAGCAAAACCAGCCTTTGACTTTACATAACCAAGTAAGAGTGCCGGAGTTCAACAGAACATTCTTTCTGAAGGCAAGATCTGGCCCATGGGCAAAGTTTGCTGACCTCTGCTTTGGAGAAAAGAATGCTAATGTGTCCTACGAACTTGCAGACCCTTGGTCTTTCTGTGTTTCAGGTATCTTGCTTATAAAATGGGAAGAATTCTTGATTCTTTTTTAAAAAATGTACAAAACATACCAGTAGGCTATTTATATTTAAATGATTTAATCGTCATTGTAGCCTGGAACGACTGATGTGATTCTTGTTGTATGGATATGGAGACTTACAGAAGATAAGGGACTTTCCACCCAGCCATGTAGCAGGTGAGTGGCAGAGCTGGAAAATAAATTTGATTTTAAACTAATGGGATGCTAAAATACATGAATACCTCTGCTATAATGATCAAATGAGAAACTTTATTTCCAATTCTTCTGGTAAGTTTCTTTGGGATTTTTATGTCTTTTTAAATTTACACTTTCCACATATTTTCTTATTTTATTTTATTCTTGTGAAGTAGTTTCAATATACATATATTATATATATGAAAGCACTTTGCCTAGGGTTAAGCCCGATTGCATGCACTCACATGTTACTACCAAGGTGTAGGTTCATAGAAGCAGGATCAGCACTAGCTTAGCTCAGAAGACAAGAGGCTCAGGTTTGAACTGTGAAATGCCAAGGACAAAGTAATCCCTCCAGGGAGGTGCAGGAACACTGCGGTGAGAATACCAAAACTGCAAACCAACTCTGGGGGCTGCTGGGAAGGAGGAGGAAAGCACTGTGAATCTGGGAGGCTGTGTTGGTAAGGATGGTAAGACAACCATGCTTCAGTAATTGCGGTTGATATGGTGTCAGTATAAAGTGGAGAGGTGACTCAAACTCAGGTGAGATCTAGGGTTATGTTTAAGGATTAAAGTGAGAATAGTTCACCCCTGTAGGTATATGGGCAAGGGTTTGGTTTTAGAAGAAGAGACTGTGGGATTTTTCAGAGATTTTTTTTTTAATTGTAAAATACTTGGCATGGATCGATAACTCTAGCAGAGTATGTAGTGTAGTATAATCAGCTGAGTTCAAATCCAACCATTTATGACGCATGTGACTTAAGCTCTCTAAGTCTCAGATTTCTCTTTTATTGCAAAGAGATCATAATAGTTTTCTAACAGTGCCTTGTTCATGGTTAAATAAATATTGGTTGTTACTAATAATGATTATCCAAGAGACCTGTGCATGTAGGTGACCAGTAAGTCCCATAGAATATTGACAACACGGCAGGTGGAAGGCTGAGCACACCTGGGGACTGCCCATCCCCTCGGGGAGGATGGAGCCACAGAATCCCTATCCAAAGCTCTTCTTACTCATGCGGCGGGAGCCTTCTTCAAATCGCAGTTGCCCTCTCTGGGTCCAGAGGAAGGAGTAAAGTGACTATCATGACTAATTGGTCAATGCCCCTGGATGCCTGCCAACATGCTAGCTTGCTCTTCTGTGGCAAAAGGCATGAGGAAAGGTAACTGCACTGATTACATCTACTAAGGTTCAGAAGTTGTGCTCCATGTTTTCACTGATACCATCTCATTCAACCTGGAAGGCAACCCTGAGGGCAGAGAAGCAAACTGACTTGCCCAGACTACACAAAAGTCAGTGTTTTGATTTGAATATATGCCTAATTCTAAACTCATGCCTTCTCTCCAATCCATATTACCTACTGTATTTTATATTTTGAGGATTATATATATATATATAGTTTTCTTATTGATTTCCCATCTAGGATATTAGTTCCACAGAGATTTCATTTCCACAAATATTTGCTAAGCATGTAAATAAGTAGCCAGGTCACTGCATCAAAACTACCTTGAAGATAGTAGGAATGAACCGTCTACTTTGTCCCATTCAGTTTTTATAAAAGCTTGTGTTTGATACAGGATTCTCACTTTTAAAGTGAAGCAACTGAGGCTCCAAAAGGCTATCTAACTTTCTTAAGTACAAACTGCCAGTAGATTGAGTTGCTGGAATTCAGCATCTGCTTACAACCCTCCCAGCTCCCTTCACATAGCATTGCCTTCTGCCACACAGGGTCTCAGCAGCTGAGGTTTTCTTGTTTCTGTATGTACCGGGAGCTTCCAGAAGCCCAGTATCCACTTTGTGAGCAGGTGAGGTTGAAGGGAGAGGAATGCATTTTCTGATGTCTGTAACGATACTTTATGAACTTAGATTTCATCTACTGCTAGATCCTCTGGTTCATTTCCTCTTGGATATATTCAGTATTTCTTTAAAGTGGGAACGTGGATTGCCAGAGATGTTTCTATTGATGGAAAGATTCTGGCACGAGCGTCCAGTGTTAGTGACTCCAATTCATCTGAACCACGAGGTCAGTGTCTATTGACATCCTTGAGGAAATAGGTCATTTACACTACAGACTGGTGAAGGTCTCCTTCTCACTAAGAAGACAATAGCCCCAGATACTAGCCCCAGGGAACAGATATTCATAGAGCTATTCACTCATTCAAAAATGTATTCAGAAGCATCATTATATTTTGTGTGTCAGGAATAATATGGTATGTAACTATGGGCACAAAGAATGTTGGGACCTCAGCAATGAGCACCAGGTGGAGGAGATGGATTTTATTTAGAGAATTCTGGGGACTACTAATACAGCTTCTCTGCAGGAGAAACCCTCCATGTTCATCAGAGCATGGTGGACTCTGGGTTTCCTTATCCATCTATTCAACATGGATTAAGTGCATGTGGTACCAAGAGGCAGGAGGATGCAGCAGTTCAGAATGTAGTCTCTGGAGCACACGGTCTAGATTAACATCCCTTCTCTGTCACTTCTTGGGCAATTTCCTTAGCCTCTCTGAGCCTTTTTCCTCCTCCATAAAAATGAGGGTTAAAAAAAAAGAATATTTATGATAATTCGATGAGTTAATGCCTAAGACACACTTATAAGCTTTCGATAAAGTTTAGCTGTTACTATTGTGTATTACTATTATAATATTTACCGATCACAGAGTCAGACACTGAGACATGGAGAAGAAAAATTTTTTAACTTAAGTATGTGAAGATTGACAGTAAAATGTAAGGCAGCAGAAAGCAACAGCCTCATTCATCCAAAAACCTTTTCATTTATCACCAGATCCCAGATAACGCCTGGGGGCAAATGAAGAAATGATCCAGAGCCTCACATTTCCTCTTCCTACTCTCACCGTTGTTTACCATTATATGACTTTGGAATCTTATTGAATATATAATTTGACGCATTTTCCCACTCAAAATCAGAAGTCTACATAGTTTCAGGTCATCAATTATTTCTTTTTTCTCATGGGTTCAAGGTCAACAAGTACACAAAAATGAATTAATTTTAATCCTGATACATGACACTCTCTTCATTGGTCCATTCAAGGCCCCCTTTTCTCTACTCTCTGTTCATAACAGGCACAATGAAAAGTTTTATACCCAATGTATACCCAACAAAAACCGTAAATCCCTCAGTGTGATCCGTCTCCATCCTCTGTGCCCTCTGCCCCCACCTGAGTAAACAGTATTCTAAATTCGGTGTTCATCATTCCCTTGCTTTGCATTTTTAATATTTTTTTCACATCTATATGTACTCAAAAAAAGCATATTTGGGTATTTGGGTTTTCTAACATTATTTTAAAAGATCTCATATTTTATGAAATCCTTTGGAAACTTTTTTTTTTTTAAATTATGCAGCTAAGTTTCATTCACAATATTGAATGGAGAGGTGGTTTGTCCATTTCAGCAGCTTTAACACTGGGCTTAATGTACATTAACTTATTTTTCCATTCTTCTGCCAATGAGAATTTGAGAAATTTCCATGTTTTTTTTGTATTTTTTAGATACTCTATTGATGCAAAATCTTTCTAACCACTGGAAGTTTTACTTTCCACTTTTATTACTTGAATGGCAGAGGTAGGATGTTTCACGATCTTTATTGTCTTTCCCTGAATACTAATTCAGAGGAAGATATCCTCCTATATTTATATGTATCTTCTGGCCAGTAACCATATATTGAGTAATTTTCTGAGAATCACAGAGCCACAGGGCTGGTATTCAAACCTAAATCATTCAGATTTTAAAATCAAGCCGTTTCCTAAGTATGGTATAATGATGACAGCATTGGAAACAGACAGCATTAGTACTGAATTAGCTGTCAGCTCTGAGAGTTCTTTGAATTTCTGGTAAATTTTTTAATGTAGACATTTGGAGCTCATTTCATTGACAGGAGATCTGTGCTATCACAATGACATATTTATAAACCATCCTCCAAGCTAGATTATTTGGAAAGAGGAAACGGATTTTTGAATAACTGTGAGGGAAAAAAATGAGAAAAAAAATTCAAACTTCCTTCTGCATAATCACAGAATTTCAGAGTTGGAAGAAAACTAGAAATAAGTGCAGCCTCTCCTAGCTCTCTGCTCTGCTACTTTATTTTACATCAAGAAAACTGGTAACCATATCTCGACGTGACTTCCTCAGGGTTACAATTTGCTGGTGGAAGAGCTGTGACCAAGACCCAGGAGGCAGAGGTATCAGTTATCCTTTGCTGTGTGACAAACCACCCCATATTCAGTGGCTTTAAACCACACTCATGTCATTTACTCATAATTCGGTAGGTTATCAATTTAAGCTGGATTCAGCAGGGTGTTTTTCCTGCTGGACTTACTTAGAGTAACTTTTGCAGTTTTAGTCAACTAATGGGTTGGCCGATCTAGGGATCCTAAGCTGGGATGGATTGTTTCTGTTCTATGATGTCACCTCCTTCATTAAACCAGCCTGGGCTTTCTCCCTTGGTGGTGATAGAGTTTCTGGTAGTAGAGAAGCTAATCCCCAGTCCACAAGCACATTTCAAACTTCTGTTTTTTTCACATTTGTTGATGTGCTATTGGTCAAATCACATCACATGCTCAAGGCCGGATTTAAAGGATGAAGAGAAGGATTTTAACTTTTGATGAAAGGCACAGAAAAATCACATTTTTTTTCACAATGCAAATTAATTTTTTAAATGAATTGACTTGAATTATCCTCCACAGTGGCTTTACCATTCTGCATTCCCTGCAACAATGAATGAGATTTCCGGTTGCTCCACATTTTCACCAGCCCTGGGTGTTATCTGTGTTTTAGATTTTAGCCATTTTAGTCTGTGCATGGTGATATCTTGTTTTAATGTGTAATTCCCTAATAACCTTTGGTGTTGAACATCTTTTCATATGTTTATTTAGGACAAGTTTTAATCTATAGATCAAGTTGGAAAGAAATAGTATCTTAACATTTTAAAGGTGTGTACATAGGTCCTGCACGCTGTCTGCCGCACACAGTGGGGTGTTGCTCCAGGACCTTGCTTCAGACAGGGTGAGGTAACACAGACCTTGGAGCCAGATTTGCTGGGTTTGTATCCCCGCCCCAACATTTAAGCATTTAAGTGCTCTATGGCTTTGGGCAACTCAGGTAGCATGAATCTCCTCAGCACAGAGAGAAAGCTTCACTGGAAACTCACTGCCGAGTGGCACGGGAAGCCGGATGTCACGACGGCGGCAGCAGCAGGCTTTGTGGCAAGAATCACGGCTTGCAGGCCTCCCCAGGCGGTCTCGTCTTCTTGCAGCTTGTAGACCCTCAGGTTTAGGAGCTGTTTCAAGCACACAACCTTGAGAGAGTAAGGTGTTCTTGAGACCATCTGTAGCGAATCCGTGACTGAACCCAGTGAAGACCACTGTATAAACGTTTAAGGTTCTGGCAGTGCGTGCGGAGACCTACTCTTTTAGCCACAGGCTGCTGGAGACAGCCTCGTAGACAAATTGCTCCCAAGTAAGCCTGTTTGAGCTGAACAGCTATGGTAGACCCTCATAATCTGACTTCATAATGGAGACGGCCACATTCACTGCCGTGTGGCTGACGGGGTCTTGGTGCTCTGGTCGGGTGTCAGGCCTGAGCCTCTGAGGTGGGAGAGCCGAGTTCAGGACATTGGACCACCAGAGAGCTCCCAGGCCCCACATAATATCAATTGGTGAAAGCTCTCCCAGAGATCTCCATCTCAACGCTAAGATCCAGCTCCACTCAACGACCAGTAAGCTCCAGTGCTGGAAACCCCAAGCCAAATGACTAGCAAGACAGGAACACAAGCACACCCATTAGCAGAGAGGCCGCCTAAAATCATAATAAGGTCACAGACACCCCAAAACACACCACTGGATGCACTCCTGCCCACCAGAAAGACAAGATTCAGCCTCATTCACCAGAACACAGGCACCAGTCCCCTCCACCAGGAATCCTACACAACCCACTGAACCAACCTTACCCACTGGGGGCAGACACCAAAAACAACGGGAACTACGAACCTGCAGCCTGAGAAAAGGAGACCCCAAACACAGTAAGTTAAGCAAAATGAGAAGACAGAGAAATACACACCAGATGAAGGAGCAAGGTAAAAAACCCACCAGATGAAACAAATGAGGAGGATATAGGCAGTCTCTCTGAAAAAGAATTCAGAGTAATGATAATAAAGATGATCCAAAATCCTGGAAATAGAATGGAGAAAATACAAGAAACGTTTAACAAGGATCTAGAGGAACTAAAAGGGAAACAAACAATGATGAACAACACAATAACTGAAATTACAAATACTCTAGAAGGAGTCAATAGCAGAATAACTGAGGAAGAAGAATGGATAAGTGACCTGGAAAATAAAATAGGGGAAATAACTACCACAGAGCAGAATAAAGAAAAAAGAATGAAAAAAATTGAGGACAGTCTCAGAGACCTCTGGGACAACATTAAATGCACCAACATTCGAATTATAGGGGTCCCAGAAGAAGAAGAAGAAGAAGAGAAAAAGAAAGGGACTGAGAAAATATTTGAAGAGATTATAGTTGAAAACTTCCCTAATATGGGAAAGGAAATAGTCAATCAAGTCCAGGAAGCACAGAGAGTCCCATACAGGATAATTACAGGAAGAAACACACCAAGACACATAAATCAAACTATCAAAAATTAAATACAAAGAAAAAATATTAAAAGCAGCAAAGGAAAAGCAACAAATAACATACAAGGGAATCCCCATAATGTTAACAGCTGACCTTTCAGCAGAAACTCTGCAAGCCAGAAGGGAGTGGCAGGACATATTTAAAGTGATGAAAGGGAAAAATCTACAACGAAGATTACTCAACCGAGCAAGGATCTCATCAGATTCGATGGATAAATTAAAATCTTTACAGACAAGCAAAAGCAAAGAGAATTCAGCACCACCCATCCAGCTTTACAACAAATGCTAAAGGAACTTCTCTAGGCAGGAAACACAAGAGAAGGAAAACACCTACAATAACAAATCCAAAACAATTAAGAAAATGGTAATAGGAACATACATATCGATAACTACCCTAATTGTAAATGGATTAAATGCTCCAACCAAAAGACATAGACCGGCTGAATGGATACAAAAGCAAGACCCGTATATATGCTGTCTACAAGAGACCCACCTCAGACCTAGGGACACATAATGACTGATAGTGAGGGAATGGAAAAAGAGATTCCATGCAAATGGAAATCTAAAGAAAACTGGAGTAGCAATTCTCATATCAGACACAATAGACTATTTTTTTTATTTTTATAAATACATTTTTTAAATTTTGGCTGAGTTGGGTCTTTGTTGCTGCACGTGGGCTTTTTCTAGTTGCAGTGAGCAGGGGTTACTCTTCGTTGCAGTGTGCGGGCTTCTCATTGCGGTGGCTTCTCTTGTTGCGGAGCATGGGCTCTAGGCGTGCGGACTTCAGTAGTTGAGGCTCATGGGCTCTAGAGTGCAGGCTCAGTAGTTGTGGTGCACGGGCTTAGTTGCTCCGCGGCATGTGGGATCTTCCCGGACCAGGGCTCGAACTTGTGTCCCCTGCATTGACAGGCGGATTCTTAACCGCTGTGCCACCAGGGAAGCCCCACAATAGACTTTAAAATAAAGATTATTACAAGAGACAAAGAAGGACACTAGGTAATGATCAAGGGATCAATCCAAGAAGAAGATATAACAATTGTAAAGATTTATGCACCCAACATAGGAGCATCTCAATACATAAGGCAAATGCTAACAGCCAAAAAAGGGGAAATCGATAGTAACACAATCATAGTAGGGGACTTTAACACCCCACTTTCACCAATGGACAGATCATCCAAAATGAAAATAAATAAGGAAACACATGCTTCAAATGACACATTAAACAAGATGGACTTAATTGCTATGTATAGGACATTCCATCCAAAAACAACAGAATACACTTTCTTCTCAAGTGCTCATGGAACATTCTCCAAGATAGATCATATCTTGGGTCACAAATCAAGCCTTGGTAAATTTAAGAAAATTGAAATCGTATCAAGTATCTTTTCTGACCACAACGCTATGAGATTAGATATCAATTACGAGAAAAAAAGTATAAAAAATACAGACACATGGAGGCTAAACAGTACGCTACTAAATAACCAAGAGATCACTGAAGAAATCAAAGAGGAATTCAAAAAATACCTAGAAACAAATGACAATGAAAACACAACGGCCCAAATACTATGGTATGCAGCAAAAGCAGTTCTAAGAGGGAAGTTTATAGCAATACAATCCTACCTCAAGATACAAGAAACATCTCAAATAAACAACCTAACCTTATACCTAAACCAATTAGAGAAAGAAGAACAAAAAAACCCCAAAGTTAGCAGAAGGAAAGAAATCATAAAGATCAGATCAGAAATAAATGAAAAAGAAATGAAGGAAACGAAAGCAAAGATCAATAAAACTAAAAGCTGGTTCACTGTAAAGATAAACAAAATTGATAAACCATTAGCCAGACTCATCAAGAAAAAAAGGGAGAAGACTCAAATCAACAGAATTAGAAATGAAAAAGGAGACGTAACAACTGACACCACAGAAATACAAAGGATCATGAGGGGCTTCCCTGGTGGCGCAGTGGTTGAGAATCTGCCTGCCAATGCAGGGGACACGGGTTCGAGCCCTGGTCTGGGAAGATCCCACATGCCGCGGAGCATCTAAGCCCGTGAGCCACAATTACTGAGCCTGCGTGTCTGGAGCCTGTGCTCCGCAACAAGAGAGGCCGAGACAGTGAGAGGCCCACACACCGCGATGAAGAGTGGCCCCCGCTTGCCGCAACTGGAGAAAGCCCTCGCACAGAAACGAAGACCCAACACAGCCATAAATAAATAAATAAATAAATTAATTAAAAAAAACAAACAAAGGATCATGAGAGCTTACTACAAGCAACTATATGCAAATAAAATGGACAACCTGGACAACCTAAAATGGATAACCTGCCAAGAAATGGACAAATTCTTAAAAAAGCACAACCTTCTGAGACTGAACCAGGAAGAAATAGAAAATATAAACAGACCAATCATAAGCACTGAAGTTGAAACTGTGATTAAAAATCTTCCAACAAACAAATGCCCAGGACCAGATGGCTTCAAAAGCGAATTCTATCAAACATTTAGGTAAGAGCTAACACCTATCCTTCTCAAAGTCTTCCAAAATACAGCAGAGGGAGGAACACTCCCAAATTCATTCTACGAGGCTACCATTACCCTGATACCAAAACAAGAGAAAGATGTTAGAAAAAAAGAAAACTGCATGCCAATATCACTGATGAACATAGATGCAAAAATCCTCAACAAAATACTAGCAAACAGAATCCAGCAGCACATTAAAAGGATCATACACCATGATCAAGTGAGATTTATCCCAGGAATACAAGAATTCTTCAATATATGCAAATCAATCAATGTGATACACCATATTAACAAACTGAGGGATATAAACCATATGATAATCTCAATAGATGCAGAAAAAGTTTTGGACAAAAACCCATTTACGATAAAATCCCTCCAGAAAGTAGGCATAGAGGGAACTTACCTCAACATAATAAACACCACATATGACAAACCCACAGCCAACATCTTTCTCAATGGTGAAACCTGAAACCATTTCCACTAAGATCAGGAACAAGACAAGGTTGCCCACTCTCACCACTATTATTCAACATAGTTTTGGAAGTTTTACCCACAGCAATCAGGGAAGAAAAAGAAATAAAAGGAATCCAAATCAGAAGAGAAGAAGTAAAACTGTCACTGTTTGCAGATGACATGATACTATACATAGAGAATCCTAAAGATGCTACCAGAAAACTACTGGAGCTAATCAATGAATTTGGTAAAGTAGCAGGATACAAAGTTAATGCACAAAAATTTCTTGCATTCCTATACACTAATGATGAAAAATCTGAAAGAGAAATTAAGGAAACACTCCCATTTACCACTGCAACAAAAAGAATAACATACCTAGGAAAAACCTACCTAAGGATACAAAAGACCTGTATGCAGAAAACTATAAGATACTGATGAAAGAAATTAAAGATGGTACCAACAGATGGAGAGATATACTATGTTCTTGGATTGGAAGAATCAACATTGTGAAAATGACTCTACTACCCAAAGCAATCTACAGATTCAATGCAATCCCTATCAAACTACAAATGGCATTTTTCACAGAGCTAGAACAAAAAATTGCACAATTTGTATGGAAACACAAAAGACCCCAAACACCCAAAGCAATCTTAAGAAAGAAAAACGGAGCTGGAGGAATTAGGCTCCCAGACTTCAGACTATACTACAAAGCTACAGTAATCAGGACAGTATGATACTGGCACAAAAGCAGAAATATAGATCAGTGGAACAGGATTGAAAGCCTAGAGATAAACCCACACACATATGGTCCCCTTATCTTTGATAAAGGAGGCAAAAATATACAATGGAGAAAAGACAGCCTCTTCAATAAGTGGTGTTGGGAAAACTGGACAGCTACATGTAAAAGAATGAAATTAGAACACTCCCTAACACCATACACAAAAATAAACTCAAAATGGATTAAAGACCTAAATGTAAGGCCAGACACTATAAAACTTTTAGAGGAAAACATAGGCAGAACACTCTATGACATAAATCACAGCAAGATCCTGTTGACTCACCTCCTAGAGAAATGGAAATAAAAACAAAAATAAATAATTGGGACCTAATGAAACTTAAAATCTTTTGCACAGCAAAGGAAACCATAAGCAAGACAAAAAGACAACCCTCAGAATGGGAGAAAATATTTGCAAACAAAGCAACTGACAAAGGATTAATCTCCAAAATATACAAGCAGCTCATGCAGCTCAATATCAAAAAAACAAACAATCCAATCCAAAAATGGGCAGAAGACCTAAATAGACATTTCTCCAAAGAAGACATACAGATTGCCAACAAACACATGAAAGGATGCTCAACATCACTAATCATTAGAGAAATGCAAATCAAAACTACAATGAGATATCATCTCACACCGGTCAGAATGGCCATCATCAAAAAATCTACAAACAATAAATGCTGGAGAGGGTGTGGAGAAAAGGGAACACTCTTGCACTGTTGGTGGGAATGTAAATTGATACAGCCACTATGGAGAACAGTATGGAGGTTCCTCAAAAAACTAAAAATAGAACTACCATACGACCCAGCAATCCCACTACTGGGCATATACCCTGAGAAAACCATAATTCAAAAAGAGTCATGTACCAAAATGTTCATTGCAGCTCTATTTACAATAGCCAGGACATGGAAGCAACCTAAGTGTCCATCATCGGATGAATGGATAAAGAAGATGTGGCACATATATACAATGGAATATTACTCAGCCATAAAAAGAAACGAAATGGAGTTATTTGTAGTGAGGTGGATGGAGTTAGAGTCTGTCATACAGAGTGAAGTAAGTCAGAAAGAGAACAACAAATACAGTATGCTAACACATATATATGGAATCTAAGGAAAAAAAAAAAAAACTCATGAAGAACCTAGTGGCAAGACAGGAATAAAGACACAGACCTACTAGAGAATGGACTTGAGGATATGGGGAGGGGGAAGGGTAAGATGTGACAAAGAGAGAGAGTGGCATGGACATATATACACTAACAAACGTAAAATAGATAGCTAGTGGGAAGCAACTGCATAGCACAGGGAGATCAGCTCGGTGCTTTGTGACCACCTAGAGGGGTGGGATAGGGAGGGTGGGAGGGAGACGCAAGAGGGAGGAGATATGGGGATATATGTATATGTATAGCTGATTCACTGTGTTATACAGCAGCAACTAACACAGGAATGTAAAGCAATTATACTCCAACAAAGATGTTAAAAAAATAATAAAACAATAAAAAAAAATTTAAAACAAAACAAAACAAAAAATAAAAGTGTATACATAAAGGAATGGGAAGAATTTGTAGTCTTTTTTTTTTTTGCGGTCTACGACACAGATACCCGTATAATGTGTTTTCAATAACAATATGGCTCTTCTTATAATAAATAAAAAAAGTATAAGCAGTTTATATGAGGAAATTTTACCTAACATTTATCACTCATTAGGTTTTAGCCAGGAAGTGGCACATATTATTTTACATAATCTTCCCTCAAATGCATAATGTTAGGCATTAAGATCCCCACTTCAAAGCAAAATAAGTCAAGTTTTAAATAGAGGTGCTGTGCCCAGCACTGTTTGCTCTCATATCTACTGCTGGCCCTTTCCGTGTTCTGATCCCTGTCTTCAGGCCACATTGCCCAAGCAGCTGTATCAGATATTTTCCAGGTTTGGCCAACAGGAGGCACTAGAAATACATTGAAAGGAAGGAGAAAAGAAAAGCAAGGACTTTTCTCTTTTCGCTTTTCTGCCTCAGGTTGTAAGTCTAACAGCCGCTGCCTCTGACGTGAAGCTTCATCTCTCAGTAGGCAGGTGCACCTTGCTTTCTTCTTTTGGGTTTATTGCACAGACTCTGGTAACACCACCTCCTCTCTTTGTTCCACAAAGAGGTAATAGAAGCTTCCTCTCCTGCTAAAACCTCAGTTGCCTCATTCTCCACTGCTTGGGCCCCTCCACCTCTTTCATCGCCTGTGAATCCAAGTCCCTGTACAAAACCCATCTCTATTATTTATGGCTAATATTTTATCTTCTTTGGCTGGACTCTGATTCACACAGAAGCTTTTCCAAATTCTCATAGATTTTTAGAGGTAAAAATATAGGCCCAGATTGCATTCCCATTCCATGCTGCCTCTTATGTGAAATATTTATGTGTAATACAGAATAAAACTTCTAAAAAATAATTGATGTCCCCAGAAAGATTAGAGCAGATACTGCTTCTATAAAATGAGAACAATATCATCTGAAATATGAATAAATATCAATTCAACAGTCTAAAGACAAATTCAAAGAAAGCCCTTGGGAAATAAAACAAAAAGTCAAAGAGATGGATACTTGGAGAGGAAATATTTACAGATTACTATCCACAAAGAAGATTTTATAAATAATGTCATGTCCATACAGCTTCTAGTAATGGTGAAGTGGTTTGGTGAAACTACCGTGCCCACAAGTAACACTTATAAAATCTGGAAAAAAGATTAAAAAAGCAACAACAACCACCCGTTTTGAAAGTAATTAAAAGTAGGAAGAATTTGGAGAAAGATATCAACTGTACCAAGAGAGATGTGACATTCTGTGGCTTTTTTTTTTTTTTTTCTGCATGAGGTTACTCTTCAGACTACCTGAAAGGTGGCAGAAAGTTACAATCTTACTGGCTTGCGGTGTCAAAGGAAAGAGTTAAAGTCTCTAAGAACAGAGGGATGTTTAGAGGGGGAGGTAAAAGGGAAGGAGCTACAGAAGGCAGAAGTGCTAAAACCCCATATGTAATCTCTGGCTCTAAACCATGTGTCAGAGATCTTGGGAAATGTCAAGGCACCCAGTGAAGAAACAGAAGCTGGAAACTGAAAGAACTGAGAAGAGGTTTTAGCTGATGTTTACACAGAGAGAGAGAGAGAGAGAGACCAGTGAACCAGCAACTGTGTGAATGAAATTTACAGGAATTACCCTGAGTGAAACAAGCCTAACACAAAAGAATGCATTCATTAAGGTGAAGTTCTAGAACAGGCATAACTAATCTATGGTGAACAAAAGTCAGAAAAGTGGTTGCCTCTCTGTAGGAGTGGGAGTTGACTGGAAAGAAACATCATGGAAATGTTTTGTATCTTGAAACAGAGATAGGTTACATGGGTGCATGCACTTGTTAAGAGTACACACTTAAGATTTGTGTATTTCAATGTACAGAAAGTTTACTTCAAAATTTTTACATTATAAGATAATAATATGCACAATAATATAACATTACATTTTAATACCTAGTCAATTTAGACACCATGCTAAGAAAATATTATCAAAGTTATCCAATTCAAATTAGACCACTTGAATACAGGGGAAAAAAGAAAAGTTTTAAAAGTTAGTCAATTATTAACCCTTAAAATGACCTAGGACACAAACAGGTTTATAGGATCAAATGTTAAAAATATTTGTATCCCAATATTACATACATTTTTCTAGAATGAAGAAAAAGATGAAAGTTCCACTACACATTTTACAAAGCCTGCAAAACCTTCAATGCCCACACTGGAATAAAGTAGCAAAAATAAAAATATGTCAAAGTACGTTACAAATGCAAATTCATAAATTCTAATTAAAAATCAGAGCCCTTCATAACTGAGTCTATGGAGACTCAGAAATGCTACTAAATTGCAATAAATTAAAACACTGACCAACATTTCAGAGAAAATCATAAAGAAAAGTTTAGTTTATTTTGGTTTTACTTTGACAAAATCATTTACATTTATATAGTTCAATGTTATTATATTTAATGAAATTTGTGTTATCACTATGATGCAATTACTAGAAATCTTAAATATTAGAACTCGAAATGTATTAATTATTGCTGTTCTTATTGTCATTTTCCTAAAACCATAACATGCCAGAATTTTACTTTTTGTTCACTTGCTACATGTTTGCTTGCTGGAAGTTATCATTGGGGTAGAACATTTGCTTTTTGCAAAATACTTTTGAGAGTTTTGATACCTTTTCTAATGACCTTTTACTATTTTGATATTAAAACATATATCTTTCATTCATCATTTATCCTCTTTAATTTTTTTATCTGGTTGAAATATGAAAATGTTTCTCAATTGTTTTTGCGTGATATCCCTGACTATTATTTCTAAAATAACCCCTCTCCCACCTTCACACTCTGTCTCTTTACTCTGATTTTATTTGCTTTTGTAGACCTTTATAACATTTATCACTAACTGGTACTTTATTTTTATTTATAATTTGTTTATTATCTGTATCTCCCAATACCATATAATCTCTATGAGGTGCTGGGATCTTACTCATTTGGTTTCACTATTATATCCTGACAGACAAAATAAATCCTGACAGATAAAATAATTCCTGACATATAGTAGTTGCTTCATTAATATTTCATTAATATTTATTGAATGAACTAATGATTTGGGCATTCTACAAATGCCCAAATTATTAACTCCTAAATGTCTACATCTTCTGTGATATCTAAAATTTTACTTTGCAATCTGTTTATACTCCTATTGTATTTATCAGATGACTAGAATATCTGACAATCACAAGAGATAGAGTAAGTTTTACTATATGAACAACGATAGAAACCCAGTGTTAAAAGGAGAGGGATGTTTGAGTGGGAATTAACATAATTCATCAGATCAGTATTTTCTTTTTTTTTTTTGGTTCTTCCTAGGCAACCTCAAATGCTGACTCACATTATGAGTACTTAGGTAATGAGTGTCCCTGCATTAATAACACAACTCAGCAATATGTTAAAAAGCAATAAAGACCAAGTTTAAATGAAACCATTTTAGTTCCAAAAATGTAAGGAAGATTCCACATTAGAAAATATATCAATATATTTCATCTCCTTAAAATATTATGGAAGATGATCTTAGGATAAAAACCCAAATCCAGTGCATGGCCTGTGAGGCCCTCTCTTCTCCCAGTCCCCAAACTCCTCAAACTCCAGGCCCACTGACTCCTCCCAGTTCCCCTAGGTCCTCACTGGAGAAAGAGGGGATTCTTTCCAGGCTGCTTACTTTCCCTAGACGGCCTTCCCCTCTCCCTGCTCCCTCCCTAAATCCTACCCACCCTTTTCACTTTATTTTTTACTTTTTTGGCTGCATTGGGTCTTTGTTGCTGTGCCCGGGCTTTCTCTAGTTGCGGTGAGCGGGGGCTACTCTTCGTTGCGGTGCGCGGGCTTCTCACTGCAGTGGCTTCTCTTGTTGCGGAGCACAGCCTCTAGGCACGTGGGCTCAGTAGTTGTGGTGCACGGGCTTAGTTGCTCCGTGGCATGTGGGATCTTCCTGGACCAGGGCTCGAACCTGTGTCCCCTGCATTGGCAGGAGGATTCTTAACCACTGCGCCACTAGGGAAGTCCCCTTTTCACTTTAAATAAAATATTTAAAACGTCAGAAAAATTACACAGACTAACATAACAAAAAAAAAAAAAAAAAAAAAAAAAAAAATATTATGGAAGAAAAACAAAATATTCTCATCTAACTACACAGTTAAAAAACATACTTGAGGGGCTTCCCTGGTGGCGCAGTGGTTGAGAATCTGCCTGCCAATGCAGGGGACACGGGTTCGAGCCCTGGTCTGGGAAGATCCCACATGCCGCGGAGCAACTAGGCCCGTGAGCCACAACTACTGAGCCTGCGCGTCTGGAGCCTGTGCTCCGCAACAAGAGAGGCCGCGATAGTGAGAGGCCCGCGCACCGCGATGAAGAGTGGCCCCCACTTGCCGCAACTAGAGAAAGCCCTTGCACAGAAATGAAGACCCAACACAGCTATAAATAAATAAATAAAATTTAAAAAAAAATACAAGGTGCTATAGAAGCACTTAAAAAAAAAAAACAAAAAAAACATACTTGAGTACATGAAGAAATCTAGTTAGTTCAAGGATGACAAGAATCAATATTGTAAAGACCTTTTCCTCCTTAAATTGATCTCTGCATCCAAAGCAATCCTAATCAAATCCCAATGGGATTTTTCATGGAGTTTGATAAAGTGTTTTAACATTCATATGGAACAGAAAATGCATAAGAATAGCAGAGCCTATCAAGAGGTACAAAGCTCCAGTTATAAAAGAAATGTCATGGGGATGTAATGAACAGCATGGTGACTATAGTCAATAATATTGTATTGCAAATTTGAAAGTTGCTAAGAAAGCAAATCTTAAAAATTCTCACCACAAGAAAAAATATTTGTACCTCTGTATGGTGACAGATGGCAACTAGACTTATTGTGGAGATCATTTTGTAAATTATGCAAACATCGAATCATTATGTTGTGCACCTGAAACTAATATTATGTTGTATGACAATTATACTTCAATAAAAAAATAGAATAAGATAGCTAATATTTCAATATAAATGAGATTAGTTTGATGAGAAACAAAAAATTATTTTAAAGTTTAATTAAAGAATTGTAGTGTAAGTGTAAACTGCATACAAACTGATCATTAGAACAGATAAGGGAGTCCATTAATAAATTCTCTTGCACTTGAAAATTCAGTTAATGGTGGACAGTGAAGGGTGAGACATCTGTTATACAACCCTAAGAGATGAGTCCATATTGACGGCTATGTGAATGGTGCCCCCTAGTGAGCTGCACCGTGCATTACCTGCAGGATCACTCAAGAAACCTCTGTCGTAGGAAAGGAGTAAATTAGTCCTTCACACGGTTTAGGATCATTTAGTCATACATTTGAAAAAATAAAATAAAATTGACCAACACTTCATACATTTAGACAAATAAATAAGTGATTTAAGCACACAGCCTTAAAAAAGAACTTCAAAAAGTTTAAAAGAAATTGTATGAGAATACTGTATGATTATAATGTTAGTATAAAGAAGCTGCCTGTAAAAAGACACAAAAAGCAAAATCAATACAGGAAAAAAATCAAAAAATTCAACTGAATCAAACTTAACTTCACTTCTGTGAAAAACTGTCTCATAAACACATCAAAAGACAAGTAAAGTGCTGAGAAAAAATATATGCTGGAATATATCAAATTGTCCAAAATATGTACAGAACCTCTTCAAATAAATCTGAAAAGCATATAACTTTTAAAAGTTCCACAATTTAAGCATCCTTTCAAAGAAAAGAAACTACAAATTGTAAGTAAAAATTTAAAAAATACTTAATCTAACTGCTAATTAGGAAAATTAAAATTGTGAGGAAACTTTTTTACAAAATAGGTTAGCAGGTTTTTTAAAAAACTATTATACATGTTGTCGGCAAGTTGATGGAATTGATATATATATTCTCATAAAATGCTGCTTGGATTGAAATTTGATAAAGTATAATTTTATATTTCTATTAAAAGCAGGTTTATATAAACTATCATTAATCCATATCATAAAAACTATAGAAAATGGACTACAGCTCCGTACACTAACCAGAAAGATTTTCAAATTTTAGACGACGTGAAAGCAATTAAAAAAAAAATTGTATTATATTACACAATTAAAATGAAGTACATAAATCCATGAAACAAATACATAACTACGTATTTATATAACATACATATACATAAAGCAAGGATAGAGATGATAAAATACAAGTTACATAAAATACAATCTCCATCCTTACTTTAGTAGATGAAGGTATACAAGAGAAGAGGGGCGTTTATTATATCTAAATCATTTAAAGGTCTTTTTATGAGAAGTTATTCCCAAGCAACTTCTATAATTTGCAATACATAAAACTGTAAAATAATATGAATTAAATTATGTCATTACTGTGTGAAATACCTTTTAAATTAATTTAATTTACTTTGTTACTTCAGATTTTGATATTTTTCTTGCTTTCTTCAGTGAATTATATTTTAAATCAATTTAGTGCTTCACTAATATTTTCTCTACCTTTCACTAGGCTGAGCTTGCCAGAGTGCAGATAGGGTACCAATATCACCTCTGAGTTGGTGTTTCCATTTATTCTGGAAGTGCAGGGCATGTGCTTGTCTCTCCTCCTGGTAGTGTCCTAATAATGGTGCCTCTACCCCCATGGCTTTGTACAGTACATCATCCCATCCAGTGCTAAGAAGAAGACTTATGAATTAAGTAGCTATTAAAAGGACTTTAAATTGTTCTTTATATTCATTTTTGTAAGTTTGATTCAAGATCTTCTGTGTTACGTATATTTTGTGTTTAAAGGAAAATACATGTTTACTGTTTACATTGAGTATCTCACACACCATCTTCAAATACCTCTGAAACTCATAACATCTGCCTTTTACATACCATGTGGTTCCTGACATGAAATAAAATATTAACACTTTATATTTTATACTGTAAATAACTGATGTTGTTATCCTTTGCACTCTAAGTGATATAAACCTTCAACTTATGGCTGTTCTTCCCATCAAGCCATCTCTCTTTTCCTCCTCAAATTTGCGAAGATTCAAAGGGGAGGAACACAAAAGAAAAAGTGAGATAAAAGGTTTGTTGTTTACTTCAATATTAACGTTCTGTTGCAGATGTGTGTGGAGCTGGCTTCTGAGCTGCTTGAAACTTGAAGGTACTTTGTGAATTCTGTCCAAATTGCTCCAAAATTTAACATCAGATTTTCCTTCTGGAGCCTCCTGCCTCAGTTACAAAACTTCAGACAGAATGCACATATCTTCTCGGATAACGATGCTGTCTGAACCACATCTTTTCTCTCAGATCATATATACAATCTGTCAGTAGTGCCTTATTCTGCTTGGTGTTATACATTTAACATCTGGCTTATAGTACAGGGCAATAAAAGAAGAAAGGGCTGAAGCCACAAAGACCAGACGGGAGACAGGGAGTATGAATCACATTTTTACAACAAAATTCTAATTAAACTTCAGAAGCCAAGGAAAACCATTTGTGAAATTTTTAAGCAATTTTTCAATAATTTCAGAAGATCAAATGGAAAGATAATACTATCTCACTGCTTGCTCAAAGGTCATCTACAGCACCCCACAAACCTGCACGTCTCCACTCAGCATTACACACACACCTACACATAAATACACACCGACACCAACACCTACTGCCACCTTAAATACCACAAATAATCCCACCGCAGACACACGGACACATACTCTCTCTTTACTCACCACTCTGATATTGTGATTTATAATAAATGCGTGTTTGGTCTTCATCTCCGTCCCTGTTTCTGGCACAGACCTCTTGAAACCTTTGGGATTTTCTCTGTGATGAGAGCAACAAAGGTGTCTCTTTTATGTCAATGGATGACTTTTGGACCCACCTAAGGATGGGGCTGGTTGCCTGGAAAATCAACCATGTGATTAGAGGGCTGGAATTTTTAGTCCTACACCCTGACCTCTGGGGAGGGGAGAGGCCCTGGAGGTGGAATCAGCCCCCAGTGGCCAATGATTTAATGATCATGCCTATGTAAGGAAGTCTCCACAAGAACCCAAGAGGACTGGGTTCAGAGAGCTTCCAGGTTGGTGAACACGTGGAGGTGCTGGAAGAGTGACTCATCTGGAGAGGCGACGGGAGCTCCCCGCCCTTCCCCACACCTTGCCCTGTGCGTCTCTTCCATCTGGCTGTTCCTGGGTTACACCATTTTATAATAAACCAGTAATCTAGTAAGTAAAATGTTTCTCTGAGTTCTGTGAGCCACTCTAGCCAATTAATTGAACCCATGGAGGGTTGTCATGAGAACCTCTGATTTATAGCCTGTCAGTCAGAAGTACAAGTGACAACCGGGCCTTGTGACTGGAGTCTGAAGTGGGAGAGTGGGGTGGGGTCAGTCTTGAGTCCTTTACTGTGGCATCGGATGTTATCTCTGGGTAGATAGTGTCACAGTGGAGTAGGCGACACTGCAGCTGGTGTTGCAGAGAATTGCTCCTTGTTGTTGCGGAAACAACACCCCACGCTGGAATTGGGTCCAGGAACCCCCAAATAACAACTAACACTTATGCATATACTCACAGACCCATCAACCTACATACACACAAATTCATACACACACAACCCATTGTTTTACACACACAACCCATTGTTTTCAGTCAAATGTGACCCTGCAGCAAAAGCATTTCCGAAGTAAAACCACTATCCAGTAGAAGTTACTCTCATCAGGCAAAGGCCTAAGGGAAGACAGTAATGTTATCGTGGCAATGATGATCTTCAGAATTTAAAACAGAGTAAAAGGGACACTTTTCTTGCTTTCAGCCTTTCCTAGATCCTAGTCAGCCTCCAGCCCACGTCCTCTGGATTTAGTGGCAGTGCAGGGTGCTCCCATCAGGGATGTCATCACGCTGCCCCGTATGTTTTCTCCACCCTTGAGCGAAATGGAGGCATTCTTAGTCCTGAGCTGTGGCTCTTCAGCCTCCTAAGTCTGTAACGTCAGAGGCTAATTAAGAGACTGGGCTGAATACAGAGTTTGCACTGTGTCCTACCCCTCCAGCAAAATGTTTATAAATCACACCCTTCCTCCTCAAATCTCACCTTGACTCGGAATTTAAGTTCCCGGGACTTGGTAAACTTCACTGTTCTGGCGGCAGTCTTAAAAATTTACCTCCTTTTTCCCCTTTGGAATTTGCAGCTCTGAATAGAGTTGCCAAATAAAATATAAGGCACACATCTCAATTTGAATTTTAGATAAACAATTAATTAATTAAAAGTATGAACCCCAAAATGGATGGGATGTACTTTTTCTAAAAAAATTGTTTTTATTTAAAATTCATATTCAGCTGGACAGATTATATTTCTTTTAATGTTCTTATCCTTTTTAAAACATTGAAGTATAGTTGCTTTACAATATTGTGTCAGTTTCAGATGTACAGCAGAGTGACTCTATTTTTGCAGATTATATTCCTTTATAGGTTATTATAAACTAATGGGTGTAAGTCCCTGTGCTATACAGCATATCCTTGTTGCTTATTTGTTTTATATGTAGTAGTTTGTATCTGTTAATCCCATACCCCTAACCTGTCCCCCCCACTTCCCTCTCCCATGTGGTAAGCACAATTTGTTTTCTATATCTGTGAGTCTGTTTCTGTTTTGCATATACATTCATTTGTATAATTTTTTAGATTCCACATATAAGTGATATCATATAGTATTTGTCTTTCTCTGTCTGACTTATTTCACTAAGCCTAATATTCTCTAGGTCCACCCACATTGCTGCAAATGGCAATTTCATTTTTCTAATGGCTGAGTAGTATTCCATTGCATATACAGACGACATATTCTTAACCCAATCATCTATTGGGGGGCACTTGGGTTACTTCCATGACTTGGCTATTGTAAACAGTGCTGCTATGAACACTGGGGTGCATGTATCTTTTCAAATTAGTGTTTTCATTTTTTTCCACTCAGGAGTGGAATTGCTGTATCATGTGGTAGTTCTATTTTTAGTTTTTTAAGGAAAGTCCATACTGTTTTCCATAGTGGCTGCACCAATTTACATTCCCACCAACAATGTACAAGGGTTCTCTTTTCTCCACACCCTCTCCAACATGTATTATTTGTAGACTTTTTGATGATGGCCATTCTGACAGGTGGGAGGTGATACTTCATTTTGATTTTGATTTGCATTTCTCTAATAATTAGTGATGTTGAGTATCTTTTCATATGCCTGTTAGCCATTTGTATGTCTTCTTTGGAAAAAGGTCTGTTCAAGTCTTGGCAGACTGTATTTTTAATTGCTAAATCTCACAACTCTAATTCTGAATGAGAAGCAGGATAAAAGAGAAAAATAGCAAAACATTTCTTTAATTATAATTTTATTTTTTTTAAATTAAGTACAGGGACTTCCCTGGTGGTCCAGTGGTGAAGAATCTCCCTTCCAGTGCAGGGGACCCGGGTTCGATCCCTGGTCTGGGAACTAGAATCCCACATGCTGCGGGACAACTAAGCCTGCGCTACAACTACTGACCTCGCATGCCTCAACTAGAGAGCCCACATGCTGTGGAGCCCCTGCGCCACAACTAGAGAGAGAAAGCCCGCATGCCACAACTGGAGAGAAGCCCACGCGCCGCAATGAAAGATCTCGCACACCTCAACAAAGATCCCGCGTGCTGCAACTAAGACCCGACATGGCCAAAAAAATAATAAATAAATAAATAAATAAAATTAAGTACAAACACACAAAAACAGTCAAACAGAAAACATTTCTTCCTCCTGCGGGTGACCTATGAGGAAGTGGGCAGAGACAGGCCTAGGTAGGAAAAAGCCCAGAAAGTCTTCTTTTCCTATCATAAAGTTGGGGAAAACAGACTGTGTTCCCAAAGAATTTACAAATTCCTCTGAATTAAGATTCATTATTTTTAGTTGAAAAGAATCTGTGTTATTTTCCTAGATAACTATACGATCTCAGACACAGAAAGGATACTAAGAATCTCAGCTGGGTGAGGGGATAGTTAACATTTGGGCCTTAGATATTTGAATGGGAAGTCACAAGACAGTATATGGGGATAGGTGGAACCAGATTCAATAAAAATAGACATCTTAGCAAAGAATTGATCTGAAAGGAGGCATAGACCAAATATCAGTGACACCATGTTAGGACACTTCTTATCACCATATGCAACATTGAATGAACATGTTGTAATCTTACTGGTCCCATACTTGGGCATGCAATCATTTTATCCTTTTAGCCTTCTTCTGTATAATGAGAGGAATACATTTGTTGATATTTTTCAGCTCTAAATAGAGCATTCCATAAGATGCTTATAACTTACAATTGTATGGATCAAGTGTCAGAGGTGTTTACAGTGAGGGGCGGGTCTGATTTAGATGGGTCAGTTACTGGCTCCACTCATGTAACTCAAGTCCATACTAGAATATATTGCCATGTGGGTCACCACATAGTAGCTGAGGATGGACGTTGGTGTCCCAGCGTACCAGGGCACCATAAGAATATAACTAGCCTGCCTCTGAGACTGTATTACTCAGCATGCCTCTGGCTGCAGGTAAGATAATAACTGAATCAATGTGGCTTAAAATAACATGGGTTATATTATGAGATAACAATAAGTTCAGAGATTTGGTTCACAATTCAAATGCATCAGAAAATTTCCAGTCTTTTCTGATTTTTTAAAAATCTGCCTCCTTAGCCTATTGGCAATGTCTCAACATGACTGTAAGATGGCTGGGACAGCTCCAGGGATCAGGGCCTCATAAAGCAATGCCTGTAAATGGGAAGATATGAGCACACGCGCCACTGTTACCTCTTTTAATTAGGAAGGGATGTCTTGCCTAGAAGCCCACCCTGCTTCTGGTCCCAGGAAAAATCTCTTGTGTCTCAATGACCAGTAATGAATGCCCCCAAAATGAAGAAGGAATAAAAAAAAATTAGAACATAATTATTTTGCAAGTCCTAATGAATGAATGGATATAGCCAATAATTATCAGTGACTGCAGACTCCACCATAAAAGAGGCAATCAGACCTGGTATGCCTCCTGCTGGGTGAAGGAGTCTTAATCAAAACGTTAAAATTGACCAAGACTCTAGACCCAGTTACCAATTTGCAGAAAATACAGAGAACAGTGTAACATGATAAACAACACAACAGGGATCTGATCAGTAAAATTCACACTCTGGAAAAATCTATCAGAAAAATAAATTTCAAAAATTAAAAAATTAAAGAGATGGGTAGAGGAATCTACAAGTTAAAATATACCTATGCAATATAACAAGCAAAAACAATGTATGAACATTATTTGAATCCTAATTAAAACAATCAGCCCTTAAGATAAAGAAGATTATTGTCAATTTTAGACTCTATTTTAGGGGGTCATTTCCGTCAGCAAGAAACATGGGGTGACGATCAGTGTTTGCCCAGGGTTAATGAGACATCTGACTGAAAAACGGCCAGAGAATGCCTATGTTGCCACACACTAGGAAAAGTTATTTCCAAACAGACATGTTTTAAGGTTTATCATATTTTCACATTCACTTTGTTTATTTGCTTCCTGCCTTCCCCTTCCCACTGGGAATAGTTTCAGAAGAGCCAACTGTTACAGAAGTATTTTTGGTCCAGAGCTATTCAAGGACGTGTTCAGAATCTCCTGGGAGAATCTGTTCTCAAGAGGCAGGCAGCATGAAACTTACGGGGCTCAAGACGCGAGATGCAAAAACACACCGTAACTTTTGGAATTTATTCACAACCCTCCATTGTGGCTGAGCTATTTTCCTAATTAACAAACAGGTGATCCAGATAGCATTTTACATGCTATAAAACCTTTTTATGAACATTTTTTTCATGTGAACTCCCCAACCACTACATGAAGGAGGTGGTTGAGGGGAGTAGGAAGTTGTACCTTGTTGAATGCTTTCTAGGTGCTAGACAATTTGTTAACAGTTATTTCCTTAATTTATAAACAGCCCTGGCCAGTGGATTTTCCTTCTTCATTTTACAGATTGGGCAAATTGAAATTCTTAGAGATGATGAAAGAGACCAAAGTCTCATGATAATTAAGTGATCGACTTCAAATGATATCATGTGATGTACAGATGATAAGCTAAGGGTAGTGCCTTCATTATTTTGTTATGACTCAAGTGGTGTCAGCTACATTTTTTGAAAGAAAAAGATAAAATAAAAAAGGTTACAACTAGTCCGTGCAGTTCCCATGGGAATACTGGTCGTGAATCTAACTTTTCATGTGTCTGTTCTATTTATCTTCTATATCTATATATCTCGTCTGTTCTATATATGCTACAACTACTTCTCAAGCATCTGTTCATGATCTGCCATCCACTCAGCCCTATGCTGGGGGCCATGGGAGAAGCAGAAGTAGCATGAGTCATGGTCTGTAACACCAAAACACTCACGAAACAAAGGTGTTTAACCCCAAGAACAGTGTAATCTAATTGAATACAAAGATGCAGCTGCAGCTCACCACCCCATCAGGAGCCAGCAATACTAGAAATTTAGGAGGAATGAACTTAGTGGATAGTGAGAGGAAGGAGCAAAATAAAGTGTGTGGTCTTTCCAATAATCAGAAGTAAATTCTATTGTGTCTCCTGTTGCCAGCTATCTGTGCACTGTAGCAAGTCAATTAACCTTGCTGAGCCTTGATTTCTTTGTTGTAAAATGTGGATAATTACATCTACCAAGCAAGGCTATATGTGAGTTCTACCCTTTGTGTTCCCTAAGTTTACCTACACAATCTTATTTCCCTTAGCAGATTGGGAGCTACCTGGGGACAAGTGCTGCATCATAGCCAGCAGTATTGAAGTCTTGCTCTTAATCAGCTCAGATACAGACATGGCAATGACTCAACAATATTTATGTAATGGAGGACAGACTTACTATCTACTTTTGCACATCACTAGAACCTTTTAGGGTTTTTTTTCCTGTATAAAATAAGGATAACAGTAATACAATAGATATGAAAATATGATAACTGCAAATGCCATAACAGTGTTAGGAGATGTTAATTACTAAATAATTTATTTTTATATATAAACTGCTTTCTTGAAACTGAAACATAGAAACTACAATAGTAGAGTGTCTCTTCTAAAACGTGCCCTTCACATACCAATTACAACCACTAGATTCAAAATATGTCAATAGCAGCTACTCATGCAGACTCCAAATGCACCAGTTACCTGAAACAGAATTCTTTCTTTCTCCTTACCCTGTGTTCTAAGAAATCCCAGCCATGAAATCAGAGTTCAGGGATTGGCCATGCATGCTTGGATGTTAAGAAACTGAGGATGCCGCAAGAGATACTGCACGTTCCAGATACACATCTGCACACATATGCATGCCTCTTGTCACACTGTCATAAAAATATGTTTATTCAACACAAGGTGTACAGTTGAGTCTTGTGTAGCTTGATTTCTAAAAGAGCATTTTTTGTGAGAGTAACAGTAGCTGTGGTCCTTGGCACTGTGACTGCTACTGAGTTGAAAACTGCTGCAAATAAAAATACTGCTAATAAATATAGCAAAAAAAAGTTTGAAATGTGATACACAAATGGCTAGTGAATCTACTATAAATAATTCCATGTCATTTTTTTTTATTGATTGATTGATGATTGATTGATTGATTGCTATGTTGGGGATCCATGTCATTTTTCATCAAGTAAATGCAAATTAAAGCCATGAGTAGATACCATTACATGCATATTTTTTAAGTGACGATACTGAGCACCAGCAGAGGACATGGAACAACCGGACCAGAATTCTCAAATACTGTGAATGGGTGTTTAAAACAGTACTTTGGAAGGTGATTATAAGTTAAATATACACTGTGATGCTTAATTTTATGTGTCAAATTGGCTAGGTCATGGTACCCAGATATTTTCTAAAACATTATTCTAGATGTTCTGTGAAGGTGTTCTTAAGACGACATTAACCAACAGTAAGTAGATTTCTAATTTCTCTTTTGATTTTTCCTTTGATCCATGGGTTATTTATAAGAGTATTTAAGTTCCAAATATTTGGAATGTTTCTGGAGATTTTATTTCTAACTTAATTCAGTTGTGGTCAGAGAATATGTTTCATTAATTTCAATCACTGTAAACTTATTAAGACTTGTTTTATAACTGAGGATATGGGGTTTCTTGGTAAATGTTTTGTATACTCTTGCAAAGCATGGGTAATCGATGTCATTGTGTGGAGTGTCCTATAAATATAAATTAAACCAAATTGATTAATAGTGTTGTTCAAGCCTATATCCCAAGTGAGTTTCTACTACTTGGTGTATCCAAATCCAGCTCTCCTTCTCAAGTGCCAGGCTTGCTGATTGAGAGGGTACTGCTGCTTGTGTCCTTTTACACTCAGAGGAGCTGTGGTAATATAGGTTTATACCCTAAGCCTCATTTGCAGTTCCACTCCAGAAATTGGACATGTCTAGCTTCCTGCAGTCTTTGACTTGTTCACCCAGGCCTGGGATATTTGGTAATATTTCTCTTATTCTTTTCTGACCTTTATTTCCTCAGCTCTTCCCACAGTAGTGCAATGTTTAATTTCCATGTTACGTTACTTGTAATATAATGTTCAGCTATTTCACTTCTCCGAGTGGACTCTATTAATTTAATCATTAGTCCTAAAAGTGTTTCCAGAAAAAAATAAATTTAAAGATGAGAATCTGGAATTGATTCCCTGATACTATTATATTTAAGCCTATGATGTCCACATTGCCAGTTATGAAAGGGACATTGATAGTCCATAGCATGCTATGACAGAATTATTACATAAAATATCTCCTCTGAAATTACCAAACACTCATAGAAGGCAAGCTTTTGGTTGACCAAGGATTTACTACCACAGAATACTTTGGGCAGAATAAGTAGTAATATGGAGTTACGGGTTGCATCTTGGTATGCTGAAGAACTTGGAGTAAGAACTTGTTTAGCTCAGATATTTAAGTCCCAACCTCAACACCTGGCTAAGGACCAGAAAGTTTCTTGGGCTGCTGTAAAAGAAATGTCACCTTTTGTAGCCACAGGTCTGGGATTTCCTGAAAGCAAGACCCAAAGTCTCATCCTTTGTGTGGTGACAGCTGAATTACAACACAGGTCGAATTCACAGCCTCTCAGTTTCACTTATGTTAAAGCTAGGGCATTGTTTGGAAAGAAGTAAAACTCTAAAAAATCAGTACAGAAACAAATGGACGGATTCTGATGACCTGAGGAGATTTTAACCTTAAATTTTGCTAAGTCTCTCTTGCTTGTAGAAATAAACTCTTCCCCTGCCTTAGTAGATTAATCTCCCCTGGCCTGGAGAACCCGTAACGGCCTCCTCTGATCTGGTCTGGCAGGGAATCCTCAGGACCCGCTCCCACCACCTTTCATTGCTCTACACCTACAAGCACAATCAATTCTGAATGTCCCCAGAGGGTGACACACAAAGTATGAGGAACAAGTATACCGAAAAGATACACAGTCTTGCTAATTTATATTGAAAGACAATAGATATCCTATGTGGGAATGGATTCTAAATGTGTTGGTTCAGGGGGAAGGAATCAAATATTTATCAGACATATTTAGTGATATGGATGTACTGCACAGAGATACCAGATTCAGTGTGCTCATTTAAGTGGCTGGGAGTGGATCTTATAGTTTGCTTAATTTGTTGACTGCAACCTGAACCCAAAGTTAGTCTACACAGAATGAAGTTCAAATTCCAGAACTTCACTGATTGCCTTATAGGGAGGTATCCAAAGGTTTACGGAGATCAGAAAGCAAGAAGAGATCTGTTATAGAAGACCTGTTTGCCCCTGCCTTGACTACAGAGCTAAGTCAACTGCCTTCTTCACCAATATATTTGCCAGAGCCCTTCACCAAGACTTTGAGAGGTACATTTTGATAAGTTCTTCTACCTACATTTATTTATTTTATTTTGGCAGTAAACTGGCAGATTCCTGGGTCAGAGTCAGATCTATTATTTAATTACAGGATGTTTATCTTGTGTATGTTCTCCATGCTTCAGTTCTTCTTTGGGGTGATGTGGTGAGGGCAGGTGTCATCCTCCCTGTACAGAGGGGTTGGTACTATAAAGAGGAAACCTCAAAATTATGAAACTTGGAGCTTATAGAAGAGCTGCCCCATATCTACCCCCCTCACATCTAGAGAAGAGGAAAAACTTTGCTCTTTAAATAATTCCTCTCTGGAGAAAGTAGAGGAAGGTCCCCACCTCAGAAGGTCAGTGTTTAGCTCTGAGGGATATAAGAAAACTTTCATTACCTTTGGAATGAGAGTACATGTTTACACCAGAAAGGAGACATATGGTTCCAGATCTATCACCCTTACAATGAACAGAGAAAATAGTTACGGGGGAAAGAGTCATTCTCTGTCTTCATAGCATCCAATTTTTGTTGTTCAGAAAGTCATAATCATACAAAACCAAAAGTATCCATATTGTTTTATTTATTTATTTTTTGACACATTGGTGAGGAGAACACAGTTTCTTGAAGGGTGTTGTAGTTGAGTTCTCAGCAAGCTAGTAGGAAGTGCTGACTCCAACCTGGGCACTCTGAATTCAGTGGAGATGATAAGATCCTCCAGGGGCCAAATGGTGGCCCTTAACAGCAAGAGAAGGGTGGAAATAGTTACTATAATGGGCAGAAGAAATGACACGACATGGCAATTACCAATGGTTTGACCAGCAAAGGTCTAATTGATCTTTGTGTTCCTAGACAAAGATCGGTGGGCAGCCTACTAAAGTTGTAATGTTTGGGATAAGCTAAACAGCTCTAGGTCTGGTGAACAAGTTTCTCATTTTTCCTCTTAGGAGAGATGACCAGAAGTATGGATATCAACTGATTCATAGTTAGTGGCTAATAGTTTGGCCTAACGTCATTGACTTGGAAAGAATAAAATTGGAAAATTGGTTATATGGAGATGTAGAGAAGGCAAATTTACATAAACTTTTCTAAATGTAAACAAAATGTACAAATATTTATATGCCTGTGAATGCTTACCAAGAAAAATCTCAGAAGAGAAAAATTTTAATCATCATTGGGCAAATTAATCCATCTTGTGGATATCAATCAACCTCTTCCCCAGCCACATCTGTCCTTACACAATGGGTTTATGGACAAAATGGAAATGACAACAGCAGTGGAAGACATGCATGAGCTCAGCTACATAGCTTCCTCTCGCCAAGGGTGATCTGGCTACAGCCACTGCTGAGTGGCCAACCTGCTAATAACACAGATGAACATCATTCCCCAGAGGGGTCAGTCAGTCACCTCAGGGTAGGGTGATTATATTTGACCATGTCTATTATGGACGGGCCATAGTTTATTCTACTACTTACTCAGGGCAACTGACTCTGCCCAAAATTCTGTGTCAACTCATCTTCTTTGGACTTAACAGAATTCTCTATTTATTATCATTGTATTCCACATAGGATTCTTTATGGCCAAGGAACTCATTTTACAGAATATAAAGTGCAACAATGGCCTTTTGCTCATGTAATTCACTTGTCTTTTGATGTTCCCCATCACCTGAAAGCAGAGGGACTGAGAGAAAATTGAATGGCCTTTCTGGAGGCTCAATTACAGTGCCAGCTGAGAGGCAATAACTTACAGGCTGATGCAATGTCCTTAGGATATATATATATGCCTTAAATCAACCAGCAATATATGGGGCTATATCTCCCCTAGCCAGGACCTATGGGTCTAAAATCAAAAAGAGAAAATGGGAGTGGACCCTCTCACTATTAACTCTAAAGATTCATTAGTGATTTTTTTTCTTCTTATCTCCACAACTTTGGAACCTGCTCATTTGAAGATCTTTGTTCCTAAAAAAAGGAATGTTCTCATCAGGGACCACAGCGATAGTCTATTGAACTGGAAAATGAGGGTGTCATTTGACCACTTTGTGCTTCTCAGGCCAGTAAACCAAGAAAAAAATGGAATTATTGTCCTGACTTGGGGTGATTGGTCTTAATCATACAAAATAAGGATAAGGAAGAGTTTGGTTGCTATATACAATAATGATAAAGAAGATTATGTCTGGAATGCAGGAAATCTCCTTGGATGCTTACTAATATTTTCATATCTTCTGATAAAAATTAATGGAACTCTACACAGTCCAATACAGGTAAGGACGGCCAATAGCCCAGAGTCTTTAGAAACAAAGATTTAGAACCACTAGTTAAGAAACCATGAACAGTTAAGGTGTTTTCTGAGGGCAAAGGAAATATGGAATAGTAGAGATAGAAGGAAATTATAACTATAAACTACAAACATGTGACCAGTTACAGGAATAAGCACCATAATAGTTATAAGTATTTCTTTTTAATTTTAATATGGATACATTTGTGAATATATCAATAAATTTTCCCCTTTCCTGTCTCCTAATTGCAGATATGTTAATCACCATTAACATTATATCTCAATATTTACATTAAATGAGATCTAACAGGTAATGTGACACCATTTGAAAAAGAATTAATATTACCCAAAGGTGAATAAAATGATATATGAAACTTGATATTTTCTTTAATGGAGAGGATTAGCATGTTTTTATTTATGGGAGGGATATTTGCATCTGTTCGATGAAAGCACTGTTTTGGTTTACAGGTGCATATGGATAGTAACTTAACAACAGTGGATGTGGTGATTTTGTACTGTGTTAACTTGGCTAAGCTATAACTAACTTTCCCAGAATTCCCTTTCCTGTATTAGTCAGAATTAGTACTGGCCACAAAAAAAAGTGAGTGAGATTTGGGTGGCGGAAGTGAAGCATAGCCTTTAAAATCTGAAGGTTGTATTTATTTATTTATTTACATAAATTTATTTATTTATTTATTTTTGGCAGCGCTGGGTCTTCGTTGCTGCACACGGGCTTTCTCTAGTTGCAGCAAGCGGGGCTACTCTTCATCGCAGTGTGCAGGCTTCTCATTGCGGTGGCTTCTCTTGCTGTGGAGCACGGGCTCTAGGCGCGTGGGCTTCAGTAGTTGTGGCACACAGGCTCAGTAGCTGTGGCTCGCGGGCTCTAGAGCGCAGGCTCAGTAGTTGTGACGCACGGGCTTAGCTGCTCCGGAGCTAAGTATACATTGAGCTCCGCCCGATGTACCACAGTTTGTTTATCCATACAGCTAAGGAAAAGCATCTTGGTTGCTTCCGAGTTTTGGCAATTATAAATACAACCTTCAGGGCTTCGCTGGTGGCACAGTGGTTAAAAATCCGCCTGCCAACGCAGGGCACACGGGTTCGGGTTCGAGCCCTGGTCCGGGAAGATCCCAAATGCCACGGAGCAACTAAGCCCGTGTGCCACACCTACTGAAGCCCGCACGCCTAGAGCCTGTGCTCCACAGCAAGAGAAGCCACCGCAATGAGAAGCCTGCACACTGCAATGAAGAGTAGCCCCGCTTGCTGCAACTAGAGAAAGCCCGTGTGCAGCAACAAAGACCCAACGCAGCCAAAAATAAATAAATAAATTAAAAAATAAAATAAAATAAAAAATAAAAATAGGGGAACTGTGGGGTGGGAAACAGGGAATATACGGAAACTCTCTGTATTTTCTGCTCAATTTTTTCCTGTAAACCTAAAACTGCTTTTAAAATAAATTCTATTAATTAAAAAAAAAACTGCAAAGTTGTGATTTTTTTAGAAAAAGTTAGTGGCAGATATCCTTTCCCTTCCCTGCCTACATCCAGCAGTCCTTCCTCAATTCCACCCTGTGGGTCAGCAGCAACCCCAGGCCCATCCCCAGATGCTTAGCTGTGAATTCACAGAGGTAGGAGCCATGAAAATCGACAACCACCCATCGACTCTAGACCTGCCCTTCTTCATGGTTACACTCCAGCAGCTGCAGGTGCCCCTCTTCCCAGAAAGTGTGGCTCATTCTCCCAAGAAGAACTGGCTAAGACTATTTTCTGATTCTTTTGAGAACTCTACTTCCCCAGCTTCTCTTACAATTGTGTAAGATCTAATTCCTGATAGAAAGTTCTTATTCCATAATACGTACACTGCTTCTGCTTTCCTGATTGAACTTTAACTGAACAGGTTTAAAAATATCCTTTACATTATATTCTAAAGACTACTCTGGGGAAGCAGGGCAATCTTGTTTATGATCACCAAGTAAAATTAAAAGACCATTGTGAAAAACGGGAGGAAATTCCTATTGCTTCACTCCCTGGTCATAGGCTTTCAATATTTGTTTCTTGTTTGTGGGCCTGTGGATGAAGACTTTATCTGGAATTGCAATGCATATTTAAAGTGACTTGCTATTAAGCTTCTTGCAGCACTGGTAAGACACTCTTCTACAGGTCACTTAATTTGTATACCGTATCCAGGCACACATTTTGCATAATAAATCAATACTAACTTACTCCTCTGCTTGGTAAGTGACTAGCCATTGTATATTTTAGGCAAGTAGAACACATCTAATTCAAACTGCTTTTAATAGCTTATATTTTTCTCCCAACAGCTGCTCCACACAGTAGAGATAACTCTGAACTAGACCACAAGTGTTTATGTAAAAATTCCGGCACCGGGTGTATTATCTGACATAATTACACCTTTGAAAGATGAAAATGTGAAGCCTAAAACCCTGAACATCCTGTGAAATGTATTCTAATTAACTAATTCCCTGTGTTTCTTGGCCATTGTTAGAGATATCATTTTACGGTTAATCAGCCTGATGGGAATGTGTGTGTATGCTTGTGTGTGTGTGCACATGCGTGTATCTGTGTTTTCACATTGTGATGTTTAGGCAATGACACAATTTCTGTTAGCTGCCCCTGTAGCTATTTCCTAGGACACAGGCAAAACTACAGTTCTACTGTCTTCAACTCTTCCTATCCATTTGAATGGAGTCACTTTGAGAGAAAACCAACAATACAATTCCCAATAGGCTGTTTTCATAGTTTGACCTAATAGGGTCCTTAGCACAACATACAGAGATCCTCATTATCTAACCCCAGTCTGCTTCTTTAGCCTCATCTGTCTGTTCCCTTTCTTTGTACCACATACTCCAGGAATTCCATGTGATTTGGGGGTCTCTGATCTGCCATCTTTTGCTAGCATTCTGGGGCTTGGTTTGTGCTATAAAATATCCCTAAAATGATTTCTCCAACCCCTTCTTTGTTCTTTGTCTAGCTATTTATTCCCCAAGATCATCACCTGACTCTTTCTGGAGCTTTTTGCATTTGAGGCACACATGGCAAATGGGTGACTCAGATCTTGAGATCACTTTAGAGTTATTTCTGTTTTTAATTTTTGTTCTAACACCTCTCCAGTATACCTGTAGCTGCACTCCATGACTGTCCATCCTCCCCCAATACGCAGGTGACTTTGCAAACCCACTGAGGATGGACAGTTATGCTGTCGTCCACCTTGAGGCACTCTGAGACTCTCCACTACTGATGCACTCTAATTTGGTGGAAATAGCTAACCAAGCCCTCTCTCCACTCCTTCTCTAATGCTTGCTCTGACTCTTGGCATGAGATAGAGAAATCAGACAACAGCAGCAGAAGAGAAATGGTCCAACTGAGCATCATAAGTATAAGTTAATTTGCCGACTTTCTCTCACTCATTTGAAAATATGTTTCTTCATTCTCAGTGCAAATTCAACCACTATATAAGGGAAATATGGCAGAAGATTTATATTCATTAATAAAAATAACAACAGCAACAACTTCTAATATCCACTGAGCTTAAAATAATCTTGATACAGTTCTAAATGCTTGGTGTTTATTAACTCTTACAATCTTCATTAAAGAAATAAGAATCAGTTACTCCCATTTCGCAGGATGAGGAAATCAAGGCACAGAGACAGCCAAAGTGAGGTTTATTTTAGCAATCAAGCAATCCATGTGAACCTCAACTAAACTCAGGAGGTACTTAAGGTAACAGAGAGGCAGGATTGAATTCATATATTTCCATGGGTCCCAAGTTAACAGCTTTCTCTGACTCATGATACAATTAAGTAATTAACTAGGTAACTCTTACTGAACTTTCAAGGCTTAGCTTAAATGAGTTTCCTGAGAGAGATTTTTCCCCAGCCATTCTCCATCCTCCGTATAGTATACTTTCCTATAGATGTCTGTTCTTTCTCTTCATGACACTTTTTTTCCATAATACGTTTCATAGTTTCTAGCCCATCCCTGGGCTGGAAGGTCTTTAAGAGCAGAGACCCGATGATTACTATGAGACCCCAGGGTCCAGTTCCGCATCTGTCACATAGATGCTAGAGTTAAATATTTGTTGAATACCTAAAATAATTATATCCACACGTTTTTCAACTCTATCAGAAAAAAAAAATGGCAGTGTTTTAAATGATCAATTATGTAAAAATTTGAGGAATTTTTGTTGTTACCCGATATCAATGGTTGTAGTAAGAGTTTGAAATAAGAAGGTTCTTCAATATGGACATGTACTGAGAATTTCATGATTAAACCTGAACATTTCCCTCATTTTAGTTAAAAAATTAACAGTTAAGGTATTTTATACTTGAGTCCCCACTTAGTCTATTTAAATAAATGAATGGTTTTGTTCATACATTCTTTTGTTTATTCAATAATATTTATTAAGTGTTTTCTAGGTGTCAGGCACTGGAGATCTGGAGATCCAGCAGCGAACAAAACAGACAACAAACAAAACAAAAATACCTTGTTTCATGAAGCTTCTATTCCAGTGGAATATAATATTATATTATTATATATATAAGATATATTATAATTATAATAATATTTGAGTCCCAGAGTAACAGTGAAAGAGTTATCCAAAATCTACAAAGCCGATATCTGTTTCAGACACCTCCCTGAATTTTAAAAGGCTCAAACAAGAGCATGCATATAAAAACCCCTATATAAAAGAGTATTTTCTCTGCAACCCAGCTATTAGCAGATTCATATAAAATTAACTCTCTTCCTCTCACATTTCATGGGAATCTCCATTGCCCTCCCAATATCTACAGGATTTTTTGCTTTGGTGGGGAATGGGGGGAATTCATTGGGCACTAATTTTCAGCTGCTATTGAATTCTGTCATGAAGCTCCCTTCAGGGGGCCCCTCCCATTTCTCGGTTGCTGTGTTGACGTAAATGTGAAATGCAGTCCCTTTACCTTCAATTCCACAAAACACTACTCATAACAGCTCATTATGTATAGCTGACTTTTACAAAAAAAAAAAGTAAGTTGGTTACAGTACGGTAAAGCACAACAAGCACACGGGAATGTGGAAAACTTAACAGTTGCATTTTAGCTAGCCTTATTCTTTTTTTTTTCTAACTGAAGGATCGTTGATTTACAATACTGTGTTATTTTCAGGTGTACAGCAAAGTGATTCAGTTATATATATTTTTTCAGATTATTTTCCATTATAAGCTATTACAGGATATTGAATATTGTTCCCTGTGTTATAGTATAACTCCTTGTTGCTTATCTATTTTATATATAGTGGTGTGTATCTCTTAGTTCCATACCCCTAATGTAGCCCCTCGCCTTTCCTTTCCCCTTTGGGAACCATAAGTTTGTCTTCTATGTCTGTGAGTCTGTTTTTGTTTTGTAAATAGATTCATTTGTATTTAGCTAGCCCTATCCTTAAGTCCTTCAGGAATCTCACTCCACCACCAGCCTTCCAATCCTGCATTCCCACTGGAAATGAGCACATCCACGGGGTCACTTGAAACTACACTCACTGATGTATCTACATGCTCATCATTCTCTGCTTGGGTTCTAGCCCCTTCCTACCTTGCTAAGCGTTCTCTATGTTTAACCTATTTCTTCCCTAGCTCACCTACTCCCAGTAGAAAGTAAGCTCCAAAAGCACAAGGAATTTTTGTTCTGATTTATTCTATGCTAAATCCCTAAGGCTTAGAGCGGAGATCTAAGCCAAATATGGCCTACCGCATATTTTTGTACAACCTGTGAGCTAAGACTTGCTTTTATATTTTAAGAGGTTAGTAAACTAACCCAAAAGAAGAATGCTTTGTGGTACATGAACATTATACAAAATTAAAAATTTTCACTGTCCATGAGTAAGCTTGTGTGTGTGTGTGTGTGTGTGTATGTGATTGTTTTTGTTTGTTATGCAGCCACACTAATTCTTTTACAAATTGTCTGGCTGCTTTTACACTACAATGGCACAGTGACTGTGACAGAGACTGTGTATTTACCATCTGTCCCTTTACAGAAAACATTTGCCACTCCCTAGATTAGAGTGTTGCCTGTTATATGTAGGCATTCAAATAATATTTTCTGATTATTAAATCTGAAAAGGTGCAGTCACTACTAATTGAATCTCTCTCTCTGTGTCCATGAATAATCACTTAATATTCACTGAGTCTCATGTCTTCAACTGAATCATACAGGAAGAGTTTGATCCATCTTGTCAACCTCAAGAAGCCCTGAGGGACAAATGAAATGTAAAAGTACTTGAAATCTAACTTCTAAATTTACATGGTAACTGGGAATGGGTGGCAGAGGGGATAAGATGATATATTAGAGAACATGTGAACTGTTACATGTTTCCAAATATCTTTATAATTCAATGAAAATGTCTGAAGAATTAAGTCCCACAACTAAACTTTTCTCTGGCTTTTTACTTTAAAATTATTATTTCTTTGATAATTATTATACAATCATCACTAAACAGAAACAGGGATAAAGCCCAAGTCTTCATGAACAATGGACCCCAGTCATCTAATGAGCTGTCTTGAGGGTCAAGAAAGTAAAGCAGAAGGATGATAGAAACGTATTCAATGACTTGAACTGATCTATAAACCTTCTGGAGGCTCAGTTTTCCCATCTTTTAGATTGATGAATTAAAAATTTCCTTCCCCTCACAATATTGTTTTGAGGCTTACGTAAGACATTACACTGTCAAGGTCTACATATGTCCCCCCACTTATCTAGCACAGAGTAGGTGCACATTGATTAAAGTTTCGTGATTCTGAAAGGAGTTTTGAGTGAGGCTCTAATTTGCCAAAAACATATGCTGAAGACGTGCATTGCTTGGATCCAGCCCCAAATGTCTCAAACTCATTTGCAGAAGGTAAAGTTCAAGAAGAGTATGATTAAATTACACAAAAAACAACTCAAAACCCCCAAAACAGATGAAAGTATCATCATGATTAATCAACAGAGCACATTTTAATGCTTTTATAATAAACCAGAATGAGTACATTGCATTCCCATCTGCAGAGTGAGCGGTCTGGATATTGCACATTAATGTGAGTTACAGTGTCTGAGAGCCGTTGTTTCCAAAGGTATATTAGTAATCCCCACTCTGTCTCCAGGGAGATTGCCATGGAACTCCTCCAAGGTGCTCGTTTCAGAAATCTGGAGTCCAGAGCAGGTCTATACAAAAAAAATAACGTGGACGAGGAAGGCAAACTTTCAGATAATTAAGCCATCCACTTTGTAAACACTTGCAAAAAAGATCTGGGTTGGTCAGGACCTCTCAGACTTTGCTTTATATCAGAATTATTTGGGAGAACTTAGTAACAATAAAGATGCCTTTTGCAGATCATTGAAGGGAGATGTGATTTGGTGCTACCTTCTTGAAGATTTTCCTACCTCTCTGATTGTTCCTTCTCTCTTTCACTGGTTTTTCTTTCGTTTCATTTGTTAATTAATTCATTGTCTCATTCATCTATTGATTCAACAAATCACTTTCCATGACAGATACCAGATTCTGAGTATTTATTTTTAAATAAAATAAACATGATCTTTGTCCTTGAGTTGTGTGTAGCACACAGGGCCTATCGGTTCAATTCTGAGTTTCTATTAATGGTTATCCTCTATTCTGATATCCATTCTTTCAATGTCCATGTCATTCGAGGCCTGTCTCCACATGGGGAAAGTTAAATCAGAGAGGGGTTTATTGTCTCCTTGGGACTCCTTCAACATACTTTCATTTGTTTTTCCTTGAATTATGAATTAGATGAATTAATTTATTATTTATTGCTTTAGTCCACAACTATCCATTGCATACTCTTTGCATGTATGTGCTTGCACTATTCTAGGTAATAAAGATAACACACTGGATATATCCTTAAGGAATTGAAATTCTGATGAGAAAGACTGAAAACAAATAATGTTTATACAGAGTGAAATGGTCTATACAAAAGACAACACATAATTCAATGTTTATTCCGGTGACGGATTGACTTACTGACTATCGTCTACTGGGGATGAAGTCTTAGAAAATTTCTTTAGAGAAGAGAAATATTAGCGGTAGTATGCCCTTTTCCACACAGAAGGAGAACGTTATTGGCTGAACTGTGTTCCCCTCAAATTCATATATTGAATCCTTAACACCCAGTACCTCAGAATGTGATTGTATGTGGAGATAAGTTCTTTAAAGGGGTAATTAAGTAAAAATATGGTCATTAGAGTGGACCCTAATAAAATATAACTGGTGTCTTATAAGAGGATATTTGGACACAGACATACATAGAAGGAAGACCATGTGAAGGCACAGTGAGAAGATGGACATTCATAAGCTAAGGAGAGAGGCCTTAGAAGAAACCAACCCTACTGACACCTTGAGCTTAGACTTCTAGCCTCCCAAACTGTGAGAAAATAAACTTCTGTTGTTAAAGCCACCCAGTCTGTATTCTTTTTACGGCAGCCCTACTAGTCTCATCTGGGGTGGGGAACTGAAGAGACAATCATCGCCTCTCTTCTGTGAAGCCATGCTGTCATTCCTACTCTCATTGCTTTTGCTTTTTTTTCCCCTTATTTTTATTGTGTTTGGGGTTACACTGTTCTTTTCTGCCTTATATAATCTTCACTTTTACTGTGCTGATATCTAACTGTATTTTGGAATTACTTGCGGGGTAAGGGAAAGAAGCAGGGTCTCAGGACTCCATAAAATTCTAAAGATGCCACTTACTCGGGGACCCTGAATGAATCCCTTCTCCATTCTGAGCGCCACTGACTTGGGCTAGTAGATGGAGATAGTGCCTAATTCACCAGATGGTTGTGAAGAATAAATATAAGACTACAAACTAAATGCCCAGTAAAGTAGGCACGTAATATATCTATATTCCATTATGTATTGAATCTAAATGCCTTGAGGCAGTTTATTCCAGTTTAATGAAACTGATTTATGGAGGAAAATGTTTATACTGGATCCAAACCTTAGTTACCTTTTACTCTTTAATGCAAGTTCTGCTCTCAGAACCAGGGCACAATATCTCCAGAGTCAGAAAAGTAAATTAAATATATTTTTTTTCCTCCTTGGCATTGAGTACTATAGGTTTCTTCTGGTTGTTTAGTTTGATGCTTCTCTGTTTGGTAGAGAGACCAAGTCAATTTTACTGGATCACAGGGGAGAAGGAAGGGAGAATAGGAATTACCAGGAATTTTCATACGGTGATTGTTATATTGAAATTATACTTTTAAAAATCTGGAAGCATCTGTGGGAAAAAAATCAAAGGCCTTGTACAAGGACAAATGGAAACTGGAGAGTCAAGGAAGAGGAAAGTGAGAGATTCAGGTGAGATACTATGATGGGAGAAGGATGGATAAAATTCCAGAGTTGTTTGTCAATATTACCATTGACATTTTTCTTTGAATACTCTAATAAAATAGATAACTTTTCTTGTCCCCAAAGTAACAACCATTTAAAATATTGTAGTAAATTGAAATAAATAAATAGAATAATTTAAATGTGACCTATAATCCTATCATTCAGAAAAAAATAACTATTAGCATTTTTAGCCTATATATCTGAATTTTTGGATTTTTGTTTTAATTCACAAAATGCTATTGTATTCTGTAGTCTCATTTGTAACCTACGTTTTTGTACTTCAAAATTGATAAAAATTAAATATCTTTACATGCAGACACATATTTAACTTTCTGTGGGGCATAGGAATTGGTGTATATTATCAATGCCCTTATAAATGGTACAATCTTTCTAGAAAATAATTTGTTAGAAGCTTTAAGTGAATTAGCACTTTGACATCGGTATGGTCTTACTTATGCTTTAATTTGCATTTCTTTGATGAGGACTTAAAAGAATATGTTTCCCATATTAACATTGGCTATTTCCATTTACTCTTTCTGGAATGGAATATTCATACTCTTTACTCATTTTCCTATTATATATCTATGATTCCTCATTTATGGGTAGGAGGGTTTTCACATATTAAATAATCCAGTATCTGTGATTTGTAATTTACCTTTTTATTTCATAAGGTTGGATGATTATAGATTCCAGTCACTTCTTACTTTGATGAATTAATCTAGACTTGTTCTGTTAGCACAGAATCTGGGTTGCAGAATTTTGAAAATTAAACAAGAAGACAGGAAGGGAAAAAGGAAAGAAGGGAGGGAAGGAGGGAGGGAGGGAGAGAGGAAGGAAAAAAGAAAGGGAGGAAGGAAAATAGTAAGGAATAGATTCCACAGTAGTAGTGACCAACCATATTTTATGTTATCACTTCTTGAAGCTTGCACCTAAGATGTTGCAATCCAGACAGCTTTCCACCAAAGACAAGAAAATGATCAATTCTAATTCAATCTCTTCCTGAAACCCTATATACAAATGAATGATTTGACTAACCCTTGAATTCACTAAGTATTATAACTGAATTGTGAATTTCTATTCATTTGTCTCCAGAGGAGGTTGAATGTATTGAGCCCTTTTACTAGAGGTCAAATGGTGATAGCTTCTGGGATCAATTAGTGAGCCACGTAATTAGATTTGATTAATCATCTCTGAACCATGACTTATTCTTGTGTAAGTGATGCCCCTTCAGTGTGTGAGCTTTGCTGACTAACTTGGCAACTTCTGATGGGCTGTATACAAAGAAAGGCTTTACCCATTTGTAGAGGTGATGTCCCATGAAGAAGATGGGAGAAGCAGCAGCAAGTCAATCTGTAATTTTCCCTTTCTGCAACATGCCTAAAATTCCTGGAAATACATTTGCTCTTGTGTTGAGCATGGTAATAATATTAGTACTAAACACTTGTAATAGCCCGTGAGTCTTTTCCACTCATGAGAGTTTTCAGTATAGGTGAAATATCATAAGCATTGGAATCTGAGCAGTCCTGATTCAACTCTTGACTCTACCATTTACCCCTCTACTTTGCCAATCACAGCTCACTGCTTTCCTGAGTCTTATCACCTGTACACAAGCTCTAGAAAGTCCATATAAGGATAAAAAAATATTTTATGACATCTCTGCATAGTCACCCTACTCAGGGGTGTCCATGAAACATAGTGTCCAAAGAAAATCCCCACAGTGGACAGAATTTCAAGTAGCAAGTTAGATGATCTACTTTGTCTAAACTGAAAGATGGCCATAAATACGAATCTGCATTAATCTAAAGCAGTTGGTAAGTATAACTTGCTTGACTACATTGCACCCTGTTCATCATGGAGGGGGGGGATGTTTTTCTTTTCTGGAATAGACATGTATTCTGGATATAGAATTGTCTGTCCTGGTCATAATGCCTCTTCCAGCACTACCATCTGTGGACTCAAAGAACGCCTCATTCATGGTCATAATAGTTCACATAGCATTACTTCTAATCAAGAAAATCATTTCACAGTGAAGGAAGTACAGTAATGTTTATGTCTATGGAATTAAGTGGTTTTACTACATATCCCATCATTCAGAAGTATTGATACCAGTGTAATGGGGAGATGGGTTGGCTTACTGAGGACTCAGTTATGATGTCAGTTTGGGGACAGCATTCCAAAAGAATTGAGTTCTATATTACAGAGCACTTTATATGCTTTAAAACAATTTCAATCAATATTATAAGGTGCTTTCGTCCTTATAGCTAAAACAGATGGGATTGGAAAAGGGATGTACTGAAGTGGCTCCTCTCATTATTATACCTAACAACCTACTCACAGAATTTTTGTTTCCCATACCGGCAGCTTTGAGCTCTGCTGGTTTGGAGGCCTTAGCTTGAAAGAGGAAAATGCTTCCATTAGGACACATAATAATGATCCCAATGAAAGGAAAGCTGAGACCAATCTCTGACCATCTGGGGATCCTTACGCCATTGAACCAAAAGGCAAAGAAAAAATTAAATTAATAAGTAGGGAGGGGAGTTATTACACTGACTAGAGTGATTGATCCACATTATTAAGGGGAAACTGGGTAGTTGCTACACTTAGAGACAAAGAGAGCTATGTAAAGAAACCAGAGGATATTCTGAGATGATTAATATTTCCTTTGCCAATAGCAGAAGTTAATGGAAAACTGCTATGACCAAAATAAGATGACCATAAAATATTCAAACCCTTCAGAAATAAAGGTTTGGATCATTCCCCCAGTGAAGAATTTTAATCAGATGAGTTTGTGGCTGAGGGTAGTGGAAACATGGAATGGACAGTGGAAAGAAGGAAACCATAGATATCAACTATGACCTCAGAGGAAATTGTAGAAACAAGAACTGCATGCAGTTTGTATGTTTCCTTTTTCTTTTTTTGTGTATATAATTATTCCTACATATTAATCTTTTTCTTCTCTTCTTCCCCTTACAGTTTTACACAAGTTTGTTGCAGATTAAATTTCATAGTATTATTTAGTACCAGAATATTTAATGGGACTGGGATTAATTGGAGTAGTCAATAATATAGCAATTAACAGTTAACACAATGACTGTCAAGACTGTGTGTCTCCTCACTTGGGGGGAGAATATGAGAGCTTGGACACTTGTACAGAGGCTAGCAGCCTCTCATACGGTAAAAGCATAGTTGTTTTGCTTTAGTATGGAAGTCCAAAGCTGTGCAGAGGGGTATTCAGGAATGCTGAGTATCCCAAAGGGTGGACTCTGCAGATAATTCACTTGTCTCTCAGTTCCTAAACCACTCTGCTTTGCCCTGCTTGTGGTTTTGAGGACCAGACTCTGCAAACCGTATTTCTCTTTTGCCCGCTGGTTCCATGTTAGGGTCTGCCAACAGCCAGTCCTAGACTGGCTTATCAGCTGGGATAAGTTCCACTTATACTTGGTAGTCTCCTGATGACTGAGTCACTGATGACAACTCTTTGCAGAGTTTGTCATCATGGTGGTGACAGGGGCAAGAGTTCAAATGGGACCTTGGATGGGAGAAGACAAGGAGACGGACTCTGATTTGGATGAAGACCACAAAGTTATGCCATACAGAGCATCTGAAACTTTCATGAAGGAGTGAAAATATTAATAGTTCTTTTCTTCCTATGGTCTACTCTTTTGTAACGTCTGGTCTGCTGAATGTCTGTGTGCTTTGCTTTCTTCATTCCATTGTGACACCAGTTATGTAGATTTTTCCTGGTCAGGTGATCTAACCCCTGTTTGAAAGATAATCCAAAATGAGAATACTGGACCAAAGTATACACAAAATGGAAGTAGGGTGCATAGACCAGATTTCTCTAGGCTTTAAAATTTTTGTCTTCTTTTATTGGCTACCACCTCAAGCAGCTAGAATTCTGAATCTGTCTATTCAAGGTTCAGATGTAAATCTAGTGGAATATATCCAAGGACTGGGCTACTTAACACTACTCTAGTCAGGACAAAAGGAGGCCTCTGTTTCACCCAGTTCTATAGGGCTACAGAACAAATGGAAATGCAGAGCTGGGTCCAAAGGCGATAAATCAGAAGAAAGAGGAGTCATGCATTATGTCCCTTCTGAACCAGAGATGGAAACTACTAACAAAATCTCTTTAAAAGTAGATATAACAATGGCCTACTTAAGAGTCACACACAGTGCTAAGGACACTGATATGACAAGATATAATTCATTTTCCTTGTGCTCAGGAAAATAGTAGAACAGAGTATAAGTCAGAATAAAACACATGATTATAAGAGCATGAAAAGGGGTATAACAGCATGCTGTGGAAAAGCAGATATAGAATATATCATTTGTTGTAGACATCTGCTATTTTTTGCCTGTCCAGTCTCTCTCTTTTTTTCTTTTTCTTCCTTTGGTAATAACACTCTGATTTCCTTTTGGGAATGCACACTTCTTCCATTCTCAGTCCACATCTGTTGAATGCACTCATCCAGGCTCCTGGGTGGGCATGTGATACAAGTTGTGCCAGTGAGAATTCACAGTAGAATTTGTCTGTGTTTCAAAATTAGAGAAGCTTTCTCTCTGTGTGTCTCTCTGTGTCTCTGTCTCTCTCCTCTCTCTTTTGTTGTAGTTAATAAAGTTCTAAGGACTATGGAAACTGCTGACGGCCACTTTCCCCACCACATACAAAGACCCTACGTTCACAATGTGACTTCCACAATGGAAAGCTGAGGAAATAGTTGAAGAAAGAGAAACAGAGACTATATCTTTGGAGCCCTTGGATCCAGCCATGACAGAAGCTGTATTTATCCCTGAAATTTTTAGTTGTGAGAGCTAATAAAGATATCTTTTTGTTGTTTATTCCACTTTCTGTTTGGCTTATTTATAACATTTTAATAGAAAAGTATTATGATCAATACATGACTCAAACAGCAAAGACACTGTCTTCAAACCTACTTGTGCATCACAGCTAGGAGGAAAAGAAAGAGACAATAATAAAACACTCGTCTGAGTCCTATTCATGCAGACTGACTTGAATGTGGAACATCAGTTTCTCTCAGTTCCAAGCTTAAGCTTCAATAGACCTTGTGAATTTCTTTTCTCTCCATTGTTCCTCTGCCTTCACTGTTAGAACACGTACAAGTTAGCCTTCAGGAGAGATGAGCCCCGTTGAGACCTCAGGCTTTTGAGAAAGCCATACCAGGATTAGAAAAGTTGCTGAGTTGATCTGCAGCTGCCCAAATATAGATGAGTGAACTTTGCCAAGCTCAACTTAGATCTGTAGCACTGCAATACTAACTTACAGATTCCTGAGAAATAAAAAATGGCTGTTATTTTAAGCACTAAGTTCTGAAGTGTTTTGTTGTGCAGCAATAGCTAACTGATACACTCACATGTAGTTCCACACTTTGTACAAGTGACACATCTGGAACTCACATTCTAGTCCTATGTCACCAGAGACCATAGTCTTTTACTACTCACTACTGCCTTGCTTCTTCTCTACTGAACTTTTTATTCATGGATTTTATAAATATAATCTTTCTGAGGAGTATAGAACCCTGAGGTTTACTCTTATTTTCAGTGGAGATTACCCAATTTCTTTTCAAATCATTTTCTTAACCTCATCAGCACTTGTCATCCATGCTTAGCATATCAAATGGTTCTGAGCTACTTTTGCAGTTCAACTGTGCAGACCAGGGGTTAGCTTCTGTGAAATAAATACACCTCCAGGAGAGTTTATATGTCAGGACAGGTTTACTACAAGTTTCTGAAATACAAGGAGACATCCCTATTTACAAACAACAGGTATGCTACCTGCCTGTGCTCAAGGAACCCATGGTTGACTCAGAGTACTATTTAGGCTACACACTATTCTTTGTAACTATTTGTGATTTAGAGGAAAAAATGGGAAGAAGAACAGGGAATTAAGTTTTGGAGTTCTTTTATTGTGCTAGAAATATTGCATACATAATCTATTTAATCATCACAAAAACTTTATGAGGTATGTATTATTCATATATCTTAAAGATAAACTAACAGTTTAATAGAAGTTACATATCTTATGTAAAATGCTCAGCTGGTACATAAGTGAAGCTGGAATTTGAACCATAGTTTTTTACACTGTACTGCAGTATAATAATTTAATTTCTGGTATGATCAAGTCTAACAGAATAAACAGCGCACACTTAGAGGAGGTATGTATTCCTTTCTCAGCCTGACTGCTAACTAGTTCTGTGACCTGGGAGTAGCGTGACCTAGCCATTTTTCTCATCTAAGTGCAGAAGGAACTGCCCCCAGTTTTTAGGCTCAAAGCTGAATTATATCAATAAGCACAATAATAACTTCAAAAGATACACCTTTATATGATTTCCAAATTTTATATAATTTATTTATTACCATTTAAAAGAAAAAAAAGATCAGCCTTTTTTAGTTTTCCCTCATGGTATTTTACCATTGTTCAGAACAATGTGGAATGGTTTTTCGGTGTTTCCCCAACAGATATGATCACAGAAAAAAAACGAGAGCATAGAGGCAAGACGTCTCTCTTCAAATGCATTTATTATCCGAAACATAATCTTCATCCCTAAGAAGAGAGAATACCTGATACCTTCTAAAAGACAAGCAGTTGATCCTAAGAGCACTTTTGAGAAATTTTTGCTCTGATATAATGAGATATTTTCCCAGGCTTTATTATTACTTAACATTGCAAAATGTCATGATATGTGAGAAGAAATTTACAAGACCATTTTTATCCATGCTTAGCTAGGTGAGCGTAGATTGATTTTCATTGTGATTTTAACAGTGCTCTATCTTTATTTTCTATATTTCATCTGCACTGCATTTGGAGCATGGGCTCAGAACTCCAACACTTAGGTTTAGAGCCAAGTCTCTCAGATCAACTTCCGTGACCTAGAGCAAATTGTTTCCTACTCAGTAGAACTGGGCTAACAATAAGGCCTACTGAGAGGTGCTGCAGCTAATGAGGTAAATAAATATCAAAGACTTGGTGTAGAGCAGATAGTACATGCTCAATTAAGTCTCCTTGTTTGTTTGTTTTTCTGGGGCAAAGAGTCAAGTGGAAATGATTTTTGGATACCAACTCTACCTTTTACTTCCCAGGGCACACACAGCAACTCATGTCTCTGCTTTGAGACAGCTGTCTTAATTTGCAATATACGGTGTTAAATTCTCCTCTACAGTTTTTCTGAGGATTAGGAACAATACATTATCATTCTGGGTTGTCGCACTTGGCTGGCCCAAACTATGTGGTAGGGAAAAAAAAAATGTAGCTCTTATAATTAGATCCCCTAGTGTGGCTATACCTTCATTTCTGAATCTTCAGGCTACAAACCTAGAAGTTCTTCCTGTAGAGAAACCTCACGAAGCAAATCAGTACAGCATTTATTTTTAAATATAACTACAAAGCAGCATTCAGGGATGACTGTATTGCATTAGTCTTCAAAACAGTTAAGCATAATGCTAAATCAGGGTAAACTAAATTTCTGAATTTATCTACAGTAATGAATAACATCTGCATCTCCAGGGGAACAATTTATACTCTTCTATAAAGTGTGACACAGTAGTGAATGGATTCTCTCTCTCTCCTCATCTAATATTTCTTTGTTATTTGGTAAATCTTTCTTTTTTAGGCTCACACCAGTGCTGGCAGGAATCTTTGCCATCTTACTGCCTAAGTACTTTATTTCATAAAGAAAGACTCTGAGGAGTGGAGACACCAAGTTATTGCCCGAGGGTTTCACACATAAAAAGTAGCAGAACTCAGCTCAGAACATGGGAGGTGGGGCTCTGAGTAACGTCCCTACCATTATACCACATGCTTCACTGAAAACTGGAATCTCAAGTCTGGAGTGGAGCCAAGAAAGTGTTTGGTGCTTTCTTCTATTCAATTCATGCATCCCCTCTGGATTACCAACAAACGATGACCATTAAGCCTTTTCTAAGACTATCTGCATTGACCAGAAATGTGCTACTCTGAGTGCTAAACTTCTAGTATTAAGAGAAATGATTGTGTGCTGGGAACAGAACATTAACAGGGACGGGAATAAATAAATCAAATTTCCTAAAATCACCTTCAGATGTCCAGGTTTTAATTTCCTAACTCTTGTTTTTAGCAGACATGATAGGAATCTTAAAAACAAATAGTTTTAGGTATGCAACATTTCTAAATTAGTTGAAGCCATAAACTTCACCTTGCAAGTTTTATAAAAAAACAAATGAAGAATCAAAATACATAAAATATACAAATTCATTGTAAGTTCAAACTAAAGTTTTTTTTAGTGTAAAAATATTAAAATGTCTTCGGTGAAATTTGTTCTGCTATTTGAATTATTAGGTTCATCATATTTCAATTAGAGTCATTAAGAATCTAATATATACCTGGCTCGCTGCTAAGGACTTTCTAAATGGTATCTCATTTAAATTATTTATCTCACCCCAAAGTGGAAGAAAAATATTTTTTAATTGTCCTTCTTATATCTGGAAAGATATAATAAGCCAGTGGTTCTCACACTTGAGCATGTATTAGAATCACCTGGAGGGCTGTTAAAACATAGATTTTGTGGTCCCCCCCCAGAGTTTCTGATTCTGTGGGATGTGGGTGGGGCCAGGTAATCTGCATTTCTAAGAAGATTCTGAGTAATGCTAATGATGCTGGTTCTGAGGCCACACTTCCAGAACCACCACTATAAGCCATAAGCTCTTCACACTTAACAAAAAGTGAAAGGAAAGCTCATCTAATTCAGTTTACCAGCTAGATAATGTCAAGCAGATAAATCTCTCAGAAACACACTTTCATCATCTGTAAAATACTTCACTTTGAATTCATCTAGATGGTTACCACGTAGTGTCACTTCCAAGACAATTATTAAATATTTGTTACCTTTCCCTCTCCTCTTCTGAAATCAGAAAACGCACACTTGTGCTGTGGAACACATATGTACAAAAGTCATCCTAGCAGTATGAAGTACTGGAAAAATCAAGGACGTGGAATCAGATTTAGGTGTAAATACTGTTTCCGCCTTTATTACCTTGGCCACATTACACACTGTCCTTTAGCAGTTTTCCCTCCTATGAACTGGCTCATTTAGCACTTCTGCCAGCTTCAGCCAAATGGGTCTTTCGACCTGAATGTCCCAGAGGCACCTCAAATTCAATGGAAATAACTTCATTACCTCCCTCTATATATACACTCTGTTTCTCCTAAAGTCTTGATTTTAGTAGGTTGCAATAAAATCCCTCAAGTTACCTAATCTAGAGATCTTGGGGTAACAATTGATTCTTTGTCCTTGGCTATATACATTCAGTTGAGCTTACAAATTTCTTTCTAAATGTTTCTCAGTTTACATCTTTTCCAAGCCTTGGTTCAGCTTTCTGCCATCTTCCTCTGAGCCCAATGCAAGAGCTACCAGAGTTGAGAGTTGTCATTGTTCTAGGGAAATGCAACATTTGATCCTCCTTTGTGTTTAGAGAGTCCTCTTAGTCTTAAGCTGAAAGCTCCAATAAGCCAATCCCAGGATCTACTAATTAGATGCACCTATTAGATGATCAGGAGCTAGGAACACCAGAAATCAGGGACCCTTCAACACTAACTAACTGTGGTGATGACTTAGTGGCAGTGGAATCAACCGTGTCCTAGAAGGATGACTATCCAGGTTTTAGTAGCAGATTTTATGCCCAGTGTCAGAGATGTGCAAAATATAATTTCTGCCTCCATTGATCTCAGCAGTAGTATCTTCACAGGCCCAGTTCTGCCCTGAGAGTAGGGTGACCACCTCTACCAGTTTGCCTGGGATGGAAGGGTATCCCAGGACAGGAGACTCTCTCTCAGCTTTAAAACTGGGACAGTGGTGGGTAAATCAGGATGAGAGCCTGAGGGTATCTAAGGAAATCTTTGTTTTTGACTGCAGAGCCTCAAGTCTAAGTCTCTGAACCTTCCAGAAATATGTTAGATACTTCAGTTTCCTTTATTCATTTATTTATTTTTTATTTTTAAAATTTTTTGGCTGCCTTGGGTCTTCATTGCTGCACGCAGGCTTTCTCTAGTTGCAGTGAGTGGGGGGCTACTCTTTGTTGCAATGCGCGGGCTTCTCATTGCGATAGTTTCTCTGGTTGCAGGGCATGGGCCCTAGAGCGTGGGCTTCAGTAGTTGCAGCACGCTGGCTCAGTAGTTGTGGTGCATGGGCTTAGTTGCTCGGTGGCATGTGGGATCTTCCCGGACCAGGGTTTGAACCCGTGTCCCCTGCATTGGCAGGCGGATTCTTAACCACTGTGCCACCAGGGAAGTCCCATAATTTTTAATAAGTACCTTTCCTTCTCAAATTTGCCAGACCGTTTATGTTGTTTTCAACTAACCCTGGCCAATACCTCTTCCTGTGTGATGTCCCAGCCTCCAGTCTCACTCAGCTGAAGTCCTTTCTGCACACTGCTGTCAGCACACACACACACACACACACACACACACACACACACGTGTCCAGGTTGCCCCGTGCCTAAATCCATCAGATGACCTCCCCTCATTTACTGATTCCCATAATCATCTCATAGCACCACCCAGGTGGGGAAGGATGGCTGTGGCTTGCTTTTACATCCTCATCTCTGAGCATGGAATGTTCCTCCTTTGTGTGCACCTTAAGTCTTATTGATTGAAGAAGCTTGGTAAGATTTTCTGTTAAAGGGTGGAAAATACTGCAACCAGATGTTATTTGTTTCAGTTATTCATGGACTTTTCCCCTGAATTCTTCTAGTTATGCTTTCATGCCTATTAAAGTTTGAAAAGTTTCTATCCCAGCAATTTTACAAGTAGATTCCCTTATTTTTACACCTGGACTCCTACTTCTCGCAGCACAGCAAGTTCTTGTAGTATCTTAGCAATAAATAAATAAGTAACAACGTAAAACAGTGCCCATCCCGGACTTTGCATTATTAACAGCAGGTTCATTTAGCAGCTTATTCCTTGCGGGCTGCATTTTTCTACTGAAGACACACAATGCAAGAAATAGTAAAAGAGGTTAGAGGCTATTTGAAACTACAAGAAGACAGACTCCTGGATAAGTGAAAACAAGAATGGACCCTGGGAGCCAAACGATTCTTTAGATACAAAAGAACCCTGCAGCTGAGGGATATCAGTGTCACAATCGCACCCCAGGGTTTTGAGTGGTCTGATAGAATTACCATTTGGAACATGGTGATTCCATACTCACACATACTATTCATACATTTCTAAGTCCAGGCTGACAATAACTTAATCAATAGCAACATTTCTGGAAACACCAGGCCCTCCTTTGTGCTTTTATGTCCAAGTTAATGGGTTTGCTGTGTGGTTTCTTGATTATCAATTGGTTAATCAATGCAATTGCTAAAGTAGATGGTCATATTTTATGTCTGTTGGGTATGCTTAAAGTGTTTGTGATAGATTTTCAGTTCTTAAATTTCACTTTTCTTTAAAGGAGACATGGTTATTCTAATGTAAAATGCAGTATTATGGAAAGAAATCACATTTTGGAGTCTAGACCTGGATTCAACTGTATACCCATGACTTACAGGGATAACTCCATGGGCAACTTTCTTAGCTTCACTGAGCTTCATTTTTTTACATCTATAAATTGCTGATTATAGAGAAGATTCAATAAAACTAACTTATTTAAAGTTTGCACAGTTGGACAGAATTTAGTATATGCATAATAGCTATCTTTCCAGCATCCCTGATATAAAAAGAATAAGCCATGATTCAAGTGGACTTTATTGAGCAGCTGCTATACTATTTGATTCCTTTTTTCACCCCTTTATTTAACCATCTAACGAGGTCACATGGTTGGAGGTACAGGGATGAGTAATTCTGAGTGGGGGACACAGTCCAGTGGAAGAATCAGACAACTACAATGCCTTGGGATTAGGTGTGTATTATGCAAAAGGAACATGGTACCAACCTTGCTTAGTCCACCCATGAAGCCACAGGAAACAACGGTGAAGGGCCAGTTAAATGTGGTTATTGAAGAAGAAGAGGACAGGGATCTCACAGGCAGAAAGGTGTGAGGATGGCATTCAGGGAAGCAGAAGAACTATGTCCTGGGTCAGGACCAGAGGCTTAAAAGTGTAAGAAAACCATACAACAGGGTGCAGGAAGGAGAATGGGAGGAATCGAGATGGAAGAGAGTTTAGGGCCTTGTCGAATACACTCACTGTATGGAACTTATAATGGATACTTTCTGGGTTTTGGCTCAGGAACCTTCTTTTCTTTCAGGAATGATTCCTTCTTTATTTAGGAAGTGTTTCTTTGTACTCTCCCCACATGTCTAATGAGAGCTAACCACTTCTCAGTAATATCAGTCACTATACCTATGATTGGTTTAGGAGGTAGGATTGCATATGACCTAAATCTGGCCAATAAGTACCCTTGAGAAATAGTATAGTGAGGTAGTTAGGAACAAGTAATGGTGGTTAGGATATGTAGTCACTGCATTGAGAGTATGACATAACCACAGTCATATGTTTGGAAATTTACTCTGGAAGCAGGGATGCGGGGACTGGAGCCAAGGAGACAAGACGGACAGGTCCAGCAGCAGTCAGCAAGATGGTCATGAGGGCTTGACCTGAGGCGTTAGGGTAAGGACAGAAAGGAAGGGATGTGCTGGAGGTGGAATTGACAGAATGTGACAAATAACTGGAAGACGATGGTTGGGAGGATTGGGTAGAACCCGCCATTAGTAGAGGTTTAAATCTTATGAACTGTCTTCCCATGTTTCAGTGGTGCCAGTCTTGTGAATCCTCCCAATGTGTGCATATGTACAGTCAGCTCTCATTTCAGCAGGGTACTGTGTTAATGGAAACTCATGCATAGGGGAGCCATATCCTTGATTTGCACATTTCCATGCAGTGACAGGGAATTGTGCAACAGGAGGACACAGTTCCAATATGTACAAGTTTCAGTTTACACACAGGCATGCAAAGAAAGAATTTCTTGTGTGTGTGTGTGTGTGTCTGCGTGTGTTATATTCCTCTGCTTCATGTGCTACTCGGCTACAGCCTTGAGGCTCAGGTTGTCCTAGCTTAATCTTCTCCATGAGTCTTTGATTTGGAAGTAAGCCCTATGAGGGTGTAGACTGGGCATAGGGCATTGATTCTTCTGACATCGCAGCAAACCTGACATGAAGCAGGGGGTCTCTGGGATCAGAGGTGGTGGGTGACATTGCTCACTTTCTTACTATAGCAGAGGAGTTCTACACTGGAGTTCTGGCAACAATAATCCCCTTACAGATCAGATCATGGTGGGTATTGTTCTTGGAAGCTCAGGTTAGATATACCCCTATGGCCATTCCAGACATTCTGTGAACCATCAAATATCCCTTAATAGCAGCATACCTATCATGGGAGGAGAGGTGGGAACAGTCTGCACCGGGTATAGGTAAGAAGGAGGTACATTATTTGCAGATAATTTAAAATTCAGTAATAAGATTAACAAAAAGTTAGTCTGCTTCTTATTATCACCATGTGCCAGTAATTCTAAATGATCTCAGTGATAAAATACTCCTCTTCCCTGGGGCAGACTATTCCCACAGGACTCCTGGCCCTTTTATGTCACTGTTATCTGCAACCAAGGACTCTGACCAATAGAGAGGAAGGGTGTTAAGAAATCTTAGTTGTCAAGTCTGAGCAGCAGGGAAAATGATTACAGCATTAGCTAGTTGGGAAAAGCTGGTTTGGAATAATGATGATGAGGGTAGTTTTGGACATGTTAAATTTGAGGTAACTGTGAGCTATGCAGAGAAATGTGCACATAGAGATTAGGAGAAAGAATAGTGCTGTACCACTGCGATGGGAAACCGGTAGTAAATTAATCATTTTAGCAGTAGATTTCAATTGTTGCTTGAATACCTACTCTGTGCTGGACATTGTACTGCTGGTACTTTCACACTTTTAAATATTTGTATTCCTTACATGATATAGGTATACCTTTTCCTTTTTAAAAATTTTCTTTTCCTTTTTTAATTAAAATTTTTTTAATTGAAGTATAGTTAATTTACAGTGTTGTGTTAGTTTCAAGTGCACAGCAAAGTGTACATACAAATGAACTTATTTACAAAACAGAAATAGACTCACAGACATAGAAAACAAACCTATGGTTACCAAAGGGGATAGCCAGCGTTGAGGGGAGAGATAAATTAGGAGTTTGGGATTAACATATATACACACTACTGTGTATAAAACAGGTAAACAACAAGGACCTACTATATAGCACACGGAACTGTACTCAATGTCTTGTAATAATATATAATGGAAAAGAATCTGAAAAAGAACACATATACCTTTTCCTTTCTTTTCTTTCTTATTTTTTCCCATTTAGGAAAACAGGAAAGAGAGAGAAGGTTGAGAAGCTTTGTCTAAGGCTACTTGGCAAGAACAGACCATGCCAGATTTTAATTACTATCTGCTTGTCTCACAAGCCTGTCTTCATAGGGAGATGGACTATGGACTGAATTTCTAAGGAAGGGCTGGGGTTTGGAATGAAAAGGGGAGATGGTAAAGAGTATAGCAATCTAGGCTGAAAAATTAGCTGAGGAAAAGATACAGATGGAATTAATAAGCTTGGAAGAGTGAGAGGTCAGCCTGTTCTGAAGTAAGAGTCACACATCTATTCAAAATTTATAGATGAGAAACTACTTAATACCAGTCGGGTCCCAGTCCCTGGGGTTGCAAAAGTGGCAAAACTATATTTCTGCCCTTGGAGAGATTATAGTCTATGGGTGGACACGGAATCTCTGAGATCCTGTTACAGTACTGCGTGGTGAATGCTACGAAAGCAAACGTTTACAAGTGCTATGGTAATCCTCAAAAGAGGGCCACCTCAAGTTTTGCTGGAGGATGTGCTCATTGGGTCTTAATAGCCAAAGGGGATTCGCCTCCAGACAAGGGAGCGTGAGAAGCACTGAGGGGGAACAGAAGATCTTGAGCAAAGGCATGGAAGGAAGAAGCAGCATAGGGTATATGATGGGAACAAAAAGTGGTTTGGTGTCACTGGAGAATTAAATGCAAGGTATAAATGGTCAGGGAAATTGGCATTTGAGCTCCTATTATGTATCTGTCAGAGACAACTTCCCTAGTCTGATTTAAGTAGTAATAATAGTTAACACTTTCTGAATGCTTAATATTTGCAATTTTGAATCTAGACTTGTCCTATGCTTCACTTGGAATTACATCTGTGGATTCCCTTAACCTGTAATATTCCTGAGGTATCTGGAGTGGCTGAATTATGTTCCACCGAATGAATGGATACTTGTTAGCATAACAACTATGTATTGAGTGCTTACCCTATGCCAGGAACTATTCTAAGTGATTTATGTAAATGTGCTTCTTTAATATTCATAAAAGTCCTATGAAATTGGCTTACTTTTATTCCTATTTTTCACGTGAGGATGCTTTGACAAAGAAGTAAAGCCACTTGCCTATGGTCACTTAGCTAAAAAGAATCCGAGCCATCTTTCAGGGACAAGAGTGTGGCTTACAGTCTGTTCTCTTTACCTCTGCTCTGCAATGCCTTCTCACTCTCCCAGAACAGTCTGCACTTACCTCTATCCATCACTTCTCAAGCTCCAAGCTCCTGGGAGCAAGGGCTCAGCTGTTCCTATGGCACTACTCGTACCTAGCACTAGGCTTGACACCAGGTAAGTGTTCACAGGAGTTTGCATCAAGACCATTGAAAGAAAAATTGTCAGGACCAAGCATGTGCATCTCAAAGTGTCTCACAAAACTCTTAGCCCCACAGTCCTTCTTGGACTCCCTTGTAAAGCTTGCCAGCGCTTTTGTTACTTAGAACAACGGCCAGTCCCAAGACCATCCCTCACAATCCTCTACCCTTAACCAATCAGAACGTCACACCTGAAATCCTTCTCACTCCCTCATTTGCTTCTATATCTAGCGTGCTGCTTTCAACTGCAGAAACCTGATGAAACTTGTGACCCTTCACAGTGACCCTCTCTCCCTTGATTGCAAAATTAACTCAGCTAATTAATTTTCGGGGACTCACAATGGTCTCTGAAGGAGCCAGTGTGAGCTCCTTCGGGGACCACCTTGACTGTTGAGCTGGGGTCATGCTCTTCATAGTGCACCTCCCCCGTGAATGACCAAGCGTGGTGTTGGTCCAAGGGTCTGGCCATTTCCACTGACAAGGAGACTCCTGGACTCCCATCGGGTTGACAGAGGCAGTGCCAGGCGTGCATTTCACTCTGAGGGATCCCCACCCTTTCCAGCCCCTGCCTTTTTATTTTTCATAGGTGTTATTTCATAGGTGTTATTCCGCACTCTAAACTCCAGGTCAGTAATTGCCTTCAGGAGAACCCAGAAGACATAGCTACAGGCTACACTTTGAGTACTTAGGAGGTAAAAAGCCTTTCTGTTCACATCTTGGCTTTCAAACTCTGAAGCAGCTGATGCCAGGTGTTCTACTTTCAGTGGATCCTACTCTGACCATCTTCCTGAACTCAACGGACAAACCAAGATGAGCTTGAAACGCAGACAAGCAGGAGCCAACCCTGCCTACACCACCGCCTCATCTGGCCGGGGCCCTTTGAAGCCTGCTCTGACCTCAGTTTGTTTGCACATTTCTTGACCCCGATCTCTTTGTTCATGCCTTTTGCAAGGCGTTTCATGTTAGCAATTAAAGATTTTCGCAAACAAATCTCAAGATGAAACACAATAAAAACATAGATTCATAAGAAGCAGTTTGGGCTAAAGTGGGGAGGGCCACAGAGCCCAACTAGCTGATACCCCCAGTGCTGAAGTTTGTCCTGAGGCCCTCAAGCTCAATCAGGTACTGTTTGAAAAACAATTCTTTCCTCATGCTGGCTCTGAGGATAGCAGGCTGGAACAATTTTTCACAGCCTCCTAATAGATACCTTGCTTGAAACTGCTGTTTAAGTCAAAGCCACCAGTTTCCTCTCAATGAACTGTAAGGTAATGCAGTTTTAATTTTAAGTCCAATTATATCTTGAGAGATGAATGGCACAGGGCAAATCCTTGCTTAGGGCCAAATGGGAGTGATAAATCATTCACTTACATGATCAGATTGCTTCCAAGCTCCTCTGGACCTCTCAGAAAACAGAAAAAAAAAATCGTTAAAATCAGCCTCTTGGGTGAAAAACAAAATGGAAGGGAAGGTCAAGGTAGACTTTGCTTGTATCAGTCAGGATATTTAAGTTACACTGTGGTTGAATAAAATCTCAGTGGCTTATCACAACAAAAGCCTTATTCTAGCTCATACCTCACGTCAGCCCAGCTCATCTAGGGATCCTGCCCACTGTGGTTATTCAAGCATTCACTGTCGGAGCCTCCAATGTGATACACACTGCGAGGAAAGGGGATGTGGTGAAAATGGTGTAGCGCTTCCATTTGAAGTTGATAGAACTGACAGGCTATCACCAGCCACATGGCCAAAGCAAACTTCCAAAGACAGAGAAGAGCCATGTGCCCAGAAGGAGAACTGGGAATAATAGGTCACAGTCACCAAGGGCTCCAATGGCTCCTGCACTGCTTTGTTGTCTGTGTTCACGATATCCAAGTTGGGGTGAGGCTGAGAGTAGAAGTAACACACATTAACTGCCCACTATCCGCCACATGTTGGGTAGGTACCTTGGGATTTAAAACTCTCAAAAATATTGCGGGACGGGTATGGTTTCCCATTTTATGTTTGCTGTGGCCCAGAGAAGTCCAAGCCTTCTCCTAAGACCAGACAGCTGGTGTATGGAGTCAGGATGCTCGCTGAGAAATGCCTGATCCCACAGCCCACATCCTTCTCACTGTTCAGTGCCACACACTCCACGGGGAGATGTCTACGCTACATTTAATAAACCACAGTTCTAATAGCTGGAGATGCCTTGAGGTTGGGCCTAGAAAGAAAGAGAAGGGAGCAACCAGGCAAGCTGAATAAGATAATAACTTCAGAAGAATAAATTAAAGTAGCTTACGTGAGCACATCTACAGTAATAATAGTGGTCAGTTATGGAGTTCCTAACATGTCTGGTATGCACTACCTGTTATTCTTATCTATAAGCCAATGAGATAAATTCAAATTTTAGTTCTGACATCTGCTAGTCCATTGAATTCTTTGAAATGTATCTCCCTTCCCTATAACATGGGAAATTTTTATGTTTTCTGAATATTTTTATATTGAGAATAAAATTAAAATTAAAAAGTAAGGTAGATGTTATATCTAAACTCCTTTGAACATACTAGGTGCTACTATGAATATTCCTCCCACTCTTTCCACTTCCCTCTCTTTTACCTGGACCCTCCTATATATTTGGTGTCTCTGCCCAATTTGGGTTGAGAAGTTGATTTGCGAACTAGGTTCCCACTTCTCCATTCTTTGGCCACTGAATGAAGTTTGTGCTGTTCCAGTCTCAGCATCGGTTTCCTTATTGGCTGTGCGAATCCGATCGAAAAAAGAACCTCCCTGGCTGGGACAGGGGGTCTCAGCCTGGGCCAGGACTCTGGCTCGTGTCCGGTTGACCAATTCGGTAACAATTATAGAGGGATACTGTTCTCCCAGGTTCTCTGGAAGTCGTTAAGAGTGGCTCCTGTCTTATGACAGAAAATACCTTTGTCTTAACCACGTTGCTCTTGACCTCTGCACTCAACATTTGTTCAACTGGGCAAAGCCTGATTCTACCTGGCTAAGTGTATGTCTCTGATCCTTGTTTTCTGAGCTCAGCAACCACTTTTTTGAGTGAATCCATTCCAGAGGTGCTTCCGTGTTGTGGCTAATCTCTTTTCTCCTTTGAGCATCTTCCACTCAATCACTGTTGTGCATCGGGGGTGTCCCGCCTGGGAGTCTGTAGCCATCCTGTCATCTTTGTGGGGATGATCATGAGAGCCAGAGTGCTCCTCTGCTTCAGGGTCCTTTGCAACCTTAGCTTGATGAAAAGGGATGCCCCAGTGGGTAGAAAGAAGGAAAGAAGCAGAAAGAGCAGCGGTGGAGGAGGAAAGCAGCGGGCAAGCTCTTTGTCAATCCCAGAGCCCAGGATGAGGGCCGATTGCTCCAGAAAAGAGTGCACAGCAGGCGGGCTTCCCTGGTGGCGCAGTGGTTGAGAATCTGCCTGCTAATGCAGGGGACACGGGTTCGAGCCCTGGTCTGGGAAGATCCCACATGCCAAGGAGCAACTGGGCCCGTGAGCCACAACTACTGAGCCTGCGCGTCTGGAGCCTGTGCTCCGCAACAAGAGAGGCCGCGATAGTGAGAGGCCCGCGCACCGCGATGAAGAGTGGCCCCCGCTTGCCGCAACTAGAGAAAGCCCTCGCACAGAAACGAAGACCCAACACAGCCAAAAATAAATAAATAAATAAATAAATAATAAAAATAAAGGAATTCCTTTAGAAAAAAAGTCTTTAAAAAAAAAAGATTTATGTCTTAAAAAAAAAAAAAAAAAAAAAAAAAAAAGAGTGCACAGCAGGAAAGACCACAGTTGGGGGGGAAATTGGAAGAAAGCAGAAGTAAGGTTATGTGACCAAGGAGAGACTCAATCCTCTGGAAACAAGTTTTTGGAGATCAAAGTGGTCACAGCGTGTGAATGGCTATTATCTCGAAGGGATTCACCGCAGATGAAAATGTTCCTGTTCCCACAGTGACTACAGCAGAACAGAATATTCAGAAAATGAGGGAGAACAGAACTTCTAGAAGCCTTTCCAGTAATGGAAACTCAGGTTCTTGATTTTTAATGACTCACCCATCTCTCCCCACAGGGTCAGCTCTTCTCTCTGGTGGCTTGATATGTGGTATCAATGATCTGTGCCAGTGCAGTATTCAGACACTGATATACCTCTATGCCAGTAAATGAACGAGCTTGTTAGGATGGACACGTTTGGTGCAAATAACAAATCCATCGGCCAATGTGCAGTCCCACTCATGTGGGACTTGTAGTCTATCCAAAGAAGGGAAATGCATCGTTATAACTTAAAAGCTTTGAAAGTTTTTCTCATGTTGGCCTTACCTATGACTTTCTGGTATTACATGCATATGCTGAACTTCATGAGTTTACATCAAGTTCTTCTCTTAGATGCATTCTTCACTGGAATATAAGTACGTGAGGGCGAGAACTGTGCCTATCTTTTCTGCCATTATATTCAACACTTACATTCCACTGGCACATCAGTGATGTTTAACTGTTTTATGTCGACTAAATGACTGAAAGATTGGCTTTCTGAATCAGTGAATGATGAATGAATCAATGAGCATAGGAGGATGGTAGGTCTGGGAGAGGAATATTCTAGCATTTTTTTTTAATTTGTAAAATTTTGAAGACTAGAAGCCCATCGTCTGCCATCAAAACCCTTCAAGAAAAAATCTGATTTAGTCCCAGCTTATGAAAGCCAGGGCTGTCCTCAGCTCTCAGCTCCTGGAATCCACAGAGGTGGCTTCTTTCAGCCACCGTACACGACTCCCTCACTCACTAGGTCAATGATCTTGTTTCATTAGCTGGCTCCCCTTCCCTGAGGGGTGTGGACTGATCAACAACACAGAAGTCTAGTACAGGCTCTGTGCAGGGATACAGCAGGATCAAGATGATGTTTAAGTCGGAGGATGGGTCATTGGCGGCTGAATAATTGAGGATCTGTAGTAGTAAAACTGCAAATGGCCTTTTCATTTCTTCCTCTGGATCCTGGTTCATTTTCTCCCCCCATAAAATGAAACAAGGCAATTTCCATGCATCCCTGGGTGATTTGGAATCCCAGGATATAGGTGCCTCCTCAGTGTGATACACAGTTCTATAACAAATTACCAGGAGCTAAAGAGAACTGCGTCGAAGCTGGAGTCTGATGGACATGGGGTATCATTTACGTAGAGATGGAGTAATAGGCAGGGATTTTAAAATTTGATGCAGAGCTACAGAAATTCAATATAAGTGGGTCTAGGGAGGCAAGTTTTACTGTGTGTGAATGTCTTCATAAACACCTCTGAAGAGATAATACTATACAAGTGAGCTTAATAAAAAAGGGTTTTCCTTTTTATTCCTGCCAATCTGGCCCTTTCCCATACTCCCTGATGAGAGAGGAACACAGGTTTCCTGGGGCTGTTCTTCCTTAGTTACCTACTTTCCTTTTTCAACCTTTCTAATCTTGCTCCCCCACCTTTCAGTCTTTATTGAAATTTTTCAAGAGGAACGAATTTTGCTAGAAAGGATTTTACTAGACAGAGCAAGTTAACCCAAATGCCGACAAATGCACAGCACTCAAATGCCTAACTGGTCACCTGAGGTCCAGCATCCTAACGAACCCAGGTATCCCCAGTGAGGCAAGAGAGGGAGGTCGAGGAAAAAGCTGCCTGTCTTAGAAGAAGCAATTACCCTGAAAAAAGTCTTGTAGTACAGGGTGTTCATCAATGTACTGGTTTTGGTGCCTAGAGTGCCTGGTTTTAAATCTTAACTCAGCTTCTTGCAATCTCTGTGGTCCCTAACAAGTTGCTTAATTCCTCTGAGTCTGAATTCCATCTTTTTTGAACATCAGGTAACTTTTCTTCCCAGGATGGTTTGTGTATATGATGTACACAAACTATTATGCCTAGAGCCTGGGCACAATAGTTTCCTACACATTCACAAAGTTCAAATGCCCTCCTTTTTTTTTCAGGGCCAGAAAAGATGCTGGAAGGAAGTGGGAGTGACACATCCTTTGGCTCCTCTCGCCTTGCTTTTGGACAAGAAGGGAACCATTAGCACGGAAGTGAACGGAAAGCCTGCTGAATTATGAACTTGATCTTTGTCCTTTTCATCCGTGAGCCACTAAGCCCAAAAAGCATAGTCCAAGGGGAAAGATTCTGATTTCCCAGTCTTGGCCTCTCCCTGAGGCTGTATTGGGGAATGAGAGGGAGCCACTGAGGTGGGAGAGGAGAGGGAGGAAAAGCCTAGGATGCTTGAGGGTTCTACCTGGGAAGCAGCACAGGCATCGATGCCCTTAGCCAACTGGGCACCCAGGGGGAGGAGCAGTTTGTTGGAGATCAATGACATTCAGTTCAGTCAGGCTGAGCACCCACCCTGCTTAATTCACATCTTTTGAAGTGTCAACTTTGGTGCATATTCTCCACTGTCAAGGTCATTCCTGACTGCAGCAAAGTAGCACATGCACCTTGTTTATAAAAGCAGCTCCTCAGCTGCCATGTGGTGGGCCCACAACTCGGTATCAGTCTTAGTGCCCCTCTTTCATATTCCCTTACTTTTTCAGATGACTGTCTACTTGTCCTCCAGGTTGGTGACTGAAAGATCATTTGTCTCATCCCTGAGTTTACTCTCTTTACTTCATTCCAGAGTCAATCCATTGCCTTTTGCGCTGGACAAAACATTTTCTCAGTGGATTATCCAAGAACAAATTTGCTCACCAATAGTGTCCCCACCAAGGAAAAAATGCATCAGACTATTAGACGAGGGATACTTTGTTCAAGACTATTGCCATAGGAAAGAGGGATTGGCTCAACTCCACTGAAACAGCAGGCAGCAGGGTTTTTAAGTGCTGGTGTGAGCTAGTGGAAAAGTACTGGCAAACTTTAGGAAGAGGTTGGTCTGTGTGGTCATCTGTGTTTGTTAATTGGGCACATCAAATTTAGGCTTCTATCTTCCCACAGAGACCTGAAACAGGGGAGCGCTCTCCCTTTCAAAGACTGCATTTCAAAGGGATGGCTCCCAGCACCTCAAGAAAGACAGTCCTGGGCAGTAAAACTGGCAAGAGGCTGGGGGAAGATTTACATCTCAAAGAAAAAGGGAAGAATTTACAACTGAAGAATTTACAAGTAAAAAGCCTAGAGTCAGGGAGAGCCTGTGTAAAGTTCAGTGAAGCTGAGGGGAACTCTGGGGGGATCTTTATCCCCCCCTTACCAAATAGGAACTGCCCACGTGAGTGGCCCACAGGTACACTCAGGAGCCCACACCCCCCTAAGTCTTTGACCCAGCACGGGGTCTGGACTACTACTGAATAGAATTCAAGATGCAAATATACGTGGTAAAACCAAATGGCTATGGTAACTCTCCTTTTCCCTTAGTGGATTATTACCACTCCTATGACATACTATTTTGTCATCCTTTCTGTTCAGAAATCCCCTAATTCCTAACTAGCATCCTCCTGCTTCCCTCAATAGACGCTTCGGATCTCCACATGCAGGCATAGCCCCCAGGTCAAACCCCCAGTTGCAACCACTCATAATTAAACGAAGAGGATATATGTAAAAATATTTAGTCAAAGAAATTTCTGAAATATCGTGGGACTTCTTGGTTGTGAGGTGGGGGGGGAGAGAAAATGCCAAGAAGAACTCCCAGGTTTCCATTTGGGAGACTAACTGCTTCACATCTAGCATCCTACCATGCGTTAAAGAACACAGGAAGGGAAGTAAGTTTTAGATAAAGTACTTAGAGGTTCATTTACAACAAGGTGAATCTGAATTTTCATATAGTACACTTTTTACTTTTTTCCTTGACCAGACAAATATTTCTTGTTATATCCTACTTCATAATTTAACTACAGTTGGTAAAATCTAGTTAAGGTCCCGCTCCTTTCTCCACGTTCTCAACATTTCTCCCACATTGATGTTCTTAATGACACAACAGTCCACTTTCTCTCCTCTGTTTCTTATGGGCGTAGCCTACGTACCCATCAAGTCTACGTTTCTTAAGAAAGGGTGTTCATCTTCCATATTCCATTAAAGTTTGAACAGTGATCACTAAAAGAAAATGCAATGTACTATGAATGTTGTAAAAAGTTAGATTTTTGAAGGCATTCATTTCCCTTTAATAGTTTCCAGATCACTTGCCAACAAATCAAAAGAGGTTTAATTTTCCTTTATGAAGTTTTCATTTAACATTGTACAATCTCCTTCTGATGTGTCTGATTATCCAGCTAATGTACTATTCAGATACTAGTCAAACTCATGGGAGGTTTTTCTTTATTTTATTACCAATTAGAACCTGTTATCAGTTGGAAAAATTATATTATTCAGTTTTATCCAATAATGTTGCTCATTAGCCACTTTAAAAGAAAATCGGCTTAGGAAAGGATTGGAACTCTTTAGTAAATTGGTTTTCGATTCATTTTCTCAATAAATATATATGTCAAACACTAGGGCTGCAACGGTGGGTAAGGTCCAGTTTCTACCCTTAATGAAATTCTAATTAGGAGGTAGTTAAGGTTTTACTATAATTTATTAATCTACCCACTTTTCTATCAGGTTAAGAATGACAGCATTTAAATTTATATGATGACAATCTTAGGAAAGGGATAAGGTTTAGACACTTTTAAGTGGTAAAATCATTGGCAGTTAGTAATACCTGAACCCCACCTATGGTGGATTATCTTACTGTTTCCAGTACTTCGTGCCTCCTACCTTTCTGCCTTACAACCTTGCAATTCCTTTTACTAGAGGCCACCCCATCGATGCTGGGTTTCATGGGATTTTGGTCCTCAGTTCCAAGACTAGGCCTGAAGAAGCATCCAGGGGCTCTGTCCGCCTCTCTTTCACTCCTGCTCTCAACGTGAGAACACTTGCCTAGGGCAGCTGCTGGCCCAAGGAGGAGAGAAGACTTGGAATAGATCTGGGCTGAATCTGAAGCTGGGCACCAAGCTGACCAGCAATACATGATCAAGAATAAGTCATTTTTATCAAGAATAAATCATTTTTATCAAGAATAAATCACTTTTAAGTCCTCCACCCATTTTTTCATTGGGTTGTTTGTTTTTTTGATATTGAGCAGCATGAGCTGTTTGTATATTTTGGAGATTAATCCTTTGTCAGTTGCTTCGTTTGCAACTGAAAAGAAAACCATAATTCAAAAAGATACATGCACCCGACGTTCACTGCAGCACTATTTACAATAGTCAGGACATGGAAGCAACCTAAATGTCCATCAACAGAGGAATAAATAAAGAAGATGTGGTACATATATACAATGGAGTATCACTCTGCCATAAAACGGAATGAAATAGTGCCATGTGCAGAGATGTGATTGGACCTAGAGAGTCATACGGAGTGAAGTAAGTCAGAAAGAGAAAAACAAATATCATATAATATCACTTACATGTGGAATCTATAAAAATGGTCCAGATGAACTTACTCGCAAAGCAGAAAAAGAGACACAGAAGTAGAGAACAAACTTATAATACCAAGAGGGGGAAGGGGGGATGGGACGAATTGGGAGATTGGAACTGACATATATACGCCACTATGTATAAAATAGATGACTAATGAGAACCTGCTGTGTAGCACAGGGAACTCAGTGCTCTGTGGGGACCTAAATGGGAAGGAAATCTAAAAAAGAGGGGATATATGTATACGTATAACTGATTCACTTTGCTGTGCAGCAGAAACTAACACAACATTGTAAAGCAACTATACTCTAATAAAAATTAATCTAAAAAAAGAATAAATCATTTTTGTTTTATGCACTGAATTTTGTCTGTTGTGTTATAGAACATTATTGTGGCAACAACTTACTGATAACCTACCTCTTTCAGGCTTCCTGAGGGAGTTATGGACACAAGAAATGGCAGCACGATGGAAATTAAAGAACTGCTGTGACATAGAGGAGTGTATACCCAATACCTCCATGCAGAGTTATGGGAAGGCTGGGTTGGCACCTGTGGCTTAGTCTTAGTCCAAGAAGAGTTTCTGGCTTCCCCTGAATCTAATTCTTATAGCCTCACCAATTCAATTTGGTCTGCATTGAAGAAGAAACTAAAGAAAGAGAGTAGCGGAACAGTAATGGGGCCAGCTGTGGAAACGAGTGCTGCCTACATCTGTGAAAGCTGTGTGAAGGCATGAGCTGACCTGACCGCTGGGGAGCAGGCTGGGTGTCCGCAAACCTCTGCTTCCTTCCTCTCCTCTCTGTCCTCCTTTCCTCTCTCCTCCCTTCCTGTCTCCTTCCTTCCCCTCCCCCTCCTACTCCTCTCTCCTCATCTTTCTTTTCTTCTTCTTCTTTTTCTCTTCCTCCTCCTTCTCTTTCTCCTTTTCTCCCTCCCTCCCTCTCTCACTTATTGGCAGCTTCCATGGCAGAATTAACAAAAACAAAACATCCACGTATCAGAAGTGCCTACATCTTAGAGAGCAGCTGAGAGTCCTGTGACACAAGCCATCCTTGAGTTCTGTTTTCACTAGCAAATAATGATAGCAAACTGGGTTTAATCCTCTAAGTAGGAAGTAAGTGACCCATCCCTCAGGCTGGAGTAGGGACGGTAACTGCAATCATCAGAGGAGACAGCTGTGCTCATCAGAGCAACCAGCCCATGAGGGCATTTAGCCGGAGCAGCAGGATAAAACATATGCAACTGAGAGACTGTTTTTTTTCTCCCAGAAGACCTAAGGCTGTGTGCTGTGAAACTCTCAGGAAAAGCAGGAAGTATTCCAGTGCACCGAATGACAATTAATTTTGATCAAGTGTCCCAAAGAGGGTGTGGATCATAATAATATGAGAATAACAGGAAAACACCATTTATTTTGAGAGCACAGGGCAGTAAAATTATGCAGTGACATGAAATTTGCATCACTTATAACCTCTAAGCTGTTGTCAGAAATCTATCTGGAATGGTCAGATGACAAAGCTATTTTCTCATTTACAAGGAGCCTTTCACATACATAAATAAATCTTCCCTATAACCCTTTACTTTTCTTGGCTCCAAACAAAAATTCCATTTTTTTCATTAGATAGGCACCTTATTAAGTGTCCAATGAATGCCTATTTCCACCTGCCATGAGATGCACGTTACCTTCATGAGGCTTAGAGAGCCCTGCTTCTTTCTCATCTGGGGCTAAAGGCAAGAACAACAGGTAAAGACAATGTGAAGATCTGTCAACTACGACCTTCCAAGTTCTTCTCAGGCACAGACACAATGTCCTTTGCCTCTGGCTTCAGGCAACCAGATTCATGAATTAATTTTCATAAGGAAAATAGCCTAAATAAGACACAGGCTCTATTTTGAGCCTTCTTGCCATGACGCTGTCACTTGGTTTACCCCACATGAAACCAAACCATCTGTGCATACTACTCGGAGGTCCAGCTCCCAGTCTTGCCAAAGCTTCCGACTGCGTGTCTCTGTCAGCACTGACAGGTGGGTGGACACTCAATAAATATGTGTTGCGTGTGAAATGCAAGGATGTCCCCATTTTAACCATCACTGCAGGGGTAAATTCCAGGACAGAACCTGACGCCTCAGGAGAAGCACCTTTGGTCAAGGTGAGAGTTTGCTCAGGGCTCTATGCAGGGCAGACACACGGAATTCAGGTGGAGGAAGGAGGGGTGGTCAGTGCAAGGCCACGGAGAGACAGTGAGGTGAAGCTCTGCCAGGAACTGGGTAGGAAATGTGTCACTGGCTACTCCCTGAGCACGGTCTTTGGTCTGTGACTTTGTGCCCTGAGCGAGGTCCCACGCAGCTGCAGTTGTCAGGAAGTGTGCCGTGGTGGTCAGAACCCAGGGTCTAGAGCCAAGTGGGCCCAAGTTCAAGCCCCGTTCCATGGTCCGCTGCTGCTTGGTAAGTATATTTGTCTAATCCTGTAGTTCAGTGTAAGGAAGTCCACTTTCATGCAGAAATAAGTGTATTTTTCAATACCAGATTTATTAGCATAAAGGTATATTTTGATCTCCATAGTCTCACTTCTTTTTTATAGACCTCAGTTAGTCAGAATTTTGGCAAAATAGAAGAGTGCTAATCACCAGCTCCTTCAAACCTGCTAAGAAAGTATTCCTTCCTCACTGTGTTATTGTGAATATTAAATGGACACGTCTCTGATGCTATCCTGATGCACAGAAGCAGTGAATACATGTGAACTGCTTCTTATAGCATTTTTATTATCATTTTTGATATTTTATCAAATTCTTCCTGTTCTTATCATCTATGTGGATAAATAAAGGAAACAGAAGCATGAGTCATTCACCTAAATTTTAACTCCAGGGAGGAAAAGGATTTGTTCAGAAAAGCATTCTTTGGAGTGTGAGACTTTAAATTTTAGCACATTGTCACAGAAAGAGACCAGCATTCAGAGTCAGGAAGATCCTGGCTCTGTTCTGACCTCAATTCTGACATTTATCAGCTCTAAGACCTGAGCTAAATTACCTAGCAGTACTGATAGTTGACACTTACTGAAAAGTTCGTATTGCCAGACACTGATCTGAGTGGTTTGTATATATAAACAATTAATTTTCACAAATCCCCTTCAGAGAAATGCTATTTTGATTTCCATTTCTCAGGTAATGAAAAGTTTTAACTCACTGTGCTTTGAGGTGTTCCAGCTCCAGAGACCGTAAATCTAACTTCCAAGCAACACATCCTCTCAACTTCAATTTTCTACCTGTGCAATGGGGGCAAGGCCCACTTTACAGGGTTTCTTTGTGAGAACTAAATGCAAAAAAAAAAGTTTTTGGCAAAGACCCCGGTACACTGGTTGCCACGTTCTGATTACATTTAACCAAGAGGCTTATGTCATTAAGTTTCTGGGTTGCAAGCAACAGAAACAATCCTGGAGGAGTAGAAAAGCTATTTAGCAGAAGGATTTCTGGTAACTGACAGAATTATGGGAAGGCTGAAAAACAGGCTATTCAAACAAGCAGGAACCAGATGAACTTGGGGTCATGAAGGACAGCCCAGGAGGGCACACCCAAGAAATGTTTGTTTAGGATGCTGATAAAGACACCACCATCACTGTTTCTCCAAAATACAATCACTGCCAGACCCGGCTGCTAGACACCACCCCCAATGCTGCTAGTCACCCTGTAATATCTAACGTGCCCCTTTGTCCTTGGGCCAACTGTTCAATAGTAAGAACGGCGCATGAAGCATGTGATTGCCAAGTTCAGATCCTGTGGCCATGTGCTTGCTTTGAGGAGAGGAGGGAAGCGTTTCCTCCCATTTGTCTTCCATAGTGAGGGTCACAGTTTTTCTCCCACCAAGACTTAAACGATGAAAGAGTTCACCAAAACTCTGAAATATGTTTTCTGACCCACCAAAAAATAAGAGCAAGTTTCCACTGCGCAGTGATGTCGATGCTCACAGTCATGATAACCTGCTACAGTGCTGGCCCCTCGAGCAAGCCTTCTATGGAAGCTTTCTCGGTAAAATGCTCCTACACACCTCACTGTCACCTGCATTCAACTTCCAGCTACTTAAGTCTTGAGATCTCAGTGTCCAGAGACCATCCGTTTAACTCTGTTTCCACCACTAAACTGTAAATTCCTTGGAAGCAAGAATTTTTTCTGTTTGCAATAAACAGCCAGTGCCTGGCTCATAGTCAGCATTGAATATCTGTCAAACTAAACTGAATGTCAGGGATAAGGAAGGGCATTTTTAGTTTAATTAAAAAATTTTTTTTTAGTTTTCATAGTTTGATAATCTACCACAAAGATGGTATCAGGTTTAGCCATGTGATGTTGCCAGTATTTGACTATTCTGACCTACACAAATGGCAATTTGTATGGTTCAACTACAGGCATATCTTGGAGATATTTGTGGGTTTGGTTTTAGATCACCCCAATAAAGTGAACGTCGCAATAAAGTGAATCACACTAATTTTTTTGTTTCCCAGTGCATATATCAGTTATGTTTACATTATACTGTAGTCTACTAAGTGTGAAACAGCATTATGCCTAAAAATAATAATTTAAGAATGCTTTATTGCTAAAAAATGCTAAGTATCATCTGAGCCTTCACTGAGTCATAATCTTTTTGCTTGTGGAGGCTTTGAAATATTATGAGAACTACCAAAATGTGACACAGAGACACGAAGTGAGCAAATACTGTTGGTAAAATGGTGCCGATAGACTTGCTCGACACAGGGTTGCCACAAACCTTCAATTTGTAAAAAACACGTTATCTGTGAAGCACAATAAAATAAGATATGGCTGTATATATTTAATATTCAGAGTGTAGGTCACCCTGAGAAGCTGACATCGAAGCTTTGTTGCAATTACAAGGAAGACTGTCAAGAGGTATCTGCTTAGTTTGCCTCTCTGGGCTGAGGCAATGGGGTTCAGGTTAAGTCCAGTGCTAGGATGGCATAAACAGGAACATGTTAGTTTAATTAAGACAGATATTTACAGTCTTAGAGACTCTCTAGCAAATTTCTCCTCTGTGTTCAGGGTGTACAACTCTGATATTTCTGTTCTCTAATCACATAGGGTGAGGTTGTCGAAATCTATTTCTATCAGTAACATTTAGGGACGGGTGTGCAAATGGAGCCAGCTATGGGAAGCACATCCTGAGTGCTGGGTGTTGTGAGACCACCATATACATTAGTCCATTTGAGCTTTACTGCACTGGGAATAGCATGCCGGAGTAGGAAGCAGAATCACAGGAGTAAAGGCTCACTCAAGATGGCACAGCTAACAAATGGCAGAGCGGAGTTGGGGCTGTGCCATTACGTCCCAGAGCCCAATGTTGCACCAGTAGCCCTTGCAGGTCAAGGAAGTCCTAGTAGAAGCCACCAACACCGTTCTTTACCAAGCACCTGGCATCTCCTCATGGGCATGGTTCCAGTATCTCCTAGTGGAGGCGCACTCCTGAGGAAGTTCTCAAGTGCTGAGAAGCTTTGGAAATTGTGCTGTCCCACCATCAGCATAATTGCTAGGTAGTGGGTCTGTTACTATATTAGTTGTAGCAGCAACGGAGTTTATCAAACACAGGACAAAACCAGCCACAACATGCTTGCTCATGTAAAGCTTCCAATGGCCACTGGACCACCTGCCTCAGCCTCACTCTAGGTTCTACTGCCTAGAGGAGAACAGTACTCTAGGCCTGGGTCACCTCAATAGCCTGCTCCACCCCCCAGCCCCCTGCATGCACTTTGTGACCAATGCAATTTTACAAAATGCAAAGCCAGAGAGAGAGAGAGAGAGAACGCCAGAGAGAGAGAGAGAGAGAACGCAAGAGCCCTTATACTTGATCCTGTTTCTCTGGGGAAACTTGACTGATGGGGTATCTATCTATATTTATGTAAGATCTGTCTGTCTATCTATCTATCTATCTATCATCTATCTATCTATCTATCTATCTATCTATCTTTACTTATCTATATCTCTCTATCTCTATCTATACCTATCATCATATATTTATATGCATTTACAGGTATATGGATATCTGTATAAGTAAATAGATGGCTAAATATATCTATAGATCTATATCAATATTGATATAAATATATATCTCTGTATCTCTACCTCTTTCCATATCCATATCTATATCCATATCCCTTTAGGGAAAAGGAGGCATTTTAGCAATTAATATCTCTTTTCCATAAAGAAAATCATACAATAAAAAGAGCATATGGTACGCAATGTTTTGAAATATTTCTATCATGGTATGATTTTGTTGCCAAAAATAATGAAAGTTGTGTCATCTGTTAAAAAGTCTCATATCTTGACACTTTAACCCATTTAAAATATTCATTCTATAAAATGAAATCGCATGTATTAAAAGTGTTCTGTGTCCTTCGACTTCCACTTTCAGACTAGCCTAGTGTCTCTAGCGCTTCCCGGACCCTCAGTCTCTCCCGAGCAGTTCAGGCTCCCTTCTGTGACCACATAACCTCCCCCTGCCCACACACATACATGCACGCACACGCAGTCCAGTCTCTCCCAGGATCCTCTTTTGCCCGGTTACCAACCATGCCCGCCCCCTAGTTTATGCTCCTGTACCACATGCAACTCTTTGTGACCTCCTACCTCCATCAGTGTTTTCACACTCAAAATGATCCCCTTTTCTCTAAGTCTTATATTCAATTTAGTGGTAACTCTTCTCCACTATTCAAATTTTTCTGCTTCCCTCAGGCAGGATGGAGGGTCCTTCCCTGTGCCCACAGAGCTCTCTCTTTGTATTGCAAAAAATATACATTACACTGCAGCCCCATTTGTTCATGTTTCTCCCTACCAGTTATATATAGCAATATCCTTAAAGACAGGGACCTTATTTCTTCATATTCAATCTGTCCCTTAGGAGAGGGCTTATGGAAAGCTGATGCTGGGCTCTGCTGTTAAATGACTGAGAACTTATACTTTCTAGTTCTGCATCTCTACCCCATTCTCCTCTTAGATTTCACACAATGTTCCTTGAGCAACCTCATTCTTAGCACTCCTCTTAGTGTTTCATTATGGGCCGTACTTGTGGTCCATATACTTTCTGCATCCACCTGGAGTCATCCTTTCCTGGAGGCATGGCTTCCCCTCTGAAGCTCTGGCAGATATCTGTTATAATACAGCAGGTGTCTCCTGTAGTAGCCAGGAGCTATGGTCAGGAAGGGGATGCTAAGTATTCTTAACACTGATTATTGACCTGTTCACGTGATATTTCTCACACTAGGAGTTGTAGCAGGTATTCCAGACCCTCTGCTGTCTCATACCTCTCAGATCCTTTAAGGCCCAACATTGATATTAATGTGCTATTCAATTTTCCACATTTGCAGTAATTTCTCTGCCAGACCTACATAATGATATATGTTTGTGATCCTACGTGCTGTTTCCATTAAGCAGGGCAGCAATGTCAAAAAACCGTGCTACATTATTCAATTTTTATTGAATAACCAGCATCTGTTCTGTGGCAAGGATTATTACAGCTGTCAGTATTATCATAATAATCAAATAAGTGAGGTCGCTGCTTCAGCTGGGTCACTTGACATTTTGCACGTGTCTATCTCTTTAATGTCACTTTAGAGAAGATGACTCAGTCTGTCCTGGCACCAAATTAATGGCTTAAAATCAACCTGGATCTTTCAAGGAGGGGTAGAAGTAGCTCAGGACTAAGTGAAGAAAAGTGGGGTTTCCAGTGTTGTCGGGGAAAAGTTCATTCTTTGTGATGTGTAACAAGTGTCTGACTTTCTGTGGGCCTCATGTTCTCATTTTTAAAAATATGGTCCCATTTAGCTCAACAATTCTCAATTCTACTGGGAGCTCCCAGGGGGATAAGTTTAATTGGCTGTTTGCTCTTATACATACCTGCATGGAGTTCATTGCATTTGCTCTTTCATTTGTTGAGAAAATTTCAGTGTAACTATCCTTCGGAATTCTAGAACCCTCAATTGTCAGAGATACCCAAGAACAAAGTTAAGCCTTGGACAAGCAAGTTTTTTTAATAGAAAGAGTGTGGGCTTTGGAATTCTGTCTACCATTTACAAGCAGATTCCCGATGTGGAAAACAGGGACAATGATGCCTTCTACTGTGTGTAACAGGACGCAGCTATTCTGTTGGGTTCAAACGCACAGGCTCTTATGACAAGAGGCCTCGGTTTAAACCCTTACTAGGTAAGTCTTCTTAGACAGGTGACTCCACCCTCTTGCACTTCCGCTTCCTCGTTTCTAAAAGAAGATAACAATCATAGTGCCTACTGCAGAGGACTCTGGGGTGAATCAGTGGTGACTTAAATAATACTTAATGGCTTGACCAAAGGGCTGAGTTCATGGAATAATAATATGAATAACCAATATTAACATAGTCTTTATAAATTTAAACATTTCAATTTAATATTCTTTCTTTATACATTTATGTATTGAGTATTATTTTAATTTATTTATTTAATTTATTTATTTTTGGCTGCATTGCTTCTTCGTTGCTGTGCGTGGGCTTTCTCTAGTTGCGGCGAGCGGGGGCTACTCTTTGTTGCAGTGCGCAGGCTTCTCATTGCAGTGGCTTCTCTTGTTGCGGAGCACGGGCTCTAGGTGAGCGGGCTTCAGTAGTTGTGGCACACGGGCTCAGTAGTTGTGGCATGTGGGCTCAGTAGCTGTGGCTCACAGGCTCTAGAACGCAGGCTCAGTAGTTGTGGCGCACGGGCTTAGTTGCTCCGTGGCAATGTGGGATCTTCCCGGACCAGGGCTCGAACCTATGTCCCCTGCATTGGCAGGCGGATTCTTAACCACTACGCCACCAGGGAAGCCCCTACTGAGTATTTTTTAATGTTCACTGAGTTAGTAAAATTTGAGGTTATGAATTAAACCATAGAGCCTACTCCTGAGAAGCTTAATTCTAGTGAGAGAAGTAATATATCAGGAATTATATGCCTTTTGGGGTAGCTGATGATCAATAATGATGCAGATATACTGGAGATACCTTCCAGTGGGAAGAACAAGGCAGATGACCCTGTAAAAGCACACTTTGGCCAAACTGTGAAGGACAGTATATAGAAGGTTTCAGCTTTTGGTTCTGTAGGCAGTGAGGAACCATGTTTGTTTCATTTGTAAAAATAACAAAAAGTGAGTTTTTGTTTATTTTTATATTGTTTTAAGTGTTCATTACTCTCTCCTTCCATAAATATTTATTTAACACCCACAAAATACCAGGCATTGTGCTAGGTTGGCAGTATTCACAAATCACTTACAGTAATTTAGCTTATATTCAGTGTAGCGGATAGAATATGAATCAGTAAATAAATAGATACAGATTGTGATAGGTACTATGAAAGAACCAAGAAGGGGTTGCAAGTTGCAATACTAACTAGTGTGGTTAGGATTGGCTTTACCCAAGACATTCAGTTTAAGCTCAGTTCTGAAAAATAAGAAGATGACAGAAGATTCTGGAAGTTAGGATTGCGGGTGTCTGGGGACCTGCATGGGAAAGTTGCCTGGATGAGAATCAGCGTGGTGCGGGGTGCGTGTAGTGGGTTTCTGCTGTGGCTTGACTATTACTTATGTCCCTTCTTGAGCAGCCCTCCTGTGGCATTTCATGTCTCAGAACCTTTGTGTGCTCATCTGTTAAACAGAGCCACTACTGTTAACATGCAGAGTTGTTCAGAATTAAATATGAATGACTTAGTTTAGGGCCTGTGTCATAGTCAGTTCAGGCTTCTGTAACAAAAATACCATAGACCAGGTGGCTTAAACAACAGAAATTTCTTTCTCACAGTTCTGGAGGCTGGGAAGTCCGAGCTCAACATGCCGGCTGACTTATTGATAGTTCCTGGTAAAACTCCACTTCCTGGTTTGCAGGTGTATGTTTTCTTGCAGTTTCCTCACATGGCAGACAGAGAGAGCTCTGGTCGCTTCATCTTCTTATAAGGACACTAATTCCACTGTGAGGACCCTACCCTCATGACCTCACCTAAAACGAACTACCTCCTAAAGGCCCCACCTCCTAATGCCAGAACACTTGAGGTCAGAGCTTCAGTATATGAACTGTAGGGGACACACACATCTAGTCCACAGCAGTCTGGCACCAATGAGTTCTCATTAAATAAAATATGAGTCAGCTCACATCTGTCCTCCACTCAAAAATCTTTAATGGTTACCTATTTTACTCAGAGTAAATGCCAGAGCTCCTCAGCAAGTCCTACAGGGTCACGGTGATCTCCTAATGGATTCTTAAACACTCTGGGCTTTTGCCTTTGGTCTTCCTCTGTCAGAAGTACTCTTCCCAGCTCCCTTCTGGCCTAATCTTCTCTGACCCCATCAAGCCCCTTTGCTCAAGCCCCTCTCCCCCTTAAATTAGGCTCACATCACCACTCTGTTTACTACTGTAAACTGCTGCACATCCCACCCTTTGATGTCACTTACCCTGATCCATGTATTCATTCCAACACGACATGCAATCTACACATGTATCGTGATTATTGATAATGAACTGTCTACCTCTGCTGCTAGAATATAAATCCTGAAAGGAAGGGATTGTGTCTGTTTGGCTCACTGGTCTATCCTGAGCACTTACAACAGTGCCTGGCACAGTAGGTGGTCAGGATTTATCTACTGACAAGATGAACAAACGAGTGAATAGATGGCAAGTTGTTGTTAAAGTTGCTGTTGTTGAAAGATGATGACAAGAATATAGTGATCGTCTAGGGGTCTGGACTACATATTCCAAAGAAATAGTATAATTTTGGAAATACTCTGTTTCCCTTTCTTGAACCCTTTTGCCCACAGCAACTATTTAGATCCCAAATATAAGCTATATATTAAAAGTAACCAATATCATTTAACACATTGAACTGGGTTTATGGAAAGATGAAGTGTAGTTGTGTAACTAGAGAATTAACGTAGGAGGTGACTATCGTAGAAAAGGCCCCTTTAGGCCCTGACTGACTTTGGTATTTCATTATGCTTTAATTACAACTGGTGATTTGTGGTTGGAGACGGATCCCACACATCACGGGAACTTAAACTACTGTGATTTTCCATTATGCAGAGAATTTTTGTGCAGGAGGGAGAAGAGAATTGAGCATGGAGAATGTTTTCCACATTGGGAATAGGGATGAAGACCCAACTCCAGGGAGGGAAATGCACGCTGAGGAGAAAGTGAGTCTCGAATGTGGTGGTTGCATTGCCTTCCAATACATACCAAAGGAACTGGCCTGGTCAGAATTGCAAAGTGGTCCAATGCAGGAGAAAGTGCCTTTGGCATGAAGAAAGGGAAAGTGGGACATTGGGCTAGAGTACAGGTCTTCTAGAAAGGGGGACTGGCTTCAAATACTGACTAGGTTATGTAGCACACGTATGAACGGGGGAGGGGCATTGATTTACTCTCCCTGAGCCTCAGATTCCCCATCTATACAAGGATATATTTCGGATAGCATTGTGGGGCTTAACTGACATAGCATGTGCAGTGCGCTCAGCCTATGTAAGAACAGATGTTAGGGTTTATTTTCCTTCTTTATCAGCAAAATGAGATAACTGGACAATCTCTCTTCTTTTCACAGGTATTTATCATGCTGCTATGCTTTATAAAACATGCTCATATCCATTATCTCATAAAATCCTTGTAATTTATGAGAAATCTACTATTGTCCTCATGTTTCAGACTATGAAATCGAGGGACAGAGAGATATAGGGATTTATCCAAAGTTATCAAGCCATAGCTTGATAGAACCAGCTTTACAACCCTTTATATTATATCATATCTCTATTAACAGTGATTATTTTCCTAAAATCAATATATTCAGATCTTACTTTCTAGTTGCTCACTGAGGAAACAACCAGATTCCCAAGGATTTACCATTTAAAGAGTTGATACCAATGGGTAGAAGGAACATAAGGATTTGGATAAGTAGGTATAACCGCTCCAAATAGTCATATTCCTGATTCAAATATAACAGACGTCTAAGATATATTAGAGAAAAACTATTTCCCACCCCTTGTTCCTAACCATGGCCAAGGGCAGTTTTAGAGATAAAAGCCTAAGAAATCCAATAATTGGCCTTTTATATATCCAGAACATTACTGAAATAGAAATTGCTTAATTTATGCTTCAAACTCTACATGCTGAAAGAGCATGGATTCTGATGTCATAATGCTGAAATCCTGGCTTAAATCCCATCTAGTTCTGTGGCTGCGTGACTCTGAGAAGGCACTCAACCTCTCTTAGTTACAGTTCCTTCATTTATAAACCAGAAATAACACTATTTACTATGAGAATTAAATTCCGAGGGGAAAAAAAATATATATATATTCCTTAGCATGGTACCTGCATATAGTAAACACTCAATACAGTTAGCTATTGTTTGCATTAATATTAGCAAAAAATGATATCTAGCAGTGAAAATTTCTATTCTATGAATCAGCAAATCACCATTTTCCAACAGTAAAGAACTACCAAAACCAAAACAACAACAACAAACCCAGGAATAAAAGAAATAAAGCCCTCTAAAGTTAGAAGACTGACCAAGCAAACTTTTTAAGGTATGACCAAGAGCTCTTGTTTCCCCTACAATTGATGTGGAAAAACCTTTAAGAGAAAATGGAATTTGCAGAGTGATAGAATTAAAACAGGAAACCTGATGAACTCAACTGAATTGAAAGAGAGACATTTTTCCAAAACTGAATATGCTGTTGCTAATTAGTAATTCACCTTGGTGGTGAACTTATCCAGGAACTTGAGTTAAAGAAACATACAAATTAATTTTTGTTTGATGGGATGTGGGAAAAGTACAGAACATGTACAGAGGTTTTAGAAAGCAATTTGGCAAAACTAATGCTATCCAATAAAATTAATTTCTCAGAGAATTATTTACAAGAGTAAATAAATGAAATGCCTCATAGCAATATTAGGAAGTACATTTTGTTAGCTTACTTTTTAAAATTTTATTAAATTTTAAAACAGACTTTCAGAATTCAGAAGTGTCAAGTTAATCTGTAGATATTAAAATTAAATGTAGAAAAATTTTAAATGGCATTGCAAAATGTTTGTATTTGAATACTAAATAGGAACAAAATTAGGTTTCTACCTGGATTGTATAAAATCTCAACTATATAAAGGTACTCAGGAAAAAGCCATGGCAGTAGTTAGTTCTGAGAATTGATTGTGGCAGATATTTTATTTTATTATTTTACTTTATTTCATTTTATTTTATGTTAACTTCTACAAGGAGAGTGTATGCCATTTACAAGCAGAAATAAAATACTATTTCAAAATCTCTAGAGGATGAAAAATGAGAGGACAAATTACAGTTTTCTCCCCATGAAATTAAAGGTAACCTCAATTTCACTGGTTTGGTACTTTGTAATCTAACTTTACCAACCTCAAACCATCCACTGAAGTTGTAAGTCTTAGTTCCATGATGGTAGCAAAATTTCTCTGCCCCTGTCTGACTTCTACATGAAAAAAGAAACAAGCTGTTCACATCTGTCTTGTCTTTTAATAATTGTATTTTACATTATAGCTATCTGTCAAAAACTCTTAAACTTGTAGCTGTGGATCTGTAAGTTCCCCATGACCTGTCTCCTCTGGAAAGGCTGATGTAATTAGAAACGCTCTATCATCAATCATTCAACTAATGCGCGCCCTCTCGCTCCCGCTCTCTCTGTCTCTATTTCTCCCTCCCTCCCTGCCCTTCTCTGACGTCAATTATTCTGAATATTTTAAACAAAAGATTAGACCAACCCTACCTCCTCTCAGCTATAGCGCTGTCATTGTCACTAAGGGAATTTAAAATTTTCCCTTTGAAGGAAGTTTCCTGGGGAGACTTCTTTGCAATTGCCAGTTAAAGGGAAGCTAGTTCTTAAACTCTCAGTGGAATTAGCAATAGATTATAACAAATGTGGTTAAAAGTAGCCCATTTGGAACACAGTGACTTTTCTGACATTTGATGGGGTCTGTAGTTGTTTTTTCCTCCTCAGATCAGGACTAGTACATTCCAAAGTGTTACTTACATGCTGAAGTGTTCTGTGAGAGAGCTTTTCTCTTCTCTTCTACCCCAGCAGGGAATTTCTACAGGAAACAGAAAGATTAACAAGAGTTGAATATTGTTTCTGTGTATTTGCCTTTATTTTCTTATGCACGAAGATGGCACTTCGAGCATGTTCACCCTCTCCCCTATTTAGCCTGCTTGCCTGATCTCAGAGGAGCGCTTTGTCTCAGGGATTACCATGGAGAGAATTTCAGAGCTGCTCTGCCCACCTGTCTGTCTGGAAATTCACAGACAGTTCCTCCCCTAGCTCTCCCCAGACCCTCACCTGTGCACAAACCTTACCTCACCTTCTTATGTGATAATTGACTGTATATGGGGCTTTCTCCTAAACTGTTCTCTGAGGATATCTGTAGTCCAGAAAAATGTCTCATTTTTCTTTGAGTAGATGACAAAAAAATTGTCTTATAATGTTTAGATTAATGGAAACTTACTCTATTTGTTTTAAATGAAATCAAATCCGAGCCCCCAATGACCAAGGCAGTGGCTAATTCAATCTATCATATTGTGGGGACCACCTGTCTTTCTTGGGAGCTAAGTCCACACACCTAAAACAGGAAGAGGGCGCGGTCTTGAGTCACCGTGGGCACCATCACTGCCTTGGCTCTGTCTACCACACTGCACTGTAATTAAGTCCTTAGCTCTCCGAGTGCTGGTGCAGACCCTCAGCACAGCTCTCAGAGGCCTCCGGCCTTCATGTCAAGTCTTTGCTGGTATCCCGGAGTCACCCCACAATGGAGGGGCAGTGGGCAAGTGGGGCACAGATCTCTACAGTTCCTAAACGTTTAACCTGCCAGTATTTCCATTACCTCCCCTCTCTCCCTCCCACGAAGCGGCTCCTCAATAAGGTTCTCTTCTCCCCCCTTGATAAGCCATCAACTCCCAAATATGATGTGTTTTTTGGCCTTGCAACATTTCTTTTCAGCCTTGAAACACAAAAGCACTGACCTGCTGGCTGAAAGCTTTTTTGCAAAGTTGATCTTGTATTTAACTTCACAACACTTGAACTGGGTAAAGTGATCCACTTTTGAGAGATAAGGAAACTGACAGAGAGTTGAGGTGACTTGACAAATATGGATGTCTTGGACTGAACTGGCAATAGGGTCCAAGCATCCCCTTTAACCCTCAGTCTTCCTCTACTACATAGGCTCACCAAATGTCCTGGTCTGCGCGGGATTGCAGAACAGTCCCAGGAAAACCAGTGTAATTTGTTCTCTCTACTACTACATATACCGTGGTTCCTATCTTGGAGACCCCAAAGTCAGAGAGTTTGTATGGTACTTGAAGTATTTTAAAAGTTTAACAAAATCATTTTTACTCATGTTTTATGCATTAACTTCGTGTTTGAGTCATTATTTCTACTCTCCCCCATTTTCTTTTACCTCCTTCTACTCTTCTTTTTAATTTGACATTGAATTTGGTATCTTCCCATGTGTTTCTTACTGCACCATCTTTAGCAAGAAGGGCCTCCCTGTTTCTGATTCCACTGTCCCTTTTAACACTTCTTTAAGAGATATTTGGGGATCATGGAAGTTGAAGTTAGACAATCATGGATTCAAATTCAGTCACTATCAATTCTAAATAGTGTTGCCTTGAGTAAGCCATTTAAACTCTTCTATTTTAACTTCATTAGGCAACAATAATCCACATTCCATCCATCTCATATAGCCATTTTAAGGTTCAAGTTTGGTGTTCTAAATAAAAGTAATTAAAAATCTTTAAGTATGAATATACTTGCCATGGAGTAATGTTTTTCTGCCTAAAGAGAGAGGACGGTGACCCTGTTTTTTGTGGAGTCTTGCTACTAGGAATAACCATATCTGTTGAAAGAATGCATTTCTGAATTGGGATTATTTTGATCAATCAATCACTGATTTATTATAGATGGTACAGGGGACCTTTCAATAGCCTTCTACTGTGCATTTCCACTTAAAATTTCCTGGGAGATATCCTAACATGATCATTTGGCTCTTGGTATAAATTACTCCTGACTTAATTGGTTCTTGCAGAATCATCAAAAACTTGTCTGAGTGACTTTGTGGGTCTCAACGGTCTTTCTCCCAACTTGGAGAGGTAGGCCTGGATCACCCAGGGAATTGTTCAGTGATAAATCACCCACTTCAATTTCTACCATTGTTGAGTTGCTGCAGTGTCCAGAGAGCTGATTGGAAGAGAGGGAAGAGCCTGGCTGATTGTCTCAGGCACAATAAAATTGTAATGTAGCCCTAAAGGAGATGATAGGTAAGGTTTCTAATTAAGGTCACTCCCTGCCTTGAGCAGGAACCGATGGGTACCTGATCTTCTCAGGAAATCCCTGGAATGTCATGTGTGAAAGGAAGAAGTAGAGGGGGAAGATGATGAAATCCAGAAATCTACTGGAAAATTTGGCTGTCTACAGAGATAGCCTGAAGTGAAAAAAAAGATGAAAAGGAACAGGAAGAAATGTAAAGTTCTTAAGTTTAGCCTGAAGAAAAAAAAGTTAACCATAACAAAAAAATGTCTCCGGTCAGAAAAGAAGATTCTTAAATTCCCTTCATCAGTCTCCTACACTGCTACCTACCTACTACTTACCAATTATCTCATTGCCTAGGGCCAGGACATCTGTGGGACGGAGCTTATCACTAAGCAGAGTGTTGATGCATTGGAAATCACATTCTTTCTAAAGGGACTGGGGCAAGATCTGTAGGGGTAGTAGACACAGCCAGTTCACTTTACATGTTTCTACATACCTATAAGGTGAGTGGAGTGTTAGACCAGAGTCTGTCTATCCATCCTTCCACTCATGTGTCTGAGTATGCCTGAGGTTTAGCTACAGTAGGAAAGGGAAACCTAGCTTAGATCTTCAAACTAACTTAAAGATGTGCTCCAATCCAGTTCATATCAGAGCTCTCTGTTTTGGAATTTCTTTGGTTAAGATACTAATAAAGTATTTCTTTAACTCTCATTCTGCTGTTATTCTTTTATATTTATAGACAGAGAATGTCAGAGTAGGTGAAAACATATGAACAAACAATATGTTGTCTATAAGAAACTTACTTCAAATATAACAATATAGGAAGGCTGAAAGTAACAAAACAAGGAAGGACACAGTATGAAAATATTACATTAAGGAAAGCAGGAGTAGATACTAAATATCTATTATTAAATATCAAATAAATATAAATATCAAATAAACTAGACATCAGAGCAAAGGAAATCACCAGAGGCAGAGAGAGATATTATATAATAATAAAAGAGTCAAACTTCCACGGGACATAGCAATCCTAAGGGTGATGCACCAAATCTCATAACTGTAAAATATGTGAAGTTAAAGCAGATTAAACTGAAAGGAGATACAGGCACATCCAGTTACATTTGGAGATTTCAACATCTGTTTTTGAATAATTGATAGAACAAGTAGACAAGAAGTCAACAAGAATACAGAAGAACTTATAAACACCATCAACCAACAAGATCTACATTACATTTATAAAACACTTCACACAACAGCAGAAAACACATTATTTTCAAGTGCACATGGGACACAAATATCTGGATAAACCATATCTTGGGACATAAAGCAAATCCTGACAAATTAAAAGGAATTGAAATCACACAGAAAGTATTCTCTGACCATATTGGAATCAAACTAGAAATTAATCACAGAAACACAAAAGGGAAATACCAAACCATTGGAGACTAAATAACACAATTCTAAATATTTCAAGAGTTGAAAAGGAAGTCTCAATGCCTTAAGAGATTTTTAAAATTCGCTGAACTGAATGAAAATAAAAATTAAAAACTTTGACAACTTAAATGAACTAATTTATTGAAAAACAGAAACTGCCATAATGAAATAAAAAATTTGAATAGCCTTATAGTTATTAAGGATATCATAGTTGTAATTACAAAATCTCCCCAAAAGAAACTTTCAGACCTAGATAATTTCACTGGAGAATTTTAGCAAACATTTATGAAAAATAACACCAATATTACAAATCACTGACAGAAATAGATAAATTGGACTTCATCAACATTAGAAATGTTTGCTCTGTGAAAGACCCTGTAAAGAGCAGAGGAAGATGAGCTACAGAGTGGGAGAAAATATTTGAAAATCACATATTTGAAGAAGACTAATATCTAGAATTTATAAAGAACTCTCAAATCTCAGGTTTGTTTTTTTTTTTAAAAAGGTACATGAAAAAAATCTATTAATCCAAATAGACAATAGGTTCAGAACATGAACAGAAATTTCACCAAAGTGGATATACAGTGGATAAATAAGCACATGCAAAGATTTTCAATATCATTAGTCATTAGGGAAATGCAAATTAAAACCATAATCAGATATCACAACACACCTATCAGAAAGGCTAAAATAAAAATTAGTGACCATATCAAATGCTTTCACAGTCACAAAGACTGCGGAAAAGCTGGATCACTCATACATGGCTGGTGAGAATTTAACAGAGCCCAGCCTCTCTGGAAAACATTTTGGCATGCTCCTTAAGAATTTATATTCATGCTAAAACTTGTACACAACTGCTTTTAGCAACTTACTTTGTAACAGCCCGAAACTGGGAACAACCCAGATGTCCTTGCACAGTTAAACTGTAGTACATCCATACCATGAAGTACTATTCAGCAATAAAGAGAAGGAATAACACATAATAAATGAAATGCAACAACCTGCATGAAGCTCCACAGAAGGATGTTGAGTGAAAAAAGCCAGTCTTAAGAGGTTACACACTTTATGATTCTATTTATAGAACATTCTTCAAATGAAAGAACTGTATAAATGGAAAACAGATTAATGGTTGCCAAGGAGAGGGTGGGGATGGAGGAAAGTAGGTATGGCTGAAACAAGGCATCATGAGGGATCACTGTGGTGATGGAAATGTTATATATCTTGACTATATTGATGTCAATAACCCAGTTGTGTTATTGTACCGTGCGGCTGAACCACACTGACTTCCTTGTCAGCTCCATCTTTGGCCTGCCGTCCTACCCCTTCCCTTTCTGTATGACTGAGCTTTAGCCTACGCACAAGGAATGTGTCCAAGCCAAGTAAGTTCCCTATCACCTTTTACCCTTGCCTTCATGTGATACGAAAACCAGAAGAATGCCTTTTGCATACAGGTTATTTATTTCAAACACTGTGTTAATACAGTGGTGGGACTACTGAGGAGAATGTCTAAATTTTATATTGCACTTTACCCTTACAATGGATTTTCATAAATGTATTGCTCAGATCACATATTCATTTGTTCATTCATTTATTCAATACAGATTAATGATTTTTTACTATATGAGCAATTGCTGTGATTGGATAAAAGAAAAAATAAAATGATATGGTTTCAATAGTTTGTATTTTTACAGTCAGACTATTAAACACATTATTTCTCCCACCACATTATTAAACATTATTATCTAAAACAATAATTTTTTCTCTCTCAAACTTTCTCTAGGTCAGGAACTCAGACAAGGCACAGCATGTATGGCCTATATCGCCCCGTAATATATAGAATTTCATCTGGGAAGACTCAAAGGCTAGAGGATGAGTCATCTAAAGGTGTTCTCGCTCATACAACTGGTGATTGATTCTGGCTCTTAGCTCATACCTGGAACCCCTATTTTTGGCCTCTCCATGCGGTCTCTTTCTGTGGCCTAGTTTTGGCTTCCTTACAACATGGAGTCTGGGCTCTGAGAGAGCAGCATTCCCAGAGTCCTGGGCCCCCAAAAAGAACATAACTTCTACTGTATTCCGTTGGTAAATCAGTCACATAGCCCAGATTCAAAGGGAAGGGAACCATACCCATCACCAAAGAATTTTGAGGTCACGTTTTAAAACTTCCACAGTCATCCCTCTGGCCACACATTATTTACATTCCTCCCAAATGCAAAACAAACCCTCTCCCTACCAAGAACATCAAAGTCCCATCTCATAACAGCACCAGGTTTAAGTTCAAGGTAGGATCTCATCCTATAAATCAAGTCCAGGACAGATGAAGCTCCTCAGGTACCGATTATCAAAGCATTTTAGAGCTGTATTTAAAATGTCCTGGGTGAGCTGTGTTCACCCAGGGAACACATGCGGATGAGAAACTCCACGTTTCAAGGAACAGACGTGTAGGGCTGAAATAATGTGGATGTCATGTGCATCATTATATCACTATGGAAGGTATTTCACTACAACAGATCTTAGTTATGGGAAAGACGTAGCTAAATATGAGACAATGTTCATTGAAAACAGGGTTCACAAGATATGCAAAAGTTTTCAGGCCTCTTTCATTGAAGCATTCACATTTTTGGAATATGTTGTACAGAGGAGAGTCATTTAATATTTAAAGGAGTTATTAAACATTTATATCTCAGGAAAGGATTTTTTAAATCTCCAAAATAAGAATGGGTTTTATGAATGATACAGAAATACAATTTTTTGTTGAACTAGGTGGCACATCCATCATGGCTGGACTGATCCTCTCAGAGTAGCACTCTTAAAAATATCCATGTCTCCAGAGGTTACATGGGTTACACACAGGGTTAACATTTGATTTTAATGAAGCAGGACCATATTTGATTTCAACCTGTGGACCAGTGGTTCTACAGAAACTGCCCTTCACATCATAAACAACTCCTTTAGATTTCAGCCCAAGCTCCTCATACCCAGAGATTTCCCTGACAGGTCTAACAGAAAAGGAAAGCCATAATTTCACATAATGTTATTGTGTCAATTTCACATATCATTGTGACACTGATAATAGAAATGGCATAATAACCATAATATACAAGCATGATTTTATTATTGCTGCATGTTATACTAGGCGTTAATATAGAAGGAGCCTAGGAAGATGGAATCCAGATTGTAAAATGCCTTGACTGGGTATGATATGAAACAAATACAGTGAATTTCTTAGTTCATCTGTGGTCCAGCAAAAGAATATGTTGGTGATCTCTTTGGATGAGGGTTCAAAGAGCTCTTGGGAAGGCCAGTGATTGATTAAATGAGAGCTACATTAGGATTAAAGCTTTAATACAAGCAGCTATCCAAGTTCCCTCCTATATCCTATCACAGTAAGAAGTGGATAAGTAAGAATATTACCCTGAGAGGAGAGCAGTTTTGAGTACTCACCTTCATCTACGTGTAAGAGTAGGGTCTGAGATAGAAAAAGACAATTTGAGTAAGGTATGTGGCACCTACATTGTCTACCTGCCAAACACAAAGAAATCTACCCCAGGTTCCTAGAGAATGATGGTGTCTCATACTGAATTCAATGACTCACAAGTGGTCATGCATATCAGCTTATCTGGGACAGGGCTAGTTTGTATCTGCTGTCCTACTGTGATCATTAATATCTCTTTTCTATCTTAAAAGTCCAGTTTGGATGATATTATGGACTGAATGTTTCTGTTCCCCCCAAAAGTCCTATGTTGAAATCTGGACCCCCAAAGTGATGGTATTAGAAGATGGGGCCTTTGGGAGGTGATGAGAGTAAAGCCCTATGAATGAGACTAGTGCCCTTGTAAGAAGAGATGGGAGAGAGCTCCCTTCCTGTCTTTGCTCTCTGCCATCTGAGGATATAAGGAAAAGATGGCATCTGCAAACCAGAAAGTGGACCCTCACCAAAACCTGACCATGCTGGCACCAGGACCCTTGGTTTCCAGCTTCCAGAACTGTAAGAGATACATTTCTATTTTTTGGGTGTTCCCCCACCCCCAGTTCATGGTAGTTTGTTGTAGCAGCCCAAGCTGACTCAGACAGATGGTAAATGTTATGGTCATCTCACTGAGTAGGATCCCTAGAATCGTATTTTTAAATTTTGGCAGAGTTGTTTTCTTTTCTTCGCAAAGGGAGTTGTAAGGACCGTATCCAATCCTTCCTTGGTTTTCTCAAATGTCCTTACTCTTTTGTTATTAAAGATTATAATATTTACTAAGTTTGATAAAGAGGTTTAGAGTCTACTTGGTCATAGCACCTTGAGGCCAGGGGTTGTGTTTTAGTGACTTCTGTAAACATAGCACTTGTTATTGTGCTTGTCTGAGTTGAAAATCAATAAATCATTGTTCGGTGAATGGGTTTTGTTCTTCACTCTTTTCGAGGGTACAATAAAGTCTCGGGAAATAAATGGCTGTGCTATGTATAGTCATTTGATTGGGTACTAAATGTGCTCATTTGGATCCGAACATTCACAGCCAGGAGTAACAAGTTCTCTTTAAGAAAGGGACATAGTCTCTCTCAGAGAGAAATGTGAATCCAGCGTTTTATCACTTCACTCACGGCAGAGGCAGCCCGTGCCTGAGATCTTCCTTGCCATGGTTTATTAACGCAGTCACATCTGAAAGTTTGAGTATTTTAATTTTGCTTGATCTGAATGCTACTTTTTACACTGTTGATTATAACAGTGGATCACTCTGAATGTTATGTCGGCTTAGCTGAATCAGCTTTGAGTGGGTTTCACTCCTGTTTGCTCAACAGCAATCACCTTTCCCAGAGAGAGGCCTCCTTCCTTCTCCTGCACTGACAAGGCTGTGGGCTCTCATTTGAGGCCTGGCCTCATGCATCTCTCCACTCAGCCTCTCCAGGTAAGGCTTAGTTCTCTAAAGTAGAAGAAATTTGGTGGCACGCAAAGAAAGCAATCTTTGATGTCAGGCTTGAGGAATTCAAGTGCCGCCTCCAAGTGACAAGTTACTTTACCTCTCAGTTCCCTGGGTTCCTCATCTCTAATTGGAGATAATTATGCTGACATCACACTACATCTGGGAGGATTCTCAGACTATCTAGTACATCATGCTAGCCCCTACCAGAGGCTATCCCCCTGGAATGACATTTAATCAGAATCGCTTGTAAAAAGTGTCATTTATTGACTCAACATCACAATAGCATTGCCCATGAAGCTGGAATAGAAATTAAAAGTGGCTCTTGCCTTTGGGATCTTGACACTTTTTTATTCCTGTGCTTCTTCATCCTGGTAACATTTAAAAAAAAAATTATTCAAATATGTCTACCTCTTACACTAAATTATAAATTTCTATTGAGGCTGAGAGTTCTCAATTCTTTAGCTTTGGATTTCCTTATAACTTAGGAACCATATAATTATGATGCAAACTAGGATACTTTAGTGAAGAAGAGGGGGTGATATTAATAATTACTCCAGGATAAGTCAAAAAGCAGCACTGTCCTAGCTAAATTGATAAGGTCACCCTACATACAAGCCCTTCCACAAACATATTCACATAGGAAACAGCTAATAAATTACTAACAAGTTAAAAATTTACAGATCAATGCCTCACAAATCAAAAGTAGCATTTCCAAATTCAGACTTGTGTGCCACTGACCTATTTCTAATTTCATATTCCCCACATACAAGACTGGCATAAAGAATTTACCTTCCAAAACAGATACATCAGTGCATCTTCGGCTTTCTTCCTCTCTTAATGACTATATCCCCAGGGCTGCCAAGCTTGTTTGACCCTCTGTCCTAAATACTCTTAAAATCTGCTTCCCTTTTATCTTCTTCACTGACACAGCTTGAGCCCAATTCCAGTTATGAATATCATGAAAGCTTTCGAAGGGATGTTCTTACTTCTATCTACTCTTTTCCTGCTCATTCAAAAGCGCGTGCACACACACACTATTCTTGTTTAATTAACTATAACGAATTAATTAAAATTAATAATTTAATTTAAGGTAATTAAATTAATTCAAATATGATCATTTGACATCCATATTTTAAAAACCTTTGATATTCCCCCATTAACTGTATTATAAAACTCAATCCCAAAATCATTACAGTTGCTGATCTGACCTCAATAGCAATTGAATCCCCAGTCTATTTCCTACTCCCTGCACACTATTGCAATTCCTCCTAATATCTCATGCTTCCCTGAACAGTGATTTTTTTAAACCATCACAGTCTTTTCTATCTTCCTGGAATCGCTTTCCTGTCTTCTTCACTTGAAGAATTCCTAATTTTTATTCCAACTACAATTCATTTGGTGCCTACTCTGTGAAAACATTCTGCCCCCCTTAGGAAGAATGGGGAATCACTTCCTTAAAGATTCCAAAGCACTTTATCCCTATTTCTATGAGCAGGGTGATTGTTTTAAATACTTGTATCTGTATTGGAGTGTGAGGGTTTTTTTATTAACCTCTGTATTTCCAGATTTTTTTGGAAACGTCTTACAGGCACTGAAATCTGTGTATGAAGAAAAAGAAAATAAGAAAAGTAAAGAAAGAGTAGGTTAGTTCATGGTTTCTATAGATCTTTTCAAAATCCTGACACTCAGAATTGTTAATGTTGCTGCTGATGAACAATGGTGTTATTATTATCTTTTTTTAGCACTAGTATTATGGACAGTAACATGGGCAAACTCCATTCATTGAACACTGATTGTGGTCCAAGCACTATGCTAGTACATACTTGTTGAGTGCCTTCTGTGCCTATCACTGTTGTAGGTGAGGGGATGATATCAACAATTATAATAATACCATTTACAGATAATTTACTATGTGCTAAGTATACTGTTCTAAATTAAGTGTTTTATAATTAGTTGATTTTTTTAGAGAAGAGAAATAGGTTAAACAAATTATCCAGAGTGATACACTACTAAGAGGTGAAACCAGGAATCAGTCCTGGGAAGTCTGAATCTAGTGTCTTTGTTCTTAACAACTCTGTTTTCCTGAAGCAGGTCTAACTAAGTCCCATTTCACATGAAGCTGTCATACAAGTGAGGGAAAAAGAAATAGATGGTGTAAATAAATAAGTAAATAAGACAAGCATTACTGAAAATGTAATAATTCAGAGAGCAAAAAGTTATTTGCACAGAATGACACAAGATGACAGAACACAGAGTAATGGGCAGTGAAGGCTGAGGCACATGGGCTGCAGTGGAGCTGGGACCAAAAGTGGGGTGGGCTACTCACCCACTGGAGGAAAGAGCAGGCCGCGGGTCTCTGAGGCTTTTGTGACCATGACAGGCTTCAGGACCAGGGAGAAAGCCTGAGTGTCTCAAACACAGTGAGCAAGCTGGGGGGTCTCAGAAACAAGTCTGGAGTGGAGGCAAGAGAAAGGAGACTTGCCTTGGTGAGTGGTTTTTACTCCAAGTGCAATGGAAAGACAGCACTTGGTTTAAAGAAGGGTAACCGGATTAACATTTTGAAAGTGTTCTGGCCAGAGAGACCAGTTAAGACTCATCGCAGAGGTCCGGGATTACAATGATGGTGGTTTGAACGGAGGATGTAGCAGTATGAATGGAGGTAATTATATGGATGATATTTAGAGCTTCACATCTTGTGTTCACCATAACTTTATGAGAAAGCATGATTTTGTCCATATTAGCTATGAGGGAACAGAGGCTCAGAGTGATTTAGCATTTTAACCAAGGAAAATCCGTAATCAATATCTGTTATACGAGCCGAGTAGGGGTTTGAACCTAGGTCATCTGTCTGTTTCCAAAGCCCATGCTTTGTCATTTTGACATTTCTGGGAAAAGACAAGACTCTCCAGGGGTTTAGAAGACTCCAAGGCTGCTATGGCTGATGATAACACTGACAACGGAAACTTGGGGTTCAAAGCAGTGAACAAAGAAGGCAGAAAATTTAGACACAGCTCAACAAATCCCTGATAGAGGAAGCACAGTTCGTATGGTGGTGATTGTAGGCGGGCTACAGTTGTCATGATAATGATGTGGCCAGGCCTGGTGTGGTGCTTCCTGTGCCTGGGAACTGGAATGACCTTAGTGATGGCAGACATGGGGCAGAGGGACCGTGGAGAAGCTGGACAAGTGCGTGAGACCCAGACGTCAGACCTGGCAGAAATGGGAAAATAGGGTCTTAAACGAGAAAATCTCATGGATTATAACCACAGCACTAAAAAAGGCTTTGGGGTCATTTTTAAAACACAGGATAATGAGTCCAGTCGTCATCAGGGAACTTAGTATTGAGGTTCAGCTACTCAGTACCAATAACCACAAATAGCCACCAATAACCAGTATCTGCAGTAACGTCTTGTAGGTACCATGGTAGGGGTATTCTTTTGGGTTTCAACATGGAGGGGGGAGTTTCTCCTACAATCCCAAGTAATTTTCAGGCACCAGTTGGATGTCCTCCAATTCAACTTGATTCTGACACAATCTACCTGGAGACTGCATAAGATTCTGCAGGTTGAGGGCTCAGTCTTGACTTCTCCCCTACATACTTGAGGCACCAATCGAAAGCCCAGGGTGTTGCCTATGCTTCTGACCAGCTGGCTATAAATCAGAGGTTCCTACAATTCCCTGCTTGGGTTTGATTAATTTGCCAGAGTAGCTCACAGAACTCAGAGAAACATTTTACTTACTAGATTATCAGCGTATTGTAAAAGGATGTAATTCAGGAAAATCCAGGTGGAAGAGATGTGTAGAGCAAGGTTTGTGGGAAAGAGGGTAGAGGTTCTATGCCCTCTCGGAGTTCCTCATTCCCCCCAAATCTCCACATGTTCACCAACCCAGAAGCTCTCCAAACCCAGTCCTTTGGTGGTTTTTATAAGGCTTCATTATATAAGCTTGACTGATTTAATCATTGGTCATTGGTAATCGATTTGATCACCAAGCCCTTCTCTCCTCCCTGAGGTCAGGGGGTGGTATTGAAAGTTCCAACCCTCTAAGCACATGGATGGTTCCCCTGGCAACCAATCCTCACCCTTAGGTGTGGTCCAAAAGTTACGTAATTAACACAACAGGAGATACCTTTATGGCTTTCTTCAGTTTGGAAATGTCCAGGGTTTTCAGAGTTCTGTGCAGGAAATGGGATCAAAGACCAAATGTATATTTCTTATTGTAAATCACAATATCGCAGGTATGTAGAGGGTAATGCAGGGGCACACAGAAAGAGGGATTAACCCAAATTTATGGGTTCAATAACAACAAAATCTAATGAAGTTATTAATTAATATTAAATGAGGGGCTTCCCTGGTGGCGCAGTGGTTGAGAATCTGCCTGCCAATGCAGGGGACACGGGTTCGAGCCCTGGTCTGGGAAGATCCCACATGCTGCGGAGCGACTGGGCCCGTGAGCCACAATTACTGAGCCTGCGCGTCTGGAGCCTGTGCTCTGCAACAAGAGAGGCCGCGATAGTGAGAGGCGCGGCATGTGCACCGCGATGAAGAGTGGTCCCCGCTTGCCACAACTAGAGAAAGCCCTCACACAGAAACGAAGACCCAACACAGCCAAAAATAAATAAATAAATAAATTTTAAAAAAAAATTTAAATGAGTGTTAACATGAAAGGAAGGGGAATTTACATGTTCCAAAGTCCATGCCATTTCACATATACCGTCTCAATTGCACTTCCCCAGAGGTGTGTCCCTTGATTATCCGTGTTCTAAGGAAAAGAAGACTGAGACGTAGAGAAGTACCTCATCCAAGGTCACCCCTGGGGAGTTGAACTCCAGCCTATTTGAACCTCACAGCCAGTACCTTTAACACTCTGCCAGCAACTCCCTGTGGCTGAAATCCGGAGAAGCAAGGGCTCTTTCTGAAAAGGCAGCACTGAAGGTCACAGCAAATGACATATTGTAGTGGTGTTTTCAGGCACACTTAGAAGTTTTGCCTTCTGTTCATTGACAGACTTTGAGCTGGGAAATCACATAACATGTTTTGTTTTGTTTTTCCAGCTTTCTCTGAGATTGACTCAAGGCCTGAAATAACATCCAGAGAAGACTACATGAGTAGTTTTGGTTTCAGAGTGTTGAGGAAGAGGTGAAGAAAGAGGTAAAGAATCAGGAACAGGCTTCCCTGATCTCTAATTGACAATGGATTTGAAGATAATTTGGTCAGTATTCAGTTTGGTAGAAGCCTCGATTCTTAATCTTAGGAGACATATTTTTCTCTCCTTGAGGCTTACTTTACTTACCTGAAAAATGAGGCTGATGCAATACATGATGACTCATTTCCCTTTAAATCACTAATTCCTTTATATAACAAAGGCAAAACATCAATAATTTAGAGCCCAGTGATTTCATGAGTAGATAAGATATGGTATGCTTTACTTTAAAAATTCATATTGCAACCATAATTAATACTGTAAAGCATGTCTTCAGATAAAATATTCAATCTCCTCATCCCAGTGATCCAAATCTACCATTCTTATTATGTTTCACAATGGCAGAAACATCCATCTAGTTGTCCAATTCCAAGCCTTGCCAAATATCACCACATTTGATTAATGTTCAAACCATGAAGAGTCTATTTCCTCCATGCATATATCCCTGTAAAAGACTTATCATTTCTTACTTGAGTTACTATAATATCATCTCCATCTGGTCTCTGCCTCTCACCTGGATCTGCCCAATTCTCCCTCCACACATTTTTCAAACTAATAATTTCAAACAAATATCCAATAGCATCTCACCTCTGCTGAAAATCCTTCAATGACTCCCTATAGGTTTCTTGTAAAAAATATTCCCCCTCCCTGTCTTAATGTGGGAAGCCCTTCATAATTTGTAGGATTTGGTCTGCACTACATCAAGTTACATGTTCTGCCACGCTCTACCTTGCCCATAACATTCCACCCAGAAGAAGTAACTAAGAATTCCCTGAAAGCAGCATAACCATACATCTATGCCTTCCAAATAATCATCCCTTTTGCCTAAAATATGCTTTCTTTCTCCCCTTTAACTTTCCCATCAACAGCCCTGACATTTCTACTTATTTACCTAGATTCAGCCCAAATATTTTCTTCTTTTTCAAACCTCCACGTCCTCAATTCCCCTACTCCAAGACCTCTGGGCCCCTCTTTTATGTCTATGACATTTCAGTGCTCTCACTTAACACTTCTACCACAGAAGTTACCGCAATGTGATATGTTAGCCCTAAAGTAAACTTCATAATTTTTGCTAAGAAAATGACTTACTCATCTCTGTATCTTTGGTCACTAGAACTGTGCTTGGCACATAGTAGGTCCATAAAAATGTTTTGAATGAATGAGTTACTGAGTTTAAGCTCTCCTCATCAGTAAAGAAGGTCCACGAAATGCATTCAAGTAATAATAGCTTGTTAGTTGAAATCACAATATGCACATGAAAATCATGGTGGCAAGTAATGCATTACCTATTTTTTTCATTCAAATTTCCACAATTCTAACAGATGTTCTCTCCAGTTACATCTTAATGAACAACATAATTCTGTGCTTTGTATAGTTGCCTCATAGGAAAGCACTGTATTCATGAAGTCAATGATGTCCCAATAAATAATGGATAGCGATATCATTGCCTGAAGAAACAAATAATTTAGGTTTGGTTAGCTGTGAAATTTTTTTATTTCTGTAAAGGCTGTAATAGTTATGATAACCAAAGAATTTAACAAACATAATACAAGTTCTCCAACTATAATTACCATTGTACTGCTTTATCATATACAAAAATGCTCATCTAAACACCTGGAGTGTAAAAATATGACTCTTGGCTATGAAAACCACTGCCTGGAATTTCTTTCAGCTCTCTTATATTTCCATTTATTTTAAGTCATCAAGCCAATCCATGTCAACAGATTGAAAAGGATGCTATTTAATTTCGTGTGCAATCACAACATTTTTACCTATGCAAAGTAAAATAAGGATAATTGGGTCTTATGCCTGAAGGCTCAAAGCAATTCTCTGTGAGTGGCAGGAAGCACATTCTCCCATCCCTCATCTCTACCTGGATATACAGTGCAGCATGGAAGGTTTGCAACATTTCAAGGAAGAAGGGAACTCCAACCTCATTCTGTAATAAAATGGGCATGTGGATATCAATGGGTCTTCTTAAAATGTTTTTGGCATATTTTGCAACTTTGTGTATAAGATATTCTCTCTACATACTAATATAAGAAGAAGGGAGTTAGTTTCTGCTGTATAACAAAGTGAATCAGCTATACCTATACATATATCCCCATATCTCCTCCTTCTTGCTTCTCCCTCCCACCCTCCCTATCCCACCCCTCTAGGTGGTCACAAAGCACTGAGCTGTGCTATGCGGCTGCTTCCTACTAGCTATCTGTTTTACATTTGGTAGTGTGTATATGTCCATGCCACTCTCTCACTTCGTCCCAGCTTACCCTTCCCCCTCCCCATGTCCTCAAGTCCATTCTCTACGTCTGCGTCTTTATTCCTGTCCTGCCAAGCAATTATACTCCAATAAAGATGTTAAAAAGAAAAAAAAAAGAAGAGGGGAGAACAAAATTAATGGACATTTCTCTGATAAGTACTGTATAGGTATTTTAATCCACACAATTTTATGTGGTGGCTACTTTTATTTCTATTACTCAGATGAAGAAACGATGCCTTAAGAAGTTATCTAAGTTCTCTTATCTCCTTTTTTAAGAAGTTGCAAGAAGAGTAGATACAATACTAACCTTTTCATGTAAAAGGTGATTTTGTTTTGTTTTGTTTTCCCCCAGTGTTCAAATATATTTCTTATCAGGTGTAAGAAGGACTGCCTCAGACAGGACTGGAATATTCCACATAGGCATTTTGGGACATGAAGTTGGGATACCTCAAATTTGTGGTCTCATTTTTTTTTGACACATATTTATTTAGGAATCATACAGCAGGTACTAGGCTGGATGGACAAGGTAGATGGTTTCTTTAACCTCAAAAGGATAATACAGCATATCTTTGTGGTATAATACTTGCTAGGGTAGAGAGAAGATAGAGCACACATAGGACACTTAATGTAGACTGGGAAACATGAATTACTGAAATGAAGTTAGAAGACACAATTTGAAGGGACATCGCAGAGGAAAGGTAAAAGTGAGATGACAAGCCCCAAATAGATCACAGGTTAAACGTATTGATTCAGGTTGGGAGACAACGTATAAAAATTGTGTGTGTTGGGTAAAGATTGTTGGGTGTGAATGAGAGGTAGGATATAGAGAAACAGAAAATGATAGGAATGTGTGTGGGAAAACAAAACAGAGATTTCTTGGAGAAATACAAATTTAGGCTCCTGCAAAAGTTTTCTACCCCAGGCCAGTCCAGGCTCTTTACATGTAGTTGTGCATAGATAATGGAACCAGAGTAGGAGACACAACAAAGAGTACTGCTGGGGAAATACAAGGGTGAAAATTTCTGAAACTAGTGGAATAAAGAATTCATAACTTTTATTTTTCTTGTCATAAATCAGTAATAGTACAACAATGGTTACTCCATTTATTGGACAGTTACTATGTACTAGTCTCTGTTCTCTACCAATATTTTTCTCATCTAATCCTTTCAAGCAAGTCTCTTCAGAAGATATTATTATCCCATTCTATAGATCAGGAAATGAGGCTTGAAACGTTTAGGGGAATTTCCCTAAAGTCATAATAGTAGGAGATGGAAGAGCCAGCATTAAAATATTTGTCTAATATTAATTTATTTAACAAATTTTTGTGTGTGTGAAGCCAACTGAACTTCACAAGCATATTCTCCTTTAATCCTCCCAACAAAATTCTGAGACGTGATTAGCTGTCTCATCTTATAGATAAGGTAATTTTGGCTAAGAATTGTCAGAATCTTTGTCTAAGATTACAAAGATAGTAAGAACCAACATTTAATCTGAATTAATTCAAAGAGTATATGTTGAGTGACTATTATACGCCATACGTTAGGTGCTGAATCAAGAATGTTGAACAAAGTAGACATGGTATTTGCTGTTTTGGATCCAACAGACCAGTTTGTGGACAGAAATAGTGAAAGGATCAAGATGTTCTAAGAGGCAAAATCAGTTCATAGAGAACCCTTAGCCAATTTAAGGATTCTGGATCTTACCCTTAAGTGCAATGGAAAGACATTGCCTTATTTTAAGCAGATGATTTATATTTTTAGAAGACCCCACTGACTGTGGAGAGAGAAGAGGCTTTATAAGACGATGTAGAAGGTTTTGAATGGGAACCAAGAAAGGAATTTTAATAGCTTGAATCTAGAGAGTGGGAGTGAACATGGATAGGAGTGGGGCCAATACTGGGAGCAGAATTTTTAGGACTTACTGGGCTTTAGATACATACAGGATAAAGGGGAATGAGGGCTCCATGGTGACTCTAAACCTTCCACTGATGTAATTTAAATAAACAACCAAACGAGTACTCAGTCCAGGTAGACTAAGTGATTATTTCCTGATGAGACTGACTTTAAGTGAATAATTACCATCTGTGGACCCGATGACCTTAATTCAGCTGAACACAACACACAGGAGCTGCTGTTCTCCACTGGTCATGGCCAAAAAGGCACCGTGATCCCAGGAAAATGAACAAATTGGAAATTTAGTCACTTGCAAATTTCACAGCTCCAACGGAAGAGTGCTGATCTGATTTTCTGAGATGTCAATATGTTTCACTAACTATGAAACAGTTGAGTTTTTAAGACGTCTTCATTAAGATAAGTCAAGGTGCTGATATACCATAATGCAGATTGCAAGGATTTCTTGCAAGTCCCTAGGAGATAAGACAATGTTTGCATGGGTGGTGATTTGGCAGAGTGCCAAGCCATACTACAGCAAGGGCTCCATTAGCATTTCTTCTTGAAACCATATTTTCTGCGTTGACTATCTGGCAGTTTTGGATTGCCTCAGGCTGGTAATTGGCAACTGAGCTGTTAGACCAGATGGCATTTATTTATTTATTTATTTTATAAAGGAAGGAGGAAAAAAGCATGATGCAAATTGCAAAGTCCATTTTTAGTTATAGAACAGAAAAAAATAAAGGAGAAAAGAAATTGATTTTAAGCAGTTCCAGATGTTACATGCTTTTTTATTTGCAAAGTCACAGCTAAAAGGAAAGTGCCATTAAAAACAGACAACAAAAAAAAACAGAGAGAAAGAAGAAAATAAAAAAAGAATCTACAGAATAATGTGCAGTTGGATTCATTTGTTAGTTTGTATTTACAGTGAATAAGGCCATATTTTTAAGGATAGAGAAAAAAAATCATACAATTTACATATGAATAATTACTTTCATACTGTGTCTAGATGAGGAACAGCTTCAGCTGCTGAAAGTTCCAGCGTTGCATCTTAATCACCAAAGCCCTCTCCAGCCCACCTTGCTTATTCCAGGAGTCCATCTGTGAGGTTCTATTGTGTTTTGCCTTCTTCATCTGTTTTCTTTTGTCCAAAGCAAGACTTTAATTAGCATCCATTAACAGAGTGCCAAGAGCATCTTCCGTCAGCCTTTAATCTCACTTTAGATGGAGAGGAAACAAAGGGAAATTATAATTCCTGTGATAAATTGTGTCTTGTCCTGAAACTATATGCCAAGATTTTCCAAACCTTAAATTCTAATGTATTAGGTCTCTTCACTGGGCCCCTGAAGTCTAGATTAGTAATATTCTAAGGAAATCAGCACAAATGATTGTAGTGAACAGGTTTCAGGTCGGTTGGTTAAGTTGGAATTCTTGTCATATCTTATCTGGGTTACATGTCATTTTGTTGGATCCACGCCATCCAGAGACCTCATTTGGTTCTTGAGAGACAAATTACTAGGACAATTCTTAGTCTTCCTGGAGTGGAACCTCAGACATGGTATTTCCAATAAGCTACCACACGTCGCTAATGCTGATGGTCTGCCACAATCTGAGGAACAGGGCTCTAACCTACCATTACAGGTCTGTCTGTATTAGGAATCGGTGTTCAAGGACATGTCAGCTACGCAACTCTGGAGAGGTTATTTTTCCTCTCCTGGTCTCAGTTTCTTTTTTTTTTTTTTTTTTTTTTGGTCTCAGTTTCTTTGTCAGAAAATGGATATATGCTATTGTAGGGTTGAAACCATACAAATCAGGAAAAATGACTTTGTATTCTTACTCTACTCTGCCATTTACAATCTATGAGACTTTGAAGTACTTACCTAACATAGCTAAGCTAATGTTTCTTAATTTCTAAATGTGATTACTCTACTGGGAAGTTATGAGAATTAAATTACACATTTAGGTAAATATAATATGCCTAATAGAGTGCCTGAAATTTAAGGGGTACTAAATAAGTAACAGATACTTCTGCCATCCTGTTTTCCTTCTCTCGGCAAATCAATTTTGTCCATGCTCATGATTAGGAAACAGCATAAGTGTAATTGCTTTATAAAAAATAGACTTGAAAACTAAACTTTTCACTATTAAATGCTTTCTATTTGTTGGGCACCATTCTAGGCACAGAAAGTAGAAAAATGAACAAAACAGATGGGGTTCCGCAGACATAGGAAAGAAAGACAAGACACATGGATATACAGGTGACATAATTAAAACAAGATATCTGATCGTGCCCTTGTTTCCCCAAACCAAATTCTGCATCATAAAGTCTGGAAGTCAGTATAGAACAGAAACAGATTCCTTAGATAAGAAAATAAAATGGAGGAACATAAGCTGGTAATCATAAGGTTTTCTTTGTTAACGTGGAACATGGCAGAACCCATGAATGCTACCACATGCTACCAGAGGAAAGGCTCCTCTGCTCTAGTTAATGTGGTGGAAACGACTCGGATACCTTCATCCCTCTGCCTCCCATAAGCTGATGCAAGAGCACTGACTTTATTATGCTGAGAACCCAGCCCTCTTCAGCTCCTGCACTCAAACTCAACTCAAGGCTTTTTTTTTTTTTCAATTTGTAACAGGAAGAATGAGGAGGAGTAATGTGTAGAGAAGACAATCATATGAAATGACAATCTAGCAGAAGAAGGAAACTGAGGCTCTGAATCTGCATAAGTTTTGGTTAGAACATTAAACCTCACACGAGGTATAGAATGGAGTTTCAGCTGATCTTATCTAGAGCTTAAAAGACAGGAAGTGGAGATGATCCATGGCTTAGACGCAGTAATTTGGTGATTACTGTTCATGATGGTGATCTTGAGGTATCATGAGAAGGTGAGAGAATGTGCAGATAATTTTATTAAGAATACCCAGGACTGCTTGATATATTTCTGGAATACTTACATCACAAATGTTCAAAATGAGACCAAATAAAAAAAACTATTCTCAAGCAATTGACTTTTAGTAGATAGGTAATACTGATTGATTCTTGATCATAATTACGGTCTTCTGAAAAGACTGGAGATAGCTGGAGATGACCCCTAGTCCACATACAGAACACTTTGGAGGAAGAAGTGAGAAATGTGTTCAGTCTTTAGTACTGCCACTTAGTGTGTGGTGCTTGAAATCCCTGATAATCCCAATGCTGTGTATTATATCAGGTTTTTGTTAAGACTGAACAGGAAAATGTTCTAGAAAGAGGCCTCCCAAACTCCCAAAATAAAATGAAACAAAATGTTTGGGAAACTGTTAGATTTATAGTAATTACATATTTCACTGGCAAACAAGATAACTACATGAAAGAAAAATTCCTGATGACGAATTTAAACACAAGAACTCTGTACACTACTAAATTTTTTGTTTGTTCTTAGGCCTTAAAAGAAAAGAAAACAATCTGGCTAATTAGAGAACACTAAAGATGTGGTAAAAATAGCCAAGTCCAAAATTGGCCTCAGGTCATGTGGTCCTTGAAAGATAAAACTTGATCCAGATGATCATGAATAAATGAAAATAAAACATTTTGTGAAATAAATAAGAAAAATGGCAAATCCCATTTTCAGCTATTTTTAAAAAAATCACAGCATAATCAAGGGGTGGCAAAAAAGAAAAGAAAAGAAATTTAGATGTTAACTCAAAAACTAATTGAATAAAACTCCATCCTGGACATTTTTGTTTAACTTAGTTTTAATCAAGGTTCTGATATTAACACGCTGTGTGATGTTGGAAAAATCACCTAAGTTTCCTGGAACCGTTTCCACTTAAAGAAAATGGATTTGAAGCTTTCTGTTAGAAATAATAATATATTATTCTACAGCAAAACTTCAGGTGTTTGAAATCCTCAGAAAATAGTTTTCCAAATGGTTGAAAATGCACTCATTTCCGGACGAAAACTTTTCATTCAGCCATTTTTTACTAGATTTGTCTTTACCTTGCAAATTGGTTGCACCTGTTTCTGCTTTCTTACATGAATGGTATTAATGCCAGTTCACCCTTCCTAGTGAATTTAAGGAATTCACGCTGATTGTGATTCTAGATGGGAATCTTGTGTTTAAGTGTCTCTCTCTTGGCCTTTTTGCTCAGATGCCACCTCCAGCCCTCAGCAGCCCTTCCTACAACAGTCTCTCTCACCCTTCTAGTCATCAAGCACTGACGAAACTTGGGGGAAGACGGCCTTATAGCGGCCTTGGGGATGGGGTGTATTTTAAGTAAAATGCACAGGTTTTCACAAACGTGTTTACGTAACACTACTTGGACCCTTCAGAGAACATATTTTTTCCTTTTCAGCAGTGCTGGTCACAGTGGAGGTGGTAGGGTAACTGGGAGACTAAGCTCGGAGAGGGGATGCATGTTCCTACCACGTTACACACAGCCTGGAAAAATTCATTCTCCTTTGAACAAGGCCAACAGCCCCACAAGTAAGCAGGCAAAGTTGGTCTTCAAACGCTCTGCTTATTCATATGGAACAGTTTCGTTAACTTTTGGAGAAGTCCAAAAATTTTCTCTCCACCTTAGCTCTCTCACATCAAGAAAAAATAAAGTGTGATTGATCTTAAAGTATTGCCCCATACCAATATTTGCATCTTTGAACAAGCCTGGAGAGGGCAGAGTTTACAAACAAAATGAACCCCCCCCCCCAAAAAAAAGAAAAGGAAAGTGATGGGGGTGATTTTTGCTGGAATGTTTTTAGAGGTGGGAACTTAACTCCAGAAAGATCGTATGATAGAAATAGAATCCAATCAAATCCATTTAAATATCCATGAGAATGGTGGCCCTGTCAGAGGGGAAAGCTGTAAAAAAAATTTCAGAACAGGATCAGACAATAAAGAGATAAGTTGTGTCCTATTAAATGGTTTTAAAAGCACACACAAACTGGCTTAATAATTAGTTTAGGTATAAGTTGAATCCATGGGATGTGGGCTATAAGACTCCATTTGGAGGACATGGCCTTAGAGATCCTTTTCACATTCCTCCATATATATAAAGAGGATGAGAAAAAAAAAAAAAAATCACCCCTACTACCTGAAGCTCCAAGTCTCAGGTTCCCACCAAAACTGTTGGTTAATATGTAATCCCAATTGATTTGGTATACAGATAATCCCAAATTTGCTCAGTACAGAAACTTTTCTGTCCAGGCTCATAGATCTAACCACCTACATGATAAATCCCCATGATGTTTAACACAGTTCCCGAACTCAGCATGCCCCAAACATGGACTCTTCCCCTTTCCCTTCACTTATGGTCTTCTCCATCTCATCCTGCCAGTGGCTCAGGCCAAATATCTTGAGGTCATGCTTCACTTTCACCCCTAATTTATCAGCAGATCCTTTTGGTCTCCTTTCTAATATATTCAGAATCTGACCACTTCTCAACACCTCTGCTGTTTCTACCCTGGTCAAAACCCCCGTTGCCATTTACCTGGCATGTTGCTGTACATAGTGCGCTAATCTGTCTCCCAGCTTTTGCCCTGGCACTCCTCACCCCCTACATACACAATCTCATCTCAGTACAGCAGCTAGAGTCATCCTGCTAAGTGCTGTATTACATCAAGTCTTGTCATGACACTCCTACCCTCAAAGTTCTGCACTGAGATTTCTTCTCATTCAGAATAACTGTCCAGGAGGACCCCACACAGCCTGGACCCCTTCCTCTCCCTGACCTCAGCCCCTCCTTCTTTTCTCCTGCTGTCACCTTCTCCAGCCATGCTGGCCTTTGGCTGTCCTCCTGCACGCCAGTCACGTTCCCTTCTTAGTACCTCTGTATCTGCTCTTCCCCCTGCCTGGAATCCTCCTGCCCCAGATTCCACAAGGCAAACTTTTTAATATACTCCACGTGTTTTTCATGCTACCCTAGTAATTGTTATCCTTTCCAGGAGTCTTTTGTGCCACCCTAGTAACTCAGGAACTCCCTTTTCTTCATGGTAATCTCTCCTTCTGAAATATCATGTTAATTTAATTATTATTATTATTATTTTTGTTAGTTTCTCTGCCTTTGCACTCCCCTTGTATTTATGTTTCATGAGGTTGGGGATATTGATTTTTTTTAGACCCAGCATCTTAAGTGGAGCCTGGCACATAGTAGGTACTGAAGGTTGTAGAATGAATTGATGTGTGAGTGAGTAGTGTAACTGCAGGGAATAACAGACTTAATTCTGAAAATGATGAAGTGAATTATAACTCATGGTGTTAATATTTTCATGTTAAGTTTGAAAATAATCTGAGCTTACTTGACATTTTAATCACTTATAACAGGAGAATTTGGCATACTAAAGTATAATTTGACAACGTAGAGTATCTAGCAAATTAAATTGATTCCAACTTAAAATGCGGAATTGAAAATCTGATTTTGCTTGTCATTCTAAGTTGAATAGTCTAAGAAAATTTTACTATATCTGCTAAAAGTATTAGAACATCTTACAATTTTGATTTATTAAATTTATAGAAGTTGGTTAAGTGTTTGGGAAGCTTAGCTTAAAAGAGAATTGAAGTACTTAAAAATGAACATATTAGGGCTTCCCTGGTGGCGCAGTGGTTAAGAATCCGCCTGCCAATGCAGGGGACATGGGTTTGAGCCCTGGTCCAGAAAGATCCCACATGCCACGGAGCAACTAAGCCTGTGCACCACAACTACTGAGCCTGCGCTCTAGAGCCTACAAGCCACAACTACTGAGCCTGCATGCCACAACTACTGAAGCCCGTGCGCCTAAAGCCCGTGCTCCGCAACAAGAGAAGCCACCGCAAAAAGAAGCCCATGCACCGCAACAAAGAGTAGCCCCCACTCGCCACAACTAGAGAAAGCACGCACGCAGCAACAAAGACCCAACACAGCCAAAAATAAAAAAAATTAAAAAAATAAATGAACACATTAAATTTATAAAGTTTAAAACATGTAATGGACTTTAATTAAGTTGTAAAGGCTGACTTAAAAGTTTTGTTAATATATTCTGTATTTATAAATAGAAAATAAAATGATTTGTAAATTAAATTTGTGAATTCAAAAGCACAAGAACCAGAGTTAACTTTGTTATATTAATGCTTTAAATATTAATTTTTAAAACCAAAGTAACCTTTCAGTTTTCTTTCTATTAATAAAATGTACTTTCAAATACATCAAAAACACATACTGATGGTGAAAATTCAGACATCAGTACAATGATATTTCATTTTTTGGAGAATTATGTTGCTGGAAGAGAATCATAAGTTTATTCTTAGGTCAAAACCAAATTGTGGTCCCATTTGTTTATCTTTGCTTTTGTTATTTTTGCCTGAGGAGACAGATCCAAAAAACATATTGCTGAGACTGATGTCAAAGAGCATACTGCCTATGCTTTCTCCTAGGAGTTTTATGATTTCAAGTCTTAAGTTTAAATTTTAATCCATTCTGAGTTTATTTTTGTATATGATGTAAGAAATGGTCCACCTTTCATTTTTTAACACGTAGCTGTCCAGTTTTCCCAACACCACTTACTGAAGAGATTGTCTTTTTCCCATCATATATTTTTGCCTCCTTTGTTATAGATTAATTGACCATATGTGCATGGGTTTACTTCTGTGGTTTTTATTCTATTCCATTGCTCTATGTGTCTGTTTTTGCACCAGTACCATGTTCTTTTGATTACTATAGCTTTGTAGTATAGCTTGAAATCAAGTGGCATGATACCTCCAGCTTTGTTCTTCGTTTCTCAAGATTGCTTTGGCTATTTGGGGTCTTTTGTGGTTTGATAAAATTTTAGGATTATTTGTTCTAGTTCTGTGAAAAATTCCATGGATATTTTGATAGGGATTGTATTGAATCTGTAGATTGCTTTGGGTAGCATGGGCATTTTAACAATATTATTTCTTCCAATACTTGAACACAGAATGTCTTTCCATTTACTTTTTGCAGAGCAAAGGAAACCATCAACAAAACAAAAAGGCAACCTACAGAAGGGGAGGAGATATTTGCAAACAGTATGTCTGATAAGGGGTTAATATCCAAAATACATAAAGAACTCATATAACTCAATATATTAAAAAAGCAATTGGATTTAAAAATGAACAGAGGACCTGAATAGGCATTTTTCCAAAGAAGTTATACAGATGTCCAACAGCACATGAAAAGATGCTCAACATCACTAATCATCAGGGAAATGTAAATCAAAACCACAATAAGGTATCATCTCACAGATGTCAGAATTGCTATCATCAAAAAGACAAGAGAGAGGTGGAGTCAAGATGGCGGAGTGGGAAGACGTGGAGTTAGAGTCTCCCCACAACTAGGGCGTCTGCCAGCCGCTGGTGGGGGACTCTGATGCCCAAGGAGATGGGAGGAACCCCAAAGTGAACCGGTAGGATGTAGGGGGACTGAGGGGTGAGGAGAAGTGGCAGCCAGAGAGGATCAGTGCCCCTGAGGCCAGGGAGATCAGGAGAGGCAGGCGGGAGGGGCCCTCTGGGAAGAGCAGGAGAGGAGCAGAGGGCGATTGACCCAACCACTTGGGCACAGGGAGCCTGCTGAGCTCCCAGGCCAGTCCCCTTCCTCCCAAAGCCCCCTCCAGGCCGTGTGGGTCCTTGGGGGCATAGGAAGGAGGCTGGGGAGATCTGGAGAGGCAGGCGGGAGGGGCCCTCCTAGACTGGAGGAGCAGGAGAGGAGAGGAGGGGAGGGCGTTTGCCCGATGTACTCGAGCCCAGGAAGCCTGCTAGGCTCCCAGGTGAGGTCCCCTGTCCTCTGAGACCAGGGGTGGGGGGCACACCTGGACCCCTCCTGTTCCTTGAGCCTAAGCCCCACCCCCCACAGCCCCCAGGGCCTTTTCCAGTCCTGTGGGTCCTGAGCATTGGCCCCGCCCACTGCCCAAACCTCACCCTTGCTTAGTGCCCACCCTCCACAGCCAAGGCCTCCACCCCCTCTTCTTTTTCTTTTCCCTCCTCCTCTTTTTTACTATTGTGGTACTGATGTACCTTTTGGTTGTTGATTCATCTATATTTTTATTTTTATATTCTTTCTAACATATCTGTTAGTTTCCTAGTTTTTTTTTATTTTTTTCTTTGTTATTATTTTTTTTTTTTTTTTTTTTTTATTGCCGTCCCACGCAGCTTGTGGGATCTTGGATCATGAGCCAGGGGTAGGGTCAATGCTCCTGCAGTGGGAGCTCTGAGTCCAAACAACTGGACTAACAGAGAACCTCAGAGCCCAGGGAATATTCATCCGAGTGAGGTCTCACAGAGTTCCTCAACTCAGCACCAAGACCCAGCTCTACCCAATAGCCTACAAACTCCAGTGTTGGAAGCCTAAGGCCAAACAACCAGTAAAACAGGCAAACAATCCCATAGGGGAAAAAAAAAAAAAAGAGACAGCAAAAAAATATGTCCCAGATGAAGGAGCAAGGTAAAAACCTACAAGACCAAATAAATGAAGAGGAAATAGGCAATTTACCTGAAAAAGAGTTCAGAGTAATGATAGTAAAGATGATCCAGAGTCTCAAAAATAGAATGGAGGCATGGATTGAGAAAATACAAGAAATGTTTAACAAAGATCTAGAAGAACTAAAGAACAAACAAATATGAACAACACAATAACTGAAATAAAAAATATACTAAAAGGAATCAATAACAGAATAACTGAGGCAGAAGAACGAATAAGTGAGCTGGAAGACAAAATGGTGGAAAAAACTGCAGAGGAGCAGAATAAAGAAAAAAGAATGAAAAGAAATGAAGACAATCTCACAGACCTCTGGGACAACATTAAACGCACCAACATTAGAATTATGGGCGTCCCAGAAGAAGAAGAGAAAAAGAAAGGGTCTGAGAAAATATTTGAACAGATTATAGTCAAAAACTTCCCTAACATGAGAAAGGAAACAGTCACCCAAGTCCAGAAAGCACAGAGAGTCCCATACAGGATAAACCCTAGGAAAAACACATCAAGACACATATTAATCAAACTAACAAAAATTAAATTCAAAGAAAAAAGATTAAAAGCAGCAAGGGAAAAACAAAAAATAACATACAAAGGAATCCCCAAAAGGTTATCAGCTGATTTTTCAGTGGAAACTCTGCAGGCCAGAAGGGAGTGGCAGGATATACTTAAAGTGATGAAAGAGAAAAACCTACAACCAAGATTACTCTACCCAGAAAGGATCTCATTCAGATTCGGAGGAGAAGTCAAAAGCTTTTCAGACAAGCAAAAGCTAAGAGAATTCAGCACCACAAACCAGCTTTACAACAAATGCTAAAGAAACTTCTCTAGTCAAGAAACACAAGAGAAGGAAAACACCTACAATAACAAACCCAAAACATTTAAGAAAATGGGAATAGGAACATACATATTGATAATTACCTTAAATGTAAATGGATTAAATGCTCCCACCAAAAGACACAGACTGGCTGAATGGATACAAAAACAAGACCCGTATATATGCTGTCTACAAGAGGCCCGCTTCAGACCTAGGGACATATACAGACTGAAAGTGAAGGGCTGGAAAACGATATTACATGCAAATGGAAATCAAAAGAAAGATGGAGTAGCAATAGTCGTATCAGATAAAATAGACTTTAAAATAAAGACTGTTACAAGAGATAAGGAGGGACAGTGCATAGTGATCAAAGGATCAATCCAAGAAGAAGATATAACAACTAAAAATGCTTATGCAACCAACATAGGAGCACCTCAATACATAAGGCAAATGCCAATAACCATGAAAGGAAAAATCAACAGTAACACAATAATAGTAGGGGACTTTTAACACCCCACTTACACCAATGGACAGATCATCCAAACAGAAAATTAATAAGGAAACACAAGCTTTAAATGACACAATAGACCAGATAGATTTAATTGATATTTATAGGACATTCCATCCAAAACCAGCAGATTACACTTTCTTCTCAAGTGTGCATGGAACAGTCTCCAGGATAGATCACCTCTTGGGTCACAAATCAAGACTTGGAAAATTTAAGAAAACTGAAACCATATCAAGCATCTTTTCTGACCACAACACTATGAGATTGGAAATCAATTACAGGAGAAAAACTGTAAAAAAACACAAATACATGGAGGCTAAACAGTGTGCTACTAAATAACCAAGAGATCACTGAAGAAATCAAAGGAGAAATAAAAAAGTACATAGAAAGAAATGACAATGAAAACACGATGACCCAAAACCTACGGGACGCAGCAAAAGCAGTTCTAAGACAGAAGTTTATAGCAATTCAATCTCACCTCAAGAAACAAGAAAAATCTCAAATAAAAAATCTAACCCTACACATAAAACAACTAGAGAAAGAAGAACAAAGAAAACCCAAAGTCAGTAGAAGGAAAGAAATCATAAAGATTAGAGCAGAAATAAATGAAATAGAAACGAAGAAAACAATAGCAAAGTCAATAAAACTAAAAGCTGGTTCTTTGAGAAGATAAACAAAATTGATAAACCGTTAGCCACACTGATCAAGAAAAAAAGGGAGAGGATGCAAATCAATTAAATTAGAAATGAAGAAGGAAAAATCACAACTGACACTGCAGAAACACAAAGGGTTATAAGAGACTGCTACAAACAAGTATATGTCAATAAAATGGACAACCACGAAGAAATGGACAAATTCTTGGAAAGGTACAATTTTCCAAGACTGAACCAGGAATTATTAGAAAATATAAACAGACCTATCACAAGTAATGAAATTGAAACTGTAATTAAAAATCTTACAACAAACAAATGTCAAGGACCAGATGGCTTCACAGGCGAATTCTATCAAACATTTACAAAAGTGCTAACACCAATCCTTCTCAAACTCTTCCAAAAGATAGCAGAGGGAGAAACACTCCCAAATTCATTCTACGAAGCCACCATTACCCAGATACCAAAACCAGAAAAAGATATCACAAAGAAAGAAAATTATAGACCAATATCACTGATGAACATAGATGCAAAAATCCTGAACAAAATACTAGCAAACAGAATCCAACAGCATATTAAAAGGATCATACACCAGGATCAACTGGGATTTATCCCAGGGATGCAAGGATTCTTCAATATACGCAAATCAGTCAATGTGATACACCACATTAACAAATAAAAACCATATGATCATCTCAATAGATGCAGAAAATGCTTTTGACAAAATTCAACACCCATTTATGATAAAAACTCTCCAGAAAATGGGCACAGAGGGAACCTACATCAACATAATAAAGGCCATATATGACAAACCCACAGCAAGCATCATACTTAATGGTGAAAAACTGAAAGCATTTCCACTAAGATCAGGAACTAGACAAGGATGTCCACTCTTACCACTCTTATTTAATATAGTTTTGGAAGTCCTAGCCACAGCAATCAGAGAAGAAAAAGAAATAAAAGGAATACAAATTGGAAAAGAAGAAGTGAAGCTGTCACTGTTTGCCGATGACATGATACTATACATAGAAAATCCTAAAGATGTCACCAGAAAACTACTAGAACTAATCAATGAATTTGGTAAGGTTGCAGGATACAAAATTAATGCACAGAAATCTCTGGCATTCCTATACACCAACAACAAAAAATCAGAAAAGGAAATTAAGGAAACACTCCCATTTGCCACTGCAACAAAAATACCTAGGAATAAACCTGCCTAAGGAGGTGAAAGACTTGTACTCAGAAAACTATAAAACACTGATGAAAGAAATCAAAGATGACATAAACAGATGGAGAAATATACCATGTTCTTGGATTGGAAGAATCAATATTGTGAAAATGACTATACTACCCAAAGAAATAATCAGATTCAATGCAATCCCTATCAAACTACCAATGGCATTCTTCACAGAATTAGAACAAAAAATTTTACAATTCGTAGGGAAACACAAAAGACCCCGAATAGCCAAAGCAATCTTGAGAAAGAAAAACAGAGTTGGAGGAAAGAGGCTCCCTGACTTCAAACTATACCACAAAGCTACAGTAATCAAGACAGTATGGCACTGGCACAAAACCAGAAATACATATCAATGGTAAAGGATAGATTACCCAGAGATAAACCCACACACATATGGTCAACTTACCTTTGACAAAGGAGGCAAGAATATACGATGGAGAAAAGACAGCCTCTGCAATTAGCGGTGCTGGGAAAACTGGACAGCTACATGTAAAAGAATGAAGTTAGAACACTTCCTAACACCATACACAAAAATAAACTCAAAATGGATTAAAGACCTAAATGTAAGGCCAGACACTATAAAACGCTTAGAGGAAAACATAGGCAGAACACCCTTTGACATAAATCACAGCAAGATCTTTTTTTGACCCACCTCCTAGAGTAATGGAAATAAAATAAAAAATAAACAAACGGGACCTAATGAAACTTAAAAGCTTTTGCACAGCAAAGGAAACCTCAAACAAGACGAAAAAACAACCTTCAGAATGGGAGGAAATATTTGCAAACAAAGCAACTGACAAAGTTAATCTCCAAAATATACAAGCAGCTCATGCAACTCAATATCAAAAAAACAAACAACCCAATCCAAAAATGGGCAGGAGACCTAAATAGACATTTCTCCAAAGAAGATATACAGATTGCCAACAAACACATGAAAGGATACTCAACATCACTAATCATTAGAGAAATGCAAATCAAAACCACAATGAGGTATCACCTCACACCAGTCAGAATGGCCATCATCAAAAAATCTACAGGGGCTTCCCTGGTGGCGCAGTGGTTAAGAATCTGCCTGCCAGTGCAGGGGACACGGGTTCGAGCCCTGGTCTGGGAAGATCCCACATGCCGCGGAGCAACTAGGCCCGTGAGCCACAACTACTGAGCCTGCGCGTCTGGAGCCTGTGCTCCGCAATGGGAGAGGCCGCGATAGTGAGAGGCCCGCGCACCGCGATGAAGAGTGGCCCCCGCTCGCCGCAACTGGAGAAAGCCCTCGCACAGAAGCGAAGACTCAACATAGCCAAAAATGAAATAAATAAATTTAAAAAAAAAAAAAAAAAAAAAAATCTACAAACGATAAATGCTGGAGAGGGTGTGGAGAAAAGGGAACCCTCTTGCACTGTTGGTGGGAATGTAAATTGATACAGCCACTATGGAGAACAGTATGGAGGTTCCTTATAAAACTAAAAATAGAACTACCATACAACCCAGTAATCCCACTACTGGGCATATACCCTGAGAAAACCATAATTCAAAAGAGACATGTACCACAGTGCTCACTGCAGCACTATTTACAACAGCCAGAACATGGAAGCAACCTGAGTGTCCATCGACAGATGAATGGAGAAAGAAGATGTTGCAGATATATACAATGGAATATTACTCAGCCATAAAAAGAAACGAAATTGAGTTATTCGTAGTGGGGTGGATGGACCTAGAGTCTGTCATACAGAGTGAAGTAAGTCAGAAAGAGAAAAACAAATACCATATGCTAACACATATATATGGAATCTAAAAAAAGAAAAATGGTACTGATGAACCTAGTTGCAGGGCAGGAATAAAGAGGTAGACATAGAGAATGGATTTGAGGACATGGGGTGGGAGGGGGAAGCTGGGGCAAAGTGAGAGTAGCATCGACATATATAAACTACCAAATTTAAAATAGTTGGCTGGTGGGAAGCAGCAGCACAGCACAGGGAGATTGGTTCCATGCTTTGCGATGACCTAGAGGGGTGGGATAGGGAGGATGGGAGGGAGGCTCAAGAGGGAGGGGATATGGGGACATGTGTATGCATATGGCTGATTTCGCTTTGTTGTGCAACAGAAACTAACACAATATTGTGAAGCAATTATACTCTGATAAAGATCTATTAAAAAAAAAGACAAGAAATAACAAGTGTTGGCAAGGATGTGACAAAAAAGGGAACCCTCGTGCACTGTTGGTGGGCACGTAAATTGTTACAGCCACCATGGAGAACAGTAAGGAGGTTCCTCAAAAAATTAAAAACAGAGCTACTATACAATCCAGCAATTCTACACCTGGGTATTCCTCTAAAGAAAACAAAAATGTTAATTTAAAAGGTATATGCACCCCAATATTCATAGCAGCATTGTTTACAATAGCCAAGATATGAAAGCAACCTAAGCATCCATCAACAGATGAATGGCTAAAGAAGATGTGGTCTATATATATATATATACACATACACAGTGGAATATTACTCAGCTATAAAAAGAATGAAATCTTGACATTTGCAGCAACATGAATGGATTGGAGGTACTATGCCTATTGAAGTAAGTCAGACAAATACTATATGTTTTCACTTACATGTGGACTCTAAAAAACAAAACCAATGAACAATATAACAAAACAAAAATAGATGAGAGATGACAGTCATAGATGCAGAGTCATAAACTATTGGTTGCCAGAGGGGAGAGGTATTAAGGGAGGGGTGATATAGGTGAAGGGGATTAAGAGGTACAAACTACCAGTTATAAAATAAATAAGCCACAGGGATGTAATTTACAGCACAAGGAATACAGTCAATATTTTATAATAACTTTGCATGGTATGCAATATATAAAGATCATGAATCACTATGCTGTTCACTTGAAATTAATATAACATTGTCAGTCAACTATACTTCAATTTAAAAAATTGTGCAAGAATACTAAGAATTATATATATATAATCATATACATAACCAGCACTCTCCCCATTTTCTTTATTCATTTTTTACTCTCAAGTTAAGATTTGCCAAGCGTTGTTGTTTAAACTGAATTAGCATCCCATGAGCAGTAGGAACCAGATTTGCTCAAATACATTGAAAAATACTGGGACTCCACAGAAAATACTTTCTTGAAGTTCTCATCCTTTATTAGAAATGTAATCATAATTGATTTAAGAATGTCTCTTTCCTTTCTGATTGTATCACTGAGGAGAAGAAATATAAAGACATTTAGTCCAGTGTCCACTCATCTCTTTAGGGAGAGATTCCAAAGCACGGATCTTGCAAATTCCATTTGTTCTTATTTTGACCAGCTTACAAGGTAATGGGAAAATAATAATAGTGGCTAAAATTGATGTTCTTGGTACTCTTCTAAAAGCTTTGTGTCTATTATCTCATTTAAGAATTCAGGGCAAAAGTTTGAGTTAATTCAGAGAATGTGCATGACTTTTGCAAGGTGTTTCAGAGACTTTAAGGGGTAGGAGCAGAAGAGTAGCTGGTGCGTTATTCATCAGGAAAGAATGAAACTGCATCCAGGAGGCATGTACAGCTGATTTCTTACCGTTTAAAAGGTTTCTTGTAATTTCAGGATGCAGTGTGCTTTCACATACATTATTTCATGTTATCCTGACAAAATCCCAGTCAGTTAGGTGTAACATACAAGATTCTGCAGAAATAAGTGTAAAATGTGTAATAAGCTGTCCAAAGCTGATGAACTTGAAGTTGATTGCCTTCACTTTCTTATTTCCCGGCACAATCCCACTCACACATTCTGCTCCAGCCACACCGGCTTTCTTGTTTTTCTTCATAAACGTCATGTCCTTTTCTGCCAGGGCTTCTGCACTGGCTTTTCCTTTCTTAGAATGCTTTTACCTCCGATCCAGCAAGGTTCCTTTTCACACATCATTTATATATTTTTCATCATCTCTTTATTTTCCTCCATAGTACTTGTTACACCTGATTGTATAGAATATTTGATATATTTCTTCATTTTCTTTTTCTTATATTTCTTCATTATTTCTTCATGTTCTTATCTCATGAGGATAAGAACTTTGTATATTTTGTATATTGTATGCCCAGCACCAAAAGGAATTAATAATATTTTTTAAATGATGTGATTGAATGATGCAGCAGTAAGCAGAAAAATCCTGCCTTGGATCTGCATCCACTGACATTGGCCCCAGAGCTCTCCCCAGGGTATGGGCTACTGCCGGCTCCTCCCCTTTCTCCCATTAGAGCATTGTTCCTGGGCCTCACCATGAAATAAAGGAATTGTCAGGGCTTCAGAGGATTTTTTTTTCCACAACAGGCTTGTAAGATAAGAGCTCCTATTAATACAATTTAGCAGCTTTTACTACTCAAGTTCAGAGAGGGTAAGTGATTTGGCCAAGGTCATGCAGGGTTATCAGTGTAGGGTTGTTTCTGACCCAGGTCTGCTGATAGTCTCCACTGATGTATGGCTTGTGTGGAATCTCTGCTGTGTTCCTACTGCTCATGGGATGCTAATTCAGTTTAAACAACAATGCTTGGCAAGAATACTTCCCAGTGGTGACACTGCAGCTCTTTAATCTATGCCGTGATCACTGATCATCTTACCTTAATGTTACTAGCACTCTTTGATAAGCAGTGACCATGGACTGAGCAGATGGCCAAGCCTGGGAAGATGGAAATTCCATAGAGGAAAAACAAGAGACACTGAAACAGTACTGACAGTCAGTCTTTTTACTTATAATAGCTTTTGTACAGGTTGCAAAGCAATTTTTAGGACATGATCTTATTAGTTTCTCAGTTCCTCCATACAAGCCAACAAGGAAGGTGGGATGGAGTGTCTGATATCCACCTTATAGATGATGAAACTGAGACTCAGAGAAGGGGTGGGGGGTGGATATAAGGTATATTAGTCAACACAGGCTGCCATAACAAAATAACATAGCTTGGGTGGTTTGAACCACAAGAATTTGTTTCTCACAGTTCTGGTGGCAGGCAAATCTGAGATCAAGGTGCCAGGAGATTCATTTCCCTGGTGAAAGCTCTCTTCCTAGGTTGGAGATGGCCACCTTCTTGCTGTGTCCACACATGGTAGAAGGAGAGAGACCAAGCTCTCTGATGTCTCTTCTTCTTTGTCTAAGGGCACTAACCCCATCATGAGGGCCCCATCCTCATCTGACTTGTTCTCTAGCTGGTTTCAAATTTGGGAGGGAAAGAAAGATACATGTTTGGGCCCCCAAGCCTCATCAGTTAGCAACAGGAGATTCAATTGAATCTCCAGGCATGAAAGTGAAGAACTGCAGGGTGTATTTGGAAAATAAGCCAGAGTGAAGAAAATTTTTCCTACAAGCAGTGTACAGTTTATGCAAAAGACAATTCTCCCAAACTATATGTGTCATCATGTTACTATAATAATAATAGTAATGGCAATAATAACAATGAAAATAATACCATATTCTTTCAAATAACTTAATACTGAAATACTGGTATGTGAGATTTTGATAGGTGGTACTGGGAAGGTTACCAGACTATTGCATATATGTTATGTGTTTGCCCAGTATTACAGCCTGAGATGGAGCTGTTGCTGGCTTAGAAATATTGGTGGGATCTATGAATAAATCTCAACAGTAGGATCTGGAGACACCAAATGGAGGAGAAAGAAAGGAAGCAGGAGCTGACAATAAAGTGTGATTTTTATTTTTTAAATTTGCTCCATCAACTGGTCATCGAATTTCTTTATCACTGTGCCTAATGGAATAGAATTCAAAGACTACCATATTAGATATATTAGCGACTCCTAAATCTAGGCTTTCATTAACATTTGATCATAATACAGTCTCTTGTTGTTCGTGCATGAGTTTGGAAGTACATTCCCAATAATGGTTGCCTCGTTATTATTAAAGTAGGAGAAAATTTTAATTCTTAACTCAAGAAACAAGTGGGAACATGACATAGTTTTGTTTATCACTATGGAAAAATAATTAGACCTTTTTAATAATAGAGCTTCTCTATTACTTTATGGTAAACATAATTTCAAACTTCTAGAGCTGTGCTGTCCAATCTGGTAGACACATATGGCCACTGAGCATTTGAAATGGGGCCAGTTTGAATGCAGATACATTGTAAATATAAAACTCACACCGGATTTCAAAAACTTTCTATGATGAAATATTTAAATATTTAAAATATTTAATTTTAATGGCAACCTGAAGATAATTGGAGGTAGGCATTGTCACTATTTCTCTGAGATCCCATGACATTGCACTTGTTTCTTTACTTGCTTTTTGTTTTTCTTCTTCTCACTGTAACTCTCCATGAACTTGTGAAAGGCAGTGGTAATGTCTTTTATCTTTATATCCCAGGAAGTGGCAGATAGCCTGGAATATTATAGTGCTTCATAAGTTTTCTTGATTATATCTTGGGTGACAAAAAACCATGATTAATTCCTATAGATGTACTAGGTACACAAAATAACAGTCAGATTCTTTTTTACAAAATTTTGGAGTCATATATTATAAAATTCTAATGTTTAAAGGGACTTTAAAATCATTTCATCTCACAAATCAGGACATGAAATCTCATAGAAGTAGCAGGAGAAAGTGGAATCTTTATAGATTATTCCTATTGTTAGTCTGATTAATTACATATTTTTACTGTCGGGAAAATAATGTTTATAATAAACAAAGAGCTCATTTAACTTTGATAAAAGCAGGCTGAGAGGATGGATTCAAAGTGGCATGCCTGATTTCAGATTTTGACTGTCACTATTACTGTATATGATAATGGACTTACATCTCTGAAATCATTTTACTCATCTGTGAAATGGGAATGATGATATTCAAATCATAAATACCTTATTGATCCAGCTTACACACCAAAAAAGATACGTTCAGAACACCTGGCTAGGATTACGTTTTTAACATATTAGGGATCCTGCGCTCTCTTCCATCCTTTTGCCCTCATTCACTTCCTCCTGCATCTCTCATTCCCTCCCTGATTCCTACTTGCCAGCTTTTTCCACACTAAAAAAAGTCATCATATGTGATACATCAAGATTACAAAAGAAAAATAAAACCTCTCAAAATCATTGTCACATTTTGGTAAGTGACTTACTAAACAGATGCTGGGATTCAAGCCCAGAAAAATATTCCACTATATAAATGTAAAGAAAGAAAATTCAAATTCAAATAAATTCTGCTTTGAAAAATGAAAAGATGAATTTAAAACCCATTTAATCTTAGCAAAATTTGTTTTTAAAATATTTAAATTCTTTCACACAATAGTTGAAGATACACTGATTTCCAATTTTGATAAAAAAGCAAAATTTTGAGAAAATGTGTATAATAAAGAAGAAATGCTAGTTCTGAACTTATCATCAAGGAATATCATCAAACTAGAGACTAGTTCTGAACTTATCATCAAGGAACATCATCAAACTAGAGACTAAATAAAGTGCAGATATGATCTGAGGGCATCCACTATCTTGTAGAGAACTAAAGAAGGAGTTGTATGGGTGCGTGTGTGTGTGTGTGTGTGTGTTCACACACATATATGCACATGCATGTGTTTAGCATACCCGTTCTTTTTTTTCTGTTTTTGGCAGTGTCTAGTATACTACACACTTCCTAAGTAACTTTAAATGACTCTGTAATTTCATTAACCCATTCTCTTAATTACTCTACTGAGGATTTTTCTGTCATCTGGCTATACTCATCTGAATATGATCTCATTTTTCAAGGACACATTGCTTAATCCGATTTCTGATGTAGGTAGTTTTGCAAGGTCCTCACAACTCCTTAATTAACCATATTTCCTTTCTCTTTGCTTTTTCTCCCCACATCTTCTGCCCTTAAAGAGCCTGTCAAATAAGAAAAAGGAAGCTTTGAAGCTGCTGCCAAATATTGGGTCTGCAAACCAAGTGTCTTCCCAGAGATTCTCAGTCCTCTTTTCTCCTCTTATCCTTGGTCACATCCTTCAAATCGACCTTTCAAGTTTCTTCTCCTTTATGAAGCCTTTTTCTTTTTTTTCTTAATACTAAAAGCTATTTGTTGTATGTATTTTTGAGAACTCAGGAAATTTATTATAGAAAATGTTAACCATACACAAACTAGAGAGAATTACTTACCATGTACTTCATCCAGATTCAATAGTTATCAACTAGTAACTAACCATGTTTTATATCTATCTTCACCTGTTTCCCATTTCATATTATTTTGAAGGGAACTGGAGATATATCATTTTATCCTTAAATATTTTAATAGGTATTTCTAAAAGATAAAATTTTTGTTTTTTTATTTTTTTGTTTTGTTTTTATTGAGTTATGATTGACATATAAAAAAGCTGTACATATGAATGGATACTACTCAATGAGTTTGGGGATAAGTATAGACCCATGAAACCATCATCAACATCAAGACTATAAACATATCCATCACTTATCAAAGCTGGTTAAGTGAGTGAGCACTGAGCTAAGGAAGGGAGAAGATGGAGAAGAAGGAGGAGGAGGAGGAGGAAAAGAAGAAGAAGGAGGAGGAAGAAGAGGAAGAAGAAGGAGGAGGGGGGGGAAGGGGAGGGGGAGGGGAGGGGAAGGGGAGGGGAGGGGGAGGGGGAGGGGGGAGGGGAAAGGGAGGGGAGGGGGAGGGGGAGGGGGAGGGGAGGGGGAGGGGAGGGGGAGGGGGAGGGGGGAGGGGAGGCAGAGAGGGGGGGGGAGAGGGGGGGAGGGGGGGAGGAGGGGGGGGGAGGGGAGGGGAGGGGAGGGGGGGGGGGGGGGAGGGGGAGAGGAGGGGAAGGGGGAGGGGGGGGGGGGGGAGGGGGAGGGGGAGGGGGAGGAGGAGGGGGAGGAGGAGGAGGAGGAGGATAAGAAGAAGAAGAAGAAGAAGGAGAAGAAGAAAAAGAATCATCATCTCAGCAGAAAATAAAAGTTTCTCTTAGAAAAGAAAAACTCAAAACAAGACAAATGTTTACCATATTGTTCTAAAAGAAAACCAGGAGATTAAGAAATGCATAGAACTTTTGGTGGCATGAGACCAGTTTTAATCTATTTTCTCAAGTTTGCTAAAATATTTGCATTTTCACTGGCTTATTTTTAAAATTGCTAACATTAATTTGTCCATTAGCAGCTGTTTTCTCTTTTTAGGACAAGCAGCAAAAAAGAAAAAGGAGCACAGAAAGCAAACACTAGTGTCTTTCTGACACTACCATTGTGTTGCCTGAAGTTCTAAGGAGTCAAGGAAATGTGACTGATACTCAGAATGGATCTATAGAAGGTATTCATTAACAGAGAGGAATGAAATCAAAGGGTCATATGCTCAGTGTATACTTAACTTTATGGTAAACTGTCAAACAGTTTTCCCGGGCAGTTGTATTATTTTACTTAATGAAACCAGTGTGCGGAAGTTGAAGTTGTTCTACATCTTCACCAGTACTGGTACTGTCAGGCTTTTTAGGATTTCAGCTATTACAGTAGATACATAGTGGTTTTTCATTGTGGTTTTAATTTGTATTTCCCTGATGACCAATAATGTTAAGCTTTTTTTTTTTTAATGAGCAATGGTTATTGGCCATTAGTATGTTTTAGTGAAGTGTCTGTTTGAAAGTTTTGCCCACTTTTTAATTGGACTGTCTTAGAATTGAGTTGAAAGAGTTCTTTATTCCTGGATACAAACCCTTTATTAGATATGAGGACTGAGAATATATTCTTGCATTCTTCAGATTGTCTTTCATCCCCTGACCATGGCTTAAGAAGAGCTGAAGTTTTCAATTTTGATGAAATACAATTCATCCATTTTTGTATGGCTTATGCTTTTATTGTTCTATCTAAGAAAGTACTGCTTGCCACAAGATTCTGCAAGATTGCAGATTTCTCCCATGTTTGCAACTAGAAGTTTTACAACTGTATCATTTATCGTTAGGTATATGAACCATTTCAAGGTAATTTTTTCCGTATGTCGTGAATTAAGAATTGAAAAAGTTATTTCTCCTGTGAATATATAGTTGCTGAATAAACATTTATTTAAAAGACTGTTGTTTCCCCTATTGAATTAACATGGCATTTTTTGTCAAAAATTAATTGACGTGTATGCGTTGGCCTGTTTCTGGAACTACTATTCTATTCCATTAATCTATATGCATCAGACATCAAACTGAAAACTACAAAACATTGCTAAAAGTAAATAAGTTCTAAGCACATGGAAAATATATCACGTTTTTGGACTAGAAGACTAAAATTGTTAAAATGTCAATTCTTCTCAACTTAATATAGGAACAGAGTCAATGCAATACCAATCAATATTATCAATATGTTTTGTAAAGGTTGACATGCTGATTTAAAAATTTATGTAGAAATGCAACGAAGTCAGGCAACAAAACTGGTTTGAAAAAGAAGAAAAATTTGGAGGACTCTATCTGGTTTGAAGACTTACAGCTAAGCTATAATAATAGAGTTGTATTGCCAATAATGCAATCTACTACAACGTGTTCACCGTCACAGGGAAAAAGAACAAGAATTTAGCTCTCTCAAGTTACATGCTTCCAGTATTGCATGAATGGGTCTCAAAATGCCCTTATATTCCCAACGAATGTGAGAAAAAAGCCTTATCTGCCAAGGAGAATGAGGGGATGAGTTGCTATGGAGAGGTGGCTTACAAGAGTGAATTGAATCAATGGCAAAGATGGAAAACATTCTGACTGAACAGAGAGGTGAAAGGCAGTTACACACTTTGCAGCATGTTCAGTACCAAAAAGAGTTGAGGTGGCCTGTGAATAGTATCCCAAATAGTTGTACAACATTGCCACCCCACTGGACCTCATTTTTCCACTTTCTGGAGATATAATGACACAATGTATTGTGGGAGGGAAGACCATTTTACTAATAATGCAACATAATTTGAGAGATATTATATCAGTAAATGGCAGAGTTGGGATTTGAACCCTGGTCTTCTTGACACCAATGGTATTCTCATGCCTTTACATAATGATTTTCTTGGTACTCAGCCGTAAAATAGGATAGTATGCTACATATCCTATTTTCTATATTATACTATTAACCTAATAACAATATCTGTTAAGGCATATATCTGTGAAGTCTTATTTGACTCATCCAAACATTATAGATAAGGAATCCCTTCATTGTTGTACAAGAGGGCACATACACATAGTCGTGTGATTATTTATACATCTGATACTTCTAATATGTTTTATTTACTTGCAAGGAATGATGGTGGCACAATTATTTTTGTATAATGAAGAGATAGAACAGTGCCTGGCACATGGTAGAAAATAAAGGATTGATATGTTGATAGAGTGATTAGATGACTCATAATGTCTATTCCATTAAAAGTACATGTTTGTGATTCTCCCTCAGTATAGAACAGTGCCTGGCACGTGGTAGAAAATAAAGGATTGATATGTTGATAGAGTGATTAGATGACTCATAATGTCTTTTCCATTAAAAATATATGTTTGTGATTCTCCCTCAGTATTAAACCAGAATTGATGCTGACAGACAAGCTGTCCTCAGAAGTTTTTTGCATCTGACCCAAAATAAAACTATTAAAAATTCTATTGGGAATGGCGGTTCTCACAAGACTGGAGTTCAATTTCATAGTCTCAACAGGCTAAGATAAGCTCTGGATGAAATTCCAGAGGCTCATCTGAAGTAACCTAGTTTCAGAGCCAGGCTTAACCAATATAAAATCTGAAGAAAAGGAAGAGAAAAAAATATATAAATACATATATATATATATACCTGTAGAATGTATTCCAACCAGGCGATTTCTAAAATAATTGACATGGAATGAAACTGTGAATTGAGGTAGGCGTCATTCAGAGAAGTGGTGTGTAGTTGAAAAAGAAGGAGATTTGCTTCTGGCAGAACTGTGGTGATCCCGGAGGCTGGGGTCATGGTTGCAACGGAGCGGAGACAGGCCATATTTCTGCAACCCAGTGGAGCAACCAAGAACTACTGTTCTGGGAGATGACTGCTGCACAAATGCAATCTGGGAAACTAGGCAATAGGTGACAGTGATCTCTCTCAAGAGAATGAAAGAAACTACCTTGTCCTTTTTGTGATTGGTACTAGATTTGGTTACTGAAGGAGGAGGAGAGCTGGTTAAGTGCGCACTGAGTCAAGGAAGGGAATCCAAAGGCTGCTTTTCTCTATAACTGATAATGTGTTTGTTTCATGTTACTTTCCAAGGTATGGCCATAAAATATTTTTGTTTATTTATTTTTCAATTATATGTAAGCTCCATGAGAGCAGTGACTATGCCTTCTACCTGTACCAGGTAATACTAAGAGCTCGCCCTTGTGTAAAATCATGGAAACATGGACTTAAAGACAAAAGATGAGTGGACTTGTAGGTACATGTGGTACCAACCTCATGAAATCACACAATTCCATTTTATAGGTAGGGAAGATGAGGACTAAAGAGTATAGTGAATAGTCTCACATTGCACAGCTAGTGAGGGAAAAAGAAAGTGTAAGAACCCATTTTCTTTCTTTTCTATTTCTCTGCTCTCACTCCCTGCACTCCTACCTCTACCCCCTCAGATCCCACCCACCCTCCCCATTATAGAGGGAGGTAGGACAGTCATTATTGTGACAGCATACCTCAAGCAGAGCAGTGGACATATAACAAGCTCTCTCTCAATAAATGTTAACTATTATTGTTTTTAAAGTTTTAGGTGTTCTTTATTAGTATCAGAGCCATTTTAATACAATTTGAAGGGTTTTTAGCAATGATGTGCTGATAAATCTGAACGACTTGTCATCTGTATTCATTTTCTAGGGCTGCCATAACAAAGTACCACAGACTGGGTGAGTGAAAAAACAGAAATTAAATTTCTCACAGTTGCTAAGACTAGAATTCTGAGATCAAGATATCAGCAGGGCTGGCTTCTTCTGAGTCCTCACCCCTTGGCTTCCAGATGGCTGTCTTCTTGCTGTGTCTTAACATGATCTGTATATGTCTATGTCCTAATCTCCTCTTCTTATAAGGACACCAGTCCTATTAGATTAGGGTCCATGCTATAAAGCCCCTATCTCCAAATATAGTCACATTCTGGGTTAAGACTTCAACCTATAAATTTTGTGGGGATACAACTCAACCCATAACACTCTATTAAAAAGAGCTATGATTTGTTGCATTTTCTGATTTCTGTGGAAGTAAATGCTACCTCTATGTCCAATTATAAGCTACCAACATGACGTAGTACAGAGAGAAGTAAACATTTGATAATTCTCAGCCAGTGTAAGCGGTTTTAACAGTATATTTTTTCCAGTTCTATTTGTCAGCTAAGAAAGAAGAAGAGAGAACTGGGGAAAAGAGAGAAATGGTAAACACATACAAATCTCTAGGAAATATAAACTACATTTTAGTGAAAGAAAGCTTCTCAGTCATTTCATGAGGACAGAAGGAGTGATAACAAAGAGGCATGAGTAAGCTGTTGGAAATGATGGAGGTATGCTCATTATTTTTATTGTCCTAATGCTTTCAAGGATATATACATAGATGAAAACCTTATCAAAATATATACCTTATACATGTGCAGTTTGTTGCTTGTAAATTATACCACCGTAAGTCTGTTAAAAATATATTTATGGAAAAATAAAGAAAAATAATCTGAATGTGGAGGGCTAGATAATTCAGATCCTTACATAATAAGAAAATTTTAAAAAAAGCTTATACCTTATACTATAGAGGATATGGACCTTTGAAAGTTTTTAAAGAAGGGAAGTGACATAGTCCTATTACTTTGCTAAAAAGACCACCAGACAGCAGTGTGCAGGCAGGGCTGGAGAAGGCTGAATGAAGGACCCACATATCGGTCTCACTCGTGCTGCTTGGTTATTTGGTCCTTGTTACCATGAGTTCCCAGAATGAAAGAAATGTAGAAAGCAATCCCAGGAGACCTGAGTTATGAACATGAATGCGTGCTCCACAGGCTAGCTCTCTGTTGCATGTCTAATGGGCAGATCAAGTCTCCTTCAGGGGAAGAAAAGGCGCCAGGTGTAGGCGGAAAGCTGGTGTGGTGAAGAGGGCAGCCCTGCTCTAGTTCCTTGCCTAAGTAAATGCCTTCTCTCACTAACTATTGGGCCTGAATATGCTCTACCATCTCTTGTTTCGTAAAACATTATTGATGGATAGTCAATTGCTTAACATGAAAAAAGAAAAAAAATTTCACATTCAATTTTGGAGAAACAGTCTTTGAAAATTTTTTAGTTTCAGATCAGTCAGGTGAACAATTATTATTATTTGCAAGAAATACACATTTTGAAAATCAAAATATGAAGAATCTTTCGTTTGCTAACCTTAGATCTTTCTAGTCTTCCCTAATGAAAACTACATTTCATCCATGCACAAGTCCATGCATGGGCTCATAGTTTTGCACCTACTTTAGTCTTTGCCAGAAACGCCTTTTTGCTCCTTAGCCCACATTTCTTCTATAAAATCTCACCTTGATTATCCTAAACAATAAGATGAACTTGTCTTTATTTTCTACCATTAATAAGTTGTACATCTGTCTATTATTAAACTAGCAAATATTTATTGGGCATCTACTACTTGCCTAACACTTTTCCAGCCACTAAAGGTAAGGCAATGAAAAAAGAAGAGAAAAAATCCTGCCCTAATGGAGCTTAATACTCTTTTAAGGAGACTGAGAAAGTCAAAACGATAATAACTAGCTTATGTAGTATGTCAGATAGTGATAAGATGGAAAATGGTATCTAAGCCAAATGTTAGACTCACATATTATGAAAGCTCTACCACTTTCTACCTTTGTGAATTTGAACATTTCCCTTCTTTTTACCCTATTTTCCTCAGCAATAAACTGTAAATATTTAAATTTGCTGATAATAAAAACAGTGAAAACAGATAACATTTACTGAACCTTGATTTTGTACATTAGACATATACAATCCTCAAAACAACACTGTGATATGCATTTCATTTTGTTCACCCCTTTGGAGGATAAGAAAATGCAGCTCAAAAAGGGTTAAGTATCCTTCCTAAGGGTGTGTAGCCAGCAAGCAGCAGAGCTGCAATTATGTCCACTTCATACACCATCCACACAGTAAAGGGGACCTCTACAGCATCCCTCTTCTACTTCCTTTCTTGAACTGTACATCCTTGCCTCTGACCAGCTTCTTAGGGTGCATTTGTTGCCTTCCAGCTACGTAAGTTCCTTGACTGCAGTGCCTTCTTCTAGGCCCCATCCTACATTAATATGATCATGTCATGTAGATGAGAACTTAGCAGGACACAGGGAGACGCTCAGAAGAATATGAGTGAAGAGAAATAGCCCTAAGGCTATTCTATTAACCATACTGGCTAATCCATTATACATTTTTTTACAGAATATAACCATATTAAAGTATTTTCATATACTTGTTGCAGGGATATATTATTCTTAGAAAAAAATGAAGCATGAAACCCAGTGAACAAAATTAAAACATCTAATATTATTTTTATGGCAATAACTGAAACAGCTCAAGACGACAAAAACTTAAAAGTAAGCACTGTCATATAGTAGGTATATGCACACACATATTCCATGTTTGTGTACATGTGCATGTTGGCATGAGAAGCAAAGACACTTCTGATTAAGTATCAACCTCATCTTCTAACCATTTGCCTTGGGAACATCATCCATCCTCTCTGACCTGTGATATACATATTTGTCAAATCAGAGTCAGTAATGCCTATTTTCTAGGCTGGAATAGATTAATGACAGCATATATGTTGAAAGCATTATTTTACTTGCTACCTTTCAGTAGGCACTTCATATACACTCTTTCTCATTTATGCCAAATGAGGACAGGGTCTAAAATATTTAGTTTTAATTTGAATGAGGTAGTTTACATATTATGGTCAATTGCATATTCTACCATGTGTTGGATCACAATGAGTTAATAAATCAAAATTCTTCTCTTTACTGACAAGATATTTCCACATTTCACCATCACATTCGTGCATGTTCCAAACCAGGCAAGCTGCCACCACTGCCGGTTAAAATCAGTAAGTATTGAAAGCAGATAGAGTAGAAAGCAGAAGATCAAGGCTGCTAGCATTAATGTGCAGTTACTATGTCCCAGGCATTTTCTAATAATTTTATATTAAACCTCCACAAAGGTCTCATCAGACAGTTTGTCATTCACTGATGGTCGCAAAGCTGGTCAGTGGTAGAGCCCGCAGTACAGCCGGCCACTGGACACACACGTCTGCCACCCACCAGCTCTGAGACATCTGTGTGCCTCCTGCATGTACTGATTCATTCATGCATTCCCCAGACAGGTTCCTATGTTTGAGATTCACATATAAATATAATATGACCTCCTCTCCCAACTAGGTCACAGTCTATTTGGAATAGAATACAATTTCCTCATCTGTAAAATGGGGAAAGTATACCCTGCCAATCTTACAAGGCTGCTGTGGGAATTAAAGTTACGTATCTGAAGGTCTTCCTGGTTTGCGAATTACCAAGTAGCAGGGAAGTATTACTGCTGCAGCCGAAATTCTTGGGCCAGACATTGAGATCTGTGCATTTGCCATGGGAGAAAAACAAACAAACAAACAAACAAGATGCACGCAGTATCTTTGCCATAGCCCAAAGCAGCTCAGAGCTTTCAAAACAAAAGAAGGGAATGACGGGCCATCAATCATCCCTCCTCACCACAGGAAGATGCCACTCAGAATGCCAACACTGCATAGATCTGTCAGCTTAGCCCATGTGTTTTTTAATTACTTTGCTAATTAGTAGGCAAACTAAGATTAGAGGTAACTCCAGTTTTTCCCTTTTTTATATTTCCCAAGATTCTTTCTTGCATTTTAATTGCACCCTGCAGCTGCCAGGTATCTCCTGCCAGGACTAGAGGTGCTCCAGGACTTTAGGACCAGGGCTGGGTTTGAGGACCCTGCAGGCTGGAAGCTAAAGAAAGTGGGTCAGAGGCTGAGGGATGAATTACAAAAGCTGAACATGTAAAGATACAGTGAAGTAGAGAAAATGAGTATTATTTGAATGTACACTGGCTTAGAGACCATTTATTGAGCACATACAATGCAGCACAACACTATAATAGATACTACTAACACCTTTAATTCCCACAACAATGCTATGAGGAAGATTTTACTATAATGCCTAATTTTCTGATGAGGAAGCAAGTGAGAGAAGTAGTTTACCTGACTTGCCTTAATATTTATAGTTATAAAATTATGAAATAGAGAGTCTATCTAGAGAATCTAGTTTCATAGTTTATACCCTTGAATTCTTAATTATATCATACAACAGTCAGGTGAGTTTGCTTGGTACTCCTGTTTTAGACCAGGAAACAAGTCTCAAGGTCACATATCCTACAGCTTGGGCTGCTATAGCAAAATCCCAAAGATTGGGTAGCTTAAACAAAAGAAATTTATTTCTCTTACTTCTAGAGGCTGAAAAGTCTAAGATTAAGATTCTGGGAAGGTAGATTTCATTCTGAAGACTCTTCTCTTGCCTTATAGGTGGTTGCCATCTAGCTGTGTACTCACATGACCTCTTTTTCACGTGTGTACAGGGAGATTTTGAGGGTAAGTTCTTTGGTGTCTCTTCTTGTAAGGGCACTAATCCCATTCTGAGGGCCCCACTCTAATGACTTCATCTAACCCTAATTATCTGCCAAAGGCCCCATCCCCAAATACCACCACATTGGGGGCTAGTTAGGTCTTTAACATATCAATATTGAGGGACACACACATTCAGTCCATAATATTCTGTCCCTGGCACCCCAACATTAATGCCCTTCTCATTTGAAAAATACATTAATTCCAGCCAAACAGTCCCCAAAGTCTTAATGTATTTCAACATCAACTATAAAGTCTAAAGCCCAAAGTCTAACTAAATATCATCTAAATCAGATAGGGGTAAAAACTGAGGTACGATTCATCCTGAGTGGTTAGAGGGGACATCTTTGCCTTGTACCTGATCTCAGTGGGAAAGCATCACGTTTCTCACCACTAAGTATGGTGTTAGGTGTAGGTTTTATGTAGATAGTCTTTATCAAGGATAGGAAGTTCCCCTTTTACTCCTAGTTTACTGAGAGTTTTTATCATGCACAGGTGTTGGATTTTGTCAGCTTCTTTTTCTGAATCTATTGATATGATCATATGATTTTTCTTCTTTAGCCTGTTGATGTGATGGATTTCATTAATTGATTTTTGAATGTTGAACAAGCCTTGCATACATAGGATAAATCTCACTTGGTTGTGTATAATCTTTTTTACACATTGATGGATTCAATTTGCTGACATTTTATTGAAGATTTCTGCATCCATGTTCATGGAAGATATTGATCTGCAGTTTTCTTTTCTGATAACATCTTTGTCTCATTTTGGTATTAAGGTAAAGCTGGCCTTATTGAATGAGTTAGGAAGTATTCCCTCTGCTTCTATCCTCTGTAAGGGATTACAGAACATTAGTATAATTTCTTCATTAAACGTTTGTTAGAATTCACCAGTGAACCCATATGTGCCTGGTACTTACTGTTTTGAAAGGTTATTAAATATTGCTTTGATTTCTTTAATGAATATAGACTTATTCAGATAGTCTACCTTTTCTTGTGTGAGTTTTGGCAGAGTGTGTCTTTCAAGGAATTTGTCCATTTCATCCAGGTTATCACATTTCAGGCATAGAGCTGTTCATAGCATTCCTTTATTGCCACTTTAATTCCCACGGGATATGCAGTGATATCCCCTCTTTCATTTCTGATACTAGCAATTTGTTCCCTCTCTCTTTTTTTCTTAGTCTAGCTATTCGTTTTTTATTTTTTTAAAATAAATTTATTTTATTTATTTATTTTTGGCCACATTGGGTCTTCATTGCTGCAGGCGGGCTTTCTATATAGTTGTGGTGAGCAGTGGGCTAGTCTTCGTTGCGGTGCACAGGCTTCTCATTGCGGTGGCTTCTCTTGTTGCGGAGCACAGGCTCTAGGTGCGTGGGCTTCAGTAGTTGTGGCACGTGGGGCTCAGTAGTTGTGGCTCATGGGCTCAGTAGTTGTGGTGCATGGGCTTAGCTGCTCTGTGGCATATGGGATCTTCCCGGACCAGGGCTCAAACCCGTGTCCCCTGCATTGGCAGGCAGATTTTTAACTACTGTGCCACCAGGGAAGCCTAGTCTAGCTATTCTTGATTTTAGTGATCTTTCCAAAGAACCAGCTTATGTTTGTACTGACTTTCTTTATTAATTTCCTGTTCTCCATTTCATTGATTTCTTCTCTAATTCTTATTACTTCTTTTATTCTACTTGTTTTGAACTTAGTTTGTTCTTCTTCTTCTAGTGTCCTAAGGTGGAAACTTTGATTACTGATTTTAGATCTTTTAAAAATTTTTTCTAATATAGGCATTCAGTGCTATACACTTCTCCTTAACCACTGCTTTCACTGAATCCCACAAATTTTGATAGTTTCATCTTCATTCACTTAAAAAATATTTTAAATTTCTCTTGAGATTTTTTTCTTTGATGTGTGTGTTATTTAGAGTTGTGTTATTTAATCTCCACATATTTTGGGATTTTTCAGTTATCTTTCTGTTATTGACTTCTAGTTTAATTCCATTTTGGTCTAAGAGCAGTCATTATGTATTTGTAATAAAATATATGGTTTGTATAGCTAATATTTATTTATAATTTCTGATTGTGTATTAACATGTGAATTTAGCTTATAATTTTCATTTTATGAATTTTCCTCATTTGGTTTTGAATCAAATAATAATCACTTCATTAATTCATATGCCAAGTGTTCTTCTATTTTCTTGAACAATTTAACTCTTACTGGTAAGTATGACATATTGCGAACATTTATTGATGATATTATTTGGAGTTTATGGAAGGAAAGGTCTTTGACCATTAGTTTATTTGATACATATTAGTTTATGAGTTTTCTGTTTGTTTTTGACAAAATTTGACATTTAATATCTATGAAGTTACATATTTCCTCTTGTTCTAAAATGTATTTGTGTATAATGGTCCATAATATTAATTTTTAGTCTCAGATGTATTTCCTTTTCTCAAATAATATTCCCAGACCAAAGATCTGTCTAACCTACTTTTAAAGTTAGATCTTTTAATTTGATTTAGAAGTATGTGCTATTGTTTTGGTTGCTATGTTCTCTACTTCATTCATCATGCCTTTTCTTTATTACTTTTACTTTTGTCTCTTTTCCTTTGGGGTCAGCTAGTTGATGCTTTTCCAATATTTTGAATTTAACATGTAATTTATTGTATCCTTTTTTGTTTGCTTCCTGACAGATGTATTTAAAACTATACATATCTCTATAAGTACTGCTTTAGCTGTGTCTGCTTGTCTATCTAATATAAGTGTTGGCAAGGAGGACAAAGAGGGCAAGAAGAGACTGAAGAAAGAGGCAGGCTACTCCAGACTGGCAGGTAGCAGGTTCAATAGGCAAGGGACTTACACACCACGCTTGTCTCAGGCCGCAAGATAGAGTCTGAAAAGTTTATAGAGAGGTCTTAATGTGGTTCTGTCATATACACCATCCAGATGGTCTCAACCACACACGCTCTCTCAAGGCTGTGTCCTTGGAACAGCTCCCACTGTAGAAACTGTGGGGAGAACACACATTACAAGGACAGGGGAGGGAGTGTGGAGCCTCCAACTGCTCCAGTCCAGCTCTTGGGTCAACCTGTGGTCATGTCCTCTCTATGACCACATTGTATCCACATACACTTCATACACGTAACTTTTCTGGCTGCAGAATATCCCATTGTTACTACTCTCCGGTATATACACTATTTCCAGCACATTACTAGTATAAATGATATTATGAAAAATATATCTGTGTTTGCAATTTTTTTAGGTGCTTAAGGTTGATTTGCTTCCAAGTCACATTTTGATCACTCTGGGCTTTTAAAACTATTTATTGAGTCAAAGGTATGAGTATTTTAAAGCTCTTTTGACACCCTGAATTAATTTTTGTAAAGCTGTTATAACCATTTTATTATCATCGGCAATGTGAGATATGGAATTTTGCCACAATTATTCATTTCTCTAGCTTAGAAGAATACATTTCTGAGAAAATGGGCCATTCTGTTGACCCGTGCTTGAATCTCTTAACACTTTAACTTTGGGTAAAACTTTAAAAACGTTTGATCCTTAGTCTTTTAATCTATTATTGTAGGTAAGAAGTTAGCAACAGATATCAAAATATTCTTTTCTGTTTTAATCTTATTGGTTTTAATGATCTATCATTACTTATGTATTCATAAAAAAAGGTGAGGTCATATTTTTCAAGTTGTAATTATTCGCCTTATAAAACTGTAACCCTCAAATAGTTTGGCCACAAGATTCCTCTATTGAATGTTCAAGAGAGTTTATGCTTATATTGGTTATATCTATTGATAATTAGCATGTTACAAATTCTAAATTAAGAAATAATTAAATATGTTATTTATTAGTTTTAATAAACTAATTTATTATTTTATTCATTCATTATTTAAATTATTCATTATTCAATTAAAACTAACTATATGGGGACTTCCCTGGTGGCGCAGTGGTTAAGAATCCGCCTGGCAATGCAGGGGACACGGGTTTGATCCCTGGTCCAGGAAGATCCCACATGTCGCGGAGCAACTAAGCCCGTGCACCACAACTACCAAGCCTGTGCTCTAGAGCCTGCGAGCCACAACTACTGAGCCCGCATGCCACAACTACCGAAGCCCGTGCACCCTAAAGCCAGCGCACCACAATTACTGAGCCTGCGTGCTGCAACTACTGAAGCCGGCGTGCCTAGAGCCCGTGCTCTGCAACAAGAGAAGCCATGACAGTGAGAAGCCCGTGCACCACAACAAAGAGTAGCCCCCGCTCGCTGCAACTAGAGAAAGCCCACGCGCAGCAACAAAGACCCAATGCAGCCAAAATATAAAAAATAAAAATAATAACTATAGGACTTCCCTGATGGCGCAGTGGTTAAGAATCCGCCTGCCAATGCAGGGGACACAGGTTCGAGACCTGGTCCAGGAAGGGGACACAGGTTTGAGCCCTGGTCCAGGAAGATCCCACATGCTGCAGAGCAACTAAGCCCGTGCACTACAACTACTGAGCCTGCGTTCTAGAGCCCACGAGCCACAACTACTGAGCCCGTGCACCACAACTACTGAAGCCTGCACACCTAGAGCCCGTGCTCCGCAACAAAGGAAGCCACTGCAATGAGAAGCCTGCGCGCCATAACAAAGAGTAGCCCCTGCTCACCACAACTAGAGAAAGCCCGTGCACAGCAATGAAGACCCAACGCAGCCATAAATAAATAAATAAATAAATAAATTTTATTTAAAAAATAATAATAATAACTGTATTAATCACATTACAGGTTAACATGAATAGCATGTTTTTATGGGTTTATATTTTCAAAATGTGCTTTACATGTTTATATTTTTCAAAAATAAAGTATTTGGAGAGAATAGTGGCATTAATTTTAGATTTTTGAAAGAATTGTAATGCCTATATTAATAATAGATAGCTTAACTCACATATCAGCAGCTGCATTCAATCTGTTGTGAGCTTTTATTTTATTTTACTTTTTAAATATAATACAGAATATCTGGCCTCACACAGATAAGTAGTTGGAAAAGAAAAGTGTAGTTTAATAACTGTTTTAGATAGTTGTAGATAGTTTTTGTTGATCCTAAACCAAACTTGATTAGTGTTAAGTTCCTTAAAAATGAATTGCAATGTAGAATCTAAAATTCAGATCAAACTCTTTGTACCGTGTTACGTAAACATCCATTGGTCTGTCTTGCACTTTGAGTGGGTATTTTACCTGTGTATGATTTTGTAACGTCATGCCCTAGTCATTTAAAAATATTAGTTCACTGATTTATGTAGGTCTTCCAACTGTTGGCATATTTAATTTAAAACATAAAATAATAATTTGTTAATATTCCCAATATTTTCCTAAGCCTTTAAGTGTTGAGAAACAACCAACCTCAGAGTGGGGGATACATTTTTTCCAAAATTCTATTTTCATTCATAAACTCAAATATCATCTTTGGCAACACATGATATTAATTGTTTTATCTGAAGAGACACATTCACTTAGTTTGTTCCTGAGGTAATACCTGCCACACACCGAAGTCTGAAAACAGTCTGTGTCCAAGTAATTTTTTCAAGTGAAAAATAGTGTCAAGGAAAAGAGCACCTAGTTCAGCTTTCAATTTAAACACACACAATATTTTTTGAGGCAACCATTGCGCTTATGAATGCATCAGAAATGCTTTATATGTACTTTCCATTGTGCCACCCAGAATATTATAAGTATCCAAGTCTCATAATTTGATAAAATTAATATTTTTGTTGCTTTATCAAGGCATTTTAAAGTAAAACAGACTTTATTCTTCTTTCTTTGAGCATAAGGCAATAAAGAGACAAATGTTTGCCATCATAGATGGTTCTGCTGCCCTGACTTGTACTAAGATGCCAACAGTTTCAGTCACCTCTTCTTTTGTATCATTAATGTAGGTGTTTCACACAATGGAAACAGGCTAGTAATCTCCTAGTATTATGGAACTGGTGTAGGCTTCATCACCCCCCTGGAAGGGTCTTGGGGATCTTTGTGTCCAGAGGCACAATTTGAAAATCGCCGTCCTAGAATGGGATGATAATATCACTTATTCTTCTTCTGTTGAGATATGTGAACATCTTTGTGTAAGCCACTATTTATTAGGTATTTTTAAAACATGGCCAAAGTTAATCACTAGCTCATATAGAATTCGGTATAAAAAATAGAATGCTACTGCTATGAGAATCTAAAATGTGACATTAGCTTAGTGGAAAGGTTTTATCAGCAGGCAGAATAGTCTAGCCACTGCAGTCTGGAGAGCTTGTGACTGCTTTCAAGCAGTGTCAAACCATTTTGCCTAACTACTGTTTGCTTTATCTCTAGGCTGAGGCCATGCAATGGACCAAGTATGGGGTCTTAGGCAACATGGAGAAAACATTTAGAATGGTGATGTGCATAGTTTCTTCTTGATCCATTTAGCAAAGTCTGACAAGAGAAAATAAACATAATTTATCTTCCAAACTCGGACTCTTCCACAGTAACAGGGAGAACTATTAATAAATATGTCTGGATGAGGTGTGTAAGTCAGGATTACACCAAGTGAAGTGAGATATATGTTCAACTTGTACATGATGGAGACAAACTCATATTATACCATGCCACTCCGCAGAATGAAAAGGAAGAAACATCACAGTGCTAAGGGATGTGCTATCTGTGTGTGGCTTGTATTGTCAGCTCATTGAGAAACATAGTATTTGTAGCACTGCAAGGTTGGAAAAAATTGTTTTTGTATAGAAATTTTAAACAATCATAAGGGGTCACTGTAAAATGGCAACCAGAGCAGAACTTAAGAATGTGGCACAGAATCCTTTTCAAAATCCCCACCAATTCTTCAAGTATTCCTCCTAGACTTTGGGAAGAGCAGCACTGAGTCAGTGGATTTCCTGTCTAAGCTTATTGTTTCAAATGACCTTAAGCTACTAAAGTAAGAAAAGGAGGAATGGACCAGAGAGGGTCATGGTTAAGAGGCAAACACTATCGTGTTTGAAATCTATGTTGTGACATCTTTGGCTGTGATTATTTGCAAGTAAAATTAACTATAGACAAACATTCTGGCTATCCACTAAGTATTTGAGGAATCGGTATTCTCAAATATATGTCAAACTCAGGTCTATACAGCAGAAGCCTATACTAAAATGGTTCTTCTCCGTAAGGTAATTAGCTGGCAAAGAGTCAGGTGCAAACTTGATGGAGAAGTTCCCATGACATTCAGAGATCCTGGAGTTTGAATTTGATGTAGTGAGTTTGATGCAAGTCTGGGTTGTATTTTGGGTTGAGTAGAGGGTGCCATCACCTTTAACCCATTGCTATTTTATTTTTCTGTCACATGCATCCAAAATCAGCCCCCAACTTATGTAGCCTCCAAGTTGAGTTAACTCTAAAATCTGGCAAACTTAACCCTGACCTGAGGCTGGGACCTGGGACCCTTAGCTGCAGTGCTGCAATGCTCGCACCTGGAGAAACGTCTCCTCCAGCAAAAAAAATAAAAAGAAACTGTAAGGGACTAAAAATAACTGCGTATACACAGTTGGGGAAAATTCTGGACAAAAAGATACAAAAAGACCAAAAAAAAAAAAAAAAAACCCAACTGCCACTTCTGAAGAGCTGGGAGCAAAAACAGGAGGTCGGGAGCAAAAGCGGGGTACTGCTCATGCCCCCTGCACTCAACACCACCTAAGGGGTGGGCAGAACAACTAAGCCACCCCTCCAGCCCGACCCGTGGACACACCCCTACCCTCACCCCACATAAGGAACCAGCTTGCCCCTCCTCGGGAAGGGAGTGAGCAAGGGAACCTGTTACTTGTTCTCAATCCCCCCTGCTGCAGCAGGGGCCTCAATAAAGCCTTGCCTGAACTTGTTGTCTGGCCTCTAGTCAATTTCTATTGATTGGGGAAGGCCAAGAACCCTGGTCGGTATCAGATTCACCTATATCTCTTTATACTCTGTCTGTTTTGTCCTAACTTAAGTTGGCTTATATGCTGAAATATACAGCCTGGGTACCAGAGCTCCCCAAACAATCATATGGTTGTTCCTTTATTGTTGTAAAAAAAAATGCCTAACCTGCCCCTGAAAATAACTGTCTCTTTTTTGATTAAATAAACCCTGTAATTTATAAGAGTACGTACGTCAAATTTTGTGAAAACTCTGACATTACCTTGGCAGGATCCCTAATTTAACACTATGTGGTTGAATAACTGAATGAAAGTTTGCACACTCAATGAACTGACTATATTTAGTTTTTCTTCAGATCTTAGCCTTTTAGAATTCTCTCTCTTCCTCTTTCCCTGTCCCTCTCGCTCCTCTTTTCTCTCTTCTCATCCTCCCCTTCCTCTTCTCCTCCTCTGTCTTCTACCTCTTTTCACTTTCCTAAGGATCCAGCTATGAGGATCTTAGGAAGAAAGGCAGAAAAGAGTTATCACCAATATAATACCTATTATTTAAAATATATCATGGATTTACTATTATGAGTTTCTGAGTAATATCGTATGTAATTTCGCCCACTTAGACATGGCAAAAATATCCCACAGAGGTTACATAGCTTAGTCTAAGTCATACAAGTGGTCGCCGTATAACTTGTGTAGTAATTATCTAGTGCTTTATTCATTCATTTATACAGTCAACAAATATTTTCTCAATTACCCTTGGTGTTCAAGCCCTGTTCTAGGATCTGAAAATACAGTTGTCAACAAGACAAGTGATATCACTCTCCTGATCCTGATTAGGCATACATTTTTGAGATCAGTCAGATTGAAAAAAAACTAAACTAATACATAAAAGAGATTATTTAAATTGTGGAATGCTGCAAAGAAAATTAAGTAGAATAATTTGGTAGAGTGAAGTAGAGGATGCTGACAGAGAATGACAGTTTCAGACAGGATATATATAAAAAAGGTTTCTATGAAAAAGTAATATTTAATCAGAGCTCTGAAAGCCAGAAGAGCCCAGCTATGAGAAGATCTGGGGAAGAGCATTCCAGGGAGAGGGAAGAGAAAATGCAAAGTCCCTGTGTAGTGAACAGAGGGGAGTGTTTAGGTTGATGTCACAGGTGAAGGCAGGAAGCCAACCATATGGAGTAGATACCATTGTTAGGAGTTAAGGTTTCATTTTCTTTGTAAAAGGAAAAAAAAATTGGGAGTTTTTTAAAACAAGAAGTGAGAGACATGGTGTGGTTAATACTTAACAGTCACACCATTTGATATGTGAAGGATGTTGTAAGGAGAACACTATAAGCAGGAAAGTTAAAAAAAAAAAAAACTTGAAGTGCTGCGGGTGAAAGAAATCAGAGATCTGGAGACTTATTTGATAAACATAGATCAATTAAAATTATATGAAGCTCCAGGGCTAAGACAAAACCACTTTTGAAGGATATACCACAAATTAATAAATTACGAGGTTGTCTAGGAAGAAAGGAAACATTGAGAGCAGGAGTCACTGTACCATAAACTCTTTAAGCACTTGGAATTTTGAACCATGTGAACATATTATTTATACAAAAAAATAAAAATAAGAATATGTATATGTCTTTTGAATAGAAAAAGGTAATTAAAATCAACTTCATGTATATCAACCTATTCTCTAAAGAAGTTACTTTGTGGGATGCCAAACAAAAATTCCATTTCACTGGAAGTCAAGTAAAGGATGTGTTTCCGATAAATAAAATCATGGATTAAAGTACTGAGAAGTGTTTGCTCATTTCAAATATGTTATAGAAATGGAACCATACAGTATGTAATATTTTGAGATTGGCTTTTTCACTCAACGTGATTCTTGGGAGATTTCTCTAGGTGTTGTGTGTATCAATAATCCATTCTTTTTTTATTGCTAAATAGTATTCCATGATATTGGTGTACCCCAGTTTGTTTAATCATTTGCTCACTGAAGGACATCTGAGTCCTTTCCAGCTTGGAGCTTTTATGAACAAGGCTAGCATGAACATTTGTGTTCAGATTTTTGTGTGTGTGTGTGAACATAAGAATTTATTTATCTGGGATAAATGTCCAAAAGTACAACTTCTGGATTGTATGGTAGTTGCGCGTTTAGTCTTTTAAGAAACTGCCAAATTGTTTTCCAGACTGTCTGCAACATTTTGCATTCCCACCAGCAACGCACAAGCAATTCAGTTTTTCCACATCTTTGCCAGCACTTAGTGTTATAACCATATATTTATTTTAGTCTTTCTGATAGAAGGAAGGGTTGTGATAAATAATTGTGGTTTTATTTATTTTTTTTATTTTTTTAAAGCTTGATGGCATTCACATTGCTTAATTTGTGTCATGCTTTATTTATTTATTTATTTAATTTATTTATGGCTGTGTTGGGTCTTCATTTCTGTGCGAGGGCTTTCTCTAGTTGTGGCAAGCAGGGGCCACTCTTCATCGCGGTGCGCGGGCCTCTCACTATCGCGGCCTCTCTTGTTGCGGAGCACAGGCTCCAGACGCGCAGGCTCAGTAATCGTGGCTCACGGGCCCAGTTGCTCCGTGGCATGTGGGATCTTCCCAGACCAGGGCTCGAACCCGTGTCCCCTGCATTGGCAGGCAGATTCTCAACCACTGCGCCACCAGGGAAGCCCTGTGGTTTTATTTTGCATTTGTTAATGATTAGTGGTATTGAAAGGGTCTTTATGTCCTTATTTGCAGTCTCTATATCCTTTTTGGAGAAAGGATGCTCATGTCCTGTGCTCATTTTTTAACTGGATTTTTTTTCTGTTGAGTTCTGAGAGTTCTTTGTAGGACTAGACACTACAGATATGTGGCTTGCAACTATATTCTCCCAGTCTGCAGCTTGTCTTTTCATCTTCTAAACAGGATTTTTCACAGTGCACACATTTTTTTTTATTTTGATAAAGTTAAATTTGTCAGTTTTTCCTTTTATGAATTGTAATTTTGGTATGGAGTCTAAGAGCATTTGTGCTATTCTCCATACTGAAAATTTTCACCTATGTGCTTCTCTAAAAACTTTACTTTCATGTTTCAAATTTAACTCTGTGATACATTTTGAATTCATTGTTGTACGGGGTTTAATGTTAAGGTTGATGCTCAGTCTTGCCAGGCAAATGCAGAAGTCTAGGCTCTCCATTGGGAATTTGCAGGTGTGAGTACAGCAGGACCCAGGTATTTCAGTGGTATCTGGCTGAAGTTGAGAGGTATTTGTCAAGAGACTTTCTGCCTTAGAAGGTTGCTCATTCCTGGTCCTTCGGCTAGAAAAAACAGGCGTGTGTGTGTGTGTGTTTCTGGTTTGCCAGCCTCTTCAGCTCGAAGTCTGGGATATGTGAGGTCAAAAGCAAACTCTCCACTGTGTCATTCCTCAGGTCCTGATATCCCTTAGCTGATATGCCTTCTTCTCTCCACCTTTCAGAGTTTTTAATGTTTGATTTATATATAATGTCCAAAGTTTTTAGTTGTATTTAGCAGGAGGAATAGAGAACACTGCATCTCCTCCATCTTCCCAGAAGAAGTATTATCCACATATATTTATCATGTATTTTTGAAATAGTCTTTAAAAACTTCAAGGGAATACAACCTTTATTGTATTTAAAGGACATAATAAAACATACACCATTTAAAACTTGAAAAAATATTGTGGCCATGATTTGTTGTGCATATTGGAGAGTAAGACAATGCTTCTCTAATTTTCCATCACCTGACTGCACATCCTTAGGATAAGATGGGCAATGGCAAAACATAGCAGAAGAGACCCATTAAAGGATACATAGGTTATTTTAACTTCTCTGATGGAACATTTCCCTTTTCTTCTGCAGTCTACATTCCCACAGCCCCACAACCTCTGAATATATTCTCTTGATGTGATTCTCCAGGGTTTCACTCAGTGTCACTGAAGGCAGATAACATCTTTTCATGTTTAGTTAAAAGAACGTTTTTCATCTTTCTTTTGTGTGTAACCCTGTTCTATGTGGTTCTATATGGTTCAAAAGGAGATAACCATGCCTGCTCCAGAGAAAGAGAGAGATATGCACAAATCTTAAGTGTAAAGGTAGATGCATTTTCCAAAACAAGACACCTAGGTAACCATCAAGAAATGGTATATAACTAGCAACTCGGAAATATCTCTAATGCCCCTCCCAGTCACAATCCCACCACTTCCCCCAATAACTATCATCTTGACTTTTAACATCATGGATTAGTGTTGCCTGATATATATATATATGTATACATATATACATATGAAATAATCGTGAAGTTTGTACTATAGTTCTTTTATTACCAACAACATATTATTGGTCAGAGTCACTAATTTTGTTGAATGTAGCAGTATTTCATTTATTTACACTACTGTATTTTAACTCTTGTTAAAACTGTCCCATTGTATAAACATTTAATATCCATTCCTTTGCTGACAGGCATTGTATTGGGTCCAATTTTTGTCTCTTTAGCTTTCATATTTATATCCAAAATCCATTTGGAATGACTTTAAAATATGAGATAGAAGCCAAATTATTTTTGCATATAAATATCAATTGATACAGTATCCTTATTTGAAAGAATAGGTCTCCATTTGTGAACATTTTGCTTTTTAAATATCTAATGCTGCCTAAAAGTAGATCTGTTTCTGAACTCATTTTTCCCATTAATCTATGTGTCTATCCTAATACCATTAACCAATGTGTCTATCCTAATACCATTAACCAATGGTCTTAATGCAATCGTGTAAGTCTGATATCTGGTAGTGTATGACAAATGACTTCATCGTTCTTGAAAACTGTCTTCACTTTCTTGGCCCTTTGGTCTCCTAGCTGAGAGTTCAAAGGAAACTGCATTGACTTGATAGATCAGATTAGGGAGAACTGATTCCTTAAAAATACCAAGCCTTCTAATCATGGTTGTAACATATCCCTCCACTTTTTGTAGGTTTCTTTCATTAAATACAAAAATATTCCTCTTCATTTTCATCCTTTCTTTCTTCTGCACATCTTAGTCCTGATGTATTCTACTGACCTATTTTTCAGTGTAATAATCTTCTCCTCATTAATGTTAATCTGTGTTAATATCATGCATTGAGTTCTTAATTTCAATTATTTTATTTTATTGCCTAGAATTTCACTGTAACTCTATTTTTATTGATTCTTATTTTTTGTTGACAGTGTCCATCAAATCATCTATTCTCATAAACATAATATTGCGCTTCACTTTCTGTCCTGTAATTTTAATATATGGATCTCTTGAGTGTTTTTTCTGTCTACTTTTTTCATCTCAATTTTAGATTGTTTTATTTTTGTCTCTGATATGCATGCTAATTTTTAATTGAATGCCATGAGGTACTTTAGAAATTATTTAAGGTTCTGGATGGTGTTATATTCCTGCCTTAAAACTTATTTTCCCTTCTCCCAAATAGTTAGGATAGGAACAGATCACCTTAAACCAGTCTGAGATTAATATGACTTGAAACTGGGATTCAGTCTTTATTAGAGCTTGTTCATCTCCATTTCACCCTTTCCTCCCATACGTAGCCCTTTGGGAGGTTACATGTTTATTAGGGACCCTCTTCCTGGTGGATCTTGTCATCCAACTTGTGTCTTCCCAGATCTGTTAGAATACTGAGTCATTTTAGCTTTTCAGCCTTCCCCCTAATTCTGTTCTGCTTTTCAACCTCTCAGCCATTGTTAATGAATTAGTAAATTTCTTGTGTGGAAAACTGGCATACATATTGGATTATCTTTCTATTTTTCCCTTACTTACAGAACTTTTTTCCCTTCAAGTCCTCTAAGCTTGGTAGCTCTGTGGTGGCTTCAAACACATATGCGTCTTAAAAATTTTATCCAGTTTTTCAAATTGTTCTCCTTGGGAATATTAATCTGATACAATCAGTTTTCCATAGCTAGAAGCAGAGGTCTTTTTCTCTTTTATTTTAACTCCTGTTATAACTGTCTCACATTTACCTTCTGTCTTGGTGGAATTTTAAAACCTTGTGGTTGCAAACAGAAAATCTCTTCATGTCTGTCACAAATTCTGACATACAGGTGTCCAATAATCATAAAGGTTGCTATTTTTCATATGATTTAAAGAAAGTTCTGTAGTATGTCTGTTCCTCTAGAAACAGATAAAGTATCCTTCTATTAATATTTGGAATTGATGTGAGTCACAGCTAAAGTTTTTTAGAATTAGTAGTCATGCTTTATGCTTTGGTGCTATTTTATCAACCTTCTTGAAGAACTTTAATTAAAAATATTCCTCCTTCCAATATAATTGAAAATATTTTTCATTGCACTACAGTCTTCTACTTATTAAGAGGTAATAATTGTTATATAGTGTCTTGGTAATAATTGTTTTCTATTGAGCAACTGTTTTTCTTAAAATGGAACTGCAGAATTTCGTATTTCCCTCTTTGAAGGGACCACTAGTAAAATCAGAATGAAATTAGTTGCCAAACAACAGCAAGTTTATAGGAAACTTTGACTATATTTGTGGACTAGACTACCTCTGGTTTTGTTTTTTCTACTATTATTTTTGTCCTACTTTCTTCAGTTATGTTTAAGATTTCTGTTGAAAAATATAGAGATCATTTTATTTGCTTGTTAATTTTGTTTCTTTGGCTCCTTTTTGGTTTTTAGTTAGCTACTTTAAAACCTTTAAAAATGTTGATAGAGTAGTGTAAAAGTGATAAACTAAATAAAAAGGAGATGTTTTTATTTCCCAAACGTCAATTGTAAATGCTCAAAAAATTAGATATTGCCTTTTATATATTAAAACTAGGCAAGAAGAAAGCACTTTAAACAAAATATGTGCTGAATATGGAATTCTCTCTTTTACTTTTACATATTCTTTTCTTTATAGTCACTCTGAGATTTTCACATATTAGGTGTTTGATGAATGATAAATGAATTAATCAATATTTATTGAGTAATAATACATAAATTAATTGAGAGGGAAGTAAAATTAGACACACTAAACTCACTACTACTTTGGGACACAGAGACAAGAATGTATTTAATATACAGTAAATTAACATAATTTTCCTCGAACTGACATGAATTACTTAGCTTTTCGGTACTGATACACGTAGGAATCTGAAGGGCCAAAAGTGTTTGCTCTATTTTAAAACAGGCAGATTCTATTGGACCATTTCCTCCAGAACGCAACTTTGTTCAAGATGACTCTAGAAGCCCTCTTGTTCTCAGGTCATGCATTAGAGTGGAACAAGCATATTTGTACTCACACAGATCTGGATTTTAGTGCTTAAAAAATATTTCTGTGACTTTGAAAACTTATTTAACTTCTCTGAGCTTCGGTTTCTTCAATGACAAATTTACAAATAAACTCGTAATTTTAATTTTTAGAAGCTAGATGTATCAGTGGGCAAAGAGTTTACAAGGGGAGGGCAAGAATGAGGAGGATAATCACGATGTTTGATTTTTAATAATGTGCAGCTATCTGCAGTTGGTGAAAGACGTGGGCAGCAGAGCTGTGGCTGCATACCCAAGGGAGGGGAATGTTGGACTCGCAGGTGGCCAAAGTGAAGAGTGACCCTGGTCAGAAACAGAGGAGAGGAAGTAGGAGTTTCTGAAGGTAGGAGAAGTCTTAGCACAGTCCCTTCATTAACTGGCTGGCTGATGCAGAGAACCATGTAACCACTCACTCCTGCCTTTTAATTAATTAATTTATTTTTACTCTTTTTAGATAGAATGCATAGATTTTATGCTATTTGTTGGTTTCAACAACTGTCTACACCCATGCATCACTACCCAAAATACAACATATAATGAAAGTCCCTCCCTAACCCTTTCCAGTCATTAACCCTACCTCCTCAGTTAAATATTTCCTTATACCTAGCACCAGGTTGGTTTTGTACGCGCTTGAACGTCACATAAATGGAATCATACATTAATTTCTTTTTGTACCTGCTTCTTAAATTCAGCATAAGGCTTTATGATTCATGCATGTTGTGCATATTTCAGTAGCTAATTCCTTTTTATTAGTGAGTAGTATTAATATGACACACACTTTGTTTATTTGTTTCTGTGCTGGGGGACATTTACCATGTTACTGGTTATTGGCTACTTTAAATGACACTGCTATGAATATTCTTATACAAGTCTTTTGTGGACATACATTTTCATTTATCTGGAGTAAATATTTTAAACTCTACCTCTGTCCATACAGAAAAATCAATTCAAAATGCATCATAACAAACTTCAAAGTTAGAACCAAAAAGTTTCTAGATAAAAACAGTAGAGAATATCTTTTACTAGCTTGGGGTTGGCAATACCATGTTAGGATATTAAAAGAAAAAAAAAAAACTCTAGACATTAAAATATACAAATTTGCCATCATTAAAATAAAACTTTCAGTATGGTGCATGATCATCTATAAAAATATTGAATCACTGTGCTGGAGAGCTAAAACTAATATAATATTATAAGCCAACTATACTTCAATTTAAAAAAATAAATAAAACTTCTGGTTTTCAAAAATTACTGTTAAGAAAATTAATAGGATGACACAAACTGAAGAACTATATGTGTGTGTATGTATATGTGTGTGTGAAGTACTCCTATAATTTAGCCATAAAAAAGTAATGAAAATGGGCAAAAGTTTGAATAAACACTACACAAAGAAGATAAATGAATGGCCAGTAAGTACATGAAAAGGTGCTGCTGAACATCACTGAGTCATCAGGGAAATGGCAATTGATACTACAATAAAATGCCTTTTGCCATACACTGGAAGAGCTAAAATTAAAAAAGATATCAATACTAAACATCCTCACATTGGTGAGGATGTGGAGCTGACAGAAATATGTACAAACACCTTGGGAAAATGCTTGGCAGACTCCTAAAAGGTTAACAATATATCTATTCTATGACCCAGTCATTCTCAAACACTTTTAAAAAATAATAACTAACATTAATTGAATATTTCCTAACTGTGAGACAATGATCAAATTATATTTTGTGTGTATTACTCCATTTTATCTTCCCAATAATATTTTCAGAAGACTAATTGTATTCCCATTCTGTAGTTGTTTAATGACTTGGGTGATTCAAATGCTTGGCTAAGATCATTGTGACTAAGACATTAAAATATTTATAGTTTTCCTGGGAAGATAAAAATACACAGGATTTAGTCAAATTCTGGGGTTTGGGACCCCAGTTATGAATCTCTTTTACTAAACAAGCTGTTTGACCTCTCAAAATCTCACTGTCCCACCTGGGAAGTGGGCAGAGCCATGATTTTATGGTTGGTTAGAAAGAGTAAACGGGACAGCACACTTGAAGGGATAAGCAGCGAACTTGTATGTAGGATTAAAACGTGTATTTCTTTCCTTTTCCCCTTCTCCTTAAACATATTCTAGTGCTTGGATATTTTCATTCTGAGATATCAGACTCAAGTAACTGCAGTTTTGAGAAAATGTGAGTTTTCAATATACTGCTGCAAAACTAGTATCCAGTTTTCTTCACAAGTGCTAGCTTGAGAAAATGCAGGGTCTTATTCATATGCGGGGGCCCTACGGTTCACTGAACCTTTGAATTTATGTGCTAGATTCTGTGCTCTCTGATGTGCCACCAGATTATAGAAGGCAGTGCAGCCTGCAAGAAAGGCCTTATTTGCCTTGTTACAACGATAAAGGGAATTTCAGCCACAAATCCTTCTGTGGTGAGAAAGAAAAACCTCCTGGCTAAACGAAATCTTTACTGAGGTGCAACCATCAAGGACCTCTTACACGTTATTGATATTGCCTGTTCTTCTAGTAATAAGTCTATGAAATGATGAGTTCATTTTCTTGCCCAGTGTTGAGCAGAACTCGCTCCCTGATAGTTAGACCTCCATGATTCCCTCTTACAGCTCTAATGCAGGGGCCTACTGACCACCAAAGGCACTGTCATAATCTGTTAGTTTCAGAAGGGACTGAGGCATCCATCTGAGAAGACAGCATGGGCTGAAACAGAGGAAGAAGGAGGTAAATACCATGCATTTACCCCTTACTCTATTCTTACCACTATACTAAGCACTTGCAGTCCTTTCTAATTTAATCACCATTATATACCTATGGATTGGCATTATTATGTCTATTTGTAATAGGGAAGATCAAATCTGACTCCATATTGGATCTCTTTCTTTTACTTTAACCTTTGTATTCTATTGCTTTTGTTACAAGTTAAGAATATTGCCTATAGCCTGAAATATACAGGACAGCTCATTCTCAAGGCTCTGACCTTTAAAGGTATGACACTTTTCCATTCACGTAGAGATAAAAAGTTGCAGAACAGAGAATAACACTTGTTTTGTTGGCAGTTTACAGGAACATTGCGACCTGACCTATGTGGACAGCTGTGAGAACAAAGGATTCCAACACCAAGAAGTGTGTAACAACCAATCACACCCCCTCCCCTTTTAGTACAAAAGAAGCCCGAAATCTAACTCCGGTAAGATGATTCTTTGGGACACTAGTCCACCATCTTCTCAGTCTGCTGGCTTTTCGAATAAAGGCGCTATTCCTTGCCCCAACAACTCATCTCTTAATTTATTGGCCTGTTGGGCGGCAAGAAGTACAAGCTTGGACTCAGTAACATATTTTAAAGATAAGGATATTGCCCAGGTTCATGCAGCTAGTAACTGATAAACCAGGATTTTAACCTTATGTCTTATTGCAAAGCATTTACAATTTGGCCACCAAACAAATTAGTCTGGTGACAATGATTTGGTGGTGTTGACGGTGAAAGGCCTATGGTGATGTTATGATGACAGTGATTACAGTGGTGGTGAGATGAAGTGAATGAGCAGTACTTCCCGAGTAGAATTACAATTTAGGACAGAATAGTTATTATGTATTCAGTGAATAAACAGTTCTAAGCACCTGCAAGCTCTGGATACTAAGTTAACTAACACACTTTTCCTATCTTCAACTAGTTTATGGTCCTCTGATGGAGAAAACAAATATACTTAGGCAACTAAATACTTTTAAAAGTGTTAGCGTTGGGCTTCTCTGGTGGCACAGTGGTTAAGAATCTGTCTGCCAATACAGGGGACACAGGTTCAAGTCCTGGTACGGGAAGATCCCACATGCCGCGGAGCAACTAAGCCCGTGCGCCACAACTACTGAGCCTGTGTTCTAGAGCCCACAAACCACAACTACTGAGCCCGCATGCCACAACTACTGAAGCCCACACGCCTAGAGCCTATGCTCCACAACAGGAGAAACCACCGCAATAAGAAGCCCGCACACCACAATAAAGAGTAGCCCCTGCTTGCCACAACTAGAGAAAACCCACGGCAGCAACGAAGACCCAACACAGCCAAAAAAAAGTATTAGTGTTCAGTGCTATATAAGTATTTCAATTCAATGAATAAACATTTTGTCTGACTTTCTTGGGCCGTGCATGATGCTGGGTGCTTAGAAAGCAGAAAAGAGGTGCTTGTGGCACAGTGGGAAAAAAAGAGTGGAGGGAAGGGCAATGTGCTGGAAAAGGGAGAGCAACCAACCATGTGTTGTGAGCTGCACAGCCCCAGGGAGAGTTCATATGGGAGGCCACAGAGAGAAAGGACTTTATCTGCCAGAAAAAAACGGCATGAAAACATGTAAAAGCACACCAGATCAAAGAAATGACAAGTAAAAAGCTAAGGAAACATGAAATAGCATGACACGTTTCAGTAATGTCTAAAAAACTCAGTGTGCTGGCCCCCGGCATAAGGGGAAAGGAGAGAAAATTAAGTCTTGAAAGCTAACCACGGTCCCTGCCACAAGGGCCTCGTCTGCCATGTTCCTGAGGTTGAACTTAAGGGACCATTGTCAGGTCATTGCAGGATTTTAAGAACAAGGTAGACATGGGAAGATTCATCATGTCACTCTCCAAGAACATGCCTGGTATTATGCTTCTTCCACATACTAGCATGGGAGAACTCCTAGCTAGGGGAGAGACCCTGACTATTGATGCCCTTATACCCCATGTCTAACAGGCCTGGCAGAAAATATGCATAGTCACTCATTTAGTCATTCAACAAACAAATTATATGCATATATGTATATATATTTATAAATATACATATATGTATATAATTATGTGTTTATTATGTAGTAAATTAGTATGTGTTTAACTTTTTGGAGTTATGTTCCAAAACAGTGAGACAAATGCAAGCACAAAATAGTTTCCTTCTTTTAAATGCCCAGACATTATCCTCATGGATAGGCCTTGTTTTATACTGTCTCTTCATTTGGAATTTAAAAAATATAACCCAGTATGTGAAACATTTGAGAACGTAGATTTTGATGTGAAACATGCCTCATTTGAATCCTAGGCCCAAAATGACTCAACTAAAGCATGACCTAGAGCTTTAACTCAACCTCTCTAAGCCTAAGTTTCCTCATTTTCAAAACACAGATTAAAATAGTACATAATTGTGAAGATGTAGAAAACAATGTACTTAAAGCATTGAGCCCATACAGGATAAATCCAAGGAGAAACATGACAAGACACATATCAATCAAACTATCAAAAATTAAATACAAAGAAAAAATATTAAAAGCAGCAACAGAAAAACAACAAATAACACACAAGGGAATCCCCATAAGGTTAACAGCTGATCTTTCAGCAGAAAATCTGCAAGGCAGAAGGGAGTAGCAGGACATATTTAAAGTGATGAAAGGGAAAAACCTACAACCAAGATTACTCCACCGAGCAAGGATCTCATTCAGATTCGACAGAGAAAGTAAAACCTTTACAGACAAGCAAAAACTAAGAGAATTCAGCACCACCAAACCAGCTTTACAACAAATGCTAAAGGAACTTCTCTAGGCAGGAAATATAAGAGAAGGAAAAGACCTACAACAACGAACCCAAAACAATTAAGAAAATGGTAATAAGAACATACATTTCGATAATTACCTTAAATGTAAATAGATTAAATGCTCCAACCAAAAGACATACACTGGCTGAGTGGATAAAGAAACAAGACCCATATATATGCTGTCTATAAGAGACCCACTTCAGACCTAGGGACACATACAGATTGAAAGTGAGGGGATGGAAAAAGATATTCCATGCAAATGGAAATCAAAAGAAAGCTGGAGTAGCAATTCTCATATCAGACAAAATAGACTTTAAAATAAAGACTACAACAAGAGACAAAGAAGGACACTACCTAATGATCAAGGGACAAGAAGAAGATATAACAATTGTAAATATTTATGCACCCAACATAGGAGCACCTCAATACATAAGGCAAATGCTAACAGTCATAAAAGGGGAAATTCACAGTAACACAATCATAGTAGGGGACTTTAACACCCCACTTTCGCCAATGGACAGATCATCCAAAATGAAAATAAATAAGGAAACACAAGCTTTAAATGATACATTAAACAAGATGGACTTAATTGATATTTATAGGACATTCAATCCAAAAGCAACAGAATACACTTTCTTCTCAAGTGCTCATGGAACATTCTCCAGGATAGATCATATCTTGGGTCACAAATCAAGCCTTGGTAAATTTAAGAAAATTGAAATCGTATCAAGTATCTTTTCCGACCACAACACTATGAAACTAAATATCAATTACAGGAAAAAAAATCTGTAAAAAATACAAACACATGGAGGCTAAACAACACACTACTTAATAACCAAGAGATCACTGAAGAAATCAAAGAGGAAATCAAAAAAATACCTAGAAACAAATGACAATGAAAACACAATGACCCCAAACCTATGGGATGCAGCAAAAGCAGTTCTAAGAGGGAAGTTTACAGCAATACAATCCTACCACAAGAAACAAGAAACATCTCAAATAAACAACCTAACATTAAACCTAAAGCAACTACAGAAAGGAGAACAAAAAACCCCCAAAATTAGCATAGGAAAGAAATCATAAAGATCAGATCAGAAATAGATGAAAAAGAAATGAAGGAAACAATAGTAAAGATCAATAAAACTAAAAGCTGGTTATTTGAAAAGATAAACAAAATTGATAAACCATTAGCCAGACTCATCAAGAAAATAAGGGAGAAGACACAAATCAATAGAATTAGAAATGAAAAAGGAGAAGTAACAACTGACACTGCAGAAATACAAAGGATCATGAGAGATTACTACAAGCAACTATATGCCAATAAAATGGACAACCTGGAAGAAATGGACAAATTCTTAGAAAAGCACAACCTTCCGAGACTGAACCAGGAAGAAATAGAAAATATAAACAGACCAATCACAAGCACTGAAATTGAGACTATGATTAAAAATCTTCCAACAAACAAAAGCCCAGGACCAGATGGCTTCACAGAAGAATTCTATCAAACATTTAGAGAAGAGGTAACACCTACCCTTCTCAAACTCTTCCAAAAGATAGCAGAGGGAGGAACACTCCCCAACTCATTCTACGAGGCCACCATCACCCTGATACCAAAACCAGACAAAGATGTCACAAAGAAAGAAAACTACAGACTAATATCACTGATGAACATAGATGCAAAAATCCTCAACAAACTACTAGCAAACAGAATCCAGAGCACATTAAAAGGATCATACACCATGATCAAGCGGGATTTATCCCAGGAATGCAAAGATTCTTCAATATGTGCAAATCAACCAATGTGATACACCATATTAACAAATTGAAGGATAAAAACCATATAATATTCTCAATAGATGCAGAAAAAGCTCTTGGCAAAATTCAACACCCATTTATGATACCCCCCCCCCCAGAAAGTAGGCATAGAGGGAACTTATCTCAACATAATAAAGGCCATATATGACAAACCCACAGTCAACATCGCTCTCAATGGTGAAAAACTGAAAGCATTTCCACTAAGATCAGAAACAAGACAAGGTTGTCCACTCTCACCACTATTATTCAACATAGTTTTGGAAGTTTTAGCCACAGCAATCAAAGAAAAAGAAATAAAAGGAACCCAAATCGGAAAAGAAGCAGTAAAGCTGTCACTGTTTGCAGATGACATGATACTATACATAGAGAATCCTAAAGATGCTACCAGAAAGCTACTAGAGCTAATCAATGAATCTGGTAAAGTAGCACTATAAAAAATTAATGCACAGAAATCTCTTGTATTCCTATACACTAATGATGAAAAATCTGAAGGAGAAATTAAGGAAACAGTCCCATTTACCACTGCAACAAAAAGAATACAATACCTAGGAATAAACCTACCTAAGGAGACAAAAGACCTGTATGTAGAAAACCATAAGACACTGATGAAAGAAACTAAAGATGATACAAACAGATGGAGAGATATACCATGTTCTTGGATTGAAAGAATCAACATTGGGAAAATGACTATACTACCCAAAGCAATCTACAGATTCATTGCAATCCCTATCAAACTACCAATGGCATTTTTCACAGAACTAGAACAAAAAATTTCACAATTTGTATGGAGACACAAAAGACCCCAAATAGCCAAAGCAACCTTGAGAAAGAAAAACAGAGCTGGAGGAATCAGGCTCCTGGACTTCAGACTACGCTACAAAGCTACAGTAATCAAGACAGTATGGTACTGGCACAAAAACAGAAATATAGATCAATGGAACAGGATAGAAAGCCCAGAGACAAACCCACGCACATATGGTCACCTTATTTTTGATAAAGGAGGCAAGAATATACAATGGAGAAAAGACAGCCTCTTCAATAAGTAGTGCTGGGAAAACTGGACAGCTACATGTAAAAGAATGAAATTAGAACACTCCCTAACACCACATACAAAAATAAACTCAAAATGGATTAAACACCTAAATGTAAGGCCAGACACTATCAAACTCTTAGAGGAAAACATAGGCAGAACACTCTATGACATAAATCACAGCAAGGTCCTTTTTAATCCACCTCCTAGAGAAATAGAAATAAAAACAAAAATAAACAAATAGGACCTAATGAAACTTCAAAGCTTTTGCACAGCAAAGGAAACCGTAAACAAGATGAAAAGACCACCCTCAGAATGGGAGAAAATATTTGCAAGTGAAGCAACTGACAAAGGATTAATCTCCAAAATATACAAGCAGCTCATGCAGCTCAATATCAAAAAACAAACAACCCAATCCAAAAATGGGCAGAAGACCTAAATAGACATTTCTCCTATGAAGAAATACAGATTGCCAACAGACACATGAAAGCATGCTCAACATCACTAATCATTAAAGAAATGCAAATCAAAACTACAATGAGGTATCACCTCACACCAGTCAGAATGGCCATCATCAAAAAATCTAGAAACAATAAATGCTGGAGAGGGTGTGGAGAAAAGGGAACCCTCTGGCACTGTTGGTGGGAATGTAAATTGATACAGCCACTATGGAGAACAGTATGGAGGTTCCTTAAGAAACTAAAAATAGAACTACCATACAACCCAGCAATCCCACTACTGGGCATATATCCTGAGAAAACCATAATTCAAAAAGAGTCATGTACCAAAATGTTCATTGCAGCTCTTTTTACAATAGCCAGGACATGGAAGCAACCTACATGTCCATTGACAGATGTATGGATTAAGAAGATATGGCACATATATACAATGGAATATTACTCAGCCATAAAAAGAAACAAAATTGAGTTATTTGTAGGGAGGTGGATGGACCTAGAGTCTGTCATACAGAGCGAAGTAAGTCAGAAACAGAAAAATAGATACAATATGCTAACATATATATATGGAATCTAAAAAAAAAAATGGTTCTGAAGAACCTAGGGGCAGGACAGGAATAAAGACGCAGACATAGAGAAAGGACTTGAGGACACAGGGAGGGGGAAGGGTAAGCTGGGATGAAGTGAGAGAGTGCATGGACTTATATATACTACCAAATGTAAAATAGATAGCTAGTGGGAAGCAGCCGCATAGCACAGGGAGATCAGCTCAGTGCTTTGTGACCACCTAGAGGGGTGGGATAGGAGGGTGGGAGGGAGAGGCAAGAGGGAGGGGATATAGGGATAAATGTATATGTATAGCTGATTCACTTTGTTATACAGCAGAAACTAACACACCACTGTAAAGCAATTATACTCCAATGAAGATGTTAAAAAAATAAAAATAAAAATAAAGCACTGAGTACCTATCAGGCACATAGTAAATAATCATAATGTTAGCCATTATCATTACCTGCTTGCTAGCTAGACTATTGACACCTTATTCTAATTGTTCTTATCCCTAGTATATTTCCCTACATTTGAAATCTGTAGCTTGCTTGCAATTATCCTTCCAAAATATCTGCAATAATGATATTTCCTGCTGTCAAAACTTCAGTGGTTGTCCTTTACCTATAGGTCAAACACAACCCAAACCTCAATCATTTTCATTGTTATGCATTTTACACCGTGTTTTAAAATGAACAAACTATATTGTTATATAAATCCATGCCAAGTTTCCTGAACCCATCATTTTGCTCAAGTTGTTCTTTCTGCTTAAAACTTTCCCCATTTTCTGTTTCTTGAAATCCTGTTCTACTATTTTTCATGTCCTCCTGTCTCCAACTAAATGCACCTCTCTTCTCCTAAATTACCATAGCATTGTATATATTTATGCTCCCCCAATGATATTTGTTATGTATATATTCTTGGATTATTGCTTTCCTGAGTTTGTTATTTGAATTAACAATGATAATGCACATGATTTGTATCTACTACGCCACACTTTTTGCAAAGTTCATAACCTACAATATCTCTAACTTTCACACACCTCCCTGACATAAGTATTATGGGATCCATTTACTTAAGTTGACCATGAGGTTCAGGGATTTTAGGTAACATCCTAAGATCACACAGTAAGGGAAAAAAGCAGTTTTCAAGCCCCTGCCTGACTTTAAAGCTCATTCCCTTCT